>NC_135924.1:8785375-9444375 GCF_964058835.1 Carex rostrata
GTTTTATTACGATGTCTTGTATTTATTCAGTAATAATAATTGATGCTGGCCGGTTCGGGTTTGGTGTTGGCATAATTAACCCGACCGCTCCCAATAAAGTCTTCATTTCAGGATAGTGATATTAAAACTACTAATTATTTTATTAACACAACCTTATCTAATTGTTTTAGTGTATAGACAATTTTACTATTCATTAAGATTTTCTTCAAAAATTGATTCTCTCTTATATATTACTATATAATTTTTTTCCTTAAAAGTTATATTTTATAAAGTATATTATTTATCTAAAATATGTTTCTCTCTCATATTATTATTTGATTTATTTTCTTAAAAGTTAGATTCATTTTCATCACATCTTTTAGATTTTTTAAGAAAATTACTACAGTCAAAGATTCTATTATTTATAATAGTAATATCTTTCATCCAACTTCACAAATTTTATTAACAATCTTCTATAAAAAATTTGACTTGTCAATTAATATTCTATCTTTTTTTTTAACAAAAATCACTAAAGAAAATGACATAATTACTTGTACAAAAAGTGCATTGAATCCAAATTATCAGGAATAATTTTGACATAAAACTTATGATTAAAAAATAAATTAAATACAACATAACACTACAATGAAAAAAAAAAAAAACATTACATCAATCAAGCCAAAATTAATAAATTGTTTGCATTAAATTGAAGTTGATAAAATATTATAGAAATTCTCAATATCATATTGGCAAAAAGTCCATACAAGTCGGTGTAGCTCATTAATTTGTTTTCTCTATTAATGCTACGAATATGATAACCTACAAAGAAAAAAATCCCGTCAATAGATAACTAAGTCATAATATTGTTTCAATCAAAATATTGTCAGAATAAATTGACCTTAATCATTTGTGATGTCTAAAAATATATTCAGATCGATGGTATTAAATTAGACGTATAAATTATGAGTATCAAATTTAAGAAAAAAAATTATAAAAAACAAACAATATATTTGAGTTGGATAGAAGTGCCGCCTCAACTCAGTAGGCAAAAAAAAAGGGGGGAATTTCATGTATACCCCTCAAAAACTTCAATATTACGTATTTCCCCCTCAAAAGTTTGTAATATCATATTTACCCTTCAAAATTACAAAACTCACGTATTTACCCATTTCATCAATAAAATATATTAAATATATCTAAAAGTAATTAAATAATAATATTTCATACTCTAAAATTTACTTTGGACCATTCTACCCTTCTTTTCTCATTTTTCTTCTCCAAGTGCCCGCTAATTATTCTAACCAATTTTTCTTTTTTACAGCTTATTCAAGAACTTGTCAGCCAACAGTATACCTTGTTATCTCTTTTGCTTGATTACTCGTTCCCACTTTCAACTCATATTATGCCCTCCCCTCAATAATCTCTCACTTCCTTTCCCCCAACAATTCTATGCCATGGTTGACCAAGATGCATTCCTAAAAACTCTAAGATGTCTCTTGGCTCAGCTCCCAATTCGTTCATGGCTCCCAGCCCTCTTTTGTCAAAGGTTCAGAAAAAAGTTATATGATATCCAACCATATTAAACGAATTGAAATGAATTGGCCAAAATATATATTTGAAATACTAGAGGATACCAATCCAGAGACAGAGCCTGCATCTTCGCAACCTGCTCTTGTTTTTCTTTTCGATATGGAAGCCCTTAGGCTGGTACATAGAGTTTACACTGGTAAAAAAAACAGAGAATATAAAAACTATCTTAAGCGTTCCAACTATTTTGACATTCAATTCCAGTGCTTCTCTTGATTACAATTGGAGCTCATTATTTAAAAATAGAGTATGTGAACCTTATGCAGCCTATTGTTGTTACTAATAGGAAAGAAAGCAATGTCACCCTTCTTCATTATTTTTTTTGCTGCGTAGAGATTAAGAAGAACCAAAGAGGAAGAATGAGATAGTAAGGATATACTTGTCTGAATTGAATTTTAGAATTCAATATTATTATTTAATAACTTTTAGATATATTTAATATATTTTATTGATGAAATGGGTAAATATGTGAGTTTTTGTAATTTTGAAAAGTAAATATGATATTACAAACTTTTGAGGGGGAAATACGTAATATTGAAGTTTTTGAGGGGTATACATGAAATTCCCCCCCCCCCCCCCCCCCAAAAAAAAAAAAGAACCAAGTCAAATTGGTACTACGTTTCTGACAAGTATTTTATATCATGTTTAGGTCGATTAAAAATATGAAAAGAATCGAATAATCATTTTTTTTTTCAGAAATGAAGCGACTACAAAGAGACATTACTTGATAAGTTGGACAAAAAAATGTATTTACCTAAGAATGATAAAGTCATAAAATTCCCTTGATATTTAAGTGCAAAGTTAAGCATTTTTTTCGAATTGGTGGTTGGATTTTCAAACATTAATTTTTATTTATTTTTTTGTTTTGTCTTTCTGGATCATATTGTGTATCATAATATAAAAAAATACAAAAAAAAAAGTTAACTACATATCTTGAATTGACTGCTTAAAACTTGAATCTAATTGATGTGTTTTCTTGTGTGAAATTATAGCTTTATTTCTATGAAAAAAATAAATGCAGAAGAAGATTCATCAATGCAAAATTAAAAATGAAAGGAAAGAATATATATCATTTATACAAAATTAAATAATTAATAAATGATTACTTTATTAATTATATTATGAAACAAATATAGTAGTTAGAAAGATATTTAAAGAGAGTTAAAATTGTCTATGCATTATTATTTTTTTAAATATTGTGTTAACATAAATGAGTGTGGTGTCGATATACTCACCCTTCATTTCAGGATGCGACATTCGCTGTGGATTAAATTGATATTCCTTTTGGAGACCTTTTTCGTTTTTCCTGCTTTCCTGACAAAATTTCAAAACGTGAAGCTGCACTTTTTGACGGTCCATGCTTTTTAATAATGTTTCGGATAAGGCCCAAAATAAAAGCAGATTTATCCTCGCACTAGCACGGCTTTTATTACATCGAGCCCATAACTGCCGGAGCACCGAAACGAGTTCAGATTCAGTCCGGTACCCTACGTCCCTACCCGTGTAGAATGAGATCCTTGTGGTTCGTTGTAACCTGACACGAATTTAAAGCGAACCCCCTGTAATCTAAATAGTAAATAGGCATGAAACGATTTTGGTTCAGCTAAGAGTTATTCTACATGATAGGATATTGCAGGGTATACTCACCCCACTGAAACCGGAATATTGGCATGTAACGTCTGTGTTCAATGAATAGACTTAATTTGTAAGATCTTTTATTTATGGGTTAATTTTTGTTATACCCTCATAAACTTCTCTAATTCCCTATATACTCCTCAACACTTAAATATATCTTATTTGTCTCTAAAATGTAATAACTCTTTTCTTTTTACCCATTACATAATAATTCTGACATTAACCCAGGTTAAATCTACAGTTAAAATAATAAACGACAAAAATATCCTTCAAGAAGTTGACATGTCTCTTGTTTTTTCGCACTTTTAATTTTTCTTTCGCCTCTTGCATTTACTCCCGCTCGTCTATTCTCTCTTCACTTCACACGCTTTGCAATTTTCTCTTCGCCTCCTACTTTTCTTCTACTGGTCCGTTCTCTTTTTTCTTCATACGTCTTGCAAGTTTATTTCCCGGTAAGTATTTTTATTGTCGGCATTGATTCTCTCTATCATCAATTTCAAGTTTGACTTTTGTGGATATTGATGGTTGAATTGTCTAGTGGTTGATACTTGATACCAATTTTGATTAAGGTTTTTTCAGGTTTTGTTTTAATTTTGACCAATTTTATTCGCTGGTTGGTGTTACCTAGGTCCAGGGACAAAAATTGCAAATTTTTATGTAACTTTTATAGTTAATTTTGTAATTTTTGTCTCTGGACCAATTTTTGTTATATAAATGTTTAGAGTTTAAATAAATTGTTTATCAATATCCAAAATCTTTATGATTGTAAGATTTTTAAATTGTTATTGTAGAACTTTAATTTATTCTAAAATAGATATTATTTTTTGAAACGAAGTCCAAGGACAATACTAGCTAGTTTACAAAAAGAAGCCATGCATTATCCAATTAATTATATTTTTTTTGCACATTTGAGTGAGATTATGTCGAGCTGTTCAGATCAAATATTTTAATTTAAAAAAACAGAAATATAAATCTATAGTATGGATCAATCTGTGTTTTGCACAATACCTTAGCCATAGATGAATAGATTAAGAGTTGACTAAAAGTCAAACACATGCAAGATTTGGAGTCTCAACCATTTTAAGTTAGTTTGTTACTTCTCTGTTTAGTTTGTTGTTAGTTTGTTATTTGAGCTTGTACGGAAGTCTGTAAATAGACTAAGAAATATAATCAAGATTCACATAATACAATACCATTTCTACGTCTCTGTTCTATTAATTATCTGTTATAGGCCTCACTCCAAAAAAAGAAAAGAAAAGCCCATCAGTATTATGCCATTCTCTAACACCTTCAAGCTTTCAACAAATTGGGGCACACACGAAGGAACCATAAAAAAAGAAGAATACGAAGTTTTTATTTATTTTTAAAAGTGGTGGATTACCACTGATTTCATATTGAAACCAAAAATACTTCTTAACATGGTACTCAAACTGGGTACTAAAATTTAGAAGTATAGAGTCATACAAAAGGCAGTTACATGAAAAGTAAAACAGATCATGCATTCAACCAAAAAACAAAACATCAAACTATCCAAACATACAAACAAAGTGCTAGTAAAATAAACTATTCTAAGGCTTGCCAATCCACACCATCATCTTCAATCTGTTCTTCTCTAGACATTGGATTTTGGTGGTTGCTATTGCCACCACTCAGAGATGAACTGTTGGGGATCTCTTCTGCCAGGGACAGCAGCAGGTCCACTGTTTGAGCAGTGTCCAGGCTGCTTATGCCTTCCTCCTGAACTTGGTCTGGGAGATCCTTAAGATCAGACGGCATCATTAGACTTAATTTAAATAAAGAGTTTTTAGGAATAAAACTGCACCATAAATGAGCTAAGGATATAACCTTAGCACCAATTGATTTAATAGGCAGGGGGGTTGAATTATTAAAACAAACCCTATTTCTCTCTAACCAGATTGTCCAAAGGACAGAGGCTAGCATCAAAATCACGGTATGCTTGTCTTTCAACGGTATACAAGCCTCTATTAACCAAAGGTTAGCTAGACTAACACCATAAAAAACAAAAATATTATGAGATGCAATCCAATTCCATATGCATTGAACATATGAACATCCGACAAACAGATGGTCTGCACTCTCAGGTGCAGAACAGAATTCACAAGTGACCTCACCAGGCCATCCCTTTCCCATTAAGTTGGTTTTGGTAAGAAGTTTATCTTTTTTTAACAGCCATAAGAAGATCTTAATTTTCAGAGGTATATGGGATGCCCATATGTGTTTATATTCAGAATTTGAAAATCCTTCAAATTCCAACCATTTATAAAAAGATTGAACTGTAAATAAATCATTTTGGGACCATCTCCAAATTAGCCTATCTTCTAAATTAGAAGAAATGGTAAAATGTTGAAACACATGTTGCAAAGTTATCCATTCTTCAAAATAAATACCAGTCAGCTGTCTCATGAACGACAAAGATAGGTGAGAGGATGCAAAAGCCTTAGCAACAGATATGAATCTGTCAGTAGCTATAGAAAACAAATTTGGAAAAAGAGATGCTGCAATTCATGCTCGGAGTGCCATATGTCTACCCAAAAGGCAGTGGTAAGACCATTACCTATTTCTTTATTTATACCCAAATTAATAACCATATAATCTTTAAGAATTGATTTCCAAAAGAATGAACAAATGGAAGGAGAAGTTCTACTTCCATATTTACTTAGAATAATATCATTCCATTTACCTTGAACTGAATTATCATTAAATCTAATCCACCATTTAGCTAAAAGAGATTGGTTCATTAACTTTAAATCAAGAATACCTAAACCACCTTGGTCTTTACTTTTACACACTATTTTTCAGGCTACCAAAGAATATTTTCTTCTGGTGAAATTACCACCATGCCACAAAAAATTTCTTCTAATTTTATCTATCTTATGTCTAATCTTAGCTAACATCCTATAAATGGATAACCAATACAATGGTATTGCAGATATCACAGAATTTAAAAGGGTTACTCTTCCTCCCAAAGAGAGTAAAGAACATTTCCAACCTTATAGAAGAATACGAAGTTATATCGAAGTTCCAAGGATTTCAATTAAAATCGTATAAGGCGGTTCCATTTCTACATTAATGCATCTTATTGTACAATTTGATCTTTGGTGTGACGTCAGCCTTTTATTTCATGATTAATTAAGAACAAACCATCAGATTTTGTGACCAGAGCACTTTAGATTATTTTTAATGTTTCAATAATTAGCTTGTATGTTTTTTTTCTATTGAAATTAGTCCATGGGGTTCTCCTTAAAAAATCCAGCAATTTTTGAACAATGATAAAGTTTATATTGTTTTAAGAGTTATATTGCACTTAGACACGTCAAATATATAGCTTTTCATTAAACGAGGAGAAAAAAACGTGATAGAAGGATCATCTAATAATAAAAAAAAAAAGACTAAAATTGGACGGAAAAAAAAATGAGTAACGTGATATAGCTGGAAATTTTGGAGGTAGATCAGTGTGATTCTTTTTTTCCCCAATTCAAATATATCATAGTGACGTCAAAGAATTTTTAATGGTCAATGCACTCGTAGAAACGTAAACATTACTACTTAAAGAAGTAATTGTCATTCTTTAGTGATACTTGGAAATATCACATAAAAAAATAAAATAGAGATACAATTAAATTTATGTTATGACTAGTCATGCTGATTTGGGTCATTATACACGTATTGTGTTGTGATTAAAAATATAGAAAATGGTCATTGCTTGTTAGTCACGAGTGGCTGCTTATGTTGATCATGCTTGTCATATTTGATCACGTGTAGTCATATTTAATCGTGTTTAACTTTTATTTTTTTATTTTTAAGTTACTTTCAAATAAGAAAAAAAAAATATGAAAAGGTCAAAATACGCTGTAAAGAATTGTAAAATAAAGAAACAATGTTCTATAAACAAAAATTAATGTATAAAAAAATAAATATGTTGTTAAAAATTTAAATTGTTATTTTAAACGAATAATGACATAATTTTATATTATTCTGGTCACATGTAATTAGCTTGGTGACGCTTTATTGTAACTAGATCAATTCGTTTGCCATGCACTCATGCCATGTCATTTTATTAAAACAATAGTTGCAAACTTGCAATACATGCATAATACACGAATCGTATCACGTGGCCACGCACATCCCATGCTGTGAGAGTGCGTATCCTCTGAGATATCTCATATTTTGTGTGACCGACGTGTCCGGTGCCTATTCGACAATAGCGCAGGGAGCAATATTATTTGAGCTTTGAGATTCGGGCAGAACGTATTTGAAGTGTGATTTTCCAAAAAGTCACGCAAAATATATATGAGATATCTCAGCGGATCCGAATTCATGCCGTGAGGTGCTCGATCACACTTTTACGAAACAAATTAATATAACATGTACAGATAACAAATAGCACCAACATGTTAGATCATTAATTTCTACATCTAGGTCTTAGATATGTAGGCCACTAATAAACTGCAAAAGGGGTGATCAGATCAGATAGCACCGATGGTCAAAGATTGGTCACGAGGGCCAATTGGAGCAGGTAAGTTCCAATAGCCACTAGCCACTAGCCAGTGGAGGGGATAATAATATAATATATATAAGAAAACCTAAATTACCTCACCAGTCAAACTGGTCTGGAATAGACTAACCAAATCATTAATTAATTAAACGCTATAAAACTCACCTAATTAAACACTGAAAAAATTTGTTCTTCCCAAAACGGAATCAATCGACGCTTGTCCCCATACTTAATTTGCATTTCGATCAGCCCGTGATCTTGCGTGGCGTCTGAAATTATGACTATCAGTCTATTATGTAGTTGCTTGTTTCTAGCATAGTGACAAGATATTAACAAAAAAAAGTTCAGGTATAAAACTATTCGTGGTTTAGATCTAATATATATATATATAGTAGGAGCATAATCAAACTTTTAAACTAATGAGACCAATTGTATAAATTTTTTACGTAGAGATTAAGATCAATTTACAGTACTTATGGTATTTTATTCTAAATTATATAAAAAGATCATACATAAATAAAAATATGGAAATCAATTGACCTCCATTCAGGGGCGGACCCAGGATTTTCGCCAGGGAGGGGCAAAAAAATATCGAATTGGATTTAAACCCATTAACTAATTAAGTACTCGATAAAAAAAATGTTTTGACTTATTTTTTCAACACCTTGACTTAAAATTTATGATCCTATAACTTATAATTAGAGATAGGCTAATGTGCTTCCGGTAGCATATGGGCCGAAATGCTACCGGTCCAAATTTGAAATTTCAAAATCTAAAAAGTCGATCTGAACCGTTCATCTTGTTCTCCATATTAATATGTGCTTGGAGACCAAATTTTACATTTTTCTGAAATTATTTACTATTTATTAAGCCACTTTGAAAATCGCTGATCCAACGGTTTTACTGTTTTGTTAAGCCACCGTTGGATCAGCGATTTTCAAAGTGGCTTAATAAATAGTAAAAAATTCAGAAAAATGTAAAATTTGGTCTCCAAGCACATATTAATATGGAGAACAAGATGAACGGTTCAGATCGACTTTTCGGATTTTGAAATTTCAAATTTGGACCGGTAGCACTTCGGCCCATATGCTACCGGAAGCACATTAGCCTATCTCCTTATAATTAATATTACCAATCATAATTCAAAAAAATTATTTTGATTTTAATACTAAATTTAACTCGAATTACAACTCAAACACCCAAAGGGGGGCAAAAAAATATCCAGGGAGGGGCAGAGTCAATCGGTACCAATAAATCACCACTAAAACTCGAAATCCAGGGAGGGCGACTGACCCCCCCTGTGCTACAGTAGATTCGCCCCTGCCTCCATTCATTGTACATACCTCTGCCCGGATATAGCTCAAGAATAATTTGTTCCCATGCATATAACCATATAAATATTTTGTAATTTTATGAAAGATACATATTACGAATAATTTGTGAATAATACACATTATTCAGAATACTTCAGAAAAAGTTCGAAAATCTGTTACTCAGGCTATTTCTTTAGAAAAGTGGCAAAAATGAATTATTCACAAATTTTATTAATATGGTTCCTAGTAATAATAGTTAAAATATGAGGTTCATTTTGTACACTAGCTTCAATTAAAAAAAAATTATTACGTAATAACTTGTAAATGAATCTGAATCTATAATTAATAGTCAAGTATCAATTGCTATATAGAAAAACATCTACAAATGTACTAATTTTGATTCTGCTGATTAATCAGAACTCGCAAATCTCTTCTTATTACAAACTAAAGTCTTTATTATAAATTATATCATTAGCAGCGCAATATTTTTATTTTGATAATTAATGTATACATCGATACTTCCATGCAGAATGCATGTTAAAATTTTGTTGTGGTGGAGCTAACCACTATGGCACTATATATGAATTATTCGATTTGTTAATTTAGCATAACTTATAAATTTCTAGACATAACGTGGATATTGGACTTGGCATGAACATTATCGAACTTATGACCATATGAAATCCCAAATTGGATGCCACACAAATTTAATTGGCGTACCGAAGCTTCTAAAGTGCTTTTCGGCTAAAATTAGGGACCTATATATGCTTTGGGTAAAGATTTTAACAGAGCGGTTTTGGTGTCATACAGCCCACTGATTATAGAACAAAAATGACGTTGTATATGATTCGTATGCTCATGGAGCTAAACCTACTCTGTTAAAATCTTTACCCTATGCTTTTGGAATTCGCATCCTCTGGGATATCTCAAACTTTGAGTGTTTTTTTCTTTTTCTTTTTCTTTTTTGGTTAAATCTCAACCGTTCAAATATGTTCTACACGATTGTCAAGCACAGATAATTAATACCGCTCCTGCGCTATTTTTGGATAGACATCGTACAGGTCTACAATTCTGTCTTTCTGTAGGATCGGACTCCTGCCCTTTTGGGAAAGAGCGAGTGTCTTTTACCACTTGCATTCGGCAGCGGTGGCGGCATCGTACACAATTACACATTGATCACGCAAAAGTTGAGGTAACTCGGAGAATACGCATACTTTTGACGAGTTAGGTGTTTAAAGAGTTGAGACTTGGGAGACTATTATGAAAACAAGCAGAGTTCAAATGTCTCTATTTTTTTTTGGGTCTCCATCGTGTTTTTATTTTTAAAAACTTAAACAACTTAAAGTTTAAAACTTAAACGTTAAAATAAAACCGTTAGATGTGATTTATGTTATTTTCTCTATGTGCTTATAAAAAATATCACATTTTAATTTTGCTTTTATGTGAATCAATAAGTTAAAAAATTAACGTTTTGAAATTATCCACATTAGTATACATTTTTACAAGCTCAAGATAACAACCAAAACAAAGTTAAAATGCCATAATTTTTTTCTTTTGAAATTATCCACATTAGTTCATATCTAACGGTTTTATTTTGAATTTTAAGATTTAAATTTTGAATTATTAAAGTTTTTAAAAATGGAGGCATGATGGAGGCACAAAAAATGAAAGAACTTGAACCCTCATGAAAAACATTGATTTTTTAAAATTTAAAGAAAATAATAAGGAACTTTAAAAAAATATAAAATTTATGTCTCCAAACATATGAAAATCATCTTAAACAGTTCATATCAATTATTTAAAATTTTAAAATAAGAATATGAACGAGAACTAAAATAATCTCTTTACTTCCGAACACTGTATTCCAACTCCACATGATGCATATAATATATAATTAATTAACTTTATTATATAAAATTATAAATAATACCGATGTCACATCATTGCATACGTTTTTATCCGTTGGGGTTTCATTTTGGAGAGTACTAATTTAAGTCATTTAACTAAATTCTTATTCTTTATTTATTTACATGTAAACTGGAACAGAGTAAAGGCTAGGGGTGTCAGTGATACCCTTTTAGCCATTTATCTGATCCATACCGTATTCGATGAAGCAGATATGGCCGTATGAGTAAGATTTTTTTTTGTTAGCTAAACGGATAAGGGTATAGGTAAAAGCTATTTCGTACTCGTTATCTTATAGGGTAATTATATAAAAAGTAAGGCTTGGGTGCTATGAATAGCATAAGGTCATCCGTGCTACGGCCTCAAAAACCTATTGTATAAACTTCAAACTTTGATTTAATCAGCTCAATAAATTGGTAATATAATAAATTTGTAGAATACTAATTTTTACTATTTTTGGATTTTTTTTCTATTTTTTATGATATATGTGTTGGGTTTTCGTGAACGGTTCAAACCCATTTAATTAGCTTAAGCTGCGGAAAGAGTAAAACAAAAATTTTTACATCTAACTTAAGCTACGGATTAAATGAATCAAGAAGATTCGTTTAATCCTATTTACAGATCTACTCCATAATTGATTTCCTAAAGCATTAAATCTATTTACAAATTAAATAGATTAATATAACAATTTATACCTTGATTCCAAATCTCAGTTGGAATGCAGACCGAGCGAGTAGAGCCTCACCAGGGATGGAATCGACTCGCAGTATCACACGTGTGATACCTCTATTGGTTATCCACCAGGACTAACCGGAGAGCGATTTACTTCTTCTGCCAGAAATACCGTAAACCGCGGAATTCTGCAGAAACACTATTCACCGAAATAGGGACAGATTAAATATATTTAAGACTCCAAGTTATTCAGTTTCACTTAAAAAGCAAAACACGAAATACCGCAGAGTTTGCAAAAATATATTTTTCCGAATCTCGTAATAACTGAAATCAGGGAAGAGAGAAAAACCGATTAACAAAGTAACCATATTAACATGTGAATTAACAAATTTTCTCTCTACCCTCACCCCTCTATTTATAGTGTTTTGAGGAGGTTCGCAAAAGACCAAAATACCCCTCAAAACAAATCTATTTACCAAAAGCCCTTGACACCTCATCCTTTAATATGTGAAAAGACCAAAATACCCCTTCCACACCCTTCCACACTCTTCTCCATGCTTCTACACCCCTAAGGTGTCATGCAAGGTGGCATAGGTGTGAAATGACCATTTTGCCCTTGGCCCATTAAGGCATGAATAGTAAAAGGCTTTGATTTTGGGCTTTGACTTTGGGCCTTTAATTTTAATTAAGGCTTTGATTATTTTGGGCTTTTAAACCCATAATTCAAATCCATAATTAACAATTAAAATTCCAAATCATATATATATAATTGTCATGTACAATTATATTTCTTTTCGGTTATTGTTCGGTAACTTTTATACAACGTAACGTGTACGTTTATAAATTAACCGTTGTTTCTGCTTGTCATTCTAAATGACATTTATAATTTAATTATATCACGTATAATTAATTATAACCATCTTAATATTAATTATAATCAATTTATAATTAATCAGCAAGATTCTCCGAGTAGCTCCTATATGGTGTGACCCAATAGGATCTGTGTTATGTTGGTAAACAGAGTTAAAACTGTTTTAACTTCTGTTAGTCATGGGTGGCATCTGGCAACACATCATGACCATCCAATTACACAGATGATGCTGTACTGTACAATATCACGATCCAGTAAACAATTTACTTGTGTCAGTTCTTCTGTCTCATAGCTATCAGTTCAGTTTTAAGGTAGATATGTGTCATCCTTGTTAACTGTATCTTTTCTTGATCTTGAGTAGATTATCAAATATAATTACTCTTGTAATTATACCGCATGCAGATAATCTAACTCTATCAAGGGGCCCAGTGATGCTATAGCTCGTATAGAGATACGAGGGACAAATAGTATTCTTGGCAGACTATCACTTCCTCAGCTAAGTTATATATATGGAAATGCTACCGTTATGGCTGCTTTTTACGGACAGCGTTAGATAACACTTACTCATATATATTTCTTAGTGGGAACGATAAATACCTCATACTGTAGAACTTTGACACTGAATGAAAAACATAAATGACACGAACACAATTCTATTTAATGTTTCATTCGGGGTCTGTCAAATACCATGTTCCTTGAACATGTATCTATGTGATTAAAATGACATCTCGTGTCAGGTGGTTTGTAAAACTTAACCATCTTTCAATCCACATACTAACCTTATAGCGGTAATTAGTGTTCCTGCTAATTACCTTGGTTAGTGACCTTTTATAAACAAGGCAACAAAATGAACAAAGCTTAAAACTCAAGGCAACAAAATGATCCATAAATGCAATAATACTCAAGGCAACAAAATGATTTATAAACATTCAATTCATGAACAAAGCTTTATGATTAATTATCGTATTATTGACTTCTAGATTATTACAAACTAACAATATGAAAGATAGCAAAAATGGCCAAAAATATCGACAATTTTCTTTTATTTTTAGGCCATCTTTCATGTATCGTAAAAAATAGTAATTTTTTTTTCAAAAATAGTAAAAATTAGTATTATACAAATTTATTATATAACCAATTTATTGAGCTACTTAAATCGAAGTTTGAAATTTATACGATAAGTTTTTGAGACCGTAGCACGGTTGACCTTATGCAATCCATAGCACCCAAGCCTTACTTTAATATAATAATATAATAACATTTGAGCAATAATTAGTGAGTACTCTTGTTATTTAGTGTATTGTTTTTGTTGTAAGAAAAATATTAAACATATTATTTTTATTCATATTATTTTATTTGTATGTATTGTTTTTTAATTAAATAATTAAATTTGTCGGAAGATACATTATTGTTTTTTAATTATCTTGGTTTATAAAAAAATTTAATTTAGCTAAAATTGATTGCACATTTTTATTTATTTTTATTTTTTATTGGTAATATCATTGCATATGTGCGAAAAAAATTAGTTTTAATGTTCTAATTGTAAAGTATAATAAAACTAATTATTACAATAGTATTCTTCGTTATTCACCTACTACCATTTTGTTACCCGATAATTTTAACGGATAAGAATGAATAAAGATAGATATGAATAAGGTTATTCTTAATGGTATGGGTATGAATATGCTTTCACCCTATACGATAGTGTTTGGTAAATGCCCCCGGGGGCTCAACCCGGACCGGTCCGCCCGTGCCCGTGCCACGGGTATGCACGGATACACGGGCACGGGTATTAAACGGGTCGGACCCGATTTTTTGAAAAAAAGCCCGTGAGAACCCGGACCCCCATACCCTTGAACCCATACCCGTGAGTCCGTGCCCGTGAACCCGTGCGCCCGTGCCCGTGTACCCGTACCCGTTTTTTTTCAAATTTCAATTTTTTTGAAAATTCCCTCCAAACCAATACATTTTCACATAAAAAACAATATTTTAAACTAATTATATTAGACATGCATAAATTTATTTTATATAAAGTGACTAAATATATAATTTAAATGACAATTTCATTTGCAATTTAATAGATATATGATAATTTCATATATTTTAATGAAATTACTTTCAAAACGTCATATTGACAAGAGTATCAATTTTTATTTGATCCATCTCATAAATTAATTTCATATATATATTTTTTATTTTTAAACACTAAAGGCAATAAAAAAAATTAAAAGTCATATTAGTTTTCAAAGAAAAAAAAGAAGAAAAAAATAGGGAAAAAAGGACAAAAAAAGAAAAAAAATAGAAAAAAAAGGAAAAAAAAAAAAGGGACCGGACCGCCCGGCCCCCCATACCCGAACCGTCCTGCCCCCGAATCCGTGACGGGCACGGGTATTAAACGAGCAGGGCAGGATTTTAAAAAAAAAAAACCCGTGATGCCCGGTTCGTTGTACCTGTGTACCCGTGACGCCCGTGACCGTGACTACCCGTGTCTGTGCCCGGGTTTTGCCCGGACCGCCGGCCCGTTTACCAAACACTACTATACGGTACCCATTGACACCCGCCCCTAGTAAAGACCTACCCCAAACGTGGCCAGCTACGGAAGTAAGAGCCCCGACACAGAAAAGAAACACCTTCACCGCGTGACACTTCACCACCTGTTACTCGATCTGTTTTTTTTTTTTAAGAAAAACCCTTAGGTGTACTTGCTCTGTTAAAAAGCAGAAATCAAATCTCCTGCCCACCTGGCGGCCATCATAATTAACGAGTCCGTATCCTCTGAGATATCTAAACTTGAGTTAATTCAAAAGAACGAAGCTAATTTCTTTTCGGTGCCTATTATTAGAACTGGAGGGGCCGAGGGGGCCTGGTTTTTTTTTTTTTAATATCCTAAAAAAATAAAAAATTCCAAAGTGGCCCTTGGTATATTTTTTGAATATCCTAATTTCTTTTCGCATCTTTTGTTTTAATTTCTCACTTTCACTCTTCGAGCAAAATAGTCAAAAAGTCAGAAAGAGTGCCCGATATTTATCATTCCGATTTCCGAGAAACTTGTCTACCAAAAAGTTTGCACATACTATATATATATTAACCTAAAATCAGCTGCATGCCTGGTGTACGTAGCCTCAATATACCAATTAACCACGTCAATTTTAACTTGACACGCCTAAAAAGCCGTTTGAGCTCTAGCCTCCTACTATTTTATATCGTAATTTAATTTTTTAAATTAAAATTAGTATGGTCTAGATAGGTCTTATCTCTTTAATTGTCCTCTATAAATAGGCTGCAACACTCAACACAAGTAAATAGTCAGTGAGAAAGAGAGAAGAAGAGAGAAGAAGAGAGAAGATGGCTCTTAGCAACAAGTTAGTTGTGATGTTTATGCTGGTAATCCTCGTAGGAGCAGCAGCCGTGTCTGCATACCCCACGCCGGCACCACCGAATAACCATGACCATGATCATGATCATGACCATGACCACCACCACCACCACCACGGAAAGAATAAGACACATGAGAAGCACTACGGCCACAAGTCTCCACCCCCCAAGGGTCATGCACCGCCTCCCCCCCACCCCAAGTAAGGGATTTGATGTCATGCTAGAAAGATGAAAGCTTGTTCTTGGTCTATGTTGTTATGTACGAGTACTTAGTTGTTTGTTAAATGTCGCCAATGCATGTGATGAGCGAGTGTGTATGTGTTCTAGTGAGCATTGACGGTTGCTTTGTTGAATAAATATGTTTAGTACTTTGCTGGTTGTTGCAAGTACTTGTTTGTGTACGTAGACTTGTATTTCAAGAGTAATGAATGAGATTTAGTTGAAATTTTCTTGACTGGCTTGATATGTATATCTATATAATAGCTACTTTATAATATTCGGTAATGGCGTAAAGCTAATGTTTCTGTTTAATTCAATGCAGCCATCAGAATTAGGCTCTATGGTCATGTTTGGTTGTGGACTAAAGTTAATGAAGCATAACTTGGTTATTTCAATTTAGGTCGATCTAAATTATTCATGTTTAGTTGATATCTAAAGTTATACCTTGACTTAAATTATTTCTTGTTTGGTAAGAATTTGATGGCTTAAGACATGATTTGATATTACAAATTATTTTGTCCTACAAAATTTGTAATAATAAAACTATTCTTCGTATTTTTTTTCTTTTCATTTTGATTGAAAGAAATTGTACAAGAAAATGAGTTATGTATAAATTAATTCTATATTTTAGAGAAGCACATTGTATTTAATGAATCTTATGTAATTAAAGTTATATGTATACTAACTTATTTGTCAAAAATATGTTAGGTTAATGAACAAATTTTTTATTATTTTGTAGTACAATTTAAAAATATATTTTATTTAATTATTTTCTAGATTGCATATATATTTTGTTGATTTAAAAAGTTATGCCATTTTAAAAAAATGTTGATTCTATCATTGATAAAGTTATAAGTTTTCTTATACTTAAATGAAAAAAAAATTAATTGCTTATTTATATTTCTTAAAAAGTAATTAAAAATAATAAAAATAATGAAAAGTTAGAACTCATACTCAATTAAAATTAAACTATCTAGAGATTTGGTTTAGTTTAGGCCAATTTAGTCCGGCCTAAAGATCGACTTATTTCATCTTAGTCCAGCTCAATTAAATATAAAGCCCTTATTCTACTATTTAGTCCCCAACCAAACATGACCTATGCATCTTTCTGATCTTGTCATATAAAACAATTCATTGGACAAAAGAAAAATAAGAAATAGTAAATTAACTTGGCCCATGCATAAACAAAGTACACTTTACAAGGCCTAAAACAAGCCCAAGAAACTCAGGCCCAGATAGCACTGCCCAAGTGAAGCCTGAGATTGTCGATGTCAGCCGAAATATTCATCTCTAAGCGTATCTTTGTTAGAAAAAGAAAAACAAAAAGATCTGTAGCGCTTCCTCCAGCCACGTCACACACGCTCTCTCTGCCCCTCTTTTGAAACTTTGGCAGCGGTCTCTCGCTCTCTACGTTTCCTCCAGGCGGAGTCCGATCCGACCCGATCCGCCACCTCGTCCGGCGGCGCTGGAATCCGATCTTTAACGCCGTAAGGATCCGTCAGAATCGGGGTTGAAAGTTCAATCCCATTTTCGAAAGGAATGCTAAGCATTGCTCCTCGGATCGTCTCCAGTTCACCCTCGCAACTATCACCTTATCTTCAGTTTCACTACTTCGCTTCCCAATTGCGTGTCTCTTCAAGTTACCACACGGCTTGCTCCAAACCATGGCCGTGCCTGACCCATCTCTGCCACTCCAGCTCCAACCCGGTCGAGTCGCCTGTTTCAGAGGCTGAGGAGGCAGATGCTGAATTGGAGATTGAAAGAGAAGATGGATTTCAAATTGAGGTGGAGAAGGTGGAAGGGAGGAAGAACGCACGTCGGATCAAAGCGCAAGTACAGATCGGTGCACATTTAGAGACAGTTTGGGCTGTACTAACAAATTATGAGGGACTTGCTGATTTTATTCCTGGTTTGGCTGTAAGCCAGTTGCTCCATTACGAAGACAACTATGCTCGCATCTATCAGGTTGGTTGGTTTGTTTGTTTGTTTGTTTATTCTAGCTGTGTTATTCTTTGAATTGTAGTGATGCAACTGGTAGGTACAGTTTGTAAGATTGAGTTTCAGTAAAATGGAGAATCTGAGTTCAGAAGTATGTAGTATCAAATTGTCTGCAGCAAATATTAAGAATGATATTTTAAGTTTGTCAATAATTTAAAAACTATAAATAAAGTTTTAGAGAATTTTGGGAAGTTTACTAGAATGCCCTGAGATTGTAGTATATTTATGTCTTTTTAATAAAACTACCCTTAAAAACAAAAGCATTCAACCTCGATAAACCATAGGTTATGTTGCATGAATTCAGATCATATGATACCTATATTTGATGTGATATGGATATGGTCAATCGGCATTTTCCTAAAGCTAGGATACTATGCAGTTGTACATCTATTTCTTTTTGTTATTTTTCATTTTTCTATCACACACTGATTACATATATTTGTGGCATATGAACATGCAAAGGACATCTCCATTGTGTAGATGCAAATAGGCATGAGTTTTCTCTGAGCTCTTGTAACATCAGGCTGTTAAGGAGTTTTTGTTTCATTTAAATTTGTTTGAAGCATGCACCAGAAAATATGAAATTGATGTATCACTGCTTTGCACGTTTGGTTTTGTGCAAAAGCCCTAAGCTTATATTATCTATCATCAGTTCAATACCAAATATGATAGCTATGATGCCATGAACAAATAATCAGAAAAATACATATGTACCCTCTTCTTCACATGCATGTGGTGCTGATATCTGAAATCATACATTTATCCAACTACTCTTGGCTGCTGTATTAGATAGGCATCTTATGATGTCTGCAATGACATACTTTTCAACTATGTGTGTGTGTGTGTGTGTGAGAGAGAGAGAGAGAGAGAGAGAGTGGAGGTATCACAGTTGGCTAGGAAAAAAGTCCTAGGACTGTTGGTTATCCAAAGGTCGAGAGTTCGATTCCTCCTTACGACTTAGCAACTTCTGTGAAGGTTCTCAAAAAACAGATAGAGAGAGATTTAAAAAAAAAAATAATCGATGCAAGCACAGTGATGAAAGAAACCTAGCTTGCAGCCGATTTCTCTGCTCCAGCTCCTAGCCTTGGTCACATTATTATCTTTTCTCCCCTCTGACCCTGATAATGCTGAAGTATCCTAAACTTATTCAGACCATATTCAAAATCAGAGACCATATCTGCTCCAGCTCCTAGCCTTGGTCATATAATTATCTTTTCTCCCCTCTGACCCTGTTCACGCTGAAGTATCCTAAACTTATTCAGAACATATTCAAAATCAGAGACCATATCCAATATGTATAATGCATGTATAATTATCTGATTTGTTTTTGCTACAGGTATAATGGCCAGTATGGAGCATAGCAGATCTGAGATTATTTTGAATATGTCTATGCAGAAATATTCCCATTTTGTGCTCCAAGACATGCCTATTTTTTTTAACTGCCAATTTCAATTTGTATATGCTGACATGAATGATTGATATGAGTAGGTGGGGCAGCAGGAACTAGCACTAGGATTCAAATTCAGCGCGAAGGGAGTCATAGAATGTTATGAGAAGGAGATGGAGTTGATCTCAGCCTCTTCTAAAAAGAGAGCTATCGAATTCAAGATGGTTGAGGGTGACTTCAAGACCTTTGAGGGTCAATGGTGTATTGAACAGGTACCAAATTACCAACTGTTTTGTTTGTGAGGCACCAACTTTGGCCATGTCTTTGTATTGTTTCAATATTCTGATGTTAATACTCAATTCTGCTCATAAAGAAGTGTGTGAATGGTTGATACAAATAACAAATTTGGGTTGAATTTGGCAGTAACAGCAGAAATCAAAATTATGCTGAACTGGTACCGTCATCCTTGGCTTGAGTTAAGAAGGTTTTTTTTGCTTGAAGGAACTGATAGGTAACCATTCATTTGATCTTCTTTTAGGTTTATGATGACTCTGAAGAGGAAGAAGCACAGAAATCACCGACACAGGAATTTGGGACTAAACTTTTGTACAATGTTGAGGTGGAGCCGAAGTTGATGGTGCCGGTGCAATTAATTGAAGGAAGATTGTGTAGAGAGGTTGAAATCAACCTCTTATCTATCCGTGAAGAAGCACAACGGCTTTAAAGACTACAAAATGATGCCTCTCTTTGCCAGATGTAAACATGTCAGACGTACTTTGTGCACCGTTATTGGCTTATTGCCTTATCGGATAGTGCCGTCTTCAAATGATTTCTCTGTAAATTTGTTTATATATTTAATATCATTCTTTACACGATAAATTACTAGAAATTCACATATGTAGATTCTTGTAATCAAACAATTTTCAATTATTGGAGTCGAGATGAATGTAAAATAATTCCTGTGGCAATACTATTTCAGCTTGCTTCTACTTGAAAGCTAATATGTGGAAAGTAAATTAGTGATATAAGTGATTTCTTAGTTAGCGATATTGCTTTTTGTTTTAGATTTGAAATTGCACTTTTGTGAACTTACGAAAAAACAATATCTATGTGGATAAGAAATAATAATTTAGTGTACGTGAAATAGCTCTCAGCCGAATATTGAGTTCAGTAATTAGAGTAGGATTAGGGTGTTCTTGATATTTGGCGAGCTTAACTCTAAGATAATCGAATTAACTTTAAATGACAAATTTAAATAGCTGAAATTAATCTATTTTAGGAGTGATACATTTGTATGCAATGTTTTTTTTAATGTTTGAATTAATTTAATATAAAATCTAATGGTCAATAATGATAATTTTTTAATGTATTAATATTATTTTATAAAATTTATTCTTTCAACTACTTGGCTTTGTATTGAACTAATTTGAAAATTTAAATGTTTATATGTAATTACATCACTCGTAAAATAAATTAGTTTTAACGTTTTTAAAATAAATTAGTTTTAACGTTTTAATTATTATTTGAAAACAATATGATAAATTTTGAAGTTCACCACTCATGAAAGAACATTTTAATAACATTTATTGTTTGAAATAAAGGACGTATTCTCCGGAAACTGTTTTTCTTTTGGAGCCCTTTTGCGTCTAATTTCTAAGAATCGAACTATAGTACCTCGCACTTAACTATAAAGATTTTGCATCAATGATACGCTAAAAAATATCTATCATGATATCATCAATAACGTAAACTATTTTAATACCAAATTAGCTCACTTCTTTCAAGAACAGAGCAAGAAATATATTAGATTAATTATAAGAAGCTTCAACTTCAACTTGAAATGAGAAATGAGAAATGAGATTTTTTTTTTTTTTTTTTTATAAAGAGAAGTGGGATGACCACCGATTTTAATAGAAATCAAGCTCACGGGGAGATGGTACCGAAATGGTACCAAACAGCCTGCATGGTGTTTTTACAAAACTAAGTAAACAAATTTAAAGCAATATTACATAGACCCAAAAAACATCAAGCACCTACTCAAATGCTAACAAATAGCATACTCAACAGAATAGCATAGTAATACATAACTAGGTTTGTAAAAAATAGCTAATCTCTCTCAGACCGGTCTAGCCCATGTGGAAGGACAGGGAAAGTTCTTGCCTCTTCCTCTGTGCCAGTACTGATATGAGACTGTAAATCATGAATATCATTTGGGGTGGAGCTGTTCTTGCATGCCTATATCAACAGCTCTGTACCACATTCACTCTAGGAGTCAGATAAATTGCTGTCGATATAAGGAGGCAAGGACAACTCCACCCTAATTGTACGCTTTAGGATTATTCAAGTCTTTGAGCAGATCCAGGTACCGTAGAAGCACATTCCATTTTATGAAAATCTTCGCAGAAGTTGCGAAGTCGTGAGAAAAAATCAAACTTTCGATCTTTGGATACAACAATCTTAGGGCTTTTTTCTAGCTAACTATCCTATCTCCTCTCTCTCGCAGAAGCTCATTCTTAGAATTGTTTATTTCAACAGATCGCCCAAAGAATTTACTTTTGGAAATTACAAACTCGACCCCTCGATTTTCAGTTTAACAAAATCATCCAATTCAACGCAAAAAGGAATTTGCAGGGAACAAGAAAAAAATTACATTGACAAAAAAATCAAGCAAATCAGAAGCCAATTTGACACATAAGTTAATATATCACTATTAGCTTTGTCAAGAAAAATAAATTGTACTCAAGCCCTCTCAAATCCAGAGAAGGAATATTAAATCATTTCTCTGAGCGAGTCTAAGAGAGCAAAAGCAAGAATTTATCTCCGAGCAATACAACACCTCTATTGCCATTTCTTATCGGGCAATGAGGTAACCTGCCTTTTTGCTCGTTTATTTATTGTCAATACTCAATACAAATCTCAAAACAGAGAAGCATATAAGATGTAAAAATACGCCACAAAAAGTTTTTTTTTGAAGGTCTACGCCACAAAAAGTTATGAAGTAACAATAACATAATCTCTTACATGTATCAAATCAACAAATTTCGAGAGGGAGAGATATATATCGGGAATTCCCTTGGCATCCAGATTCCATTTAAAAAAAAAAAAAAAACAGAGAGAGATAGAAGTCGGGAATGAAAAAGAATAAACAATGGATTTTTATACACAGAGTTCGGCTAAAGAAAGAAATAGGAAATGTTTAGTATTTTAATTATGGTATATTAAGGAGACAATCCTATTTTTAGAGGCTACAAAAACTCCCTGTATATGTTGTGAATTCATCAAGATCTAATTTAATTACTCGTCTAATTGGACTCCCTGTAAGGCTTACATGACTGCTTACAAATTCTCTTAATGAGAGAGAGAATTCCTCCTGGCACTAACATATCAAACAGAAATCATTAATGAAATAGTGATCAATATAATTTCTCTTAAAGGGATTGGATTGGGGCTGAAGGGTTGTAATAAAGTCTAAAGACAGACAGCCTTACCAAAAGGTGTGGTCGAGAGGGGGAGGAATTCGTATGATATCTCAAACTTTACGTGACATTATGGAAAATCCCAACCGTTTAAATACGTTCTACACGAATCTCAAAGCCCACGTAATACTGACCCCTACATCACCCCCGAATAGGTACCGGACACGTCGGTCACGCAATTACGCAAAAGTTGAGATATCTCAGAGGGGAGTAGGGTCCATTGCTTGCAAGTTGCAATGGAATTTTTAAGAAGAGTTCTCTCAATTTACGAAAGAAATGGACATACACAATGATAGGCTCAGCCAATATGGTGGATTTTCTAAATTTAGTAGAAGCTATAATTCGGAATTAATTTTTACAAAAAAATTATTATGTGAATTTCGTGTATATAAAGAAAATGGGCTATAAAAATTCTGTTCTGTATTCATTCTTGATTGAGAAAAACAAATCATGTACGGCCTTGGTATTCTACACCGCGTAGGAAATTTAAAATTTGTCCCTTTTTTATTTAAAAAGGAAAAAAAAATTCAGCCAGGAAATAAACTAGTGTTTGGTAAATGCCCCCGGGGACCCAACCCGGACCGGTCCGTCCGTGCCCGTGCCCGTGCCACGGGTATGCACGGGTACACAGGCACACGGGCACACGGGCACGGGTATTAAACGGGCCGGACCCGGTTTTTTGAAAAAATGCCCGTGAGAACCCGGACCTCCGTACCCGTGACGCACATGCCCGTGGCAGAATTTTTTTTTTTTTTTACTTTTGGTCTAAAATTCAAAATTTAAACTCAAATTCCCCCCCCCCCCCCCCCCCCCCCCCATGCCCCACATCCCCACTTTCTACCCGGACCCTACCCATTTTTTTTTTTTTTTTTTTTTTAATTCAAATTTTAATCCCTCCAAACAAAATTCTATAAATATACATCCATTCCTTACAAATTTTCACATCTCTCTCAATATTCAAGTCCTCAACTGGGTTTAGTCCGAATTGGGTCCCCGAGGGCATTTACCAAACACTATTCAAGTCCTCAACTGGGTCGTCCCGTGAAAAATCCGTTCCTACCTGATTTGGATTTGTTAATCAAGTTCTTTGCTAATGACACAAAATGTAGTTTCTTCGTTTCGTTTTTTATAACCGAGACAATTGATAAAAATATATATATATGCTTTATTATTTATTTAGGGGAAATTTTATGTATCCCCTTAAAAACTTTGAAATTACGTACTTCCTCCTCTAAAATTCATAATATCATATTTATCCTTCTAAAGTTCAAAATTTTAAAAATTTACCCAACTTATTTATTTTTCTGTTAAAACTCATTTTAAATTTCCAAATTACCTATTTTATCTTTTTATTAAAAAATAAAAAATCATCTCTTCCTAAAAGAACATGTTGATGTTTTCTTGCGTTGTTGATTTGAAGACCAATATTAGAGCGCCTAACAATTCTTCACGAACGATAGCTTGTACACCTTTGTTGTTGTTTTCTCTTCTCTCACCTTGTCTGCTTGATTCATCTACCTGAAATTGTTAGGCGCCAAAGGAGCAATGGGCAAAAACAATTATCTGAAATTGATACATCTATCTGAAATTGTTAGGCGCCAACACCATGTTTGGTTGTGGCCTAAAGGGTGGAATAAGGAGTTTAGGCCTCGTTATTCCACCAAATATGTATTAATTGAGCTGGACTAAGATGACATAAGTCGATCTTTAGACCGGCCTAAATTAAACCACCTCACATGGTGATTTAATTTTATTCCACCTCGTGGCCTAACTTGAATGATTATAATAATGTTTTATTTGTATATAATTATATAATTAATATCTTATATTGTTAATATATTAAATAATTATTATAATAATATTATATAATTAATATCCTTTTATTAATAATTATTATTAATATATTATTATTATGAACCGTTCATCTTGTTCTCCATATTAATATGTGCTTGGAGACCAAATTTTACATTTTTTCTGAATTTTTTTAATATTTATTAAGCCACTTTGAAAATTGCTGATCCAACGGTGGCTTAACAAAACAGTAAAACCGTTGGATTAGCGATTTTCAAAGTGGCTTAATAAATAGTAAAAAAATTTAGAAAAATGTAAAATTTGGTCTCCAAGCACATATTAATATGGTGAACAAGATGAACGGTTCAGATCGACTTTTTGAATTTTGAAATTTCAAATTTGGACCGTGTGTATTTCGGTCCATATGCTACCGAAAGCAAATTAGCCTATCTCTTATTATGTTATATTGTTAATATATTAAATAATTATTATAATAATATTATAACATTTTCTAGTTATTATTAATATATTAATATAATATAATTAGTATCTTATTATTAATAATAATTATTAATATATAATTATCAATTATTAATTAATATCCTATATTGTTAATATATTAAATAATTATTATAATAATATTATAATATATTAATATTATATAATTAGTATTTTCTTATTCATAATTATTATTAATATGTAATTATATAATTAATATGTTATATTGTTAATATATTAAATAATTATTATAATAATATTATAATATATTATAATTTTTATTAATATATTAATATTATATAATTAGTATTTTATTATTAATAATTATTATTAATATATAATTAATATTTTATATTATTAATATATTAAATAAATTTTATAATAATAATATAATATATTATAGTTATTATTAATATATTAATATTATATGAGTGAGTCTATGGTACTATGCATATTACAATTTGGCACCGTGCTACGGCTCTATATTTGAGTTTTCAAATCCTAACAGTGGATCCGAACCGTTCATTTTGTTCTCTATATTAATATGTGTTTGGAGACCAAATTTTACATTTTTTGAAATTTTTTTACTATTTTTTTAGATTTATTGAAAATCATTGTTTTTGGATGGTCCAGAATTTTCAGATCAAGTGATTTTCTAAATATCTAAAAAAATAGTAAAAAAATTTCAAAAAATGTAAAATTTGGTCTCCAAACACATATTAATATAGAGAACAAATGAACGGCTCGGATCGACCGTTAGGATTTGAAAACTCAAATATAGAGCCGTAGCACGGTAACAATCCGTGATATGCATAGAACCATGGACTCACTCATATTATATAATTAGTATCTTATTATAAATAATTAATCAATTTTAGGCTTTCAAAACTTTAGTCATCCACCAACTCTAACCAAATAAGGAATACTTTAAGCTATGATTTAACTTTAGGCATCAACCAAACATGAATAATTTAGACCGGCCTAAGTTGAAATAACCATTTAGACCTCCTTAGCTTTAGGGCACAACCAAACATGAAGCAAAAGATTAAATTTTTAAATGGAACAAACAACTACACTAACACTAGTGGTCGAAATTTTTTAATGGTATGATTGAACCAAGTCCTATATATATTTTATGAAAAGACGCCAAAGGAGCAATGGCTGCATGCATGTTTCCTGTGATTTGTGGAAATAGGTGTCATCTCAATGGATTACATGTTTAGGGCGTGTTCAGATATCACGGGATTACACGGGATAGGATTTGATGGAAATGGGAATTCACTTTTGAAAATATGGGAACCCACGTATACGAGTACGCATGAAATTAATCATGGGAATGTGTTAAATTGAGTGTTCAGTTGTATTGTGGGATGAGTTATGGGAAACTCTATTTTTCTTTAAATATTTAATATTATACAATTTTCTTTATTAATATATTATCAATAATGCAATTAAATAAATAAATAAAATAATTTTCTTTAAATAATGCAAATAAATTAAATAATAATGTAATTAAATAAATAAATTAAATAATGCAATTAAATATTTAATATTATACAATTTTCTTTATTAATATATTATACAATTTTCTTTATTATTATTTGATATGTTTTCAACGTATTTTTTGTTTGTGTATGTTTTATTGAACCAACATCTATGGTTTTTTTTAAGAAAGGTCCTTAGGCATGATATATATATATATATATAGAAAGAGATATATAACACTAAAGTTTATAACAGTTTTTCTTAAGAAACTTGGTTCAATCACAACAGTCAACAAAAATCTCAACAACATAATAATATTATTACAATTTGATTAAGTTTATAAAAAGATTAGTATTGCATAATAGCATCTCAAACTGATCTACATGCTTCAATCACAACAGCCAACAAAAAAAAATCGAAAGGGAAATAAAATTAAATACTAATGGTGCTGAAAGAAAATAATCACAACAGCCAACCAAGCACACATACATCCTGCGCGAATGAGATTGAGAAAAAGTCAGAGAGAGAAAAAGTAGGAGACAGAGCACGAATTGGGAAAATGAAAATCTAGTCGGAGTGAATTTTCGATTTTCCATCAATTTACATTGTCTGTAGAGAAGTATGGGAAGAAAGGAAGGAACTGAGCATCCGAACGGGTCTAGAATTTAGAAATCAAATTACCATCAAACCCATCAGTTCCCATTTTGAACTCAAACATCCGAACAGGCCCTTAATTAATTAATTAATCGAGTATTAAAAACAACAGATTTAATATCAATGAGCGTATTTGAATTCTGAAAAAAATAAATACCGAAATAATAAAAACACTTATTTATAAAATTTAATTGAATTGTGTACAAAATCACTGTTTCATTGTTATGAGATGAAAAGGTGGAACTTTGAAGCCACCGAATCATTCTAAATTTCTAATTAATATATATATATATATATAGGTGGGCTACAGTGAGTTGCGAAGTAAAACGCGTTTCTACTTCACGCCGTATTTTTATTTTGAAAGTCCAAACGACCGATCTGAACCATTAGATGTTTAATCCATATTGAAATGTGCTTGGAGACCAAATTTTATATTTTTTGGATTTTTTTTACTATTTATTAAGCATTTTTGAAAATTGCTGTTTTGCTGTGAACAGTACAAACAGTAAAATTTTCGGGACCATCAGATCAGCGACTTTCAAAATTGCTTAATAAATAGTAAAAAAATTACAAAAAATGTAAAATTTGGTCTCCAAGCACATTTTAATATGGAGAACAAGATGAACGGTTCGGATCGATGTTTTGAACTTAAAAATTGCAAAATATGAGCGTGAAGTAAAATAGTCGCTTTACATCGCAACTCACCGTAGCCCATCCATATATATATATATATATATATATACGGGTGTACAAAAAAACCCAAGACCCACCCGACCCGCTTGACCCGTCCGACCGACCCGTTTTTTACCGGGTTGAGTTGTTATTGGGTCGGGTACGGGTTGAAATTTGATAAACTCGTTATTCTAGGTCGGGTCACGGGTTTGCTCGTACTAACCCGTTTATACCCGGACCCAACCCAGAGTCATTATTTCCTTCGCTAGCGACCCGGCTCTCTTTAATCCGCATTAAATCTCCGTCTCTCCTTCTCTCCACAGGCGGCCTCGATCTCCTTCGCTCTCGACGTCTCGATCTCCTTTCCGCGTGGCGCACTCTCTCTCTCCCACGTCGCCTGGGAAAATGGTTCGAGAGCGTCTTCAATCTGCCTCAAACCCGAGACTGACAACCACAAATCGATTCCTAAACCCTAAACCGTATAAATACCGACACCGTTGCGCTTGTAGAATCATCCACGTATTGAATAGGAAAAGGGAACTTTCATTTCAATGATTCAATCTATTTTATAAATTTTACAGCTTACCATTTTTATTTGGAAATCATCCACCTATTATATGAATTTTACAGCTTAGGAAAATGAAAGTTTCATTTCAATCTTATTGATGGCCACCTCAAAGTCAGAGAGACCACCACGAAATACTCAGCCAAAGGTACCTTTTGATTTTCAATTTTTATCTGTTTCGCTCTTCAATTTGAAATATTTGTTCTTGTTGGTAATTTTTGTGCATGATAAATCCTGTGAGATTTAGTTAATCATTATGTTAAATAGAATGTAACGGAAGCGTCTTTTTGTTATATAAACCATTTAGTTGTTTCTTATATTTTTTTTAGGTTCTCAAGGAATCATGCTCTAATAGTTTACAAGTTACAACTGAGTCTTTGTCAAAAGTTTAGACTGGTACTAGTTAGTACAGTATATGCTTAACTCAGTTTTTAGTTAACGTAATATTGTGAGATTTAGTTTACAACTGAGTCTTTCTCAAGGAATTCATGTAATCCTGTGAGATTTAGTTAATCATTCATTCATTCTGCTCTAATCAGTATACGCTTAACTCAGTTGTTTTGCATTGGTACCAGTTAGTACCACTCAGTTTTTTGCACTGGTACTAGTTAGTACCACTGTACCAGTTAATACCACTGCACTGTACCAGTTAGTGCTGCTGCTTGTGTTTGATAAAAATTCAATTCCAAATTTTAATTAAATTGAAATAATCTCATGTGAGATATTACTCTTGAGGAATATTGTTCAAACAATACAAAATTAAAAAAATTTCGAGTTAGCAACCAAATTAAGCCAAACTACATTCAAGTAGGGACAACACTTCTGTTTCTCCTATAATTTCAAGCCTTTTGTACATTTATATTGTTTGCTTTGTTTGCTTTCTTTTCATTTAATTAAACACATGTTAATCATATTGTGTAAGTCATATTCGATTATTGTATAATTGAACCAACATCAGATTGTGCAAGTCATATTCGATTATTGTATAATTGAACCAACATCAGATTGGGTATATCAGTATTGCTATCCCTGCATCATAGCTGATATTTAAAAATTTAATAACTAATATTTTTTTCTCTGTACAGGCTGATATGGGTGCTGAACTGCTGATTTTGAAGTTTACTAGGGGGTTTTATGCTTAATATACTTCAGTTGTCACTTGTCAGTTTGGGTTTTTTTTCAACTTTGTATGATTTGCTCTTTTGTATCAGGATTGCTATGATGTTTTGCTTTGTATTAGGTTTGCTATGCTGGTGTTAGTTTCTGTTTTTGAATATGTTTAGACTTGATGGGGTTAGTTTGTGTTTTAATATGTTTAGACCTGGTGTTAGTTTGTTCTTTACTTGGCTTCATTCAGTAGAGACCTGATGGTGTTAGTTTGTTCTTTACTTGGCTTCTGTTTTTGAATATGTCTTAGTCTCACTTTGAATCAGTCCAGAATGATAGCTTTGAATTTATAACCCGTTTAACCCGTCTAACCCGTATAACCCGTATGTAAAAAAAATAGATGGGTTGGGTTGGCTTATGGGTGGGTCAAGTAAAGAATTTTTTTAACCCGGTGTAATCGGGTTGAGTTCAAATTTTAATAAAATATCATCGACCCGCCCGTTGTACACCCCTATATATATAGAGAGAGAGAGAGAGAGAGTGGCTAATATGCTTTCGGTAGCATATGGACCGAAGTGCTACTGGTCCAAATTTGATTTTTCAAAATCCAAACGGTCGATCTGAACCGTTCATCTTGTTCTCCATATTAATATGTGCTTGGAGACCAAATTTTACATTTTTCTGAATTTTTTTACTATTTATTAAGTATTTTACAAAATTGTTGATCCAACAGTGACTTAACAAAATAGTAAAATCAACAGCCACCGTTGGATCAACAATTTTGTAAAATACTTAATAAATAGTAAAAAAATTCAGAAAAATGTAAAATTTGGTCTCCAAGCACATATTAATATGGAGAACAAGATGAACGGTCCAGATCTACCGTTTGGATTTTGAAAAATCAAATTTGGACCAGTAGCACTTCGGTCCATATGCTACCGAAAGCATATTAGCCACTCTCTCTCTCTCTATATATATATGGCTAAGCTCAAAATATTTTTTCCTAGTCCCAGGAACAAATGATCCAGTTTTCCAATTTTCAAAGTCTAAACAGTCGATCCAAACCATTAGATGTTCAATCCATATTAAAATGTGCTTGAAGACCAAATTTTACATTTTTTGGAATTTTTTTACTATTTATTAAGATGGTTTGAAAATTATTGTTTTTATTAAATTTATGCACCATTGAAAAACAGTGACTTTCAAACCATCTTAATAAATAGTAAAATTTTTTTCAAAAAATGTAAAATTTAGTCTCCAAGCATATTTTAATATAGATTGAACATCTATCGGTTTGGATCCACTGTTTGGACTTTGAAAATCTGAAAACCGAATCGTTTGTTCCTCGGGCTAAGAATAAAACGTTTTGAGCTTAGCCAACCTATATATATATATATATATGAGGAGGGATCAAGTTACAACAAGTTACAACAAGTTACAACATGTATTTTCTACATTTTTAAAGTCCAAATCATCGATCCAAACCGTTAGATGTGATCTCTACAATAAAATGTGCTTGGAGACCAAATTTTACATTTTTTAGAATTTTTTTACTATTTATTAAGATGAGTACAAAATTTAATGGTCTGGATTTGACTAGGTTTTGTACCAATCTTAATAAATAGTAAAAAAATTCCAAAAAATGTAAAATTTGGTCTCCAAGCACATTTTATTGTAGAGATCACATCTAACGGTTTGGATCGACGATTTGGATTTTGAAAATGTAGAAAATGCTTGTTGTAACTTGTTGTAACTCAAAAATTGTTGTAACTTGATCTCTCCTCTATATATATATATAATTTATAAGTGATTAGATCTACAAAGCTATTGTACCTGTAGTATTAAAAAGATGAGGAGGGTTCAAATGCACCCAAATTTTTGTGCACCGAAATGCACCCTATCATTTTTCTCTGTTTTCAAAGTCTGAATAGTCAATCTGAACCGTTAGATGCGATATATATATTAAGATGTGCTTGGAGACCAAATTTTACATTTTTTGGAATTTTTTTACTATTTATTAAGATTGGTACAAAACCTAGTCAAATTCAGACCATTAAATTTTGTACTCATCTTAATAAATAGTAAAAAATTTCTAAAAAATGTAAAATTTGGTCTCCAAGCACATTTTATTGTAGAGATCACATCTAACGGTTTGGATCGATGATTTGGACTTTAAAAATGTAGAAAATGCATGTTGTAACTTGTTGTAACTCAAAAATTGTTGTAACTTGATCTCTCCTCTATATATATATATATAATTGATAAGTGATTAGATCTACAAAGCTATTGTACCTGTAGTATTAAAAAGATGAGGAGGGTTCAAATGCACCCAAATTTTTGTGCACCGAAATGCACCCTATCATTTTTCTCCGTTTTCAAAGTCTGAATAGTCAATCTGAACCATTAGATGCGATATATATATTAAGATGTGCTTGGAGACCAAATTTTACATTTTTTGGAATTTTTTTTACTATTTATTAAGTCACTTTGAAAATAGCTGATCCAATGGTCCATAAAATGTAAAATCAGCGATTTTCAAAGTGGCTTAATAAATAGTAAAAAAATTCTAAAAAATGTAAAATTTGGTCTCCAAGCACATCTTCATATATAGATCGCATCTAACGGTTCGGATTGACTATTCAGACTTTGAAAACAGAGAAAAAGAATTTGAAAGATAGAGTGCATTTGGGTGCATTTGAACCCTCCTCTAAAAAGATAATTATTCTGCATAATTTTTTCTTTACCTTTCTTAGAACATGTTTGTGTTGTATGTGTGAAAAAAATAGTTAATTTAGCAAGTTATTGATTTCAAATTATGTTTTGTATCTGGATAAGTGAGCTAACCATATTATTATTGGGGTGCAAATGAATCAGTCCAGCTGTCTCAGGCCTCAGTGTAATACTAATACTCCTTACACCAAGCCCGCTTATAAAAACAATTGGACAAAAGGAAAAAGTATTTGGGCCAACGAAGCCCACTTGTCTCCTGTCCTTTTATTTTCTCCTGGCACCGCCTCTCTCGTCGATACAATCCCTTCATTCGCAAGGGGTTTTACTGAAGGACTGATTCATTCTAGGTACGTGACTGATATATTTTTTTTGTATTTCTAGGGTTTTGAATTCGTCAGGAGAAGACGATTAAAGTTGCTATATATCGGTATTCTCTTTCGGGTAGGGGTTCTACTGATTATTTTTAATTTTACCTTCTTTAGGGTTTTGTTTTCGTCTTCTTATGCCTGAGTTGGAAAACCTTAAATCTTAGTCAGGCAGTACAGTTTTGTTGTTTGTGTGCAGTTCAAATAGCTGTCTTCTTAAATCTCAGTTTAGAACTCCATTTTATTTGTTAATAGGTACCAAATACGACTTCTCTTCTACCAAACAAATTCTTGTAGGCAAGATGTCACAACCTGGTGGCGGGGGTGCTGAGGCACATGCTCGATTCAAGCAATACGAGTACCGAGCTAACTCGAGTCTGGTTCTGACCACCGACTCACGGCCCCGTGACACGCATGAACCGACTGGTGAGCCTGAGACCTTATGGGGTAAGATTGACCCTAAAAGCTTCGGAGACCGTGCTGCTCGAGGCAAACCACCAGAGATAGAAGAGAAAAAGAAGGCTAAGAGAAAGAAGGAAGAAGCTGCTGCAGAAGAAGTGGTAAAGAGGTCTACTAAGAAGAGGCGGCGGGGTGAAGAAGAGAGCGTTTTATTTTTAGCTGATGATGATGCTGTGTACCGGCCAAAGACTAAGGAGACTCGTGCGGCTTATGAGGCGATGCTTAGTGTAATTCAAGAACAATTGGGAGGTCAGCCACAAGATGTGCTGAGGGGTGCAGCGGATGAGGTTTTGGCAATCTTGAAAGATGATCATCGGAAGAATCCTGAGAAAAAGAAGGAGATAGAGAAGTTGCTCAACCCAATCTCAAGCCAGCTGTTTGACCAGCTCGTGTCTATTGGGAAGCTGATTACGGATTATCAGGGTCCCGGAGGAGATGCGGCAGATGGAGCTGCAACAAATGGAGATGAGGTGCGTCTGGATGACGAAGGAGTTGCGGTTGAGTTTGATGATGATGATGAGGATGAGGATAGTGATCTTGATCAGGTATAATTGAAACTTATTCTATTTACTTCTTGTATATTTGTTTGCGAGTTGATTTCACTCGGCAACATTAAATGTTTATACTACCATTTGCTCTTGCACTTTAGGTGAATAAGAACTTAATATATGTTACAAAATATGTGGATCATTTACAAGTTCAGGTAGTTGGTTACCTTACTGCATCCTTTTGCTAAATAATTTTCTGGTTGCCTGTTTGAAATTAAATTGGGCTTCCTGATCCAAGTATCAATCTAACTACCATGGGCCCCTATGAGCGTATTCTTTCACATGATATATTTTTTTGCAAAAAAACATCGCATGGTAGTTTTTTGTGCAAACAAATAGAAATTAGGATGTCAAAAACTGTTACATAGATTCAAGTGATAATGGCTGACAAGACTCATATTGGATCATAAAATTTTTCAGGTACAAGAAGAGTCAGAAGCAGAGGAGGAAGAAGCACAGGAGGTTGCTGGTGAAGCTGGAGCCATGCAAATGGTAGATGACGATGATATTGACCACTCTGAAGAGGGAATAACAGTAAATGTGCAAGACATTGATGCGTACTGGCTCCAGCGTAAGATCTCACAGGCTTATGGCAACTTGATTGACCCCCAGAACAGCCAGCGCCTGGCGGAAGACATCCTCAAAATAATAGCCCAGGGAGATGAAGATCAAGATATTGAGAGAGCTCTTGTGGCACTGCTGGAGTTTGACAAATTTGACCTTGTTAAGCTGTTGGTGCGCAACCGGTTCAAGATTGTCTGGTGCACCCGGCTCGCCCGTGCTGAGGATCAGGATCAGAGGAAGAGGATTGAGGAGGAGATGGCAGCTACGGGGCCCACCGGGGTTGCTATTCTCGAGCAGCTCCATGCTACCAGGGCTTCAGCTATGGAGCGGCAGAAGAATCTGGAGAAGAGTATTAGAGAGGAGGCAAGGCGGTTGTTGAAGGATGAGGGCTCAGCCATTGGAGCTCGAAGGGGTGCGATTGACAGGGACTCTGATAGTGCATGGATGAAGGGTCAGAGGGAATTGCTTGATTTGGAGAGTCTTGCATTTTCCCAAGGTGGCCTGCTCATGTCAAACAAGAAGTGTGAGCTGCCGCCACGGTCTACCCGGATTGCACATAAGGGTTATGAGGAGGTGCACGTGCCATTACAGAAACAAAGGCCGTATGAACCAGGTGAGGAGTTGGTAAATATTTCTGCCATGCCGGAATGGGCCCAGCCAGCTTTTGCAGGAATGAAGCAGCTGAATCGGGTGCAGAGCCGGGTGTATGACGCAGCATTTAACCACTCGCACAACTTGCTGCTGTGCGCGCCAACTGGTGCTGGTAAAACCAATGTGGCTATGCTTACTATTCTACAACAAATCGGTTTGCATATGAAAGACGGGGAAATAGATAATACTGGGTATAAGATAGTGTACGTTGCGCCAATGAAAGCTTTAGTGGCTGAGATGGTTGGTAATTTGTCACACCGGCTCAAATCATATGGTGTTGTTGTGAAAGAACTCAGTGGTGACCAGAATCTGACGCGTCAGCAGATAGATGAGACCCAAATAATTGTCACGACTCCCGAGAAGTGGGATATTGTTACACGCAAATCTGGTGACAGGACTTATACTCAACTGGTGAAGCTATTGATCATCGATGAGATCCATCTGTTGCATGACAATCGGGGTCCTGTGCTAGAGAGCATTGTGGCAAGAACAATTCGCCAGATTGAGACAACTGGTGAGCTGTGCCGGCTGGTTGGCCTGTCTGCCACACTGCCCAATTATGAGGATGTGGCCACATTTTTGCGCGTGAAGCCTGACAAGGGGCTATTTCATTTTGACAATAGTTACCGACCTTGCCCACTACAGCAGCAGTACATCGGTATAACTGTAAAAAAGCCTCTCCAGAGATTTCAGCTAATGAATGAGATATGCTATGAGAAGGTTGTTGCCTCAGCAGGTAAGCACCAGGTGCTTATCTTTGTTCACTCCAGAAAAGAGACAGCAAAAACTGCACGTGCAATACGCGACACAGCTATGGCTAACGACACTCTCGGCAGGTTCTTGAAGGATGACAGTGTGAGCCGTGAGATTCTTCACACTCATGTTGATTTGATGAAAAGCAATGATCTCAAAGAACTCTTACCCTATGGGTTTGCCATTCACCATGCTGGGTTAGTCAGATCAGATCGAACCATGGTCGAAGAATTGTTTGCAGATGGTCATGTGCAAGTGTTGGTCTCTACAGCGACACTTGCATGGGGTGTCAACTTACCAGCACATACTGTTATTATAAAAGGGACACAGGTATATGATCCTGAGAAAGGTGCGTGGACTGAGTTAAGTTCGCTGGATGTGATGCAAATGCTGGGTCGGGCTGGTCGACCACAGTTTGACTCATATGGAGAAGGTATAATTATCACTGGGCATAGTGAATTGCAATATTACCTCTCTTTGATGAACCAGCAGTTGCCTATTGAAAGTCAGTTTATTTCAAAATTGGCCGATCAGCTGAATGCGGAGATTGTGCTGGGGTCAGTGCAGAATGCGCGCGAGGCATGCACATGGTTGCTTTACACTTACCTGTTTGTGCGGATGTTGCGCAACCCAACATTGTATGGTCTACCAGCTGATGCATTAGAGAAAGATTGGCAATTGGAGGAAAGGAGAGCTGATCTGGTGAGTTTTTTATTTTTTATGACATGTTCCCATAGCTATTTGGCACTGTTATCTACTTTGACACCCATTAATGTAATTTCCAGCTTGCTGTGTTTTTTTCTTCATCAAATTTTAGTTATATTTTCTGACTCGTTGTTTACAACAGATCCATACAGCTGCAACCATACTGGATAAGAACAACCTGGTTAAGTATGATAGGAAGAGTGGCTATTTCCAAGTGACCGACCTGGGCCGAATAGCTAGCTACTACTACATCACGCATGGAACTATATCTACATACAACCAATACCTGAAGCCAACTATGGGCGATATTGAACTGTGTCGCCTCTTCTCCCTCAGTGAGGAGTTCAAGTATGTGGGAGTGCGTCAGGACGAGAAGATTGAGCTTGCCAAGCTGCTTGACCGAGTCCCAATTCCTGTGAAGGAAAGCCTTGAGGAACCCAGTGCCAAGATCAATGTCTTGTTGCAAGCGTACATATCAAGGCTCAAGCTCGAGGGGCTCTCTCTTGGTTCCGATATGGTCTTTATACGACAGGTGATGTTTTATGTTTGTTTTCTTTGGAAACTTTACACTGAAAATCATTCTTTTTAGTACTTGTGAAGATATCTTCGTACCTCCATTTGAAAATTTAAAAAGGGAAACAAGTTCCTTTGCAATTCTAAAATGTTATACCTCGAACTTGCTTATTATGAGCTGTTGAGTTGATGTGGGTACCATAATTTTGCATTCCTATAATTTAACTATGACGACAAAAAACAATGTCAAGTAATAATGTTAAATGTTATTATCTGATAAAGCACATGTATCTGATGCAACGGCAATACTTGAAAGGGCTCTTTGGTAAACAATATATTAACCGTGCCTTCTAATTTGTGATGCTAAGATTTCTTAAATAATATTTTACTTTGTGAGGCGTGTTTTTTTTTCTCCACTCATTGGTTTTCCATAACTTAATTGCAGAGTGCTGGCCGCCTTTTGCGGGCACTGTTTGAAATTGTGCTGAAGCGTGGTTGGGCCCAGCTGGCAGAGAAGGCCCTCAACATGTGCAAGATGGTTGACAAGCGCATGTGGAGCGTGCAGATCCCTCTCCGTCAATTTGGTGGCCTTCCAAAAGAAATTCTGATGAAACTTGAGAAGAAAGACCTTGCATGGGAACGGTACTATGATCTCTCCTCCCAAGAATTAGGTGAGCTGATTCGCTTCGCAAAATCTGGCAACCAAAATAAAAATATCACTGGAAAGACTGTACACAAGTACATTCACCACCTACCCAAACTCAACCTTGCAGCCCATGTTCAGCCTATAACCCGTACTGTGTTAGGGTTCGAGCTGACAATAACTCCAGACTTTAGGTGGGATGATGCATACCATGGCTATGTGGAACCTTTTTGGGTAATCGTAGAGGATAATGATGGTGAGTATATTCTCCACCATGAATATTTCTTGCTGAAGAAGCAGTATATGGATGAAGACCACACAATAAATTTCACCGTGCCAATTTATGAACCATTGCCGCCCCAGTATTTCATTCGAGTTGTGTCAGATAAGTGGCTTGGGTCCCAGACTATACTCCCAGTTTGCTTCCGGCATCTGATTTTGCCGGAAAAATATGCGCCACCAACTGAATTATTGGATTTGCAACCACTTCCTGTGACTGCATTACGAAACCCGGCTTACGAAGCTCTTTATGATGCCTTCAAGAACTTCAACCCAATCCAGACTCAGGTGTTTACAGTGCTGTACACTACTGATGATAACGTGCTTGTGGCGGCTCCTACTGGCAGTGGCAAGACAATTTGTGCTGAGTTTGCTTTGTTACACAGCCACCAGAAAGCAGCAGAGACAGAAACCGCCATGAGGGCTGTTTACATTGCACCAATTGAAGCAGTTGCAAAGGAGCGGTACCGTGACTGGGAAGAGAAGTTTGGGAAGCGCCTTGGGCTCCGTGTAGTTGAACTAACTGGAGAAACAGCAGCTGATTTGAAGCTGCTAGAGAAAGGTCAGATAATAATCAGCACTCCTGAAAAGTGGGATGCACTTTCTCGACGTTGGAAGCAACGCAAGCACATACAACAAGTTACTCTTTTCATAGTAGATGAATTGCACTTGATTGGTGGCGACTCAGGTCCTGTTCTTGAGATAATTGTATCCCGAATGAGACGCATATCAAGCCAGATAGAGAATAGTATAAGAATTGTGGCTCTCTCAGCATCACTTGCGAATGCAAAGGATCTAGGTGAATGGATCGGTGCGACTTCTCACGGGCTTTTCAACTTTCCACCTGGTGTTCGGCCAGTCCCACTGGAGATACACATCCAGGGTGTCGACATTGCAAATTTTGAGGCGAGGATGCAAGCCATGACCAAGCCCACTTACACGGCAATTTCACAACATGCCAAGAAAGGCAAGCCGGCACTTATATTTGTCCCCACAAGAAAACATGCGAGGTTGACAGCTGCTGATTTGTGTGCATATGCATTTGCTGAGCATGGTGACAGGGAAGATAAGCAGAAGTACAACAGCCCATTCCTTCTCGGGTCGAAGGAAGATATGCAGCCTTTTGTTGATCAGGTGAAGGAGGAGACGTTACAACATGCCCTTGCTGATGGTGTAGGTTACCTTCATGAAGGCCTAACCGAACTTGAGCAGGAAATTGTGATCAGACTGTTTTTAAGTGGCCGGATCCAGGTGTGTGTATCAAGTGCGTCCATGTGCTGGGGCCGGTCTCTTTCTGCCCATTTAGTTGTTATCATGGGCACTCAATACTATGACGGGAGGGAAAATGCACGAACTGATTATCCAATCACTGACCTACTTCAAATGATGGGGCACGCAAGCAGACCTCTCAAGGACAACTCTGGCAAGTGCGTGATCTTATGCCACGCTCCTAGGAAGGAGTATTATAAGAAGTTCTTGTATGAGGCATTCCCAGTTGAGAGCCACCTGCACCTTTTCTTGCATGACCACATGAATGCTGAGGTTGTGGTTGGGTCTGTGGAAAACAAGCAAGATGCTGTGGATTACCTTACGTGGACATTCATGTATCGTCGTCTGACGAAAAACCCTAGTTACTACAATCTCCAGGGTGTCAGCCACCGTCACCTGTCTGACCACTTGTCAGAGTTAATAGAGAATGTATTGACTGACCTAGAGTCGAGCAAGTGTATTGCTATTGAAGAGGAGATGTACCTCAAGCCGCTCAATTTGGGGCTAATTGCCTCCTACTACTACATCAGCTACGCCACGGTTGAAAGATTTGGCTCGTCTCTCACGCCAAAAACCAAGATGAAGGGGCTATTAGATGTTCTGGCATCTGCTTCAGAGTATGCTGACATGCCAATTCGACCTGGTGAAGAGGAACAGATTCGTAAACTAATCCACCACCAGAGGTTCTCAGTTGATAATCCTCGCATTGATGACCCACATACAAAGGCAAATGCCCTTCTGCAAGCACACTTCTCAAGGTATGTGATGGTAGGTAACCTTGCTGCTGACCAGAGGGAGGTGCTTCTCTCTGCACACCGGCTTTTACAAGCTATGGTGGATGTTATTTCAAGCAATGGTTGGCTGACTCTAGCTCTGTCGGCCATGGAGGTGAGTCAGATGGTAACACAGGGGATGTGGGAGAGGGACCCAGTGCTGATGCAGCTGCCACATTTCAGCAAGGAGTTGGCAAAAAAATGCCAGGAGAGGGGCATTGAGACTGTTTTCGACCTTGTAGAGATGGAGGATACTGAGAGAAGAGAGCTACTGCAGATGTCAGATACACAGCTGATGCATATTGTAAGGTTCTGCAACCGCTACCCAAATATTGATATGGCATATGAGATCCTTGACGGAGAGGATGTGGGCCCCGGAGACAATGTCACTCTTCAGGTCAGTTTTAAAAAAATATTCTCCCTTTTTATCTTGTCAGGTTTTCTTGTCCTAGTTGATCTAAGCTCTGTATTGCACCACTGTATATTCTTTATCAGCTGTTGTTAGTGCCCCATTTAAGCCTGACCAATCTATTAAAAGTGGAGATTGGGATAATTTTACTTCATGTAAATGTCCTATAATTGACATTTTTGGTAAAATGATATTTGACTAATTTAGCTAAACACTGTTGCTTGTAGGTGACCTTGGAACGTGACATGGAAGGGAGGGCAGAAGTGGGTCCAGTGGATGCACAGAGGTTTCCCAAGACTAAGGAGGAAGGATGGTGGTTGGTGGTAGGAGACACCTCAACTAACCAACTCCTTGCTATCAAGCGTGTTGCCCTGCAGAGAAGGGCAAAGGTGAAGCTCAATTTTGTGGCCCCAAGTGAGCTGGGGAAGAAGAATCTGACAGTTTACTTCATGTGTGATTCGTACCTGGGTTGCGACCAGGAGTACAATTTTACGATCAAAGTGAAAGAGAATGAAAATGGAGGGGATCCTGCTATGAGTGAATAAGGTTTAAAAGCAATCTTATAAAATATGTTGTTAAATCTATGAAATTTCTACATTTGCCGTACTGATTTTATGTCATGTTTTTCTTGTTTCAGGATGCTTGATCCTTTACTGTACATCTGTGCAGAAAGCGTCTTTTGTTCATCTAGATATGGTCCTACAGGCTATTTGTATGCCATCCATGACTACGGAAGCTGTCTTAATACTTGCTGTTGTTTTGTTTTTTTAATCATGTTTTACTGTGACAATTTCTTGGAACTACCGTTTGAGTGTTCTTTTTTAGTTAAGAAGCTTGAATGTTCTGTAGTTGCGTAGTGTTGATGGTGAAACTGGTTTATTTAGTTCTACCTACATTATTGGCGAAATATGGTTTTGTACACTTTGTTGAACTTTTCTTGTAATGCACTAGAATGTTTAATGCTTATCTAGGAAAGTATTGTTATTGACTAAATATGAGCCACCAGCTTTTATTGCGAAAAAGGGAATAATCCAGTAATAAATTAATGTTACTGTCATTCAGTTAAGTGATTTGACTGTCTTAGGGGTAGCTCTAGCAAATCGCAATATTCAGTGTGCTTTGAGATTGTGCATATTCAATCTCAAAAACTCTCTGCAAATCGACATTGTAGTTCTGTGCAGAACGCGAGAAGAGCAGTACTCTTCTCAAATAGGTCTGGCATGATCAGCACAAAACACAACCGTGATCATTCCTCTGCCAACCAGGGTGGATGCATGTAGGGTGAATGGGGTCAATTGACTTTTTTTTTTTTAAGTTTTGTATTTATACAAGGTTTTCTTGTAAAATTTAGTATAAAATGTTAGAAGTACGGTAAGATTGACTCTTGTTCTCAATTTGAAAATTTTATATAATTGATACTCGTTTTATGTTTGATTTCCATAGTTTCAAAGTTTGGCTCTGCCCTGCTGCCAACCACGTGTAATGCTCTTCTTTGTTAAAATTTTGTTTTGGACAACTAACAATGAGGGACGTATATATAGTGTTCCCCCCCTTAAGATAGAGCAATATAACAAGATAAAAGAGAAGATAAAAGAAAATTTCTTGTAGGAATTCAGAATAAAGTTTTAGGTTAGTCTAAATCATGTATCGCAATAAGACTCAAAACATTTAGGCATTGTTTGACAGTCCAATAAGGAATAGGAATGGAAATAAGAATAAAAAGTTTTGAACTGATTTTTATTGTTCACGTGAAAAAAAAAAAAATTCAGTCTGAGTGAATTTTTTTTTTCTCGCATGAACAGTAACTTTATTTTTACTGCCGAACAGGGGTCTTAAGCAGGTTGCTGCCAAGGTTTCGAATGAGAGAGATCTTTTTCGATGTCTTTGAAGGGAGATCCTTTTTATAATAAATCCCGTCACCTGTGCTTACCAGCTCTTCAAAGAATTTATTTGTCTAATACATGTCAACATATTTACGGTCCTAATTTCAATAAAAATAAACTAATAAGGACGCAGCTCAAATTTTATCCTTAATAGCTAATTTTCCATAAAGCTATTACTCGCTAATTAACTAGGAAATTTAACTTCACACCCTTCTATCTTATTAGTCCTCGTAAAATTTAAGCCTACGACATAATAGTATTACTTCGGACCATTTATTTCAAATTATAAGGATCCATATCAAAACTAACTTCATTTTTCTAAAATCTAATTTCATTTATAAGATGGAACAAAACATGGATCTAAACAACCAGCTCAATTTGAATTGTCAGATTTAAAATGAATTGTCTATTTTCTTCGGGAGTCAGAACCATCAATCAATTGATATGCCAATAAATCATACCTATTTATAAAAAAATTTGAGCCCTTTATACATACAAAATTTGAGCCTAAATATTTTATTTATGTTTAATATATACAAATTTATTTTTGAGCCCTTTATAAATAGAAAAAGTTGAGTCCTTTATACATACAAAATTTGAGTCTTAGTATTTTATTTATTTTTAATATATATAATTTTTTTTTTATATATATATATATAAACATTTTCCATTTTGGGGCCTATTGAATCTTGAGGCCCGGGCGATCGCCTTGGCTGCCCAGCACCAGGGCCGGCCATGCTTCCAATCCATGTCGTCAACAGGTTAAACAGTGTTTAGAGTTTAGACAGAAGAGGCACAACGGCTCTTTTCGGTCTAACTACATTTCTGATCCGATATTTTATGTATTATTTTATTTTTAGTTTTCGGTTAAACTATACTTGTGAGTTATGAGAGTTGATATTCACACAACATTTTATGTTATTAACACAGCAATAATCAATTTTTCTTACTGAGTGACTATTATATTCCTACTTTATTATTATTTTTTTTTTAAACTTGGTAGCTGACTGCCAAGGATTATATTGAATATAAATATTTGCACAACCGTTTTTCATATACATACCAAAAAGATCGAAGTGATCACAACCAAGAAAACAGAAAGCTAAAACAACTACTTGATTGTTTCTTAAATAACACATTCTCTCTCTTCATTAATGCGAATATCTTATTTCTTCAGTATTAGATCTTCATTAATGCGAAGAAAGGTCTTTTGGTTGAGATTAGATCTTTATAAATTCACCTAAATGAATATTTAAATTGTACTTTCCATAAGCTAGATCTCACTTAATGATTTAAAAATTTATTATACAAAATATACTAAAATTTATATTTAGAATATATTAGATTAAATTTGTTTTTGTCATTTCTTTTTACCATTCTTACTTATCAATTCAACATTTTCATCACTCTAATACCAAAGTTTGTCAAATATCAATTAATTTGTAAAAGAATAAATACAAAACAATTTTCATTACAGAAGAGAAAAAATAATGATCAGGTATAAAAGTAGATTTTTCATTTTGAGAATCATAATATTATATCTGTTTCGAGCTATCGAAAATAAAGTCTAAAAAGATTCAAACTAAAAATAGGGAAAAAAAAAAAATGAATTGTCCTGGTTAGATCTAGTTAATAAGAAGAAGAAACAAATCTCTCCTAAGATGGTGCCCAGTGTCCCACAATCATTCGGCAGATCTGTCGATCTATTGTACAAAATTTGGAAATTTCACCCAATTCATTGAAAATAATTGGCAGAAAAGCCAGTAATATTGAAGCATGCAAAACTAATTAATCAAGAGAGATATTTTATTAAACTGAAACCTTTTGTACCTATGTATTCAGCACCTTAAAATAAATGTACCTCTTTGGTGCGTTCAATTCTTTAGGAAAGAAAGTGAATTTAGAAAAACATTTTACTATTTTAGTTATGAAAATAAAAATGAGTAATGAATTATCATTAATATAAAGAAAGTAAATTATCAAAAAGATGTGGTTGGATTTTGGAATGACATGTAACTAGGAAAAAAATCGTCTTGAAATTTTAAAATTTATTGTCTTACTAAAAAAAATACTTTTCATCACCCCATTTCTGGCATACGGTTTGCTATTTCGGAAATCCGAATCCTCTATTCCCCTGTACATTTCTGTTCTGTTCCCCATGTTTTATGAGTCCGAATACCCTAAAGTAACTCAATTTTTGTGTTTTGATCTGGACCGTCCAATCAGAAATTTGGTCAATCAGGCCACGGTGGAATGCACGGTCCCTGTTATAATCGTGTAATCCAACGGTTCAGATCAAAACTAAAAAAGGAGTTACTTTAGGGATCCGGAAGTCGGTTTAATTACATGCTCTTTCTAATCACCAAACTTAAAAATAAACCAAAAGATAACAAGGCTCCTTTCCTTTATTTTTTGTTCTCCTCTTAAACCTTCATTTCATTTCAACTCGGGTCTTACCAAATTCTTTCCTCCCCCGCTCTCTCTCTCTCCAAGAACCATGGATGATCCTCTAGTTCGAGCTTACGACGCCTCGGAGCGGGAGATAGCGGCCGAGTTTCTTACGGATTGGCTTCCTTTCCTCAGCCAAGACTTGTGCGACCACTGCCGCATCGCCATCCACCGTCGCATCCAGTCTCTCCGTCCAGGTAGTTTTATCTTTTTTCTTTTATATTTTTACGTTTACCTTTTCTTTTGCTTGGATCGATCGCATTACTGTATCAGTTGAGTCCGCTTCGGATCTCAATTTTTGTTCCGTCTTTTTTCCTAGGGTTTTTACCGATTAATGTGGATTTTGACAGGGGCAAAAGCTAACTCTGGTACCAAAACAAAAGCCATTTTAAACGTACATGAGCAGAACATAAGCAAACAGTTACAATGAGTATCCAACAGCTTTGGTCCTCTACTGGTCAGTTGGTCCTGTTGAGTCCTAGATTGTGTTATTTCTATATGTTTTCAGTAAATTATGAATTAGCACATCCAACCCCTAAAGCTACCTTGTATCAATTTCTTTTCCATTCCCACAAATTACCAGAAAAGCCACTAGCAGTGGTAAAACCTCTCAAGAATTTGACAGTAAGCTCTCATCAAGAGTATTGAATGACAATTCAGTATCAGTAATGAACTGCAAAATATTGTAAACTTAATTGGTATTTAAGGGAACTAACGTTAGAACTTCATTTTCACATGTAATTATCATTAAGTATAAGTTGATTTCCTTCTACACAGGCACATCCATGAAATCAGAGCAGATTGAGCCTACCAGAGTGAACCAGGCTCCAGAGCCATCCAATGCTACAAATCACATCATGTCAACTGTGCAGGATCCGGTGCCAGAATCTTCCTTCCCAGCCATTGTTCCGAGTGGGTGGGAGCTAGTTCCAGAGCCCTCCACCCCAACAATTCCTACCACCTTGAACTATGGCCCGGTAGCAGAATCTTCCAGAACCCGCACATCATGGGCTGATATGGCACAGGAGGAGGATGAGCTAGAAGACACAGAAGACGAGACAAGGTTAAGGAGAGATGAAGAAGAGAGAGCAGGGGACAGAGGTAAGTGGAAAATGGAGTTGTCCAGGGAGCAAAAGGAGCTAAATAGGTTTAAAAATGTGATAAGGAATAAAGAATACATTTGCCTAGAGAGAGTTAGGGGCAGAATAGTAAATATTGTTGATGGACTGGAGTTGCATGCTGGGGTTTTCAGTCCGATTGAACAAAAGAGGATAGTGAATTTTGTGAATCATTTACTGGATAAAGGCCGAAACGGTGAACTTGGAGGTATGTTTTCATATAATAATTTTCATACCCGGTTTTACCAGTACTGTTGTCGTACGTTGTTTAGGTGTTATGTGTTTGGCCACTATTAGTTTGGTGGTCCATTCTCTAAAGATTCTTTGCATTTCTAGGTAGCAACAACTAACAATGATAATATGCCGAGCTTTTAGATTTGTGGTCTAGTCTTAACTAGGACTGGTTATTATTTTGATTTTTTTAAATACTTGTTATTTTGAGGGTTGCATGACAATCTAAAAATTGTTTCTGAAATAAATCTTTTGCTAATTGCAGAGAGGACATATTCTGCACCCATTAAGTGGATGAGGGGCAAAGGCAGAATCACTATGCAATTTGGTTGCAATTATAACTATGCCACGGTACGTACTTCAGTCTTGTGTTCTAGTACCTTCGTACCAGTTTACTACCAGTGTGGCAATGATATAAGTCTGGCGCCAGAATAAGCTATTGAATATGCCTTTGTGTCTTGTGGTTTTCTTGGGTTCCATCATTTGCTTGGTATGTTTTTTTGGATGCAATGATTTGCACGGTATAAGGCAGTTTATACCAGCCTTTGCTGAACTAATTGTTTTCTTTATATGACTTCAAACAACTATACGGCTTATGGGAAATATCCTTTTTTGCCTAAGAACGGTACCAAAGAGTTCTATAGATTTTGAATTGAATTCATTTGGTGAGGGAGGCTGCTGCCAGCTCTCCCTCCTTGTCTCACTCATCTCTCCTCTCTTCTTATAATCACAATTTTTCACCTTTTTTATCTAAACACTCCCTGCCTGTACCTCAGCAGGGGCTCCAGCAAGTTTCACAGACTTAGTTGTGGAAAAATGTCATGTTTGGGAACAATAACATGCCTAAATCAAAGGCTAGCAATCGAATTTTTGATGTCTAAAATTTAAAATCCTGTTCTATTTTAGAAGAGCCCTGATTTTCACAAACCATGTTGAGCCGCTGCACAATAGAATTATAGAATGACCCTTTTCTAGATATAACACACCCCCACCCCCACCCCACCACACCCCTCCACCCTTTCCTCATTAAATCGATCTCCCTTTCTTTCTCTATGTAAGTCTAGAGCTAATCAGCAGCTCTCTTTTTTAATCCATGGGGCTGCACATTACCTCCTCTATTATCAACTACACCAGCCACCTTACACTGCTACCGACAGGTGTAGCAAGCCGCCTCATATGTGGTGCTTGATTATATGCTAATGAGAGCCCTGGACCACCTTAACCCTACTGTAAGATGCCAGGCTGTGGCAGTCAATAGGTGTAGTTCAAATTGGGCAAAATCAAATTTGTGCAGCTCCATTATATTTGCAATACGTTTGATTAATACGCCTTCTCCAATATGGTCTCTTCCTCCCATCTCTGATGGGCCAGGTCTCCTCTCACACACACATAAAGGGTCAGTTCTATAAATAATTTAGGGTTTATGTTTGGGTGAGTTACTGGAAACTTATTAGCCTTCTTGCCTACTGCTGATGCTGCTGCTAAAACAAAAGAAATGGACGAGTACATAGCTGATTCCAGTCAGGAATTCTTGTTATCTGTTTTTGTCACCTATCTTTTTTTTGAAGGTTAACTTGACTAGAGCTTGATAGATCTAACCTTTTTGTCACACTGAGAACTGTGTTACTAGAATTGGACTTTATATTTAATAGCATACTTCCTATAACAGGATCGAGATGGTAATCCACCGGGAATAATGCGAGATGTGGCAGCTGACCCCATGCCACCATTATTCAAGGTTATGATCAAGAGGTTACTCAAATGGGATGTATTGCCTATGTCATGCATCCCGGACAGTTGCATCGTTAACATTTATGAACAGGGAGACTGCATCCCACCACATATCGATAGTCATGATTTTGTCAGACCCTTCTGTACCGTCTCATTCTTGAGTGAATGCAATATTTTATTCGGTACGAGCCTCAAAGTTCTGGGGCCTGGTGAATTCGCTGGTTCTTTCTTGATACCGTTGCCAGTGGGGTATGTTCTTTTGTTTCATTTTTATTGTTATGTTGAGAATACTGCACCAGTAGAGGCACTTATAGTAGTTTTGAGTCAACTAACTATTGGATACTTAGCCTCTGGTGGAAACACAGTGGCTTTTTTGCATAAACTTGTACCCCCTTTATGTATGCTCAATGATACCATATTTGCTAATAGGATGTTGATTAATCTACTAAGAAATCCTTTCATATGTTTTTTTTCGGTAGGTCTGTGCTTGTCTTGAATGGGAATGGGGCTGATGTTGCCAAGCATTGCGTACCGGCTGTACCGACAAAACGGTGAATATTTGCAACCTCTTAAAATATATTGTTTGTAAAAGGAATACTGTTTGGAGCATGGGAAGTCACAGGGGTACAATGAAATTGCACATATGGTGTCTTATTAAAATGATATACTGAAAATTACTCATAACCTTTCTTTTAATTTTACAGGAGAATATAGTGAGTGTCCCTCTTCCCTTATTCATGCCGAGGACATGAATCAGGGAAGATTCTTTTATAGGTATAGGATTGCATATATATTAGGGGTACAATGAGGAGGCCATTTTTACATTTAATAAGATTAAAGGATACATTTTGAAGTTGGACATGTAAATTATCCTTTTTATCTTACACCTCTTTTTTATTGAACCTTAGGATGTCAATAACTTTCCGCAAAATGGAAAGATCCAAGTGGCCGGCTGGTTTTGCCCTAGACCCTGATTTGGAAAATGTTGTACCTCTCTCATCCAACTCGAACATGGCTACTGATGAAAAGAGCACGAGATCAGAAGAAAACTCAGGCGATTACAGAATTTCTAATTCACATTCAAGTTCGAATTCACGTTCAAATTCAAATTCAAGATCGAGTTTAAATTCCAGTTCCAATTTTAGAGGCGGGCGAAGTTCCAGAGGAAAGGCTCCTATTGTAATAAACACGTATAGAAGCCCGGCAGGAGACCAAAAGTGAAAATTTTCTTTTCTTTTAAACAAGGACCAATAGCCACTAGGAGTGATTACTGATAAATATACATTTTGATTTTTTTTTTTTTTTTTTGGAATGATGATTATTTGTAGAATTATTATTTGAACAATGATATGGTATGATTAACAAATACCGCAGGTATATAGAATTGTCAGAATCCTGTAAAGCACCATATATTTTATAATTTTCTACTTGGTTCAGTGCTCAATTTAAGAAGAGAAAACGTGAAAAGAAGCTACAAAATGAATGCATTAAATATACCGATTTAATATTTAGTTGGAATGAACATGAGATCAACAGATATAAAACATGATTTTTATTTAAATCATGTTTAGTTGGAATTAACAAAGTTGTTACCAAAAAAAATCCGAACATATATATATTCTTTCCGTATTACCCTTATTTAATCAGATTCAAACCATTTCAATTTTTTTTTCAACCAATAGGTGGTTTACCATAGAAGGATTCTTAAAAAAAAAAGGTGTAAAGCATATTTCGAAATGGCTCCCGGAGTCCCAGCAGATCTGGTCTGGGAATATTAAAGGCATTAGGAGGAAGTTTAGGCTTTTTTTTTAAAGCATAAGATGCACTATACATACCCCAGACTAACCTAAATATAACAGCAAACATCATATATTACACAAAACTGCCAAAATAAAATAAAGGAAAGTGGTCCCAGAACCTTGTTGCTTAATCTTTTTCAAAGTACTTTTCTTCAGCATCATAATTAGCTTCTCTGGTCCAGTGATCATCTAACCTCTCATCGTTATCAATTTTTGAGTAATCTAAAAACTCAGTGTCTTCACCAACTAGAAATTTGTGTTGCATTATTTGAGTAAATTGCTCCATATGATCCTGCAGCTCTTCTTCTGAGATGGTCTGACTGACTGTGCTACATTCGATCAACTGTTGTGCTGCTGGATCCTTGTCAGAAAGCATCTGCATGTTCCAAAAAAAACATGGATGCACTTAATAAAAGTCTTGTGCATATCAAGATTTCACTGTTATTGGGCTTGCTTCAGATGGTTACAATACCAATTGAACTGGAATTAATAACATCATTCTCCTTTCAGTTTCACGAGAACTTAAAAAATAACTCCAATTTCCGTTTGATTTAGAAATCAGTAGGTACATCTAATATAATTCAACAGAACTTTAGTAATCTTAAGACCATAAGTATTTCATATCATACAATAGCACATACCTTTTAAGTTGCATCAGGCATAAGTGTGGCCTGGTGAGGGCCAACCAGTAGGTCTGTTGTGTGCATATGTTATATGCGTTTGTGTTGCATGTGAGTGTCGTATGCATGTATATGTGCGGTTCAATAAGTTCTTGCTGTTTGATCGAGTATGATTATGTCTCAGTCACATATAATAGATAGATAAATAGAGAGAGAGAAAGAGAGAACATACATTAATTTCCTTTGATTCATCTTCCTGCATCTCTTCATCACTCTCTTTTTCTTCTTCTTCTTCCTCCTCCTCCTCCTCCTCCTCCTCCTCCTCCTGTTCCTCCTCCTCCCTGACCCCAACCCACTCCTTCCTGTCGACCCCCCGCCTCATCTGTTCCCCTCTGATCTTCCCAACCAATACCGCTTCATCACACCGCCGCAACAGCGTCTCCGACCACTTCTCCCCTGGACGCGACATCATCCTTCCTGTCGGGTCCTGCCACCTTCCAATGTATTCATGGTGCAAGTATGGTTCCCTCTCCCTCATCGCCTCCTCTGAGAAGTACTCCCCTTCCACAAGCAGCTGCTCCATGTAAGCTCTGCGTCGGTTCTTCACTGTTGTGGAACTTACCAGTTGGGGGTTTGCCGGTTGGCAGAGTCGGTTTAGGTGCCAGTCCACCTCATACTCCGAGCGAAGTGGCTCAAATTGGCGTAATTCATCTGGAGTGAGTGATGAGCCATATCTCTCTGTAATTAATATTTACAAGAGGGTTCAAAGTGCACGAATTTAGTGCCATAAAGAAACAACAGTAATATAATATTTATTACCAGAGACAGAGATAGCTCATTCCCATTTCTTTAAAAATAAGCATGACCACCTGTTTCCTGTACCTCAAATTAATTACGTTGATTTGTGGCTTTAAGTTTTCTAATACGGTGTCTTCCATCATTTGTACACAATGATTTCCTTCTTTAGTTCTTTTCTAATTTGATGCACAAAACTGGCTAATTCTCAATAGAGTCATATGCTTCTGTGCTAATTATCTTTTCACCAAATTAGAAATAAAAACGCACAGTCCATCAGTTGATACCAGATAAGACGCGAGGGACAGTACCATAGATACTAATTTCCAAAACAATTCGATAAATTTATACTCTTGCAAGGGTGTACAGGTAAAACAGAAAAGGAGGAGACTAGTAGGGTTAGTACCAAGAAAAATGGACGCGTCCCGAGAGAGGAGGCCGAAGAGAGCTGACTTGCGCCGGGAAGTGTCAAACGGTGCCTCCTGGTGGATTGCACCGGGGAAGTAGAGGCCTTCCACCGACGCCAGACGCTCTGCTATTGCTTCCATGTCTAAACTCTCCATAGAGCTCTATTGTAACCTCGCTCGATCACCAGCAATCCTTCCTGTTGTAGTGTTGTGTGAAAAAAAGTATTGTTGGGCCAAGGCCCGTAACCAATTAGGCCCATATTGAAATCTAATGTGCTTGTCTAGAACAGTTCTAAAACGTATTAACTGTGTGTAGGTAGACAAAGCCGCAATGAACAAACAAGTAATTCAGCAGTTGTTTGACATAAAAGTTAGACCGGGTCTGTTTATAATTTCCTTCCCTTTTCGCAAGCTTCTTTTCTAGTTCTCTCCACCGACCTCCTCTCCGTTCGGCGGCTTTGCGATAAGCCGAACTCGAAAGGAGAGGAAGCTTCTTTCGGGCACCAATTTTACCCCTTTGCTCTACAGCAGGTCTCTCTCTCTCTCTCTCTCTCTATCTCTCTTCCTACCTCTCCCTCTCTCTCTCTATATATATATCTCTGTCACCGTGACAGGTAGCCCCTTTTGGTTTTATATGGATTTGGGGTTTTGTAGTTAATTCTTTGTGGTGAAGGTTTTTCTTATTGGGGTACCTCCTATAATCCCTATTTACTAAACTCCAAACTGGTCTCCCAACATTTTCTTCCCTATTTTTTCCACTCATTACATTATCATAACCAAATCAAACCACTGATATATTGTTTTGGGGCAAAAAAATTTTAAATTGCAGTGAACTCTTGCTTAAGTCAGTGAGATATTTCAGTGTTTGTCAATGTTTTGATAGTAATCTTTTTCGCTATGGATGACTTGATTATTCCACTAAAAATCATTTGTTTATTGTGTATTTGTGTTTCATGATTTGCAGACCTCCAAATAGAGATAATATCTTAGATTCCCGACATGGACTTGCTTCGATGTGCACCAACAACAAGTGTTCGGTTACGGGTATCTCCCCATGTAAAGTACAGTAATTCTAGTTCACCTCGCAGTTTTGTTTGTTTTTCTGCACCATCTCCAATGTTTCCAAATATTTCCATTTCTTCTCCGGAAAGAAGCCCCCCCTTCTCAAGTGGTATGTAATTTCTGTCTTCATCTTCCTGGAAAAATACAATTTTTAGTTTTTGTTTAACTACATCAGAAATTTTTTACCTCAAAACCAACACCAACAAAACAAATATCTGGTTTGTATAAGGACATTTCTGACCTTCTGGGTTCAACTCATTTCTCGACACCATGCAAATATAAAAAATCACCCATGACTACTCCGTAGTTCAACTTTAAAGCTTGAATAAAAAAAAAATTAGTATTTCTCATATTCAAATGAATTGGTAAAATTTATAGCATTTATATATATTTCCAGGCCGTTCAGCTTCCTTCCATACCAAAAATGGTGGCCGGAGAAATCCAGCCGTTTGTGCATTTTTTAACGGCAATTATGTCCACCCAAAATTAACTGCTAAGCCTAGATTTTGGTGGCGTACCTTAGCTGCCTTACCATACCTGTTACCCCTCCACAACGTGTGGCAATATGCCGATGCTGTGTACCACCTCCACCCTGTTCTAGAAAAGTTCGAGTTCCTTGCAAACCCATTTCTTGACACCATGGGTCTCATGCCCGGTTGGCTCATCATAACCCTGTTCATGGGGACATACTTCCTTGTGGTGCGAAACAAGAAATGGCCGCACTTTTTGAGGTTTCATGTGGTGATGGCACTGTTGTTTGACACCGGATTTCAGGCTTTGGCAACTGCTTTAAACTGGCTGCCTCGGATTGCGTATAAAAGCCAGTTCATGGTGTACTTCTGGGCGGCCTTTGCTTTTTCACAGGCATACACGGTGTTTGAGTGCATGAGGTGCGCGCTCACTGGGACATATCATGATGTGCCTTTTTGGTCAGATGCTGCCTATATACATGTAGATCCCAAGTTGTTGAATTTTTAAGGATGTGTATCCGACACATGTGAGTGAGAGTTTGTCTGATGATGTTACTTTTATCCTAATGGTGTTATTTTTGCTGGTATTTTTTCCGTGCTGATATGTAGTTACTTAAGTAATCTAATATTAGTTTGGGTGTACTAGTGAAACCTGTCTTGATCATTTTTGTTATGTTGTTGGATTTTTGTATCAATTTTTATGGGATCTCAGAACTTTAGAAAACTTCATTTGAGATATTCTGAATGAGCAATATTGCTAGATTACTGGAAATAATTAAAAACTGTAGCAAATAATTATTTGCTAGATCTGATTGCCTTGAATTACCAAGGCAGCCATTCAAATTTCTAATTATTTTTCTGTCTTGGTTCTAAAAATGAAAAAGTTTAGAATTTTAGATTGTTCCGGTGTAATTAAATTTCACAAGCTTGTTAAGCTAAAGCTACTGGTAAGCTTAATGGGAAAATGGTTGAATTGGCTCGAACGATGAATTTGAATTTACGTCATGGATTAGTGCTTTCGTTTACTTTTTTATTATATTTAATATAACAGCAAGAGAGGTTAACTGATGAATTAAGTCATTTGAAAGTTGTAACCATAAGACTATATTCGTATAACGCTATAGTATAGTTAATAGAATACAAGTATTAAAAAGTAAAATAAAAGGCTTTAATAGAGCAATATTAATTTTAAAGACAAATGAGTATGAGAGCTTAAATATATTAATATATACTTGAAAAAATAATATCACCCAAAAGTTAACAACATGAGTAGAATTTTTCAATATCCATAATCTGTTATAAAGTAATTTATATGTACACATCGAGCATGGTGCATGTTAAGTCTTTTATTTTTTTTTATTTTTTTGTAATACTTGATATCCTCTCAATTATAAATAATTAATTTATATAGAATATTATGAAAAATTATAAATAATTAACGTTCAAGAAAAAAAATTATAAGCCTAATAGAAGAAAATAAATAATGATCATGTAATGGCTCGTCAAACAATCTCTTAACCATTTTTCCGCAGCAGCAAAACCATCAGATTCGGATCCGTTCCTCCCAAGTACCGGTCAGTACAATTAGCTCCCAACAACTTTCAGCCCGCACAATCGGAGGGTCCGTAATCGGAGGTTCCGTTTTGAGATTCGTGTTATATTAAAAGTGACAAATCAGATCTAATTGTACTCGGTCGGTCAGGTATTGCACTGAATCTGAATTCAGCCGGACAGACCCATCTCTTTCGCTCGAACGGCGTCTCTCTTCCGATTCTAGGGTTTTCTCGACCAAAACGGGGCAAGTCGAAGTCGGTTTGGAAAATTGCCCAAAAATCTGCCGATAGATTCTAAACCATGAGCAACAATGGACTATTGTTGATATGGTAAAAAGGTTCTAAATTTTCAGTAAGGTACTTGACAAATTACAGAACAAGGCCACCCTTCGCTCCATCTCGGCCGTGAACAAACAGGAAACTCTACGGAAAAAAGAACAGAGAAAATCAAGGAGGGTATATAAATGGCTGGTGGCTCCACCTCCACAGCTCCGTCCATGAAAGAGTACCTGAAGCGGTACCAGCCTGATACTGAAGACCCAAACAAGAAGAAGAAGAAGAAGAAAAAGAAGGCCGAGAAGCCCAAACCCAGTGCCATGGGAGTTCTTGTTGTAGATGAAGATCCCGTGTGGCAAAAGCCCGTTCAGCTTGAAGAAGAGTCGGATTCTGACGGTGAGTTCCAAAACATTTGCTCTTAAATTAATCTAAATTTTTAGGCACATATTGACCCGAACACTAAAAATGTTCCTACTTCTGGCAACAAATAAATCCCAACACTAATGAAACAGTGCCTGTTGGCCACAAAAAAAAATCTTATATTTGATAGAAATTTATTTTTCAATGTAGCTGAGGAGCAGCCACAAGTTGAAGAAGACATTGAAGTGAGGCGAATGAAGCGCCTGGAGGCCATTCGTGCAAAAAAGCCGTACAATGCAATTTCAGAGGACGGAAGTGGCTGGGTAGCTCTCGACAATTCCTCCCTGGAAAGGCCTTCTGACAAGGAGAAACCTGATCTCTCCCCACCACGACAGCGTAAGGGACGCCTTGACACACCTTCCCCTGAAGGAAATCCAAGGAGTACCAGGAAAGGCTCACCTGAGGATCTTTCACCACCTAGGCGAAAGAGCCGGCATGACTCAGCAGAGCCTCCTGATATGTCACCTCCAAGGAGAAGTAGAAAAGAGGACGGTAATGGGAGAACTCCGAACCTGTCACCACCTGGGCGAAGGGCACGCCATGACTCACCTGAGACGGCTGACATATCACCTCCTAGACGCAGAATTCACCACGACTCAGTTGAAACTGCTGATCAGTCACCAGCGAGGCGAAGAACAAATCATAACTCAGCCAAGCCTGCTGACCTATCGCCACCTAGGCGCAGAACACTCCGTGATTTGGTTGAGACTTCTGACTTGTCACCGCCTAGGAGACAAGCACGTCATGACTCAGCCGAGCCTGCTGATTTGTCTCCACCTAGGCGAAGAGCTAAGCATGAGTCGGTGGCGAGGAATGACATGTTGCCCCCTAGACGAAAATCACAATTTGATTCAGTGCAGACTTCTGACTTGTCCCCACCAAGGCGTGGAGCACGTCATGATTCGGTTGAGACTGCTGACAGGTCACCACCTAGACGAAAAACAGGTCTTATCTCATTGGAGGCAGCTGACCTGTCGCCTCCTAGGAGAAGTAGAAAGAGAGAATCAGAAGTGAGTGAGAGAAAGGAGGATGACCTCTCTCCCCCCAGGAAAAGCAGAAAGGGTCCATCAGATGATCAGCTCCCACCACGTAAGGCCCATCCTGAACTGCCAACCAAGATGGGTCTCTTGTCGTCTAAGGAGATAAGGGAGCAAAACAAGAAGATGAAAGAGGAGGAGGCCAGGTGATTCTTCTGTAAACAGAACTCCTTTTGCCTTGATTAAAATCTTATCTAACCTGAAAATCCTGACCTGTCTTTTTTTTTTTTTTTTTTTTTTCCTTCTTTTATAAATTCAATATCTTAAGCCTGTAGTAATCCACGATGCCACCCCTCAATTGGGTATGCTTGAGCTCACTGACTTATAACCCAGACCCAAATATAATTAGATAAACAAAACATATTTGACAGGAAAGCACCCCTGATGACAAACTACAGAAGACATGACCTGAATAGTCTCCACTGAAATTTGACCCATATCTCCATTTCAGAAAAAAGTGAGTTCGACTCAAATCTGAAATAAGTGAAATCAGAACTAACCCTATCTGACAAGTCATAGATGATCAAAAGCTGATTTGAGGTTGACCCTACATAAGTTGATGTCTCGCCTATATTTTTTTTCTCATGAACTGCTTTTATGATTTAATATTTTTTATCTAATTTTTTGAGATATTTTTGCAGGCTTTTGTCGACTGAAGCCTTCATCGACTCCAAGGGTGCAGAGGCAGTATTTCGTGTAAATGGTATATGCCTTTCAGCCATTGTGAATTTCTATCAACACTGTATATCTTGACCTCTCATTTCTCATCTGACCTCATCTGGTGCTATGCAGGGAAACGCATATCTAGGGATGAAATGGTGAAGCCAAAGGAAAAGGAGAAGCCTAAGGTTGGTCTATTTATTATTTCACTTTGTTGTGGGTTTAGGGCATATTATTTGTACCTGATTACTGTGTCGTTTAGTTAATACTCTTGTGGAAAAACTAAGAATATTATTTAACATCAATTTTGGTCATTACCAGGAAAAACCACTGGAATGGGGCAAAGGGTTGGCCCAGAAAAGAGAAGCTGAGGCAAGACTATTGGAGCTTGAAAAGGAAAAGAACCAACCTTTTGCACGATCCAGGTAAATCTGAATCAAGGAGTGTTTTACCTCCCTGTACCCGTATGCTGTACCAGATGCACTGGTATAGTGCCACCAATTTGTTTTACCACTTGCAAACACTTCTAATTATTTGTTAGTGTTATGAGCAATTTCCAATCCTATTAACTTTTAAAATATCGCATATTCACATGCACCCCCGAAAAGTAAGAATTGCACCATTCTCAAACAAGTTTTTTTTTTCTTTTCTGAAAAGTTTCTCCGTATCAACCAAAACGGCCCTCATCTTCTGATATTTCTCATTTTTGTGGAGAATGAGTGGTACTTTTAGCTTTTATAGGGCTAAACAGAAATTTACTAACAGTCTAGTTGTAAATTTGTATATAGGGATGATCCTGAACTTGATAAAATGTTGAAGGAAACAGTTAGATGGGGTGATCCCATGGCTCATCTGGTCAAGGTATTTCCTCGTCAGTAGTTAAATCTTCTTTTTCATATATCTCATACTTTAGATATGGCTTTGTGTAATTGCTTTGTGTTTAAAATTTCAGAGAAAGCATACTGAGTCACTACTTGAAGATTTGGGAGATGATGAGAAAATGAAAGAATCAGGGTTCATAATTCCTCAGACTATTCCAAGCCACAGTTGGATGAAAAGGGGACTTGATTTCCCTCCAAACCGCTATGGGATAAAGCCTGGTCGGCACTGGGATGGTGTTGACAGAAGTAATGGTATGTCCTTTGTCCATCTCCGTTTTGTGTTTCATTTATTCTTCTTTTTTCAAGGCACTTCATAGTAATCACTTATTAATTGTAATGTGTTCTCTAGGATTTGAGAAGGACATGTTCAAACGGAAGAATGAGAGACGTGCCACTGATCAGGAGGCCTACCTTTGGTCTGTGTCTGATATGTAGAATTTTGTAAGATGTGTTAGGTGCTTTGTGCTCTTGTACTGGTTCCTTGATTTTGGGTCACAACTTTGCTCAGTGTTAGAAACTTAGTCTAGATTTATATGTATATTTTATTTTTTATTTTTAAAAATAATATTTTTATCATGCAACTCATGCTGGAACTATGCGACACTTCCAGTTACAATTTTCTTACTAGTGTAGTTCATTCATTTTTATTTGTAATATTCTTTTACCAGAATGCTAAGGCAAATAAATACCGTGGGGCTGTGTCGTTGTTCGTGGAGTGGCGTGCAAATACAATGGTGATTTCCAAATACTTTCTTCCAGGATGCAAATAAATACCTTGGTGTGTGTGAGTGAGCTGTGGCAAACTGGCAAGTATAAATTTAACGACAAGGAAGCATCAGAAAAAATTTTAACACATCAGGTGGGTGATACCCCTTAATATATTTAACATAGTTCTCTCGTTGCCCTGTTACAATAACACAACAGGTAACTAGCGCCTAAGCAAAGCAACAGATGAACAAAGATTTGAATATCCAGTCCCAAACCCTATTAGACACCGGAAGCGTATCCTCTGCGGAGCTTTTAATCTGGTCCGTTCGTTTCGGATCGGATGGACTAGATTAAATTTTGCAAATTTTGAGAATTTTTTTTTTTTTTTTTCAATTCGGACAAGATCTGATCCGTCCGATCTGAAACGAACAGACCAAATTAAAAGTTCCGGACAAGATCTGATCCGATCCGAAACGAACAGACCAGATTAAAAGTTCCGCACAGCTCCGCAGGAATTGACTTGGCAGAGGATACGCTTCCATTAGACACCAAGGCTCGCGTGGGCTGGGAATCGATACCATCCGTAAAGATCCATTACGAAAATGAACTCAGGTACCGCAAGTATCTGAAATTTGTTTAGCAAGTCTTTAAAATTCGTTCAAATTGTTATGAATAAATATTAAATGTGTGGATGTCATTCATATTGTAACTCCCATATTAACCCTCAATTTATTTTCCCACTACTCCATGCATATTGATGCCCACTACTATTGGAATTCATTTCTCCATTTATTATTTGTTTGGTTTTCATTTACAATTTGTAGCCTATAAATAGAGGCATTGTAATCTTGTATTGTATACACATGAGAAATATATGAATAAGAGATAGCCATTATTTACATTCTCTCCATCTTGTTTGTGTTTGTTTATTTTTGCTTTATAACACGTTATCAGCACGAGAGCTCTACTAGTTGAAGATTCGAGGTAATTTTAATAACTTTTATTTCAATTTTATTTATATAAATAATACTTTCTAGTAATTGCTAAATGGAATAAGTTATCAATTTATTTATATTTATTTTGAGATGTTTAGTATGATTCATATAATTTTATATGAGGTGCAATTTTTTTTATCTTCCTGAAGAAGATATATATGATATAGAAAATTAATATGAGAAGATTTTAAGAAATCTTTCTGAAGAATTATATGATGTACAAATTTTGTATGATGTTTATTTTGTTATTTTTTCTCAATAGTTTAATTTTTTTTGAAGAAGATTTCAAAAGATATTAAGGTCTTTCTGAAGAAGATTTCAAGAGATATTAAGAAGTTCTTCTTGAAGAAGATTTCACAAGCTACTGTGGAATTAACATTAGCTGAAACCATTAGCTGCTTGTCTAAGCATAAAATTGATTATTGCTTGGTACCCAAAAGAAAAATCTATTTGCTCCTTTGCTCGAATTGAGTGGCCTTTGGACAGCCATCTATGGTTTGTATATTAAGCCTGCCTTTTATTATCTTGTACCGAGGCTGAGAACAATATTACTTATTTTGAGTAAATTTTTTGTTTCTTTGTGGTTGAACAAAAACATCGAGCTGTTGATGAAAAATTATGAATTTCGTTCAATAAATTATGCTTCATTCCCTGAAGTGAATGTATCAACATATAATAATTTATAAACAAATTTGTAGATGTGGACGTGATAATGAAAAAAAGACATATTTTCACTGGAAGTGGAGAAATAATAAAAAGGAGAATAATGGACATAATAGTAAATAAGAGAATTCATGTTATCGTTGTGAGGATAGATGTTATTAGTCACGTACCTGTCGTACGTTGAAATATTTTATTGACCTATATCAAGCACCAATAATAATAAAAAAAATGAGACAAATTGGTGAAGGTAATCTCAATCTTATTCAAATTGATGTTGCTTATTTGTATTTTTGATAGTAATTTGAAAAAGAAATATAATAATCTCTTAATTAGTAACGATAGTATCTAAAATAAATAAATTAATAAAACTTAGTTTTATTAAAGTATTATTTATTGTAGAGTCAATTATTATATGACATCAGATTAGCTCTTGTATAAAACATAATTGATTGGTTATATATTTTATAATTTTCTTAACTTTGTAACTTAGAAATAATTAAGCGATTACGAGTGTTGTGATCCTTATATGATATTCTTAATTTGAGTCTTCGGCATTGATTTATTTTCCTTTTATGTTTCAATGAATGTTGATATTATTTTGATCAATAATGTTATTAATAATGAAAATATATTTTGTCGATAGTATAACTCTCGAAATATATCAGTTTTTTTTTTTTTAAAACCGACAGAAGCTGAGTAGATGTATCAGTTTGTTATTGATTTGAAACAAAATCCAATAAGATCCAAATCCATTCCAGAATCACTTAAAATAAGGATATGAAACTGCATTGAGATTTGTTAACGGTTACCGAGAATTTATGATTCATAATCATTAGCTGAATTAAAAAAAAAATTTCGTTCCATGGTATATCATATATGATTCTGAATTAATAATTACTCATTTCGTACTATATCATAAAGTTACAGATATAGTTTTTTTAAGCTATACATAGTTTACATTTTAGCTCTTTAATGTTTTATTGTTTATTTGCTTATACTTTATTTATTAGTTTAAATAAAATAAAATTATTATTTTATTTAGTAATTCAAGAAGTCAATATTAGTACTATTTTGGATAGTGCAAAAATTGATTGAAGGCTCCGAAAAAGTTATCTTGTTGTTATTTGGAGGAACACGAATATATATTGATGTTGCATATATTATTCCAAGTCTCAAAGAAATTTATTAAGATTTAAGAATATCCGCTGAAATAGAAATTATGCTGAGACAAATAAAGTTGAATATATGCTTATTGAAAACAAATTGCATATCTTTTCCTCCGACTTGTACTACACATATATTAGTGCAATTGAAACACATGTTATTGTAAACCAGAAGTTTGCATACAAGAATATATTTATAGTTTGGCATGATCGGTTGGACCATTCCGGATCAATAGTGATGCGAAAAATAATAGAACATTCATCAAAGAACTAGAAGATTCTTTAATCTGATGATTTTTTTTTGTGTTGGTTTTATTTCTAGAACGTATACGATATGATATTTGTGGAACATTATATCCAACATGTGAACCATTTGAAAATATTATGATTTTAATTGATGCATCAACAAGATGGTCACATGTATGTTTATTATCAAATCGCAACCTGACGTTTGCGAAATTACTTGCTCAATAGATTTGATTAAAGAGCATAATTTTATGATTATTCAATTATGAAAATACGTCTAGACAATATCGAAATTAATGTTGAACATCCTGTAGATGTTCGTATATAAAAAGAAGATATGATATTTTACATACAACAAAATTAATTCGCATCATGCCAACTAGCTATTACAAAGTTTCCCCTTATAATTGGTTTTTGGTCACATACCTAATATTTCCCATATAAGAATTTTTGAATGTGCGGTATATGTTATAATTGCTCCACCACAATGCACTAAAATGGGATATAAAAAAAAGTTGGGAATTTATATTGAATTACAGACTAATTATAACACGCATGAAGCGTGGAAAAGCAATCGGTTCCAAAGATTAAAAAATATAAATCCTCGAAAAAGAAAAGGAGCAAAGAATGAAAATGGTCAAGTCGAAGATATGATAATTTCAGATAAAACTCTAGAAGAGAATAAAATTATAAGTAATATTGGAGTTCCAGCAGAAACTCAGGTATCTGAAATTAATGAAAATAATGAGATCTCGATAAATTATATCATGAATGAAATAAGATGGAACCGAGATGAAATTGATATCAATAATATTTTTGTATATAATATAGCGCTAAACATAATAAATATTGAGGATCATGACTAGAAGTCTATTAAAAAATGTCGACAAAGAAATGATTGGCCAAAATAGAAAGGTGCAATTGAGGTAGAGTTAAACTCTCTTGAAAAATAAAAAGTTTTTGGACATGTAGTCCTTGTACCTCAAGGTATAAAACCAGTAGGATATAAATAAATATTTATGAGAAAATAAAATGGAAAAATTGAAATTTTGAGATATACTCACCTGTGGTGAATGCAACAACTTTTTGATATATAATTAGTCTGGCAGTCCATGAAGGACTTAATTTGCACCTAATGGATATAGTTACAGCCTATTTAAATGGCTCGCTTGATAATGATATTTATATGAAAATCTCTGAAAGATTTAAGATGCCTGAAGCATGTAATTTAGGTTCTCGAGAACATTATTAAGTTAAATTGAATAAATATTTATATCGATTAAAGCAATATGGACGCATATGCTATAATCGTTTAAGTGAATATTTATTGAAACATGGATATAAGAATGATACGACCTGTCCATGTATTTTCTTAAAAAGATATAGAAATGATTTTGTTATAATTGCAGTTTATGTTGACGATCTAAGTATCATTGGAACTCTTGAAGAGCTTCCAAAAGAATAAATTATTTAAAGAAAGAATTTGAGATGAAAGATCTTGGAAGAACAAAATTTTGCATTGGATTGCAAATTGAACATTTAAAAATGATATTTTTATGCATCAAGAAAATTATATTGCAAGAGTGCTGAAATAATTTTATATGGATAAATAACATTCATTAAGCACTCTGATGGTTGTAAAATCATTAGATGTGAATAAAGATAATTTAGACCTCGAGAAAATGATGAAGAACTATTTGGTCCTGAAGTACCATATCTTAGTGCAATATGAGCACTTATCTTGATGGACATACAATACATGATATATCATTTATAGTAAATTTATTAGCAAGATATAGTTCTTCTATCACGCGAAGATATTGACATATAAATAAACATATATTTCGCTATCTATGAGAAAATTTAGCAATACACAAAAGCAAGTAAAGTATGTGTTTGGTTAAGATCTGTGATTCAACACATTCGTCAGACATGTAGATTGTCTTTTAAAGAAATGATCCCGAAGATCATATATGAATATAATATTATATGTATTGCTCAATGAAAGGAATGATACATTAAAGGAGATAGAACAAAACATATTTCACCAAAAAAAAATTTCACATATGATCTCCAAAAGAATAATGTTATTAATGTTCAGCAAATCCATTTAAGTGAAAAATCCAGCAGATTTATCCACTAAGGCACTCCCTACTGCAATATTCGAAAAGCTAGTTCGTAATATTGGAGTTCGCCGACTTAAAGATCTTCATTGATGCTGTCATGAGGGGGAGTTAATATGCACTATATTTTCCTTAACCATGATTTTTCCCACTGGATTTTTCTGGTAAGGATGTAGTTGCGTATTTAGAAGAATATTGTACTTTTTTTCCTTCACTAGGTTTTTATCACATAGGGTTTTTCCTAGTAAGGTTTTAATGAGGCACATTCTTATATAATTGACATCCAAGGGGGAGTGTTATGAATAAATATTAAATGTGTGGATGTCATTCATATTGTAACTCCCATATTAACTCTCAATTTATTTTCCCACTACTCCATGCATATTGATGCCCACTACTATTGGAATTCATTTCTCCATTTATTATTTGTTTGGTTTTCATTTACAATTTGTAGCCTATAAATAGAGGCATTGTAATCTTGTATTGTATACACATGAGAAATATATGAATAAGAGATAGCCATTATTTACATTCTCTCCATCTTGTTTCTGTTTGTTTATTTTTGCTTTATAACACAAATTAAAATATATGGTCCAAATCTAGGGGGTGTAAACAGTCGGATATGGATCAGATAGTGGTTAAATTGTATCTTTATTCGTTATAATTCTTCGGATACGGATACAGATATATATATATAGAGTAAAGCTAGCGTGTGACATGCTCACCGAGAAAGTTTGGTGAGCATAACTCCAAAAGTATATCGGATCGACGTCAAATGTCAAATCCAAACCGTTGAAATCCATGTACTTCATGAGTGATGCATATACATGCAAAATTTTAAAAGTTTCGAGTTTATTTGCTACACGGTCAAGTGGTCAAAGAAATGAACATTTTATTATAAGTTATTTTATATATTCAATTTTTATTATTTCTTTGACCACTTGACCGTGTAGCAAATAAACTCGAAACTTTCAAAATTTTGCATGTATATGCATCACTCATGAAGTACATGGATTTCAACGGTTTGGATTTGACATTTGACGTCGATCCGATATACTTTTGGAGTTATGCTCACCAAACTTTCTTGGTGAGCATGTCACACGCTAGCTTTACTCATATATATATATATATATATATAATATTTTTGTAGAGGAGGGTTCAAATGCCTCCATTTTTTAAAACTTTAATAACTCAAAATTTAAAACTTAAAAGACAAAATAAAACTGTTAGATGTGATTTATATTATTTTCTCTATGTGATCATAAAAAATTATCACATTTCAATTTTGTTTTTATGTGAATCAATAAGTTCAAAAATCAACGTTTAGAAATCATCCACATTAATGTGTTTTTTACAAGCTCTTAATGACAATCAAAATAAAATTGAAATGTCATAATTTTTTACATGTGCATAAATAAAATGACGTAGATCATATCCAATGGTTTTATTTTGACTTTTGAGTTTTACATTTTGAATTATTAAAGTTTTTAAAAATGGAGGTATGGTGGAGGCACAAAAAATGAAGGCATTTGAACCCTCCTCATTTTGATATAAGTTCGTTGATTACAAAATATATATTATAATACCACAACATTAGTCACTAATCATATTATAGTGTTATATTATTCATTATGTGTGTGTGTATGCAGTTTAATAAATCATTGGTATGAATATGTAATTTAATAAATAAATTTAAGAACATATAGTACATTTGTTGTGGTTTAGGGATGTAAACGGTCGGATATGGATAGTTAAAAATCTAATTGTACTATTATCTGTTATAATTTTTCAAATACAGATATAGATAGTCTCGGATATCGATACATGTCAGATAATTTAAGTAATTTTTTGGATTCAGATACGGATGAAATCAGATAATATCGGATTCGTTTACACCCCTATCCGAATCTCATTCTATCAGGTCAGTACCTAAATGGATATGAATTCCATAATATTAGCATTCTCACAAATTTCAAGACAAATCAATATTGCTAAATTTAACAACAAAACAAAAAAAATACTATATTAATTTTCTTTAATAGTGCGATTCTATGAATCATATGCCGTGAGCCCTTTGTAGGCTCTACGTGATTTTACAAAAAAAAAAAAAATCAATTTAAAATGTCGAGAAAATATTATAAAATTGGAATATATAGGTAGACTACTAGTCAAATTTTGCAACGCATAGGTTAAATTGATCAGATATCTGAAAAAAAAATGCATATTAACTTTTCTTTTACGATTTGCGTATAGTAGAACTTAAAAAACTTCTAATAAGTTCTTAAAAAAAAAAAAAGTAATATTTGAAAATAGAGGTACCACGGAGGAGAATTGGAGACACAAAAAAACAGAGACATTTAAATCGTGATCTATATAAAAATAGAGAATATTAACAATTTTAAAAGTTTCTATGGTCACACCAGCAATTTTCTCTATAAAAGAACACAACCAACTTTTGCGAAGGGATACGTACCGCTTTTCTTGTCGCACCGAAGAGAAGATAAAAACAGAAAAGAAATAGAAAGAGAGACAGGAAGACGAGAGAGAAGCCATGGGGGGATGCAACGCAGTGTTTTGCGCGTGCATAGATCATGCGAGCATAGGAGTGGTGGAGAAATGGGGGCGGTTTCTCCGCCTGGCCACGCCGGGGCTTCACTTTTTCAATCCCTTCAAGGGGGAGTGCCTCGCTGGCGTACTCTCCACTCGTCTCTCTGCTCTCGAAGTCTGCGTCGAGACTAAAACCAAAGTATTCCGTGCTCTCTCTCTCTCTCTCTCTCATACACACCCTTTACTTCAAAACCCCGCCATTTTTATGATTTGATCCGTAATTTTGAAATATTTGAAGAAAGCGAACCATTTTCTAATTGTTTGATCAAGTATTATTTGGCGTCCATCTATTTGACACTCGTATAGGCCTCCAAGGAATCTGATTTCGCGTGTTTTGGTAAGAAGGCTCAAATCATTGCAACTCCTCTGCTTATTGATTTGACATTTTCTTTTCTGAAACAGGATAATGTGTTTGTTCAAATCGTCTGCTCTACTCAGTACAGAGTCATCAAAGAATTCGCTGATGATGCGTTCTATGAACTCCAAAATCCCAAGGAACAAATCAGGGCATATGTATTTGATGGTATGTTGATTGAAGTTCTGCAAGTTGTAGTTAAGTAATATTTAGTAGCTCAATTGACATGTCTTTTCTTAATTCAGTGGTACGCGCTCTTGTTCCAAGAATTCAACTTGATGAACTTTTTGAGCAGAAGGGTGATGTGGCTAAAGCTGTTCTTGAAGAACTTGAAAAGGTATTAATGGTTCCTTTTTGTTGAATGCCCGCGATCAATTCTCGGGGCATTTGAAATTTGACCTGCGCTTGAATTCTGTGTGCTTTGTATGCCATATTTAGTTCTGGCTTTAATATCAACAAGTTAAACAAATGAGTAAAACGATTGTTTGATCTTATTTAAGAGCACAAAATTTCAATTAACAATCAATTAATAAAAATTGCTCCATATGACCCTTATTTTTCTATAATTAATAGATTGAAGTTGGAATTATGGCATACAATCTACAGCTATGTATAGTTGACCCCATTGAAATTTTTTCTGCCTCTGCCCTGTATATTATTCATGTTTAATTTAATAATTTACATAGAAAAGCATATTATTGTTTCAGGTGATGAGAGCATATGGGTACAGCATTGAGCAGATACTAGTGGTTGACATAGTACCAGATAAATCTGTGCGTAGAGCCATGAATGAGATTAATGCAGGTATGTTATTCTCAGATCATAACATTATGTGTTTGGCTCTTCTTTAACATTGCCTTGTTGTTTATTAGTACTATTTTAAAAAATAAATAAATGAACAGCTCACAGGCTTCAGCTTGCAAGTGTATACAAAGGCGAAGCAGAGAAGGTTCTGCTGGTAAAGAAAGCCGAGGCAGAGGCTGAGGCCAAACACCTTTCTGGTGTTGGTGTGGCCAAGCAGCGTCAGGCCATAACTGAAGGTCTACGGGAAAATATCTTGAACTTTTCGCACACTGTATCAGGTACATGTTGTAAATTACTCCTAATTATTTTATGGTAGTTTCAACTTCCTAATAGTATGAACCAAATATCGTGTTGCAATTGATAGCCAACATTTCTTACATTTGTTTACTGGAAGGTACCTTTACTGTCAAATTGATATAACACTTTATAGTATGTGGCAATATAATAAATAAATGTGCTTAACTTTTGAAAATTAATCCTCAGAAATGGACTAGTGATATATACAGATGATTATTTGATAACTCTAAAGGTTGGGCTTTTGGCAGGTACTACCGCTAAGGAGGTGATGGATCTGATAATGGTCACTCAGTACTTTGACACCATAAAAGACCTCGGTGACTCATCAAATAAGACCACTGTCTTTATTCCACACGGGCCTGGCCATGTCAAGGACATCAGTGATCAGATCCGTAATGGTGTTATGGAAGCACAGAGCATTTAATATACGGCTCAGTTGGAGGAGGCCATATTTCACTTTCAAAGGAGTTCGGCAAATAAGTTTTGTGATGGTTCAGCCATTTACTGCTTTGTAGATGGTGGCTTTTTCTCCCTTTTTCTATATTGCTTTAGTCTCTAGTGACGAAGATTGGACACGTTAGTCATTTGTTTTGTGTTTTTCTTATAAATGTTTTGATGTTATTGGGTTGATTTTGAGTATCTGTGACATCTTTTACTGTTTATTTGATTATTTGTCTATGTTCTAGCATAGGAATTTTCATTATAATAGTGGGGTCCGGAGAAGGGAATTTCTAGGCAGCCTTCCCCTTGCAGTTTGCAAGGAGGCTGATTCGAACCCAGGACCTACAGGACACAAATGGATTGAACAATAATAATATAGAAATTAATTAAAACATATTTCGAAAGCAATAGGTTGAACAATTTTTTGTTGCCTAGTAATTGTTCGAAGTTCTATTATGGAAGGGTGACATGAAATCTTTGGCAAATCTTTTGTTTTCCATTTTTTATTTAAATAATGAATAAAAAGGAGAGTAAGAGCACCTATATCCCTGATATTATTAGAGTTTCTAATATGATGTTGCAGTTTCTAATTCAATTTGAGAGATGTAGAAGAGTTTCTTATTTAGAAACTATGCAGGAAAGTTTCTTAATAAGAAAATGTTTATAAACTCTATGCTGTCTAAATTAATTTATAATAAATGATTGGCTCAAATTATTTCTCCTTTTTTAATTTATTACTGATGTGACTTAATAGAAACTCTAAAATTAATTTTAGGGATGTGAGAGTTTACAAACTTTAAAGACCTTAATTTCTAAAAAGTGATTACCAGTTATTTAGAAACTCATTTGAGTTGCTAGGATGTAGATGCTCTAAGAGTTGTATTTATATAATCTATACATGGCGTAATCAGAAAGCTACCATTATCTCTTATATATAAGTTGTTTGACACTGTTTGTAAAATCACAGGAGGTTTGATGGCATGATCTAGGGGAGTTATGTGAGGCAAAGCTGGAGAAGAAGATAATTTGAGGTCAAATAAAACTCTAAATCATCTTCTTACCTGTGTTAACTGAGAGGCATAAAAATGACAATTTTTCTATTACAAACAGTTTTGCTTGTTTCTAGATCGCAGATAAGATCATGAAAGTTTTTTCAGTAAGATGTTAACATTTTAAATTATGTCTGAATATAATTTTACTGTCATGTAAACGAACATTTGCCAGATTAATGGCAATGGAAGAATTTTTACCTGGTTCTACATGAACTAACTTTTTTGAAAAGTTTAGAAAAAATAAACACTAGTCTTTGGAACCAGCAAGTATTTCTATCCTAATTGTTACCTAAAATTGGACATCGCACTCTAGCGCTTCTCATTTCATTTTCCTGAATTCTCGCTCCCCAAAGAAAGAAAATGCAATAAAGCACTAAAAATAAACAAAAGCTTCAATCAAATGAAGTATTCTTTTATTCTGGTTAGAAGATCTTTTTATCAGAAAAAAAAAGTAGGAGGAAGAACAGAAAAAAGAAGAAGATAAAGGACATGTCAGGTTCAGGTTCAGATTTTTCGTTCGGCAGCAATGAAGAATACAAAACATTTCGCCAAATCTCCAGAGACCGTGAGTATAAAAATTTGCAGGTAAAATAATACTTCAGATAAAATGCTAATTGGTTAACAAGCAGCATGTATTTCTTGCAGGGATATTAAATGAGATGCTTAAGTCGCCCAAAGTGCAATCAAAAACACCTTGGAAGGTATATTTGAGTTGTATTGCATTACATTGATACAAGTTTTTTTGGATAGTGTAATTGAGTATTTTCCTTAAAAAAAAATAACTCTTATTGTAGATGTTTACTTCCAGGTGCTAATTATGGATAAATTTACGGTCAAAATTATGTCATACTTATGCAAGATGGCAGATATTACGGATGCTGGAGTTTCATGTAAGTTAATTAATATTCTTTTTTTCCCCTTCTGGAAGTACAAATTTAGAGCTTGTTAAAAAATTCGTTAATTTGCAGTGGTAGAAGATCTTTACAAAAGAAGAGAACCTATGACTTCTATGGATGCAATATACTTTGTCCAGCCACTGAAAGAAAAGTAGACCTTCTATCTATCTATTTAATTATTTAATCATTATTTCTTTCTATGTACCAGCTGGTACATACCAATACACCCATAGGCCCATGCGTTTTTTTTTGAGTAAATGTTGGTTGTCAAGCTACCCATGTGGTGTGTTATCTTGTCAATAAAAGAAAAATAAGAAAATAAAATCGAGTTAATATCCATGCTTGCTGTTACTACTCAGTGCTGAAAAATATTGACACAATGATATCTCTAAATTAATACAAACATTTCATTTTCATTTATTTGCAGTGTCATCATGCTGCTTTCTGACATGTCAGGAAGATGTCCATTGTACAAAAAGTATGTTCTTAAATGACCTAATTGCAGCTCAGAAATATTTAACTTAAGATTGTTAGTTTAAAAAAATATTCATTTTTTCAGGGCATTTATATTCTTTAGCTCTCCAGTCCCCAAGGAACTGGTGGCCTACATAAAAAATGACACAAGCATCATACCCCGAATAGGTGCCCTAAGTGAGGTTAATCTCAGCTTTATATTACAATGAGAACTCCATATCAAATGTTATATCCCTTTGGTGTACTTCTCTTTTCTGTCTTTCTTTTTTCTTTTTTTAACTATACTTTCTGTCAAATGGCAGATGAATTTGGAGTACTTTGCTGCCGATACTCAGGTAACTTACTGATCATTTTGTGAGAAGGAAAATTTTATAAGTTAAAATTCTTAAATCATTGCATTTAATGTGACACAACTTTATAGGGATTTGTCACCGACCATGATATGGCATTGGAAGACTTATTTGGAGAGGATGCCGAAAAATCACGTTTTTACAATGATTGTATAAATGCCATGGCCACTCGCATTGGCACTGCCTTGGCTTCTCTAAAGGTTTGCTTGTAAAATGATTAATTAGTATATAATTATATATGTTTTCTCATTTAGTAACAGATCTTAAAAAAAACATATGATGAAAAAAGAAAATTTAAATCGGTAATATATGCTACGAGAACCACATTGCTGATCTTTAATCAAACTAATAAATTATAAAGGTTATAGTTTGCCTCTCTTGTTCCAATATTGAATTTCAATGCTATACAACAAAGATAAAATATCTGGCTCACCCATGCATTTCGACCAGGGTTGCTAACCATTAGTGGGGCGATACACTTCAATCATTATTGTATTTGTCTAAAAGTAAGAAGTGGCACTTCTCGCAATACCAATTCTTGTTTCGAGTGATTTTATTGAATATCCAGTAACTCTTTTCTCTTCATGGATGGTACAAATGGTTATTAGGAGTTTCCGACTGTGCGGTACCGAGCTGCAAAAGCAACAGATGGTGACTTGACACCACATGACTTGGTACCAACGAAGCTAGCAGCTGCAGTATGGGATATTGTTTTAAAATTTAAATCAACAATTCCTGATTATCCCCAGAGGGAGACGTGCGAGTTACTTATCTTGGACCGATCTGTAGATCAGGTTCATCTCTCTTCTTCAGAAAAGACAACTTTTTCTGTTATGCTTCACAAATACTATGATAAATCCTTTTGTTTTGCTCTGGATGACATCTGAGAAATGTACTTTTTGTGTTCTTATAATCGTAGATAGCTCCAGTTATTCATGAATGGACTTATGATGCCATGTGCCATGACTTGCTAGACATGGACGGGAACAAATATGTGCATGAGGTATGTATAACTAAATTACTTGTTTGATTATTTCTCATAATTTTCTTTTGATATATCTCATTTTTTTTTTCTGAAGGTACAAAACAATAATGGATCAACTGAAAGGAAGGAGGTTATTTTGGAAGAGCAAGACCCAATTTGGGTTGAACTTAGACATACACATATAGGAGATGTGAGTCATCTGATATAATAATATGAAATAATGCTTTATATTTCATTGAAATGTTAATCTTCAATTTCCATTTACAGGCTATTGTAAGAGTGACAGATAAGTTCGACAATTTTGTTGCAAAGAACAAAGCAGCTCAAATTCAGAGCATGGGGAAGTATGTATTTTATATTATAAAATCAATTAATAAGTAAGAAAGACATCCCAGCGCTAAAACATCTATTAATTTCTCTATTTTTATTAGAGATGGAGGTGAGATCTCAACCAAGGATCTTCAAAAGGTTGTACAATCCTTGCCACAATATACTGAGCAAAAGGAAAGATTATCCCTCCATGTAGAGGTCAGCTCCTATCTTCTCTTTGGATTTTGTCAATTATAGATTTTGTAATTGATAGTAAATTTTTAACAGATCGAAATTGAACCAGATTGCAGGAAAACTATTTGATATAGTTGATAAAACAGGGCTCAAAGAGCTGGGTAAGTTGGAGCAAGATCTTGTATTTGGAGATGCTGGTGCAAAAGAAGTTATTACTTTTCTAAGGGTCAAACAGGTAATTGCACGACCCAAACAACTTGCTGCCCAAAATCTGTCTGAATAGAGAAAACTTTGTCATTTAGGTATTTGAAGTGCCAAAACTCAATGTAGAGCCCTCCATTATAGTGCAAAAGGTTCATTAAAATACTCCACTATTATTACACAAATACCATGTGGGAACAGTTATTGAAATGTGAAATAAGATGTTTGATAGACTGATAAAATTCATTCGATAACTAATTTATAGTTTACATTGGTAATGTAGGATCTGAATCCTGAAAACAAACTGAGGTTGCTCTTGATTTATGCAATAGCATATCCGGAGAAGTTTGAAGGTGACAAAGGGGAAAAATTGATGCAGGTTATCTAGTTATCTTCTTATTCATGAATACGTACTGACATTAAATCAAATTCAAGTTTTTAACTCTTTCTGCTCTATTATGTATTTCAGCTAGCCAAGCTCTCTCGAGAAGACATGAGAACGATAAATAATGTTAGACACTTGGGGGGATTCAATAAAAAAAGGGCACCAGGAGGTGCTTTCTCTCTTAAATTTGATGTTCAAAAGGTATATTGGCCTAATATATTATTATGTTTGCAATTAAATTGAGGATATCATCTTTTGTGCTTGACATGAATTTCGAAAATTTACTAGAAGAAAAATGCTACCAGAAAAGAAAGGACCGAGGGAGAGGAGCTAAATTACCAATTGTGGCGGTTCTATCCACTTGTCGAGGTACTAATTATTTTGCATCATGCTACCTTAGGAAGACGTATTAGACTTGAGTTTTTTGGAGGTTGATAAGTGTTAGAGAAGTTAAGAGTTAAACTGTAGTTAGAAAAGGAACATTACTGAACGTAAATACAGATGTATTGGAAAACCAGATGCACATTTGATGGAGACCTTAACTGTAACTGAATGCACATTTGAAAATTTTAAAGTTAAAATCATATTTTATTTTACTTCAGGAGTTGGTGCTTCGACTTAGTGCAGGAGACTTGTCACAACAAGAGTACCCGTGCATGAATAAGCCAAGCCCAAGCCCAAGTGCTAATGCTACCCCACCTAGTGGGAGTGTGCGTACCACTCATGCAGATCCACCTAGCTCACTCCGACCGACCCAATCTCAGCCAGCCATCTCTAGGAGGTCCCGGAGGACCCCTTCTTGGGCTACTAAGGCTGGTTCAGATGATGGTTCTTCCAGGTAGTGTAATTTGATGGATGCTGAGCCAATACTACAGAAAGATAACCTACCAAGCCTTACCAAGCCTTACCAATTTGGTACTAACCAATCACAAGCCTCAATATTAAGCATCAATATGGTATTAATGAAAAGAAAATATCAGTCTGGCGCATGGTCTTTTGGAATAACACAGCCGTATAAAATCCCTTCATGCTATTACTGTCGAAATGGTGATTACAGACGCTCAAAGTGGCACATCGATAATTGCACTAATGTGGACTTGAATCCATGACCTATTGGTTATAATCTTTACTATGTCAGTACCTGAGAAACGAGGCCTCTGCATCCATTTTCATATGTCACTTTTAAATGACTTCTATGGTAGAATAAAACTCCAAATAGAATTTTGTATATTATTGAGAGAACAAATAAATTTTGTATTTATGCAGTGATTCAGTTTTGAGGCATGCCTCGAGCGAATTCAACTTGAGGAGGATGGGTAAGAGAATAATTGTATTTATGATTGGTGGGGCCACTCGATCTGAGGTACCTATTCCTTACATATTTATAATGGTTTTGACAAAATGAAATTTTAATATTTTATATAATTCCCTTTTTTCAAACACTTCCATATTCTTTGCTCAGTTGCGTGTGGCTCACAAATTAACCTCAAAACTTCAAAGAGAAGTCATACTTGGGGCCACTAGTCTGGACGATCCGCCTATGTTTATTACAGTAAGCCGATGAAATTTTGTTTCTATTAATTTGTTCTTGATTGTTCTCACTAGCTGTTGTCATTCCTTACTGGTAAACCCATTTTTGGTTTTATAATTTATGCTGTAGAAATTGAAGATGCTGAAGACTCCAGAAGTTGCGGTAGATAAACACCGGATGTAGATTGTTTAAGCTATACGCCGAGAGATTATCTACTGTTTCATGTGTCTAAGGTTGGTTAGATACTCCCTGCAAATATCTTGAACTATTTTTAACTATCCAACATGTAGATGTAATTAGTTACGGAAGTCCTTCTAACCCTGAGTATCGTATGAATTTAAACAAGAGAACTCTACTCTTATTCATGGTAGTACCTAATTGGTTAAATATTGGTAAATAATTTCTTTTGTAATTAGTGAAGTTTGTACAATGATACCATTGTTAGTTGGTCAAGGGTTAAAAAAGAGTTTGTTCATTTGAGGCCTCCACGATTAGGATGCTTCCAGCAGATATAATTTCTTGCATCATTCTGTGATTATATATTTTTTGTGTGGAATTGTTCCTATTATATATTTATTGTGGAGATAACCTCTGCGATTATAATTTAGAGTTTTCTTCATTTCATTGTGACTTGATTTTAATTTGTATGCGATTTTACCTGAAAAAAAAGTATGTTTGAAAAATGCTTGACAAATGTATATAGTTCAGGGGGCAATTCAAGTGTCACGTTCAACTTTTACCTATAAATTTATGAAGTTAATTAATTTCTTTATTGATGTCTTTATCTACCATATATTTGCCTTTATGTATGGATCATTGGAATTTATTATCTCTTCACTAATTGAAACAAATTGGTATTAATATTCTATTGATGAATTTTTGAAACCATAGAATGAAATCAACATCTCCAATATTTTACTTTCTAAAATTATCTCACTTTCAATATTTTGGAGCAGATTTTAATTTATATTATAATAATATATTATGTGAGATGTTTAAGAAATTATAATTATATTTAAATATAAAGAATTCCTCAAATACTTGTAAGTTGCGACATGTACTCGTTTCGGATCCGGGCTCGCCTCGAATCTGAACCGGACCTGATAATCTACAAACAAGTTACAAATATCTATCTACCCGGAACCGAAAAATTGGATCCGAAAATATCTACAGATAGATAGGTATTTGAAACCGATCCAGACCCCATTTGAAACTAACAAGTATATGGCTCAAAATTCGGACCTAAACACTTTTGGGTACGGATTCAAATATAATAGTATCTGGACCTTATCTAATCCGATAACACCTCTAGACTTAATTAATTAATTCAAATTAGCAACTATTTCATGTTTTGAACATATTACTAAAAACAAAAAACAAATATAACTCACTAAGAGCAACTATTCTCACTTCATCCAAGCATACTATACTATGACACCGAATTTATCATGACAATCGTAAAAGATAAATTTTAAATTTAAGATCTATAAAATGCAGATATTCTTCTATTTTTTTATGATACATTTCGGTCAATTGAAAAATCATTTAGTCTTTTATTAAATAATTTAAAATTGCATATGTATAAGGAAAAAAATAAAGTAAAAAAAAAATATTCTACAACCCCATTTTTATTCTTCTTTTTATGTGGTTCATTCAATATCTCAAAGTAATAATAACAAAATAAAAATAAATAACATAATTGTTATCATTATGTAATCATTGAGCCAATCAATAATTATGAGAGTATATACTCCGACTTAATATTTGATTCTAATATTCTAAATAGAGTAAAATAGAAATAAGTGACATATTACCATTAAGCCAATCACTAGTTTCCGCAATACATATAATGTTTGTAATACAATTTCAATGCACACTTAAATGTTAGTATGGCTAATATAATATCAGTGTCATTTCAGTTTATATAACACTAACTCCAAAATCTATCAAATCGAGTTCAAATGGTGAATCCAAACTGTTCAAACCGATCTATTTCATTAGTTGTGCGTTTACATGTAAAATTTATAAGTTTTTGAGTTTATTTGATATCAAGTCAAGCGGTCAAATGTTTGTGTTTCTAAGTTAATTTTAATACATTCATTTTTTAATTTTTTTTGCAGCTTGATTTGATACTAAAATAATTCGAAAATATAAAAAGTTTGCATGTAAACGCATCACTCATAAAGTAAATTAGTTTGAACGGTTTGGATTCACCATTTGAACTCAATTTGATAGGGTTTTGAAATTGGTGTTATATAGATTAAAATGACACTAATGTTATATTAGCCATACTCCTTAAATATTTATCCACAAAGACTACATTGAGCATGCCATACATTTGGGCTTACAATGACCATGAATGATCCAAGAATTCATATCACCTAAAAGTAACTCAAATTTTGAGTTTATATCCAGACCGTAAAATACAACATGAATATAAGGCTCACGTCCATTTCGCCGCGGCCGAGTTGGTATGAATTTTAATCGGATGGTCCAAATCCAAACTCAAAGTTTGAGTTATAGACCCAGACTCGTTATATTTTATAAAACAATGATAAAATTTGGACATAATTTTATCGTTTATTGAATTTTGCACTTCCATTGATATAATTAATGATTATTATTGAACGATTGTCCTTCTGGTTTTATGATTTTTTTTATAAAATTAGCAGCGCACAAATTGCACCTCAAATCAAGAATATATATGACCGTGGAGTAAACTTTATAGTCCACGGTTAAGCTGTCAATAGAGACAAAATATAGCAAGTAACATAGTATTCTGAGTTCTCACGGAGTAAATTAAATTCTCTTCCAGACTTGTCAACTTCCTGAACACTTGTTGAACTGGATTTGGAGTTCGAACAGGATTACAGAAAAGAGGATATTTAGTGTGGTTCCCATTGCTCAGCGATTTGTTCCTGGATTTTCTGCACGAAATTCCGCAAGAGAATCGGACTATACTTTTCGTTTTCGGGAAACAAATCTGCTGTTAATCGAAATGAATAACAGGAACCTGTTATTCAGATCTCAACCGTTGATCATAGTGGAATTCGCGCATGAAAAGTTTCTTCATTCAGATTGGTGCATTTAAAAGTTTGAACGGATGAGATCGGAATAACAGGTTCCTGTTATTTCTTAGTAATAACAGCGTATCTATTTCCATTTCCATACTTTTCGAGGCTTCTCGAATGCAGTGTATATCCTCTGAGATATCTCATATTTTGCGTGACCGACGTAGCCAGTGCTTATTCGCCGAAATTTTTAAAATTACCATTTTATAAAAAATGTTAAACCAAAACACCAGTTCTGGCTGTTTTTTACAAAAATCGCATGGCCGCTTGCCCTGGAAGCGGCCACATGGAGCTTGGCCGCTTTGGAGGGAAGCGGGCACCTATTATGGGCCGCTTTGGGGGCCAGCGGCCACTGTTCATTTTTTTTTTTTTTTTTTTTTTTTTGAAAACAGAATTTTATTTTTATTATTTGTATTAAAATATTAGAAATGTTGAACATATTTCTTTGAAAATAGATGAAATACAATATAATTTGATTTATTAGAAAGACTGCAACAAATAACGCGGATCAATTTTTTTCAGGCCGGATTTTTCGCGGTTGTAAGAAAAATTAATATATTTCTTTATGTGTTATTGGAAAATAATAAAAATACTTAGATTCTGAGTTATTGATCCCGGTTCAAAATTCACTTCTAGGTAATACAAAAAATATTATGATCCTTCTAGTACATTTAATTTTTAAAAAGTTGTATCTATTTTTAGAATTATTTTTAATATGAAAGTAATTTAGTATGGACAAATCAGGTTGTGACACATCATAATTATGATAAATTGGACCATCTAAATTGTGACGCATCATAACATATGCAAAGAAAGGTTTGCACGCCCATGCAATTGAGCCATCTAAAGTGTATTTACTTTCCTCTTAATGTGTAACACTTGGAAGTTCGGAACCTTTGATGACAAAAACAGAAATAGACAGGTTTGCATCAACTTTATACGAGCGTGCCAATTTGCACTCACTGGTGGTTGCTTAATTGGTTTCTAGTCTATTCAGCTTTTAACCGAATTAGAAAACTTTGAACTAATTGTTTCAGTTTTTTTTTTTTTTTTTTTTTTTTTTTTTTTTTTTGAAATGAACTAGTTTGGTTCAATTTTTAATCTATTTCGGTTTTTCTATTAATTGGTTCGATTAATATTATGATCCTTCTAGTTCGAAATGAACTAGTTTCGGTTTTTCTATTAAGGATCATAATGCACTAGAAGGATCATAATATTTTTAAAAATAGATATAACTTTTTATAAATTAAATGTATTAGAAAGATCACAATATTTTCTGGATTACCTAGAAGTGACTTTTGAACCGGGATCAATAACTCAAAATCTAAGTATTTTTATTATTTTCCAATAACACATAAAGAAATATATTAACTTTTCTTACAGCCACGAAAAATCCGGCCTGAAAAATATTGATCCGGTTATTTGTTGCAGTCTTTCTAATAAATCAAATTATATTGTATTTCATCTATTTTCAAAGAAATATATTCAACATTTCTAATATTTTAATACAAACAATAAAAAAAAAAATCTGTTTTCAAAAAAAAAAAAAAAAAAAAAAAAAAAAAATTAATGAACAGTGGCCGCTGGCCCCCAAAGCGGCCCATAATAGGTGCCCGCTTCCCTCCAAAGCGGTCAAGCTCCATGTGGCCGCTTCCAGGGCAAGCGGCCATGCGATTTTTGTAAAAAACAGCCAGAACTGGTGTTTTGGTTTAACATTTTTTATAAAATGGTATATTTAAAAATTTCGGGCTTATTCGGGATAGCGCAAGGGGCCAGTATTACTTGAGCTTTGAGATTCGTGCAGAATTGTATTTGAACTGTTCAGATTTTCCAAAAAATCATTCAAAATATGAGATATCTCAGAGGACGCGAATTCTCTCGAATGGGTTAATGAAGCTTCCTTTTTTCTCTCTTCGTTTTCATTGAATGCTCAAACCCTAGCTAGAAGTTTCGTGATACATCCTTTAATCTCCACGCATCTACAAATCAGACTATCGGTAGTTTCGTGGTCTAAAATTTAGCCTACTTTCTCAGAATTCCAGGTTTATTTTCTGTTTTTGCTTTTTTTTTTGGTATTCTTCAATCCGAACAATTATCGAAAAAGAAACTTAAATTTAGGATCGTCTGCGCAGATATAATTACTTGAGCTAAGCCTTGTCTGGTGGTCTATCTTTCCCGCTTCATGAATTATATGATTTATTTTTCCTATGCATCTAATCTCGCCAAAATTCTATTGTGGTTCAAATTGGATTACATTTTACTTTAGATAGAATTCCGTTCGAGAATTAAATATCTTCATTTTTTAGTTACAAAGGAAATGGAGAGGGGGCAAGGAGGCCGTGGCGATTTTGGATTTGGTGATCCCTTTGGTGGGTTTGGACGCGGGTTTGGCAGACCAAGCTTTTTTCCAAGCTTATTTGGTGGTCAGGACCCGTTTGACGACCCGTTCTTCTCCCAGCCCTTTGGGAGCATGATGGGTCCTAGCATGTTTGGGCCGAGCATGATGGGTCCTAGCATGTTCGGGCCGAGCATGTTTGGTCGAATGCAGACCCCGTTTGATGAGCTTCACCATTCAAATTTCATTGAGCAGGCTCCTGCAACTAATAATTCTAGAGGAATAGTGATCAGAGAGCTTGATGAAGAGGAGCATGGTGAGGCGGCGAGAAATGGAGGGGGGAGGTTGACTGGAGAGCCTCATGTTCAAGAGCCTGACGAAGAAATAGAAGGTAAGCTTATTGTATTGTGGAGATTGTGATGATATTTTCTAGTACTGTGGTCCTGTATATTGTTTAATCTAAACGGGCAATAATTATTATTCCCTTAGTAGTACATATGTCTGAATAGTCAACACGAGGGGTAAATTTGTAACGTCGAACCTTTGTTTGTCCTTTTTTTTGGTAAGATTGATTAAGATGACAGATGTGGTACATAAGCCTAATTTCCAAATTTCTTTTTGTGTGTTATTTTCAGAGGAGAGTGGAGAGCAAGTGCAGTTCGCAAGCAGATCTAACGTGGCTAACTATGGTGAACAGCCTCGGGCCCGCAGTTACTCTTTTCAGAGCTCTAGGGTGACTTATGGTGGTGTTAATGGAGCTTATTATAACTCTTCTACAACTAGGAGAAGCGGCAGTGATGGGGTAGGTTATTGGTACTACTTAAAAGCCAAAATCATTATACTCATGCAAAATTCATTAGTGAGGCATAGATGAGTGTAAAAATCTCAAGCAAATAGTCAATAGAAGAATTTTATTGCTTGGGTTTAACATGATATTTTAAGGCTATACAATAATACACTCTGAATTTCCCTCCCCGCTGAAGATATATTTAATGATGTGTATGTACTTCCATGTAGATTTCTATGGAGGAGAGTAGGGAAGCAGACACCACCACTGGGAAAGCGACACATAGGGTCTCTCGTGGAATTCATGATAAGGTAATTTCGGGACACTCATAATAGGCTTGTTCACTATATGTTTTTGTTGCAAGTTTTAGCAGTCTTGAGTGGTAGCATTTGTAACGTAAGAAGTGGTTTTTGATCCTGGTAATATTTGGAAGTAGTCCCCAAAGAATATCAGTTGGACATCTGTACTATACAGCATCAAGTATGCTTGTCGATATTTGGTTATTAAAACAATTTGATTACTTTATTTCCAGGGTCATTCGGTAACTAGGAGGCTGAATTCTGATGGCCGCGTAGACACTGCTCAAATGCTGCACAACCTTGAAGAAGGTTGATTATATTTTTTTATTCATATTGTGAAATACTTATTCCTGTTTTTTATTGTCTACTGTTTTGCTGAGAATATCTCCCCTGTTTCTATTTTGCGATATGCCACTTCAGATGAGTTGCCCAAGTTCGAAGAAAATTGGAGAGGCAATGCGAGACAACATTTGCCAGAATGGAACCATGATACAAATCATGGTGGCCATGGTGGTAAGTTTGCTAGTTTCTTTGCACTTCAATATTTACTAATGGCACTAACTATTGACATAGAATGTAGTTACTATTGGATGGGAGGCAATTTACCATTAATGAACTTGTTGTATATCATATCATTTGTGACGGTATACCTTTTCTGCCATAAAATCTCGTTTATAAATTCTGTTTCATTTAAGGCGGGCTCTCATGTATAGTCTACTAAAATCTTAAAGTAGATACTAGTACTTTGAAAAGTGAAAATATTTTGCTATCCCTCCAAAACTAAGCTGTTGAAAATTTCTGCACATTAACCCTTTCTCTAAAACTAGTACTTATGGAATGACCCTTCTGCCCTCATATTATCGATAGTTCTCGTTTCCCTCTCCTCTTACCTTTTTTCTCTCTGTTTCTCGTTGTAGAAAAACCCCTCCCCCTCCAAGAGATCTTACTAAATGTGTTTCCTAATATATTGTTTTTAGTTTCTTTTCTAAAAGTTTATTATAAAAATATAAAAATAATTAAATATTTATTTACTATATGAGACCAGAAAAGATAGTCTAATAGATAATGTTTGGTCTTGAATAATATATAGTTGCATTCTGGAAGTTGGGCAAAGAGAAGAATATTAAAGATTTTGGTATGTTTTGGAAATTAATCTGGGAGTTCTCGAGTTTTTTAAAATTAAAATAAGATATTTTCAGTTTTCCTTTGGGCCAATTTGATATTGAAGCTCTGAAAGAGAAATTTTGAGTGTCATTTTTTGTATGGTTATTTCTCAGTGATTGAAACATGTAATGTAGAGAGTTTGAAAGGGTATACATACAATTTTGCCTATATTGTTAACTTCTAGTGGCTAGCAGTATCACTTTTGTTTCTCATGCAGTTATTAGTAATCTTGCTACTCATGCCTCATCAGCCCTCTAATATTAAAGACACAATTAATGTATACTGATTTTATTTTGGATAGGAGGTGGTGGGCCCATCAGGAGAGATCGACACGCAGGAAGGGTTAATGCACTTCCCCTCACTGAACAGAGCCGTGGGGCTAGCGGAAGTGGGTCCTCACGCACTCATATTGTACCCATTTCTTAATCACATGAGAACACATAGATGTTTTATATAAACACGAGTCTGTTGCCATGGCTTGCTATTGTGATGTAATTGTTGTTAGTATCGTATGTATTAGTGAAGTTCGTATGTTTAAACCACAGAGAAACTGACAGTTCTAAATTTGATCTTATGTTTAATGAATACATTGATGATTATTATTAGAGCATGTATGGTGTAATTGAAGTAAGATGGTTTCTGTTAATCTCATGCAATTTTGGTCTTGCCTCTAAATAGTTGTGCTGCATAATGGTGTCCCCAGCTGCAATGTCTGTTTAAACTTCTCAAGTCTTTGAATTATTGAAGTTAAAAGCAAGTCTTGGTTATGGTAACTGCGTTGTGTGTTGTTTTTGGTGCCGGGACGCATGCGAGACATCCTTTTGTTTCCATTATGATCAAGAAGAAGTATGTTTTGGAAAATAACAATTCGAAGTATAACAAGAGCTTTGGTTTTTACTGTGTAGAAGTATATACGCATTATGATCTCTTAGTTGGACTTGGTTGAGTAGAGGTGTGAAAGAAGACTTGTCGAAGATTATAAATTTTTTTTGTGAATATTAAATAGTTAGATAGTTTGACATTCAATTTTTATTGAAAAAAAAGGAAAAGAATACAAAGTACTTACTCGAAGGTTTATATCTATTCTGAATTTCTTTGAGGAAAATAAAACAGATTTTGCTTCTTTGGAGAAAATCGTCGTCTTGCTAGAGAATAGAGATGCACTATTTTAGTATGCAACATGTTAAAATGTGCAGAGAGGTGTGCACATGAGTTTAAACTTTGGTTAAGGCACTGCTGAGAAAGCTGCTGGGAAAAGATTGATGTTTTTATGTTTTTTGTTTCCTTTCTAATTTATTCAATTTCGTTTAGTTCATGTTTAGAACTTCTTATATAGTTGTGTGATGAGTTGCTGGTGTTGTATGATGGACAACAGGATCTGTAATCTGTTATTTTATTTTAATACATATTCTTGGAAGTCGCTTCCAAGCTTTCAAAAAAAAAAACCAAGTTAAAATGTGTGAACAATGAGTAAATTTCAATTTTAAAATTCACAATTATCAGAAAATTTTGTAGTTCACATTTAATTTTGTATAGATCGTATCTTTGAATGAATCAGCGGTAACATTTTATTTTATCAATTATTAACACGTCTCTTTTTAACAAATAACACTAATAGTATTAGTTCGAATTGGGTTTTTAAGTTCAATAATAATTCGAAGTATAACAATTGAAAAATCGGATCGTCTCAATCTCAATGTGAAATTATGAATGTATGATGCTGTATTAACGCATGCACTTAATTCGAAGTTCTAGGTACTGTACATTCATTTGCATTTGCTTAAGAGTTGAACACGTAGGCTAAGTACGTGTCGTGCTATGGTCTTGCCTTGCCACTTTCCTTCTCCAGTTCCGTCGTCACCAAAACCTCATCTTCCCTTTGCACACGACCCGAAGCGTTGTTCAATAGACACAGTCAAACAATGCGTTCTTGCAACCGTCGAAGCTTTCCACTTCGCTCCCTCTTCTCTCGCTTCCTCTTCCACAAGTGCCCTCTTTCCACCTCCGCCTCTCGCCTCACAGAGGCGGGCCCACTCGCCAGCCGCCTCTCTTCTCGTGCTGTGCTCCGCTTCTCCGGCCCCGACACCGCTAAGTATCTCCAAAACCTCCTTACTAATGATATTCTTCCTCTTGCGCAATCAGCATCTCGCCCCTCAGGCAACAGCGACCAAGAGTCCTATGTGCCTACACCAAATGTAGCGTTTTACCAGCCCCCGCCGGTGTACGCGGCTTTGCTGACGCCCCAAGGAAGGTTTTTGTATGATTTGTTTCTATACAGGCCGCCTCCAGTAGAGGGGAAATTGGACAGGAGCGGCTCTGGACCGGTGAAGGAGGAGACCAATAAAGAGGTGACATTGTTTGCTGACGTGGATTCCGAGTTCTTGGACGAGATATTGAGTACCTTCAGGAGGTAAGGTGATTAAGCTATAATCAATTCATCTTGTATCTCATGAAAATTAAGGTCTTGAAGTAAAAAATAGTCTTGCGTGTGAGGTGTTTGAAGAAATGCCTCATAGAAGAATGTGCCCAGCTATTGTCTAGTCTTGATTTGACGTTTAAACCTTAATGAAGCTTTAACATGTACTATCTAATTGACCAACCTCGTGAAACCTTTACCATTACTGTATAGATACCGACTCAGGTCAAAGGTTGAGATAGAGAATGCAAGCAATGATTTGTCATGTTGGCAGCAGTTTGGTGAAAGGGTGTCAAGTACCAGTCCATTGACTGAAGACCCTGAAGCTTCGTCAATCGGTTGGGGAAAAGGACTTGATCGAGCTTCTGAGTCGGCCGCTCAAGGGACAGAGCAGGGCTGGCAGTGGTTCACAGATCCTAGGCTCGATTCTCTTGGCTTCAGAGGAATCTTCCCATCTAATACAACACGTAAGAGAAATCTGGTTATTTTAATACACTTTTGCTAGTCAGACCTGGTGTTTGCTTTGGTGATCTGAAAGCCCGGTATTCATCTGGTTTAATGGAAATAGCACCTACTTACTAAAAACTAATGGCTCAGATGTGCAGGGGCGGAACTAGAAAATTTATATAGAGGGGGCTGAAAACTTAAAATCCATAATTAATAATTTGTGGTTGGTGGAATTTGAACCCAAACCTCCCAAGTACAAAATAGAGCCTTAAGCACTAGACTACAAGCACACATCTAGTATTTTATGAGGGGGGCCGAACTATATATAAACTTTAAGAAAATAAAAATTTAATTAAATTTCAACCTACGTAATTAAAAAATTCAAAATCATGGGGTGGCTTAGCACCCCCTGGACTGTGTAGATCCGACCCTGCAGATGTGGTCACAACAACTCAACCAAATGAATTCATAGATAAAATTCCTGTGCTTGCGAACCAATGTTTAGTATATTTATTGTGCTTTGGTATAGTTTAGGCTTGTAGGAGAAAAGGGGTCTCATTATTGTGACGGCAAAACTAGAAATATACCGAGCGTTTAACACAGCATACCTTTTTTATATCATTCTCACCGAATGGTTGACTGTTCTTAGAGTACAGAAATGCATCTTATTTGTGAAAAGCCTCATTATTACTATCTTTAGTGAAATTTGAGTGATTTTAATGTTTTCCTGTTTTTAGCACCATTGGTCGAGGCAGACAAGGAAACCGACGAGTTGAATTATGTTTTATGGCGGCTGGAAAAGGGGGTTGCAGAAGGCTCAACAGAGATACCAAAAGGTACTACAAATGTGTTGTTTACATAGAAGCAGTGTTTTTAAATGCGGCCCATGCGGATTGCATATGCGGGTCCATGCTGAAAGCGGATTCAACAATATCCAGAATCCATTACCAGACCCAAAAATTTAAAATATATATATATATATAAAGAATGCATTATCTTGTGTCCGCAGACCCGAATCCAGAACCCGTTATCTGAGTCCTGGACCTGTCCAGTTAAATGATCCAGCGATTCCAGCCTCCCCAGCTTCTTTTATAGGCATCCAGTGCTTTGAAAATTCTCATTTGAAATTGTGGGACTGAATGAAGTACAAACCGGACAGCCTGCTGGCTTGGCTGCTGGGGCGCTGGGCTGCTGGCTCGGCCCATGTAAACAGAGCCGAACAAATTATTGGGTTTACATTGGATCAATAAGAAAAGGCTGTTAAATGCATGTTTATTGAACTCGGATTGGAAGAAAAATGCCAGTTTGGCCCTGATATAAATTAAACAGCTTATGGGCTTTTCTTCGAACAAGTATTCCAGTTTGGCCCTGAAATACGGTATGCAGTGCCTTCCGCGTTCATGAACAAAACCGCATTTAAAACCATTGCATAGAAGTGTTGTGGAGCAGTAAAAGCAAATAATTAAATCTTTTTCATTCTTTTATTGTATTAAGAAAAGTGAATTTGGCAATGACAGGTGATGCAATTCCTCTGGAGTACAACTTTGCTGGATTAAATGCTATATCATTTGACAAAGGCTGCTATGTGGGACAGGAACTGATTGCACGCACACATCACCGAGGTGTCATTCGTAAGCGCCTCACTCCATTTAAGCTTGTTGATGCCAACGGAAAAGGTACTCCACTATTTTCTTTTCTTGTCATTTTAATCTGGTGCTATGCCAAAAGTCTCTTCATAGTGTTAGACAAGTATGAAGCAGAATCTTCTGAAACTCATGTAAATATTTGTGTGGGACCCATAGAGCAGTGATTTGGGATGCAGCAACACTCCAATTGTATTAAAAATTAATTGGAGGGTGCCTAAAGGCCTTGTAACAAAAAAATGGGAAAATGAAAAAAAGAAAAAAAGAAAAAAAAAACATGATACAAATCAATTCAAACTGACTGGTACATATACAAATCAATACAAACCTCAACTTGTATTTACTTGGTACTTACTCATCATATATTTGTTTTTTTGTCATTCAGAAATTGAAGAAGCTACTTCTCCAAGCTCAGAAATTGTGGATGATGAATCTGGCAGGAAAATTGGGAAGGCGATTAAAGTATTGGGCTCTAGAGGTATTGGCATTTTGAAAATTGAAGAAGCATTCAAGCCAGCAGCTCGGCTGAGCTTGAAAGACAGTGGAGATGTGAAGATAAAGGTTGTCAGACCCGATTGGTGGCCTGCTGAATGGATTCAGGTTCATGACCAACAGAATGTGGCCACATCGACTTAGTGTTAAGTGTTAGTTTTCTCCTTGTTATGAATAAAGGTGGATTGTTTCTCCTGATGAGATGGAGATATTGAATAAACATGGGTATTTGTTATGCTTTTTTTCTTTTTCTTTTTTTCCTTTCCTGTTTTTTTTCACCCAACGCAACTGTTTTCGGCCGCAGATTTTTTTCTTGCGGTGCTTGTTTCAATAGAACGCAGGAGGAAATCCAGAAGATTGTATGTTCGGAGAAGAAAATACAAGTCATGGGTCAATAAATTTAAGTATCTGAATTATTGCTGATAATTAAGGAAAAACTAAAACTGTAGTCTGAATCAGTTTTCAAGGTTCTACAGAGGATACTTAAAACCCATAACATTTTTCTGGGGGTTAGTCTGTCAAATAGTATTAGCTTTGTCCCCCAATGGGTCTAACCTTAAAACCCTACGAAGAAGATCGCCTTATAGCTACTTGGAACTTTGTATTTCCCGAACTATAGTGTGGCGAAAGAAAGTCTTAACATAATTCAAATGTTTTAAACGTAAGATGACGTGTGTAAATCAAATAGTTACCTCCATATTAAGGGGTGACACTTTATCTGTTTATCCGATGATCCGATCTATATCGTCTTCTTTATCTATCAATTCGTATAGTATCCGTTGACATCCCTACATGTATGATAAACTTGAAAACAAATAACGGGTGAGTAGTATTCTAGCTGTCGTGGTAGGTTGGTTGCTAATTACAGAAGCACTTACCAGTCACCAAACCATCCCTAGTGTCAGTCCTCACTCCTCACCCACCCCGACTGGCCAAGTCTGGTCCGAGATGAAAGGAACATAGCCCTGTTAAATATCAAAACAGATCCGAGGACAGTCAGGATCTAGACTCAATTTTTTTTTTTTTTTTTTGCCAACAAATGCCCTTAGGCTCTAAACTCAAAATTTGAGTTACATTTGGGGGCTATGAATTTCCCTGACCTCGCCCCCGCCCCACCCCCGAATTCACATCCTCTCCAATACCTGATAAGGGGATCTTTTACAATTACTAGATCTGGACCATTATTTTTAACTTGCACGAATCTCAAAGCCCAATAATATTGCCCCCTATTGTAGCTCGAATCTCAAACCGTAAAGTAAGGGTAATCCTCTACAATACTGAGAGGATACCCCCCCCCCCCACACACACACAAGAAAGAAAATAAAAGACAGAAGAAAACACGAAACTTTCCGTAAATGCAAGCAATCACGGACTTACAGCCTACAGGTCATCAAATTCAAATATCTTATTTTTATTTAAGTTCGAAATAAAAAAATTTAAACGCATACAATTGAAAAAAAAGAAAAGAAAATAGATGATAACTCGATTTTAGCTTTAACGCATGGATGATGATTAGGAGCGGATCTAGGAATTCTATCATGTAGAGCAAAAAAAAAAAAAACTAATCAGATTTAAATCCATTAATTAATTAGGTATTAGATAAAAAAAAAACAGAAAAGAGAAGAGGAGTGTGTGCGCCGCATCACGGCAAAGAAGCATAGGTGTAGATATTTGTTATACTGCAAATGTTAATATATACTCTCATAGTATTATAAAAGAACTTGTTTAGAAATACAAAAAAGAATAAAAAAAGCGAGAAAAAAGTGGTCCGAAACTTAGTTCCACAAGAGATCGAAGACATAAAAAATAGACATTTATTTAGTAGGAACTCATCACCCAGTTAAATTTTCATTCATCTTAGACTGAATTGCATCAAAATATAAAATGGACAGCGTTGAGAAAGAAACTAGATTTCAGATTAGCCAGGATTTTCATTAAAAATTAAAATAAAATGTTTATTTGAAAAAATTTAGAAATTAAATTTTGAGTCAAAATCTGATAATTAAATTGTGTCTAGCCTAGTACGATTATTTGATAATATTATTTAAGATTTAGTTAATAAAAAAATTAATCACAATTGATAACCCAACACATTTTTTTTTTTTTTTTTTTTGAAATCTTGACAATGGTTGTCAAGTATAACTCAACACAGTTACAAAGGAGTTTTTTCTTCTTCTTTTGAAATAGAGGTATTGACTAGAAACACTCTCATAAAATACTAAAACATATACAACAATCAAACAATAATTATGAGTATAAAATTAATTTTCAATCTTTAACTCTCATTGTGTATTGTTGACTCCTAAATTAGTCACAAACAATAATTATGAGTATAAAATTAATTCTCAATCTTTAACTCTCATTGTGTATTGTTGTATTGTTGACTCCTAAATTAGTCACAGGAAAATCTCAAATAACCACCGTGTTAATATTCATAAAATTATTTAGCTTAGAATTTTCATGAAATTAAGCATATCCTTTCAATAATAAAAAGAAATGTAAAGAAAAGAAAAGAAAAGAAAATAAAGAACATAAGAGAAACAAACAAAAAAATAGAAAAGAAACCATGCAAAAAATAAAATTAAAATCAAATTGGAAAACATAAATATGAAGAAATGGAGGTATTATGTACACACAGAAATGAAGACGAATAAAGGAAATGGGAGAAAATTTTGAATTAATTGGTTCCAGTTAGCGCTGGAGAAGGGAGTTTGGAGTTTTCTTTCTCATTAATACTGACTAGTGGATCCCACAATTTTAAGAATTTCTAGTTTGTACTCGGTCCACATAGTTTCTTTTAGGAATGGTTATTTGGCTCATGTATACCACTCTCATTTAATATTTTTTCATTATCTCCTTTCTTAGAAAATAGATAGAAACTCAGAAGAATAAAAAATAGAAACGGGTAGAGAGGAAGAGACCGATTTTTTATTAATATCTAAAAAATATTCAAATTCCGAATGGATTTCGAAAACTACCCAAACCGGTTATCCAATAACCGGATTTGGGACAAATTTCCGATCAACAGTTGCCCGGACTCAAAAACAACAAATCCGGTTAATGGTTAACCGGATTTGTGCATTTTGCTTTTTTTTTTTTTGAAAATAGAAATTTTTTATTTTTTATTTTTTGTATTAAAATATTAGAAATGTTGAATATATATTTCTTCGAAAATAGATGGAATACAATATAATTTGATTTATTAGAAAGACTGCAACAAATAACTCGGATCAATATTTTTCAGGCCGGATTTTTCGCGGCTGTAAGAAAAATTAATATATTTTTTTATGTGCTATTGGAAAAAAATAAAAATAATTAAATTTTGAGTTATTGATCCCGGTTCAAAAGTCACTTCTAGGTAATTCAGAAAATATTGTGACCTTTCTAGTACATTTAATTTATAAAAAGTTGTATCTATTTTGAGAATTCTTTTTGAAAAACAATCATTAAATAAATTAAAGTTTTTTATTTTTTTTCAAAAATAGATACAACTTTTTATAAATTAAATGTACTAAAAGGGTCACAATATTTTCTGGATTACCTAGAAGTGACTTTTGAACTGGGATCAATAACTCAAAATCTAATTATTTTTATTTTTTTCCAATAGCACATAAAGAAATATATTAATTTTTCTTACAGCCGCGAAAAATCCGGCCTGAAAAATATTGATCCGGGTTATTTGTTACAGTCTTTCTAATAAATCAAATTATATTGTATTCCATCTATTTTCAAAGAAATATATTCAACATTTCTAATATTTTAATAAAAAAAAATTATGTTTTCAAAAAAAAAAAAAAACAAAATGCACAAATCCGGTTAACCATTAACCGGATTTGTTGTTTTTGAGTCTGGGCAACTGTTGACCGGAAATTTGTCCCAAATTCGGTTATTGGATAATCGGTTTGGGTAGTTTTCGAAATACAATCGGGATTTGGATATTTTTTAAAATTTTATTTATTTTTTTGATATTAATAAAAAAATCGGGGAAGAGACGAAAGGTAAATCGAAATAACGATCTAAGATATTTTTCAAAATCCAAGTTTTGGTCTTATCGCCACTGCTCAGGGTAGGGCAAACCATTTTTTTAGGGTAGGGCAAGCACCCATATTACCGAGTATGGCTAATATAACATCAGTGTCATTTCAGTCTATATAACACAAACTTCAAAACCTATCAAATTGAGTTCAAATGGTGAATCCAAATCGTTCAAACCAATTTACTTTATGAGTGATGCGTTTATATGCAAACTTTTTATATTTTCAAGTTATTTTAGTATCAAATCAAGCGGCAATAAAAATTGAAAAATGAATGTATTAAAATTAACTTAAAAACTCAAACATTTGACCGCTTGACTTGATATCAAATAAACTCAAAAACTTATAAATTTTACATGTAAACGCATAACTAATGGAGTAGATCGGTTTGAACGGTTTGGATTCATCATTTGAATTCGATTTGATAGGTTTTAGAGTTAGTGTTATATAGACTGAAATGACACTGATGCTATATTAGCCATACTCCATATTACCTATACTCAAAATTAATTTTTGAAATTCAGGATAAGACAGTTGTCCACCCCTGAATCAATGTGAGTTCGCCCGTGATGATGATAATGTACGAAGACATAATTTTTGGTTTTAATAAAATAATTTCAATTTTGAACCGAAGCAAACAAAAATGATGATATTTGATGGATGAGAATGCATGAGTATATCTGTTTTACTGAATACATGCGTTTAGATTGTCTATAAAATTATTAATTTTGAAAATTGAAAAATATTATGTGGCAAAGCGGATCTACAATCATTTATAGAGGTGATAAGTATGATTTTAAATTATGTATTTTGAAATTTAATTAATTTTATATTTTTTTTTGAAGTTTTTATATGGTTAAGTTCTTCTTTATAAAAATATTAAATTTTTACTTGTAATTTAGTGGTTAAAATCTCATTGTGTAATTGCGAAGACTCGAATTTAATTTTACTTGCACATAGTGTGCTTTAATATAAAATATTATTGTTGTGCTTTATAATTGAGCTTTTTGTTTCATGTTGTATACTAACAGGTTCCGCGTTGGTGCAACACAACATTCTACGCTCTGACCTCCATAGCAATCCGAATTTAATATGGGATAATTAACCACAGTAGACATCCAGCGATCAGGACTTTAGGTACATCTATGCCGTTTATTTCAGATCTAACTGTCTATATTGATTCCGACAGCACAGTTGCTCTCTATTATAGGGGTGTCAATGGGTCGGGTATAACCATTTTCATATCCATACCCACTAAGAATTGGCCTTATTCATATCCTATCCATACCTATTAAGAATTTATTTTACCATATCCTACCCATATCCATTAAGATTAGCGGATAACGAAATAGTAGTGGACAAATAACAAATAATACAAATATAATAGTTTTATTATTTTTACAAATAAACTATCAAAATTTATCATGTCATACATATGTAATCACAATCACCAATATATAAAATACAAATACAAATATACAATCAATTCTAACTAATAATTTTTTTATGAAGTAAAACAAATCAAAATCACAAATAACTCTTCTAACAAATTCAACTCGTTAACTAAATAACAAAGCATTCAAACAAAAAATAACATGTTTAGCATAATATTCTTCTTACAATAATATGCATAAATTTTCATATGATGTAATTTATTTTATATAATTATCTGTTACCCAACGGGTACGAAATAACATTTACCCATACCCATTTCTGTTTATCTAACGAAAAAAATTCCTTATCTATACTCATATCCAATAAATTAACGAAAAAGAAATCTTGTCCATATCTGTCTTATCGAATGCGATATGGGTAGGATAAACGGATAAACGGCTATCATTGACACCCCTACCCTATTCGCCAGGATTGACCGTTCTTAATACTGAAGTATTTATGTTCAATCTAGATCGTTGGATTCTCAATGGACGGGTTGGGATCTTTCTTGGATGTGGGAGCCAAACCACCACTGGCCCACCGCTGGCTCCTCAAATATGATATTGGTGCTTCGTATAGGGTAAAAATCATAATTAGCCCGTACAATTATTTGAATCATAAATACCAAACCAAACTATTTGTCATCTCATGATAAAATCAAACAATTTGAACTCTGTTGCAGAGTTAGCCTCAAAAGAAGACAAATATCACAAGGATCCCAGCGAGCGAGGCCTGAAATAAGCAGTGCAAACAACAGAGCAATTTCTCGTGTGAAAACCAAAGAGAGAGAAATACAAATACACATGCCAAAGCTCATAAATGCTTTTATGGGTTAACACAACAGACTTTATTTTTATTTTTTTTTACGAAAACACAACAGACTCAAATACCAACACTGGACCATTTCTGAAAAGGCTATCCCCAAAAAATAGCCTTTTCTTTATACGAGTAGCAGGAGACAGACCACCAAAGAAAGAAAAGAGGAAATAACATTGCAACAGGTACAGATTTTGCATGCGGATAGCGACCTTAGTCAAAAATTATTAGTCGTTCTGCGGTCCAACTTTATGGGATGCTCAAATATTCTTTTACTTTCTATTTACTTGTCCTAATGTTTTTGAGAACTTTTCTGATCTAAATTATTTTCAAAAGGTCATTGGATATTTTCATGTGAGTATTTTTAATAGGTATTTTCTTTTGATTTTGGGTATGAAGAGAAATATTGTCTGTCAGTCGTCGGCTCATGTAGCATAGAAAAGGATGAAGATAATACCAAAGAAAACAGGGCTAATATCAGTGGATCTGATTTGCTACGATAATTTTGCTGGTTCAGTTGATCTAAACGCAAGTATTAATAAAAGTTTTAAGTTCATAAAATAGAATGGTAATTCTAATGCATGTCCACAGCCCCAAGACTGGTGTTTTTACAGTTACACCACGCCAAAAACATTATTTGGAAAAATCAAGTAGAAGTAGGGTGTTATTAAGTTCTTGGGGTACATTTGGATGAGAGCTAGAATAGTTAGAATAGCGAAATTTGTGAATAGTAGATAAGAATAAAGAAAAAATAGTGATTTTAGATTAGTGTGAAAATGATGTTATTCGGATTAGTAAAAATATTGTTTGGATTGTACATTTGAAATAGTAAATAGTTGTAACTTATAAATAATAGTGTTAACAAGATGCTAATTAAGAGAAAATATAGGCAAGTGTGGTCTTAAACGAATTGTCACAACGTGAAAATAACATAAAGTAGTGTCAATTTTATCATTTCGGAACTGTGTTAACGAAAATCTGAGAAAGAATCATTTTTCTTTCTTCACATTTTCGAATAATAGTTATTCCAACATTTATATGGAATAGATAATAGCAGCTATTCTAACTAATTTCGAATAGCAAAAATGTTATTCTGATGCACATTGTTATTCCCAATAACCGCTATTCTAAACTAGCCTCTATTCTTGACACATTCAAAGTTCCAACATACCCCAAGTCTCTTTATAAATTCAACTCTAAAACCTATCAAATTAGTTTTAAATGATGAATTCAAACTGTTGAAATCCATCTACCTTACGAGTGATATATCTACATACAAAAAAATTATAATTTTGAATTAATTTAATATAAAATCACAATCAAAATTGAAAGGTTTATATATTAATTTTAATGTATTCATTTTTTAAAATATTTTTTTACCACTTAAATTTATACAAAATTAATTATAAAATTTTGAATGCATCACTCATGTATCTCGAGTGGGAGGAGAGCGGTCAAATTGAAATATGCTATCATACATGTATCAAGTTCTCACCTTATTCTAAAAAGTTCTCACCTTATTTTTAAATGTTTTCAAAGATCTCCTAAAAAGTAGAAGCTATATTCGAAGAACTCATAAGCAATTAAGCAGCTTCCATATGAATTAATTTAGAAAGTCCCAGAATTATAAATATGGCGAGTTTCCACATTGCTACTGGTTAGTCACTAAACAAAACAAAATCTAACCACCGACCTAAAATACGAATCAAAATCTAACTACCAAGCTAAAATTACACAACAAAATATTTGGTCAGAGAACCAGAGATTGGTTCAGAAGAGATTTAACCCGACAAAACACTACTCAATGCTGCCACCGGCATAACCATTTTAGATTAACTGTTCAACCACCATTTCCATTCTAGGCCTCCTGCTCGGCATCTCATTCATACAATCCCATGCGATCTGTACCAGTTTCACTGCTTCCTTTTTCGAGAACCGGCCATCCAAACTCTCATCGACAATCTCTTGAAGCTCATCAGCAGTAATTTCTGCATTAATTTTCAGAGGGGAGATGTCCAGTTTACCAGTAACAATCTGAAGTATCAGAAGTCCAAATGCATACACATCACTTTTTTCAGTGAACCGTCCAGTGATAGCATATTCTGGTGCAAGATAGCCCATGGCAGCACTCGCTTTTAGAGACGAGAAATTTATGTCATCAGCTAAAACCTTGTGGAGACCCACACTGCAGAGCTTTGGCACAAAATGGAGGTCTAAAAGGATCTTCTCCGCCGATATGTTTTGGTGGAGAATTGAAGGCTTGTTTGCTCGATTGTTGTGCAAGTACTCAATTCCTAAGTAATGAGTTATCAAAGTAATCAAAGTTTATATTTAAGGATATAATAGATCACATCATTTGAGGTTGTCTCATCATTTTTTGTTAAATTCAAATGGAAGTGCTTGTACGAAATAAAATATCCACAAGTTCCAATGACATTTGCAAATACCATATGACAATATCAAAATGGTCATGAAAGGTATAGTCATGAAATAATACTTCAACAACAATGCTATCTGTGTTTGTTCGGGTTTTCTATCTCTTTTTTGCCATTGAGGCGCCAGGCAAAACAAACTGCTATGTGGATAAAAGTAAAAATCTGTTAAGCTAATAAAAAACCGTGTTTTAATTTTTCTGAATTACCTTTTGCAATGCCTTTAATAATGGAGACTCTAGTTGCCCAATCAAGAATATTCCCATGATCACCCCCATAACTTTTCAAATCCAAGTACTGTGCCAAACTTCCATTAGCCGCATAATCATAAATTAGGAAGAACTCGCCTCTTCCCCGAGAGCAACAAAAGCCTCTTAATCTTAGCAAATTTTCATGCCTCAAAAGGGTTAGTACTTTTAACCCTTTCAAGAATTCAGCCTCCTCTTGCTTGCAACTTGACCTATTGATACTCCTCACTGCAACCACACTTCCATCCTTGAGTATTCCTTTGTATGTTGACCCCGTGTAAGTGCTCTTGCCTATTATGAGGTGTGGAAGGATAAAAATATTACCTTTTATTTTAAGAGATAACAATTAAATAGGAATATTACCTTTTTTTTAAGGAATAGAAGAAATAGGTAATAATGCTAAATTTACCTAGCAAGTTGACTTCAGAAAAGTACTGAGTAGCAGACTCGACTTCCTCTAAGTTAAACCGGTGGCTGTCTGTCAAATTGTTCAAGTCCCAACTTGGGTTATATTCTACATTACCAAAACGGAAACTGCTTTTTGTAGTTGTTTCCTTGAATTGGTCGGTACTGAGGCGACTGTCAGAGATTTCGAGCGAACTGCTGATCTTTTGTTTCCTCCTTCGGTACCACAAAAAAGTAAATAATCCAACAATTGTGCACCCAACTGCGAGCACTAACGCGCCAATCACAACAGTACCGGTGGATGACTTAGTAGGCTTCAAACAGTGGGGCCCACCGGGGCACTGTGAGTTCCCCAGACTGGCTGATTGCGGAATTTGTTGAGACCTAAGGCCGGTCAAACCAGGTCCAAATGGTTCGGGTTTGCTAGGATTATTGAGCGGTTCACCAGATGGGCAGAGTTTGAGGGTATCAAACCCGGCTCCGCATAGACCTTTGTTGTTTGCAAACTGGAAGCCTCCATTTAGTCTTTTTAACCCTATCATGCACAAAAAATTGACATTTTGAGAAACAAAATTGATATCTTCAAACTGATGAATTCACAGAATACTAATTGTAAGTACCCCCTTTACTCCCTTAGATATCTTGTTTATGAATTTGAGGTACCATTTTTCATATCCAAAGATTTTAATCACACTCCACCAAGTATAACAGCAGTGTTATTCCTTGTTACACACTACACAACATCAGTCATACGAGATTATTCCTTAATGACATTTCCATAGAAACAAATAGGAGTTGCAAAGTACTCATTTTAGAACCTCAAATGAAACCCTTTCCCTATAAGCACCACTTAAAACCAACAAAGTAATCCTCTAGTCAATGAAAGTTTCTTTCTTCATGAAACAAGCACAACACATATGGAAAGGGTTTAATAACATGCGACTCACCTGAAGGGACGTTGCCAGAAAGGGAGTTGTTACGCAAGTCGAGCACAGTAAGGAGAGGCACTTGTACAAGCTTGGAAGGGATTGAACCGAAGAGGTGGTTAAAGCTCAAATCCAACCGCATTAAATTGGGAAGATCTCCGAGCGAGGCAGGAATTGCACCAGTGAGCTGGTTGGATTGTAGAGTGAGAACTGAAAGTTTCTTCAAACTGCCGAACTTGGTTGGTATATTCCTGGTTAATTGGTTATAGCCGAGTTGTAATACTACATGACAGAGACAGAGTTTAGTAGAGGAATTGATGTAAAAGGTTGAAAATCCATCTCATTTCAAGTGAAATCCTGTTAAACAAAGCATGGCCAATTTTATTTTTTTGAGAGAAATAAAGCATGGCCAATTGCATCTGAACAGGGACTAGTTGGCGATAGTTCTCAAAACTAGAAAATAAGTTTCAGCATTTGCTCCCCAATTTCAAATTATTTATTATACCAAATACGGTAGTCAACAATGTTATTCCAATTAAAAAAAAGCATTCAATGCTACACATTGTAACAATTAAAGGAGAGACAAAAGCCAGAGAAGTAGTAAAGTTCGAATCCTTGTTAAATTCAGGTGTCAGTGCAATAAACAAGCGAGTAATAAATGAAACTATGGGGAAGCGTGCCTCAATCTCAATGTGTAGGAGATAGCATTAAGTTAGCATATAGTAAATTTATGAAAATGTCTCAATCTTCAGATATACAAATCCTTTGAAAGACTAAAAGAAAGATCTTCTAGTGCAATGTCATAAATGTGGTCTCTCTTAAAATATTACTTAAAACAAATACTTCGAAGATTAAAAAAAAAAAAAGTTAAACACCAACTATATTCATATATAAGGAACAAGCAATAAGAAGCTTCTTTTTGGACTACATTCAAAGTTCAAACAAATAATGAAGACAAAAAAGCTATATTAAAAACACCGAATAAACTCTGTTTAGGAAATTCCAAAGTTGACTCTGTTTGAACAAAGCACCGACACCCCACTTAAAAAGGAAAAATAAATTATCATTTTTTTAATGTTTGAATTCCTAGAAGAACCACCGCTAAAGTTCAAATGAAAAGTATTATCTTATTCAAAATTCAAATAAAACAAAATAGCCAAAAAAGACAAGCGTATAAAACGTACAAGTTTAAAATTTACCAAAATAATACAAGATGAAGCTTCTGATTTTATTGTGAAGAACAAATAATCCACATTCCAGAAACCTATAAAAACTACCTTTAAGTTTCGGATAAAAAAATGTCCACCCATGGAATCTCCGAAAGCCCTAAACTTTTTACAGTTCAAGAAAATATTTCTCATTCACTTCACTAAAGACTCTGTTCTCAATGAACTCACCTTGAAGATTTTCCAAATTTGCAATCTCAACTGGAATCCTCCCACTGAGCCGGTTCACATCCAGATAGAGATCGGAGAGCTTGGTGAGTTTACCAACCTCTCTTGGTATCACCCCAGTGAGTCTATTGTAGTGCAAATAGAGACCGGTAAGCTGACTCAGACCAGCTATGGCTGGTGAGAGTGAACCAGACAAACCCATTCCTTGAAGAGAGAGGCTAGTTACTTTTCCATGGACGTCGCATGCAACTCCTTCGAAGCTACCGTTACATGGGTCGCCATTGCTGGTCCATGTGCTAAGCACGTGACCAGGCGGGTCTAGGGACGCCTTGAGTGCCATTAGAGAGCTCACTTCTGGGTTGGAGAGTGCAGAATCGAAGTAGAGAAAGAGAACGGTGAGGAGAAGGTGCACGAGAAATGGATAAGAAGCCATTTTTGCTCTTGTTCTTGTGAAGCTTGTATTTTGTGACTTTTGTCTCTCTCTTCTTCTTTTTTTTTTTTTTTTTTGAGAATAACCCGTAGGCTCTTCTTCTTTTTTTATTTTGGTGGGAAGAGGACTAGACGAGACAGGAGGGAAGAAAGAGAGAGAGGGGAATGGCAAATGATCTCTAGAGATGGAGAGAGAGGGAGAGAGAGAGGAGATTCTTTTCTATTGGTTTTCAGAGAAAGCAGAAACCGCCAGACGAGGTTTGTCAGAGAGACTCAGGTTTCGGGGAGTTGGTGGTCAATGTAGTTCAGAAGAAAAAAAAAAAAAAGAGAGTTAGTGGTCAAGATCTCTCCAGTGAGGACAATGGACACATCCAGTCTTTAAGAATCTAGGATTCTAGGTATTCTCCTGTAGTCTACCTTACTAATGAAAACGGAGACGGCGGGTAAAACTGTGAACAACATCGACTGGAGGAGGGAAGACTAGGAGGCTAGGTAAGCAAGAAATATAACAGGAGCTGAATTTTTATTTTAGAGGAGATTTTGAATAACGTACGGTGCCTCACAGGCTCACAGGCTCACAGCCTCAGTTGTCGAATTTTTTTCATAAATCATAATTGAAAAATGGATTCTTAGGGAACCAATATGATTACAACTTTTTTTTCAAAAACTATAAGAACCGTGGGAATCTCACGGTCTGGCATTTTTTTTTTTTTTTTCCAGACCGTGTGCTTCTCACGGTCTTGCCAAATTTTTTTTTTTTTTTTTTTTTTAAAAAAACAGATTTTTTTTTTCAGACCGTGGGGTTCCCACGGTCTCAATTTTTTTTTTTTTTTTTTTTTTTTTTTATAAAACAGAATTTTTTTTAATTTTTTAATTTTTTGTATTAAAATATTAGAAATGTTGAATATGTTTCTTTGAAAATAGATGAAATACAATATAATTTGATTTATTAGAAATACTGCAATAAATAACCCGGATCAATATTTTTCAGGTCGGATTTTTCGCGGCTGTAAGAAAAATTAATATATTTATTTATGTGTTATTAGAAAAAAATAAAAATGGTTAGATTCTGAGTTATTGATCCCGGTTCAAAAGTCATTTCTAGGTAATCTATAAAATATTGTGATCTTTCTAGTAAATTTAATTTATGAAAAGTTGTATATATTTTTGAAAATAATAATAACTTTTTAAGTTATTTAATAATTGTTATTCAAAAAGAATTCTCAAAATAGATATAACTTTTTATAAATTAAATGTCCTAGAGGGATCACAATATTTTCTGGATTACCTAGAAGTGACTTTTGAACCGGGATCAATAACTCAGAATCTAAGCATTTTTATTTTTTTCTAATAACACATAAATAAATATATTAATTTTTCTTACAGCCGCAAAAAATCCGACCTGAAAAATATTGATCCGGATTATTTATTGCAGTATTTCTAATAAATCAAATTATATTGTATTTCATCTATTTTCAAATAAACATATTCAACATTTATAATATTTTAATACAAAAAATTAAAAAAAAATTCTGTTTTATAAAAAAAAAAAAAAAAAAAAAAATTAAGACCGTGGAACCCCACGGTCTGAAAAGAAAAAAAAAAAAAAAAAAAAAAAAAAATTTTGGCAAAACCGTGAGAAGCACACGGTCTGGAAAAAAAAAATGCCAGACCGTGACGTTCCCACGGTTCTTATGGTTTTTAAAAAAAAAGTTGTAATCATATTGGTTCCCTAAGAATCCATTTTTCAATTATGGTTTATGAAAAAAGTTCTCAGTTGTCTGTGAATTATTATATTTTTCTTTTTAGAGAAATTCCCGTAGACTAGCTGGATTGTCATCCCTAGTCAGTGATCAGTACGCTACTCGAAACCCCTTGATTCTCGCATCCTCTGCATTAACTTAAAATGGAATCTTTTGAGTTAATACATACGGACCGTCCAATAAGCTTTAATATTCGTGTGAATTAAATCCGCACTAATATTGAAGACCCCTATATTTTAGGCGAGAACCGGATGGGCTCCGTTTACAATTGGACGGCCAATATCTATTAACTCAAAAAATGCTCTTTTGAGTTAATGCAGACGATGCAGACTCCTTGTAAATGCTCTATTGCTGTCACGCATCAAATCAAACTAAGACAGAATTGCATCAGCTTTTTCTTAATTTGAAAATTTTAAATTAGAGACCGTTGGGAATTTTATTTATTTTTAAAAATAAAATTAATATTACGATTTTATCTTTTTGTCAAACATAAAATCCTTTTTTATCCTTTGTATGGAAACAAATATAATCTCAATAGTATTTAGCAACTTATGATACTTCGAAATATTCTACAACTATAGAGTGAGTCTATGGTGCTATGCATATTACGATTTGGTCCGTAATACGGATCAATATTTTTATTTTCAAAACCCTAACGGTCGATCTGAACCGTTCAACATATTCCTCATATGAATATGTACTAGCAGACCAATATTTATATTTTTTAGAATTTTTTTAATATTTTTTAAGATATGTAGAAAATCACTGTTTTTGGATGGTCCAGAATTTTCAGATCAAGTGATTTTTTAATTATCTTAAAAAATAGTAAACAAATTCTAAAAAATATAAAATTTGGTCTGCAAGTACATATTCATATGAGGAATATGTTGAACGGTTCGGATCGACCGTTAGGATTTTGAAAATAAAAATATTGATCCGTATTACGGACCAACTCGTGATATGCATATTACCATAGACTCACTCACAACTATATATATATATTTTTTAAACAGTAATTTGAAGATGTTTTTTTTTGCTAATCAGCTAAACTGATTGGAGAGGAAGAGGAAGAGAAAAATAGTTCTTTTCCAGTTTTGAAGGGAAGGACAAATAGTCTTTTATATTTAAAAATTATGAATTTATCTAAAATATCTTTGTTCAAATCAGTGTAATGGAGATATAAAAAATAATCATTAATTGATGGATCAAAATCTTGTTTTTCTTAATTGGATGGGAAATAATTTGAAAACAGCAAATTTGTTGGGGTGCAGCCAATTTCATCTTAATTAAGTATTTTTAACGAGAGGGGTTGCAAACTTGCAATACCTCATGTTTCATACCTTATCATATCTCATATTTCTTATTTTCTTTTCTAAAGTCAAAACTGTCGATCCGAACTGCTCAACATGATATCTATACTAAAATATGCTTGGAGGTGAAATTTTATAATTTTTGAAAGTTTTTCACTATTTTTTAAGCTAGGTACAAAATTAATGTTTTTAGATTGTTCAAATGCAGTGATTTTCTACTCATATTAAAAAATAATAAAAAGTTCTAAAAATTATAAAATTTCATTTCAAGTATTTTTTAATATGGATATTATTTTGAGCGGTTCGGATTGAGAGTTAAAATTTTGAAAATAAAGAATATAAAGTATAAAATGTAATGGGATGTGAAAGGGATGAGGTAGTAGATACTCCTCATTTTTTAATATGTAAATATTCTCCGGAACTGTTGAATTTATTACATTCCGGGCCAACATAATTCCTTCAGCAGTGATTTTCTTTCGGACCTAAATATGGGCCGTTGTTATTTGATCCCGGCCGGATTAGATATGGACCAAAAGAAAACAAAAGGCTAAGTAAAACGGCCATAGAAATCCGTAGAAGTTGAAACGTGCGCATAAGAAGTAACGTCAACGGGTTGATTTCTCCACTGCATCTCTTCAATTTCTCTTCCTCCTCATCTCTTCGCTGAAAAGCAATTCCATCCGATTCCCTCTTACTTCTTTAATTTATTTCCTTATAGAGACAACGAGAGAGAGTAGATCCTACGATGGGGAAAGACTTCTCCGACGATCAGATCAAGGCTATGAAAGATGCCTTCTCTCTATTCGACTCTGACAGAGACGGCCTTATCGCCCCGTCAGACCTCGGCGTGCTCATGCGGGCTCTTGGAGGCAACCCCACACAGCTCCAGCTGACACAGATCATAAAATCAGAGAGCCTCACAGCACCGTTCAACATCAACCGCTTTGTCGAGCTGATGCGGGCCCACCTCAACACAGACCCGTTTGATGGACCCCTCAGAGACGCCTTCAAGGTGATCGACAAGGAGTCGACCGGCCGCATATCGGTCAAGAATCTCAGGCATATTCTTACCTCAATTGGAGAGAAACTGGAGGGGTCCGAGTTCGACGAGTGGATCAAGGAGGTCGAGGTGGGGCCCGATGGCACCTTCAAGTATGAGGATCTCATACAGAAGATTACTGCCAAGTAATCAAAGGTTTTTTTTTTTTTTTTTTTTTAAACTTTTAAGGTGTTTGTGCTGATTTATATACATATGGTAATAATCGGTTATATGTGATGATTAATATGTCAGTGGTTGAGATGTTCGACAAGTTCAATTTATTATTCTTTTTTCTGTGATTGTTGTAAATTAGGACTTGTATTGGAATAATTGATCTAAAAGTTTGCTTTGGGTGGTGAATTATTATGATTTGTTGATTGGAATATCATCTTCATTTTTGTATATCAAATTCAGAATTTTTTAACTGTTATTCTGTTACACAATAATCTGTTATCCTAACTTGTGTTTGCTGTCTGTACTCTGTACATTTTTTTAATAATTTTAAAATAATTAATTTCTGTACATGTAACGTGGTAATTTTTAGAATTAGCAAATAAAGTAACCTTTTGTAATTACGGAAATGAAGAAGTTTAAATTACTTATTGTGAAGTTTGTAAAACAAATTACTTATTTAGTGAGATTGTTAAATTAGCAGGTGTTGCAGTTGAAATTACAAGTGTTACATTAGTATCTATACTCTCTTTTATAAATAGAATGATTTTTTTTTTTTGTAAATTGGACGGAGCTGCTTAATTAAGTTGTTATCTTCTAAAACCGGTAAAACAAGTCAAAGCACCCATAACTTTACTACCTTTTTGCAGTGCTTAATTTTTACAGTTCTTAATATATACCGGTCTTCTAATTTGTTACTTTAATTTGTTATTGGGTAAGAACTGATATGTTGTGTCAGGTTTGCCATTTGTCAATTCCTGATAATTTGCTTTTTTTTTTCCAAAAAAAAAAATGGAAAACCACCGATGTAGGGGATTTCATGTGTGACACTGACTTTATAAAACTTCTAATTATTGACCTTCACCGTATGACTTTATAATAAATTAATTCAAAATTTTAAATTTTTTACATATAGATGTATCATTTGTAAGGTATATGAGTTTCAACAATTCAAATTTATCATATGAAGTTAATTCAATAGATTTTAGAGTTGAATTCATAAATAAACTAAATGAACTTGGAAACACTCTAGTTCTACACTTCTACTCCTGAAACAATCCCATGAGCAATCCCATCTCATCGTTGGATTTTGGTCTAGTTACCCACGTAATACTCAAAACCATCAATGGAACAGTAGGATCCGTTTGCACCGGAAAAATGCAGTTCTTCACAATTCATCTCGCATTTAACTATTTTCCGTATTATGGCATTGTAATAACTACTTAACAGTGTGCACTAAGGTATATACACGGTAAATATGACAGTTTTGTGAACTATATAAATTTTGAGGATATTTGGACTGGTTTCAGCTGCGAACACGAATGAATCTAAATATCCGTCTTTTATTTAGTACAAAGTTAAACGGTAAAAAAATAATGAAATACAAAGTAGATCAGTTTGAATTCATCGTCTGAAACCAAACCAGTTTGATAGATTTTGAAATTATGCGAATGAATCTAAATATCCGTCTTTTATTTAGTACAAAGTTAAACGGTAAAAAAATAATGAAATACAAAGTAGATCAGTTTGAATTCATCGTCTGAAACCAAACCAGTTTGATAGATTTTGAAATTATGCTCATGAAGATCTCTTGATGAGCATAGTACACACTAATTTTATTCATCATTTTTTTTTGGAATTTTGAACATTATGGAAGATTGTTGATACAAATTATGCTAAAATTCAAAATTTTGTACATAAATCTTTATAAATAATCATCAAGATAATTATTATTCTAAATGTCGAATTAAAGTATCAACCCAATTAAATGAATAAATCATTTCCTTTTGCATTGTCCGAGCATAATACTCCAAATCAAATGTGAATAAACCATCGAGCATCGTATTAATGCGCTTTAATTATTTGATAGAGACGTGATTTAAAATGCATTTGAAAAATAGACAATGAAAGTTACAGCTTAGATTTTTACAAATTCATTGTCTATTTTTCAATGCATTTGTCATTTTCATATGATTTATGATGAGAAAATTATGATCAAAATAATTAACAGATATCAGTTTGAAAACTGTTCGTATTGTGTGTTGTATTCATCCTGATTTCAGTCAATTTCTCATATTATTGACCACTTACCATCAAATTTATCCCAAAGCTTGTCGAGGTGCTCTTTGATGGGATTATTGTCATGCATGTCGTGACACAAAAATAAAAAAATATTATTATCCTACCATATCCACAAACAAAATTAAATGGGACATAATGGATTAAATTACACTGTTAACATGATTTTTATTCAGAAAGGTATGTTTAAATGTTCTCATATAATGTGTCTGTATTATTTCTTCAATTTTTATTTTTAATAACTCAAAATATAAAATTTTACACATCAAAGTAAAATATTAGATATTATCTACATCCCTTTCTACAAACAAGCAAAAAAATTATAATATTTCATTCTTATTTCGATTGGAACCGAGAGGCTGAAAATTAATAATCACTTACACACACACATAGAGTTAGGCTATGATGCTTCGCAAAGTAAAGCGAGTGTTTTACTTCATATCTATATCTTCAATTTTAAAATTCAAAACGTCGATCCGAACCGTTGAAATTGATCTCCATATTAAATTGTGTTTGGAGACCAAATTTTATATTTTTTGGAAATTTTTTACTATTTCTTTAGAATTTTTGAAAATCGCTGCTTTTTATGATATATAATTTTCTGAAAAAATTGTGCTAGGAGACTAAATTTTATATTTTTTGGGAAATTTTTTACTATTTCTTTAGAGTTTTTGAAAATCACTGTTTTTCAGAAAATTCTAGATCATCAAAAGCAGCGATTTTAAAAAATTCTAAAAAAATAGTAAAAATTTTCCAAAAAATATAAAATTTGGTCTCCAAGCACAATTTAATATGGAGATCAACTTCAACTATTCAGATCGACATTTTAAACTTTAAAATTGAAGATATAGACGTGAAGTAAAACACTCGCTTTATTTCGCGAATCACCGTAGCCCAACTCTATATATACGGATGTTAATTTAGAATGTTCGGATCGATATTTTAAACTTTAAAATTGACGATATAGACGTGAAGTAAAACATTCGCTTTATTTTGCGAATCACCGTAGCCCAACTCTATATATATGGACGTTAATTTAGAAGTTGTTGATTCCGATCAAAGTGAAAACAAAACGCAATGATTATTCGTATAGATGCAGAGACAGAAATATATATCACATTAACAATTTTATTTTCTTAGCTGTGATTTATTTTTTTTGTTAAAAATGTCCTACATGCAATAATTAATATTTTAGACTGAAATTAATAGTTAATTTCTTAAATTAATATGGATTAAATTTGAGTTGCATAAGTTATGAGTCGATACTCTCTCTGAATAAATGTTGAATAGATCCTATTCATCTGAACATGTGAGACCTAGCTAATAGATGCGAACTAATAGGGGCAATGGGTTATAAATATATGTATTGTTGTTCATTTTCGGTGAGACCTCATTTATATCATAAATGAGAAGCAACAGTTTGAATTTTAAGAGCAAAAAATCTGAATTGCATTTCTAGAATAGAGAGAAATTAAGTGAGAAAGAAAAGAGAGCTGTCAGTTAGCTAGTGCTACTTATTAGTTTTTTTCGAATTTGTTCGTGTGATATCGACAAAGACGCGGTTGCTATTGTTATGTAAGTCTGACACACAAAAAGAAAATAAAAAGTGATTATCTTAAATTTAATTTTACACAAAGATCCTGATTCAGATTACAATTAAACTGGACTCTATGCTCTACCTGAATCCTTACAGTTTTCACGACTAAAAATTAAAAAATAGAGACATGTACTTATAATGATACTTTAACCAAATTAACCCTCCCATTGTTATACGGCATTCTAGTTAGTTTAATTTGTATCACTGTATTTGACTTTTCGACTACGAAATGATCAAACTTGTGAGCCGCATTTATAGCCATCATGATAATTTAGCTACATACTCGAAGCCTCCTAGTAGAATAAACTAGGAGAGAATACCCTGTGGCGCGGAAGAATTAAGAAATTATTACTGTTATCTCTAATCAAGTCATGACAACAATTCCTAATGCCACCACAAACAACTAAAATAAAACAAAATACAAACTATACAGATGGACCTACTTCTATGCCCATATTACTCATTTTCTTTTAATTACTCTGCATTGCATAATTTCCAGAAACAAAACCACTGTACTAATATCACTTTCACAATTTTGTGTGTCATTATAATCAGGGGCGGATCTAGAATTTCTGTCGGGGGGGCAGAAATCGGATTCAAATAGCTTATCGGGTTCAAACCGTATACCGTATACCATATACCATAAACCTTAAATCCGAATTTTTTTGCTTGAAGCTTATTTTGTTATAAAAAAATGAAAAAATAATAAAAATTAATTAAAAAAATTAAATTAAGACAATGTTACACTCAAATAATATAGTAATATAATACACATTAAAACCTGTATACATATTTTTAATGCTAGATATTATGTTGAAATTGCTGGATTATCTCTTTCTCGTCCCAAAAAAAAAAAAGATTGTAAAGACAAACTAAAATATTATTAACATTTTTAAATAATATACTTCTTTTGCTAGCAAAATTAGTTATTAATTTTTAAATTTCAAAATATCTTTATGAAAAATAATTAAATATAAATATATATGTCCTAAGAGAAATAAAAAATTACTTCACACGAATAGGTAAAAATTGAAGACATCCATTTTATTAATAACAAGATCTTAACATAAACAGAGCCACAGAGGACTATAATGTTGATCTCTAAAAATATATTATATATAGAAGAAATATAAAGAATAAAAAAAGAAACAAAAAAGAAGTAGAAAATATGGAAAAACAATTCAAAAGCAAAAACAAAAATGCAAAAAATTGTGAAAATGGATAGTTCCATTAGACACTAAAATTGAGAGAGAAGAAACAATTAGAGCCGCTGCTCTTATTAAATTTGAGTAGCTCATCTCTTCAATATAATTTTAATTGAAGCTGGCCCACAAAAGCCTCTTTATATCTTTCTTTAATAATATGTACACCAAGTCTATCTAGGCAAAGGAAGCTTTCTTTCCCAACACAACTCAATCAAAAACTAAAACAGAAACATAAATGACAGAACTCCCATACACAACTCAACAAAAAAAATCAAATATAAATGGTTGAGATAGAAGAGAGTCACAAAATTGGTTTATTAGTTCCAGGGAGGGGCAATCTAATTTTTAGGAGGGGGGGGGGGGGGGGGGGAAACCGAAATCAACTCATTTTTTCCACTATTTTCGAAAATCCAGGCTGGGTCCGCCCCTGATTATAACTTATAAGTAAAAAATATCTATATAAATTATTTGAGTAGAACTAGGATGCTTTTAAGTTCGTCAATCTTTTTGTGAGCTTAACTCCAAAACCTATCAGATTGAGTTCGAACAGCGAATCGAAACTGTTAATACCAATCTACTTAGGGATGCATTAACATGTCAAATTTATAAATTTTTGAATTAATTTAGCATAAAGTCAAGCAGTAAAAAAATAATAAAAACAAACGCATTAAAAGTAATTAATTAACCTCTATTCTTTGACCATTTGACTATATACAAAATTAAGTCGAAAATTTATAAACTTAACATGTAAATGCATCACCCACGAAATAAATCGGTTTCAAAGGTTTGAATTCATCGTTTGAAGTAATTTCGATAGATTTTGGAGTGATCTTACCAAAGAGCTTGATAAGTTTAAGAACACCCTAGTTCTACTCAAATTATTCTGTCAAATCTCTTCCAGCTTATTGTTCAAAATACACTTTGCTCATCATGTTATTGTTTAAAGATGAAGCCTCAAAAGCAAATAATATTTAGAGATATAGGTGAACACCCACCCCCCCTTACCCACCCACACACACACACACATGATAATCATACTAGAGTGAGCTTATTAAATATCATCACCACCCTACACAAAGCTAAAATAAATTAAAATCTAGTAGAACCAAAGACACGCATTTCACCTTGAACTTGAGTACCTCTTTTCAAGCTCAAACCATGACTCCATACTGATCAACTTATTGAACTCCTCAAAAGTTGCAAGAGAACCCAACAAATCCCTTGTTGTGCCCTCCTCTTTCAACACATTCAAAACATCAACCAATGCACGTGTAGAGGCATAAAGGGTTGTAAGGGGGTACAGCACTATATGAAATCCCATTTCCTCGAGCTCTTTTGGGGTATGAAGAGGTGTAACTGCACCTTCAACCATGTTGCAAACACGGTAACCCTTTGTGCGGCGACCGATTTCACGAAGCTCATCGTCATCTCTTGCTGGTGCCTCCACAAAGCACTCATCTGCACCTGCCTGTCAAAAGAAAGGAAAGTGCGATAAGAATGCTTGGGACAGAATTTTTTTTCATGAACAAGTCATTTTATACAGAGAAATTTCAGCAAAGAAGAACCAGAGCCTGAGCCTGATGAAGACAGCGAATTTTAGTGAAATGTAGGTTTTTGCATATTTGAGAAGAAGACTCTAAATTTTCATCAATTTTCCAAATTCCAAATGAAGAAAGTCCCATGTTATATATTGAGTAACTAAAAAACCAAGTCCGTGTTATAACTTTAGGAATTAGGACTTTACCACTTTTACTTCATGACTGCAAAATTCTGTTAATTATGGCAATCATTGATGCTTTCATAACTAGATTTTTGGAGATAAACTATAACAAATCAGTTGATTATGGATCAACTCATGGTGGTACATCTTCCATTTTTTCAACAAAATAGGTTTGCTTTTGTAAATATAAAATGAGAGAGTGCACTCAGTAATTTTCCAAGAAGAATGTGTTCCGATGCAACTTCAAAAACTTGGTACCTCCATGTAGAGGTTGGCACGTGCAATTGCATCTGACAAGCCGACGACTCTAGCTGAGGTGGCACCTGCATCAGTGCGTGCGACCAGGAAAAAGTCACGATCTCCTATTACATCTCTTGCTGAAGCTATTTTAGCTGCATGCTCTTCAGCTGGTATCACCTAACAAAAGAGTAGCAGGTAAGGGACTCCATAAATATTTTAATCTCCATTCCAGTATACAGATTTTACTACTAATTTAAATTTCAAAATGTGAAATAAGAACTGAATTGGGAGATTGTACAGTCACAAGCTAGATTCATGATTGGAAGAGGTATCTTTCAGACTTGTACACGTATTTATCAATCCATTTATTGTAGTGTACCAGTACTGGTGCGGTGGTGCCATTACCTTTATAATTTATCTGTTCATTTTATTTTACCTGTCGATGCTTGAAAGATACTTGCCAACAAATTGAGTTATTACAATGGACTTATCAGCCAGAGCTAGATACATATATTACTAATGACATTTAGAAAGAAAAAAAAAAACCTATTTCTTTGTTTATTTTTTGTGAAGGTTTGTTGGCGGATAACCAAATCGGAAAGAAATTTCAATGACAAAAAATAAAATAAAATTTCGGGAGGATTTTTGTTACCTGTTTACCACCCATATGTCCTTGCATTTCCAGAAGAAGAAAAAAAAACAGAAAAGCAGGTCAGAACTCTCCATAGAAGACGCATTTACATAGTTGGAATTTGGATCATTCTTTGTGGATCAGCCGAACGAAAGAAGGAAGCCATAGAAGACGCATCACTTTGATCCATAGCTGCTCTTCCTGGGGATTCAGTTAGTAACGAATAGTCAGCTTTTTCCGGCACCAGATCCCTTCTTCCTATGTAATGAAAAAGCCGAAAACTCTCCTTCCCCAGCATCGATTCTCTATTTCTTTGTCGACAAGAACCCCATACCCACTCTCCTGTCCACGACCCATAGAGAGAGAGGAGCGAGCCTCGTCCGCGAGCAAGCACTAAAGCTAAGAAATGTTCTAGCACACAGGAGGGTAATCTTGCTTCAACCTAGTTCCTGACTGGAGGTACTCTGCCCCTTTTCAAAGACCATTGCCTGAGACGATGACTCTTATTTTTCCAAATGATGTTTTCGTTTCTAAGCAAAGCAAGGAAAATAGAATTCTCAAGTACTAAAGTGAAAAAAGTACTCAAGTAACTTGTGTTTTAAATAGATTTCCGGAATAGAGAGCAAAGATCTTTTTTGGAAATAGAAGAACTGGGAAGAGAAATGCTTTTATATAATAATCAGAATGACTGAAAAAAGTATAGAATAATAGATAGGCTTTCTCACGGATGATGGTCAACGTTTACATCCTTCATAGAAGAAACTGATCCGCTATAATCTACCAAAAATATTATATTCCGTTCAATTTGAATAGAGAAAGTCTAACTTCACTTTATTGCTATCTCATGCTCGTATGCCAAGGGGAATGCCGGTTCTATAGTACCTATCTTTACTGGTGCATTTTTATGCTATTACATCGTCCTAATTTCTTTAGCATCACTACTACTAAAGGGGTAAGCTTCAAAGAAAGGCAATCCACCCTACTTCGAAGCGGGAAGTTCGCTACTATAAACACAGGTATCTTTTTTCCTATAAACACTGGCACTTTTTAATGGAGCTACTGAGTATGGAGAGAGTCGATCAGCGTGTCTGCCGAGCGTACGAGAGCGAGACCACGCTTTCTTCCTTTTTTCAAGCAAAAAGCTTTTTCGGGAATGGAGATCGTCGGATAGAGAGTGAGAGTAGCCGATAGCTTCAGAGAAAGGAAGCGCAAAACCTAGCGGCCACTATGGTTAGTTCTTTGCCTTCCCAACCGTAGTTCATCTATCGGCTGAAAGCCTGGCGGAAAAGAGTTATCTCTGATCGATAGTGAAATGCTAACGGATACTAGCCTAACTAATTATAAAATTCTTAGGCCCAACATATATGACCCCACCGAGAGTCCATCACACTATTCATACACGTTTATTCTAGAGCTAGATTGGATATATTTACAATTTTTATGATATTTTAATATGAGTTTATAACCATATTTTCAATTTAAGTGTAAAAAATCTTTTTAAATTAAGGAAATTTATTTCCTCTAACGTCTAATATATAAATATTATATGATGTTCTTTAAACTCATATGCGATTCGTGTTTTTTTCAATTCATTTCGAATAAAATGTTTTTTAAACTTACTAACAATTCATTCTTTTTCACTTGATATTTATAGTAGTTAAGCTAGTAATTTAGAAAACAACAAATACATGTAAGAAATAAAAAGTGCGTGAAGGATAAAAATAAATGAGTGATTTTTAAATTCTCATCCTAGAGAATAAGTGGCTTACCTTAGAGTTGAGGTAGCTCCCGTGCGTGATGAGTAGAAGCCTCTTTCAGTCCATTCCCTAAAAGCATAGGACCAAAGCAGTTGTGAAGCTCAGATACCCAAAGTAAAAGCCCAAGCCGGAGGCTCTCCCATACCCCAGAGCACAAGGCAGTTACGAATAAAAAAAGTTAGCACTTCCATAAACTCAGAAAAAATCATCCTACGGAGTCAAAAAGCAAAGTTAAGCGTATAAGCCTCATTTCCAATCTCAGCTTCCCCTTCACGTTTGAAAGAATCAGACTGCAAACATAAGGAATAAGCTCGCTACATCGCTCGCTGGGTAGACAGCAAAAAACCCGTGTGTGTAGTGGCGCTTTCATTCGTTTCGTTCTTTCTTTTCAATCTCATAATATAAAAAATAGTGTATTTTCATATGTGCATTGACTTCCATCCGATAGTATCTGACTTCTTTCATTAAGCCAGGTTCATTTTCACGAAATTCTTCTTTTTGCTCTTTCCTTTTCTTTGCTTACCTTAGCTACTTAAAGGAATTATGAACCCAGTTCGTCCACTTCAATAGTGTATTCCTCTTTATTTAGAGAAGAAAATAGTGCCGTAAGCTGAAGCCTATAGTCTCCAACGAAGACTGGACTGCAGTATCTTTATCTGGCTCATTCCTTTCAGTGTTTTTTTCTTGGTCTCTTACTGCCGCTGCTAGAACGACTGGGCTCGGAGGTGAAGACAATAATAGCAGAATAAAGGAATAAATAGTATAAAATGTTGTTTAAGTAGTGTTTCAAGTAGTTCTTTTAATTTCATAAAGAAGCAAGGGCGCGTTGCTTGCTGTCCTTTTCTCTAGTATGTATAAAAATCTAAGTCAAGTTAGATGCATTCTTTTCTTTTTTAGAGCGGGTAGATAGGCATTTCTTTCAAGTGAAAAAGGTTGTGGGTTTCAAAAGGCTGTAGCTCAAGTATGCATGGAATAGAACAGAAAGCATAGTTTAGAGAAGGAAAGCCAGTAGAGTATGCCTTGGTTTAAGAGAGGCATCTGGTATAAAAGGCAGAGCAAGGAGGTTTGAACTGGTAAGCTTATAAGCGAGCGTGGGTATTGGCTTTTTGATAGATAGCAAGGAAAAGAAGTATGTTGAAAAGGTCAGTCACCCCGGATATGCATTACTTTGGTAGTAAAGGAATATGCGTGAGAGGACTATTTAAAAGAAAGACCGGTCTATGGTAGTCCTTGGCAAGTGAGTAGGCTCGACGAGGGAGCACTGCACCCAGTGGTCGGGTGAGTGCGCTGTGGTAGTGGGATGAGGGTTGCCACAGCACCTTAAGTGATCATTGTCCAGTCTTTATTATAGTTCTGAATAAAGTAGGTAGGGATTCTTTTTTTATAACTTTCCCCAGAGGGGGCCCCGGGTCAGGATGTTTTTATGTACTTACAACGTTTGGTGCTTTCTTTTTGTAGTGGATCCTGAACTGTTCAATACATGCATATGAATCTACTGAATGCTGTTGGAATAGCCTACCACTCCTCAAAAGCGTGTCACCTTCATTGGGCCTATAGTGAAATCGATACGCATAGTCTTTTTTCATAGTAATATGATTTCGGGCAAGAGTAGAAGTGGCAGCTTCCAGGTCATATTCTGTTGCCAAAATCCATCCTCGCCATATTTCTATATGAGAGGATACTGTAATGCCATAAGCGATGGATGATCATGAGTTATACGTACGTTGAAGCCCCCCTGTTTTGTGCTCGATAATGAAATCCCTTCCTGTTTCTTATCTATCGAAATTGCCAACTACAAGACCAGCAACTTCTGAACACGATGGCTGTTCATATTGAAAGCAATCTCCGCGCCGATTCCCCGCAAATCGTTGTGACATCGGAAGGCAATCATCCTCTGGCACATCAATCTTTAGCCTTCCTAAAAGCTTGAGCAAGCCAATTATTACTGTCTGTCAAGCATATTTGTCAGACTCGCGACGTTCCGCCTATCAATTCTTGCGCGCTGTGATTCGTTTTGAAGAGCAGAGATCCGATCTTCAACTTCATCGAACGAATCATATACATAGTTCTGAGCGTACTTAGGTGGTTGGCCATCCTCTAGTAGTAACGACCCGATTCTATGATAGACTTGCCCTTATATTTTATATACATAAGGACCCCTAGATTGCTCTATCAATTGATCAACCTTTGCACCCATAGAAGAGAAAGCAAAAAGCGAATTATACGCGCGAATACCTTCTCAGAATTTTATACCCTCCGATCCACGGGCATAGGAAGGAGCCAACGCAACAACTCTGGTGGATGCCTAGCAGGCGGCAAGCGTACTCTGCCACCGTGACAACACAATGGGTAGTATGGAATACCACCTTATTGTGTTACACTCGAAGCCTCTCGAAACCAGAAGAGAGCACCACAATATATGCATGCGTATTCCATAGAACCCAAGTCCCAATAAGAAGAGTAAGCCCCGGAACGCATAGAAGGGATGAGAATCTAATATAATGTGAGCACTAAAAACAACATGTGTCCACATAAACACAATCTAATAACTAAAAAGGGAAAACTCACTCCTCCGCCTGCATAAAATAATCGAAGATTTCCGGTGGACAATGACCATCGTGACTGGCGTTTGTCCGTCCTATAAAGAATAACTTCTAGTGGAAGTGAGGCGAGGAGGCAACCAGATGAAGCGGCAGATAAGGACAACACGGACAAGTAAGTAAGATTTCAGCCTTGATAAAGAAAGATGAGTGGGCGAGAAAAAAGGGCAACGTTTGACATGAGTCTAAAAGAACACTAGCGATATTTTAGGCTATAAACGAGACCTCTTTCGTGCGTGGATTGAGCGCTTTCTTTCCCTGATCTACTAGGTACACTTGGTTCGCTATTTCTGGAACGGAGCGGAAGAGTAAAGGAAAAAGGTAATTTGTGTGATTTAAGGAACTCACTTTTATGGAAATTCCACCATTTTTGCTTAACTACATCATACTTGAAGACCCAAAGCTCCTTATCAAGATTAAGTTGACTTACAAAACAACCTAAACCGAAAGAGAAGCAGCCGAAACCAGAGAAGCGGGGGCTAAGGCTAACCCAACCTCGAAGAGAGAGGTTCGAAACGAAAGTACGAACTAAAAGCCGTTAAGTAGATGTAGCAGAGGATGTTGGAGCTGATCCCGATTCTTTTTATGAGTGGAAAGAAGTTCTGGGAAGGGACCGAAATGGTCTTTCTGGGGTGGCAATTTTCTAAGTACCGGAACTGCAGGAAAAGATGGAGCTGCAGTCGCCCTAAAAAGGATCCTCTCGGCTGGATGTGTATTTGGGAACACCGGTTGCTAACTTGTTCCACGAAGCATTGCTAGTAACGAATAACTAGTTGTCCCGATACTTGCTTGCCTGGGCAGACCATATCTGTTCTTTTCAGACCGGGGCTGCTTCTTCGATGATCAATCTAGGGATAGACTTCTTTGATCAGTTGATTGAGTCGTTGGTAATGATTCAAATACTAAATTGGACGGTGAGACTTTTGATAGGGACATGGCATAGGCTGGTATAGAATAGGTAGGTCGGTAGCGGCGTGTAAGTGTCCAATTCAATTAGTTCAAAAGGGGAATTTACATCACGAGCTCTCTCTACACTCTCACCAGCTACACCCAAAGTTGTATCGAACGTAATAAGAAGAAAGCCAATAGCCCTCCACCTGCTACTTAAAATCAAACTAAGAAATAACTAAAAAAAAACCCTGCCTGACATTACTAATATATATATATAAGATGATGAAAAATGTATGTTGGAATATAAAGAACTTACTTTGACTCAGAACTAGAAAAAGCTGATCCTTTGACTTAAGCATTTCTAGACCCAGAACTAAAAAACACACAAAAGAAAGAGAACATAATAAAAGAAAGTAGAGAAAGAAGTAAGTGAATAAAAGTTTTCTTTCTTTAATAGCAAAGCCAGAACATAATATGCGTACAAGTTACTCATATGCCTTCTTCAATCGCTTTAATATGTAAGTCACAGAATTGACAAAAGAAGTCCTTCCGGAGAATAAAGCAGCAGCTATAATATAGAGAATTGGAAGTACTTTCTATAGTAGTTCTTTGCTTGCTGTGTAGAACAGTGCCGTAGAGAAGTTAGTAGTGGAGTTCAAAGGTAAGTATCCTATTTGGTAGGAAGTAGTTTAGTTCTCAAGTTCAGTTTGGAATGCAAAGAAGAACATAAGTTAGTTAGGGCACAGCAGCCGGCTAACGCGCATACCTTGAAAAGCTGTGTCTTTTGTAGTGAGAAAGTCAGTATAGATTTTTTTGAGAAGAATAATAGTAAAGAGAAGATGCAAGCAAGAGACCATGCCCGGGGAAGTTATATGAGTATGAAGAAGGTCTTCCGGGAGCTCAACTTTTGCTTTCTTTACGGGCGCTTGCTTGACTGTGTAGGCGGCTGTAGACTAAGCACTCTGAGCAGCAGGGAAAGAGGAGAAGTACAGGGTTTTGTCAGAATTCATATTCTCTTATCAGCCCATTTAGCCTGATCGCGTAGAGAGAGGAGACTAAGTCATCGGTTGTGCGTGCGCGGATAACAATACTAATTTAGTACGTAAGGCTTAGTAAGAAGAATAGGAAGCTTAGTCCCACCTATGCCTACTAATGAGAAGTACGTACAGAAGAAAATCAAGTCTCAAATTACTTACTATATAAAGTAGGAGAATAAAGTGAATAAAGAGAATAATATGCTTTCAAGAAAGACAGAAGTCTTTCTTACAAGAAAGACAGAAAGAAGTATTTCTTAATTTAATCAAGTAGTTTTCTTTCTAGCTTATGTAGTAAATAGTTCTTTTTTCTTGTGTTTTTTAGTTCTAATAGTTGAAGAAAAGAACTATTTGTTGTGTCAGAAAGCTAATATAGTCCTATCCAAGCTTGTATGGATCAAAGAGGTTGGGATTAGCAGACGTTGCTATTATCTTTGTCAATGGGAAAAAAGCTCTTGAATTCGAAGTCAACTAGTACAAGCACTAAGTCAGAGACCTACCTTGATCCATCATTTGACTTTATTAAAGCAAGTAGGAGCACACCTATTCTATCAAAGATATAGTCTTAGCCGCCCTAGTCTTCCGAGCAAAGCTATACTTTATGGGTGAAAATAGCATGCTGCTTTCTAACCTTACTCAATTTATTTCCACGAGAAAATAGCTTTCTTACTGGTCTTAGGCAGCTTGTCAAAGTGAACCTGGGGAAGACTACATAGCCTCTGAAGTAGGCAGAATAGCTGAAATATTACCTTTGACTACGGGCAGACTCTCCGATTAAGATCTTGATGGATGGGCCCGAAGAGGAAGCAAATAGCCCTGCTCCGCCCAAGAAGCACCATTGCACAAAGAAAAAGAAAATCAGGAATTGACTTAGTAATTAGAAGACATTTACCAACCAATAGTGAAAAAAGCACGAAGCAAGATCCATACATAATAGGAAGTATGAAAATCATAGCATATCAGCATTGAAATTCACCCAAGTCAGTCACACATCAAAATCTCTACCCATCTTTCAACTAGGTGTAAGGCAAGGAACTTAAACTTAGTACATAGTCTAAAATAAGCGGAGAGGCAATTTCAGTTATAGCACTAGGAATCGGCTTAGTCTAAGCTAAAAGAGAGTGTCTTTTCTTTTGTAATATAAGTACCATTATCAAATAAAGGCTTAAAGCTTAGTTTGAGCTTCTTTGCTTCAGTTTATTTATGCTTTTTTGCTCGTTCATTAGACTGATCTTTTCTTTTTCACTTTTGACTTGACTTAGACCTTGATTTGTGGGTGGAAAGCGTTCTCGAGCGGGAGCACTTTAAACAAACAAATTTAGTGAATCAAAACCGAAATAACTTATCTTATAGTCAGCCCTTATAAACTACTTCTTTTGAGACTCCAAATCTTTCTTTGCCTACTTTGAAACTATACCTCAAAGTACTAATATAGTTACGTGGGGGAGCATAAGTTTCAATTATTGTGGATAGCTGATAAAAACATATTTTGAGCAGAACTGAAATAAAAGGCATTTCTCAAGAACAATAGCGTTGGCACTTGGATCTTGAATTTACATGCCGATGCTCAGAAAGCTTTTTCCCATATAAATAAGTTTGAGTTTTCTCTCTGGGCTGGTATTAACATGTGATGAAAGGTGCCTACTACTAGGAGAGGAAGGTATGGCAGATTGGGTCTTCGTCTTATTACTTACTTTTCAAGGTAAACTTAGCCTGCCTGGCTGCATCATTCCTTTTTTAATCACAGTTTGAGGTGGCAGGGTCATGTCTCGAATAGGAGGGCTATTGCTCTATTTGCTCTCCCGCTACACTCGAAAGAGGCTAAACCACTTGCCTAAGTCAACTACTGAAAAAAGTACTTTGCCAAGAAGAAAGCAGAATAAAGTTATTACTCATAGGCTCCAAATCAAGGGCGCTAAGCCTTACGTTACGAGACTAAGCAATCAAACTACTATTTACTTGGGATTGAACGTTTAGGAAAAACTGCTTAGAGCAAAAGAACTTGCTTATATATTCTAACATGCCTTTTCTTGCAACAAGCTCAACAAGGGAAGGGATTGATTCTAGTTGCACAAGACTTTGTCGTAACTAACAAGCTAAGTATAAAGAATTGTGAAACTACGGCACTTTCCTATTTAGTATATGAGAAAGAAAGGTATTGCTTGGATTATGGTAGCGGAAGGAAGGGCGGCCTCTTCCTTTATTCTTTTCTTCTATACTAGTTGATTAATTCTTCTTGTCAATTTATTCAGTGCAACTACGGATTTTCTGCCTGGGTACACCATAAATTGCACTTTCCCTGGCCTTGCTTTCCAGTCATAAAGCTACTCCCTTACCTGTCCTGGAGTACTAATTTTGGAGCTTATAAATTACTGATGAGTGTTTTCTTCTCACTCAGTGCTTAGTGTGATCTTTCTTTGTGGATGCCTGGACCAAGCAAGCCAGTGATCCCCTTTCAGTATTTGTTCATTAAGAAAAGTGTTTGACACGTGCTTTTCAGTCTCTTTGGACCATATCTACCCCACAGAATTTTATTTGCCAATCTTGTAAACCTCATTCTTTTGGAGAATGGTCCCAAGCGCATTTTGGATATCTGCCGTAGCAGCATGTTTTGTTTGCCCATTAAGTATATTTTTTTTCACTAGCTTACCCTCCACTGCTTCGGCTAGTGATTTATTTCCTAATAAACCTTTTTAACTATATTTGACTTCTCAGGTGTCAAGATCTTTGATCACACCAGCGAACGATGTATTAAGAAATTTGTATGTTTTGCTAAATCTGTATTGAATAGGAAGTAGCTCATTATCTGATATGCTGACGAGGAAGCATCCATACTTATATATATTTGAGTATATATAGAATCGTTTTGGTCGGGAATATACAACATATTGCTTATGAACTTCAAAGAGTTTTTAGCACCATTAGCAAGTCTAATCAATTCAGCATTACTGTTTTCACTATTATAGACCTTCTTAAGTTTCTCATATACCCGCTGCTTCTTCTAGAGATTGAAATGAATGGTGATGAAATCCTGTTGAGGCAAGCAAGATTTCATGCATATATTCGACTTCTTTAAAAGATAGTTTTGCAAGCGAATCACCGGCTTCTAAGCAAATCTCGTTCGTGGAAATGCATGATCCCTGTTCTTGAAATACGACCTATGCAGTCAATGAATGCAGGTAAGTAAAACGTGTAGCCATCATATGCGCTTGCCAGTTTTAGAAGAAACTGCTCATAGCGAGCTCTCTTTATTCTTTCATCCATTATATCCACCATTGTGGAGAATTTGAACTTATCCTTATACTCACCTTTTGTCAACATATTTCTTAGTTCATCATATACCAGATGAGGGTTAACACTAGCCAGCCAAGAAAGGTGGCATCAGAAACTCATCTTCAGCTAATGATTCCATATTGTCTATTATAAAGTGGAACATACGCTTGTTTGGGAGTTTCTTGTAACTTAGATATTATTTGACATATTTCATCGAAAATCAAAACGATTGAAGCGAACATAAAGAGGATCATAAAAATGACTAGTCAACAAGCGAAATCGATTCATAAACTCACAAGAAGGTTGACCTAAGTATCCACCACTCAAACTTGAGAAACTAGGAACTCTTGCACCATACATTTCTCTTCTGTCTCGTACCGCCCAATGCATTGGAGGACAGACCATAGGAAGGAGAAGTTTCATAGGCAGCTGAGTCAGATCAAATAGGAACTCCACGTACAGACTCTGAATCCTTGCGTAAGCTCCACCTTGAAACATACGAACTTCACCCTTTTATATCATCTGTTAGTCTGATAACACCTCTTTCTAAAAGAAACTTCACCAAGTGGCTAGCTATTACAAGGTAAGGATTGTAGTCTTTCGTAGCTTTACTCTTTGACACCTGGGGGGGGTCCCCTTCCTGCTTAGCGCCCTTTATCAGCTTTAACCTTCTCCAGCCCTTCATAACCTACTCTTTTATCCCCACTGGAATTTTATCCAAGCCGTGAATCAATTGTATAGTTTTGAAACCAAATGGGATGTCTTAGTTGAGGTAGAAGTTCTTGTAACTGTTGAGTCCTCCATTGCGTTAATTAAATAGTAAAGCAAACATTTGGATACTTATTCCCTATAAAGTAGAGTATAAAAGTCCTTTTTATTTTGAATACCCACTTCCGTATCAGTTTGATCTAACGTTAACATAAAGTCTTTTGCAGACGGCTTATCCTTATGAATCAATACATCGATGAAATATGGGAACTTCTTATATTATAAAGAATGTTCGCATAAAACTTCATGGTTAGATCCTCAATCTTAAGCTATACTTCAATAAGGAGCCTAGAAGTTTGAAAAAAAAGAACAAACGGAAATCATTAGGAAATAGAATTATGCCACCACGACGAATTTGTATCCTCTGAGTTATCTCAGATTTTGAGTTTAGATCAGGATCGTCCGATTTAAATCTGCACAAAAGGTTCCATGCATTACAAGTGTGGGACAGATTGGTCCCAATTCTGATCGGACGGTCCAGAGCTAAACTCAAATGGTGCGTTAATGCAGAAGATGTGAACCCATGACAAGGACTTGATAATTCTTACCACATCTCTTTGGCCACGCTTGATCCTATATTTTCACCAAAAAAAACAAGTATTATTACAAGAAAAATAACCAACAGAATATATGTAGGAGTTATCAGAGGTTTGACTGACAAATTTGTACCTCAAGAAAGCAACCAGCGGCACCAGCCGCAATAAGATCTTGAACTGTTCTTTGCACATTTAAAGCATTCCCACCTCCCGTATCTACATAATATCTTCCAATTAAATCAAACAAGTATTCTTTGAGGTTAGGTTAAGTGCAAGTGTAACTCAGGCAAATGAAGCTATCAATTTGGACTGGTACCATACTACCATTTATCATACAAAGTACTGTGTACCAGTGCATAGTAGAAGTATAATAGAGTGCAGGAAAGAAAAGAACCCGCATCAGCAATAATTGGGATGTGAGGTGCAGCAGCACAAACAAACCTAGCCGTCTCTGCCATCTCTGGTGGCCTGAAACAAATATATGAAATAATCTAGATAAAACCTTCTGAAGTACCATAATATAAATGTGGGAGAATATGCATCCTAGTTTTATCTCAAATGAACCAAGGTGTAATAGAATATTACATCAACTCATTGCAAAAATGGTCAAGCATCTATGGTTAAGATGTAAATATCAACTTCAGTAAATTAATGATCTAAAGTTTTAATCCGAGTAGAACTAGGGTGTTCTTAAGCTCACCAAAGTGTTTGGTGAGCTTGACTTCAAAACTCATCAAATCGGTTTCAAATGACGAATCCGAACCGTTAGAACCCGCCTATTTTACGTGTGATGCATCTACATGTGAAATTTTTAAACTTTCGAATTAGTTTAGTATAAAGTCAATTGGTCAAAATCAGAAGGTTAATAAATTAATTTTAGTGCATTCATTTTTTGAATATTTTTTGACCGCTTGATTTTATACTAAACTAATTCGAAAGTTTAAAAATTTCACATGTAGACGCATCACACGTAAAATAGGCGGGTTCCAACGGTTCGGATTCGTCATTTGAAACCGATTTGACGGGTTTTAGAGTCAAGCTCACCAAACACTTTGGTGAGCTTAAGAACACCCTAGTTCTAGTTTTAATCCTTCACAATTAACCACCAGATACATTTCTTTAATTAGTAAACAAAACAACTAACTTCTTTTAGCTGAATCATTCATACAACCTTGATCATCTTTTTTCTTTTTATTTTATTTCTGAGGAAATTAATCATATATTAATTATATTCTGACAGTGATTGAAAAGGATCAGGCCATCCATTGAACAGATGTGAATATTGAAGTAACTATAGAAACTAGAAAGAATAGAATTTTGGATGACAAGAAGCAAAGCATGAAGCTTTAGAGTTCAGAATTTAGATCGCTCTATTGTAGTCTCCCAATAGAAACACAGAATGAGAAACCAAAACAGAGACAGAGGAAAGGGAAAGAGACTTATATGGCTGCACCTATCCAAATTAAACAATTTTATATGCTTCAACACATTAAAAGTCGTGCAAATAAATTATTAACAATTTTTTTTTTCTAAAACACATTAAAAGTCTACTCATCAGTCGATTATTTCCATCATTTAGGTGGCTAATTAAAAAGTTTGGAAATGCTAGTAATTTTACGAGTATTAAACCCTGTGCTGTTGTTGATCCATTGCAATCACTAATCACGCCAAATATTAACACAGAAAAAGAACGAACTAGCTAGAGAAAGAAAGGGGCATTAGAGAGAGAGAGACGTGAGAAGGCCAAAGTCAGGCTTGGCAAGGAGAGAAGCTGAGAGCGCGTAACCAGAGATAAACCCAGCGCTAAACCCAGTCTTCTGTACGATCGTAGATGAGAGAGCATCGTAGCAGCCTGGCATGAGCACCACGCCTTCATTCTCTATCAGCTTGTGTATCCTCGTGCTCCCCCCGGCGTATGCTACCACCGCCACGGAGGGGCGTTGCCTCACCGGAGAGGCTTTAATCGGAGAGTGAGAGACTGGCCAGGGTTTCAAAGAGAGGGAAATTGAACACATTTTGAGAGGAGGAGGAGAGAGGAAAGGAGGGGGTTAAGCCCGGGAGGAGAAAACAAAAGACGAGGCGGGAGAGAAGGAAGTAGGGGGTTAACTAAATTTTAGAAGAGAAGAAAGCAGGGATTTAGTTAACACTTAACACTTAACACAGTGTCTGACACCTGTTTTCTTTCTTTGAAGGTCTCTGACAGCTGTTTTCAGTTTTATTACTTTGGCATTTGTTTTTACTTTTTGACAGTTTTTTTTTTCCACGAGAAGCCCGTATGCAACTTTTGACGGTTGTTTTTAGTACTCGGCTGTATCTTAATTTCTATTAAATGATAATTGTTTTTTTTATTTTGGAAATTGAAAATGTGTTCATATGATCATATCATCCACGTTAAGGGCACGTTTACGTTTTTTTTTTTTCTATAACATAAAAAATAGAAAATTCAAAGGTAACGTCACTTCTCAAAAATCTCAGAAAAAATGGGGACACGATGCATTCCATTTTATTCATACCACCCCTTTTATTTATGTTATGTTTGAATTTTCTTTCTCTTTTTAATGTTGTAGAAAAAAAAATCGGGGCACATTCGGATGCATTCCATTTTTATGGGATTCGTGGATTGTTTGATTTGTTGGAAAAGATTTTTTTAAAGTTCGTTCGTCGATGTTTATCTTTTGTATGGGTATGGGTTTTATTTTCATTTTGTTTTTTCATTCTTTCAATAAATCACGAGAAAAAAATAATTTGACCCAACTTTGTATTTTTTCCCATGTTATCTCTTCCTTTTTATTAGTTTGATGCTGATAATGTACTATGTATAATTATTAGTTTGATTCATATTATTATAACATAATTAGTGATATTGTAGCATAATTAGTGGCTATTATTTTGTTAATATTATTTATATTTTATAACCTTGAAAAATATTAGGTTTAGTTTATGTATCAAAAAAATTATATTTAAATGTTATTTCTTTTCTAAAAGTGTATATTAGTAATTTATTTTTAATTATCTAAATTATATTCATATATGTGTTTGTACCTGTTTGATATTTGAGATGTCTTTAACATCTAATTTGAATATGTATCCAAAACTATCCATATTTGTATTTATATCCGAAAAATAATAACATATAAGAATACAGTTTAATCACTATAATTGATTTTGAGTGAGTCTATGGTACTATGCATATTACAGGTTGTTACCGTGCTACGGCTCTATATTTGAGTTTTCAAATCCTAACGGTCGATCCGAACCGTTCATCTTGTTCTCCATATTAATATGTGTTTGGAGACCAAATTTTACATTTTTTTGAAAAATTTTTACTATTCTTTTAGATATTTAGAAAATCACTTGATCTGAAAATTCTGGACCATCCAAAAACAGTGATTTTCAATAAATCTAAAAAAATAGTAAAAAAATTTCAAAAAATGTAAAATTTGGTCTCCAAACACATATTAATATGGAGAACAAGATGAGCGGTTCGGATCGACCGTTAGGATTTGAAAACTCAAATATAAAGCTGTAGCACAGTACCAAATCGTAATATGCATAGTACCATAGACTCGCTCATTGATTTTTGTCATACCTATAATTTAGTTACATAGTAAGCTGTTAAAAAAAAAAAAAAGAGGTACATTTCTTAACCCCTCTAAAAGAAGTCATCTGGATCTTTGCTTTTACTGTAAAGATGCACCATCGCTGCATAATTTACCTCGTCTCTTATCTAATCCCCATCAATTCACGGCCCAGAGAAAAAAATGCAGCTCACCAAAAGTACAGTGATGCATTTCATTTGTCCATGTATTCGTCACATCTGAAAATAACAAGACATCTTTTGTCACTCCCGTAAAAGCGTAAAGTTATAATCCATTTGAACTCGATTTTCAGATTTACTTGAAAATCACTGTTTTTGGATTCACGATTTGAACTTGTATTATTGAAAATTATGCGTTTACATGTATTCGTCCAATTTACAGAATATAATCCATGTATCGGTTCAAAAATCGAAAGCTGGCTAATATTGTAATAGTTCCAAAAGCCCGTTGACACACACGTCTGAACAACAAAAGAGTCTAAGAGACAATAGGCCCGATGAAACCTCGCTCATCTCGGCCCAAATAATAAATAATTAAAAAAATAAACAGAGCCCAAATACAACCCACAAATAACCGCACAGACAAATCCCTCAGCCCAAAGGGTAATATCGGTATTTCTCGCCCCTCGCTCCGTTATAAATTGACAAAACCCTAACATCTGAAGCTCCGCTCGCACCTCTTCAAAACCTCTTCGTGCCGCCGCCGTCGCCTCTCGCGCTCGTCGCAGCTTCTACAACTCACACCGCCGCCATGGGTCGCATGCACAGTCGGGGGAAGGGTATCTCCGCATCGGCTCTTCCGTACAAGAGGACCCCGCCAAGTTGGCTCAAGATCTCATCTCAGGATGTATGTTTTCTCTCCCTCTTGGTCCTTTCTTATCGATTTATTTGCTTCTCCGTTTATTACCTGTGGTTGTTTAGCTTGAGTTTCTCTGATTAGTAATGCGTAGGATTTTGAAATGTAAGTTCTTACATCAAGGCATAATTTTTCAACTGGTGACACCTAACTATTTTTCTGAGTATATAGAACAATAAATTATGGCAATTACCCTAGTTGGTACTTGGTGGAATTCTATGCTTTGTTGAGGAAACCAATCGTTAATCCATACTAGAGTTAAAATGTGAAACATTCGGATTTAATTGAAAACCAAAAAAAGTTTATCACAGGCAGTAAGGCTTAAATTATTCATCCGTTTTGTTCAAAAATTTAGGTGGAGGAGAGCATCCATAAATTTGCCAAGAAGGGCATGACCCCATCCCAGATAGGTGTGATTCTTCGGGACTCGCACGGTATTGCTCAAGTAAAGAGTGTTACTGGGAGCAAGATCCTTAGGATCCTTAAGGCTCAAGGTTTGTTTCACTAATTTTCTTATTTTCCTAGGATTTTGGTGCTTAAGCTGTGTACTTTTGGTATAGCAAGTACAAGAATTGGCATATGTGGTTTTAAGTGAAGATGCTTTGGTATAGTTACAAGGCAATGTGAGAATTATTATTTCTCATGATTTGCAGGTACTAACAGTTAGCTTAATGTTAAGTGGATAAAAAAAAATTAAGTTTACCATAAAACATTTTCTGCATGTTGATTTATGTGTTGACTTTCAGTGTTTAATTGAAAAATGCCAGAACATGCTGCTGTTAAACAAACTTACTCCATTGCTTCACATGATAGTAATATAACATCTATCTTGTTGCTTTGATAACTTGAATTGAAAATGCCTGTTGTATCCATAATCAGGGTTGGCCCCAGAGATTCCAGAGGATCTTTACCACCTGATCAAGAAGGCAGTGGCGATCAGGAAGCATCTTGAGAGGAATCGCAAGGACAAGGATTCCAAGTTCAGGTTGATTCTTGTTGAGAGCAGGATCCACCGCCTTGCTCGCTACTACAAACGTACAAAGAAGCTCCCTCCTGTCTGGAAATAGTTAGTTCCTTTCCATTGCCCTTCTCATTTCTATTATTTCTATAGTACTTCTCTGGTGATGGTTTGCTTCATTTGAAGTTGTTATCAAGGTTTGCTGATAATTCTTAGAAAGGGGGTTGGCAGTACATATTTGCATTTTCAAATTAGGTCTGTTTTAGTGTGTACAACAATTTGACCTAGTCTAAGCGTATTCGATTGTCATTGTAATTACATTAGCCTTTGAATTGTTTGCATAGTTGCACTTTTTCCTTCTTTTAATTATTCATTGCACTGATCAATGTGGTGATTATCAAAATTTGTACTCATATTTTATGAGGTTATTTTTTCACTTTAATCAGGTTAACAAAACTAGTACAAATATCTATCGTTGGTTGTTACTATGTTTTCTTTGCATTACATGATTTACTTCTGCTTTGATATGCTTTTTCATGTGAGTCTAACTAGTTTTTTTTTATTGTTTTCCTAACAGCGAGTCTACCACTGCCAGCACTCTTGTGGCTTAGACACTCTGGTGATTGTATGGGGGTTTTCTAGTTTTGTTATGCCAAAGTTTTTATGTTAGGGGAAGACCTATTTTTGTTATTTTGTCTTGGACATGAATTATTTTGTTGAGTAACTTTTAAATTAGCTCGTGCTGAACTTCACTGTGTTTGTGTCTTGTTTCTTCGTTCTGCTGAAATTTAGTGATTTCATGGAGTCTCTTGTTATACTTGTTCTTAGAGAAGTAATTGTTGTGAAGATTATTATTATATGGCTGGCTATTTTGACGTCACTATAGCAGAGTTTGGATTGGGAAACGATTAACTGGATATTTATTGGACAACAACTGATTATCATCAACTCATATAACGCAATTAGGCGAAGAGAGCTGGAAGTGCACAATGGAGGCTTATTTAAAAGGAAATTTGGGCTATAAATTTAGTCAACCATTGGAATCTGTAAGTTGCCCAGCGTAGTTATGAGAGTTGTCAATGATTTCGTTATGGTGTTACTCTATTGATTTTGACTGTTTCTTGTTCTGAACGTGGTTTTGTGTGTTGGTTGAACTTGCTGGCAATATTGCAAAGTTGTAGGCAGCTGCCTGGGTTGTGTGCCAGAAGCCCAGAAATCAGCTGGTCATTTAGCCGGCTATGCTGGAAGATCAGACTCCAAGTACTGGGGTTTTGATTTCCAATCTCTTCTGCGTACGTGTCTTAGAGAGGAAGTTCCCTTTATTTTCTCTCATGTTATTGTATTATTTACGGGACATTCTTACTGGCGGGGCTGCTTATTAGCCGAGTTGAGTCTGAGGTGAGAACAATTTGGATTCAACTTGCAAACTCATGAGCTGAGTTGAGTCCAACTTGTTAATCCAGTTCCGAGTCAAAAACACTGATTTGGAATCAACTTGCGAGCAACTTCGAGTTGACTTGTGATTCATAATGTTGTGCATAGTGAGACGGTCTAATTTAATTCTAAAAAAAAATATTACATAGTTTATCAAAATAATACACAATTAAAGGTAATACATAATGAGATAATGACCAACACATAATTAAAAATTATAAAAATACCAAAATAGCACATAATATGAAAAGGCGAGGCGGACAGAAAGTGGAGAATGGGAAATTGGGGATTAGGTTTAGATTTAGTCGCTTTTCTGATTTTTTTTTAAGTTTTAAGCGACAATCTAAAAAGCAGGTATAAGGTTTTGGGGTTTAAAAAATTGAAAATATATGAATTAGGATTTAGTGTGATGAGTCCAACTGAGTTGATTCCGAACCAAGTCGGATGTAACTTGGAATCGACTCATAAATAAACCGAGTTAGTAAACTTGAGTCAGTTTTAAGTTGAGTTATAGTGAGTTGAATTTGAACTGAGTTTCGAGTCATGAGCTTTTTGTGCACCCGTACTTACAGCTATGCTCTTTCAGTTGAGGGAATACGATGAATAAGGTTCAAAAAAAAGGAAGAGTAAATTAATGATTGTCATAGTAGTAATTTCAAAATTTATTTAAAAGTTCGTGTCAAACTAATTGTAAGTTTGTAACTAATAACATAAATAGAATTAAATCATGTAATGGGGAGAAATGAGGAAGGTAGGTTTCGATGAGGGAAGTGGGGGCGGCGTCTAACACCGATCTTATCCAAGTTGGGGTTCGATGGGCAGATTAACCGTTCGATCCTAGTTGTGTAAATGGATTGCTTGATTATCGAAGCGATCAGTCATATTCAGATTTAAACCTGTTTCTCTCAATTAATTCGACTCTAATTCGTTTCCTCTAATTGAATACCAATTTTTCTATCACTATTCGTTTGAAATTATCTCTTCCTCCTTCCCCTTTTCCTTTCCTCAACCATATTGAACTCCATGAAGTCGTTAGTCTCATCTCCAAAAGAAATCGAATGCAAATAGTGTTACATATAAACTTGATAAGCCTTTTAAGGTATGACATGCTTGATGAAACTATCATGCGGTGGAGGAGATGGCTTAAATTTTAAATCACCACATTTAATGGTTGATAATTATATGGAAAAATAAAAAAAAAAAATCATTGTCTAGTTTCGATGGGGAATTGTGTATTCAATAGCAATAGGCTCGTAGCTCACTCGAGATCAGCCCGTAAAAAGATTCAAGAAAGCTTGCTCGTTTCTAGGCTGAGCTGAAAACGAGAAAAACTCGACTCTAGCTCGATATAACTTTAACAATTTTGATTTGAGTCTGACTCAGTTCGGTCCAACTCGGTCCATTAACAAGTAAATCGTGAGCTACAGTGTTCAGCTCGGGCTGAAGTCCTAGCTCGTTGTTACCATCGTAACCAATGCTATTAGAATTGGATAAGACAGTAACTCAGTAAAGCTTTGGATTAACGTTTTACTGGTTGGACTGATTTATCAATCGGTTCAATTTTAAACATTTGAGTATGATATTGAATTCTTATCTTTTTATCTTAGTGCAATTTCAATTACAATAATGCCATGTGCATAGAGCTTCATTTTAACGAAATTCATTGCATAAATAATCCAAATTATAATATTTATATTTTTTTTCTCTAAATTAGATTGGTGTACACTAGTTTGTTGTTTATTATTAACTATATAAATCATCAAAAGAACAATTTTTTTAATTATTTTTATTTAGATTGGCGCACATCAGTATGTCAGTTTATATCAGATCCTATCAGTACAATATTTCAAGCCAATATTATATTTATTAGTGATTTCAGAAAATTTAAGTCAATGCCTATATTCATATAATTCACTTTTGAATACGATACAAGAACATGAAACTTAAAAATAAATAGAAACCAGAACAGAATTAAATTGTAAATTTTACTTTTACACAAAATATTAATTGCTACGTGGTAAAAATAAACATGTTTGGGAAAAACGCAACATAAATTTTTTTTGCAATAAAAAAACTCATGCTTAATATATAAATAAGAAGAATTAATTGTTTTTTTTGTAATATATGAAAATTAATGACTTATGCATTTGGGCCCACTTTCTTCTGATTCTAATTGGGCTTTATGAGATATCTTCAACCCCTAAATTCATGGGTTCCACCGTCATAGTCTTGTTCTTTTTTCTCCATTTCTCCTTGTTCTCTTTATTTATTTTCGATCTATTTCCTTCAACCAACATTACTTCGAATGGGTCGGATTAGTGATCGGGTCTGCTTTTTTTTTTTTTTTTAACCGGCGGTCCGGTCCGGTTTTGATAACGCTGCTCGTAACATATCAAATCTCGTCAGAAAAAAAAAATTAATGTTCATCTGCTTGCTGATCCGTCTGATTTGGATCCAACGATTCAAAAAGTTGGAGAGGACCGAAAATGGAAATCTTGAATCGTTCCAGCGAAGTGGAAGCCACATTCATCTCCCAGTTTCGAATTCTCACACCAAATGTGGACTCTTTCTCTAACGCATTCTACCTCTCTCCGTGCAATCTTCTCTCTGCTCTCTTTTTCGCCTCGCTCCCCCTTCTTTCCGTCATCCCGCTTCTCTCTCCTCTCTTCCTCCCCTCGCCCCCCTCTCTCCATGGAGTCTCACCCCTCTTCCTCACGGCCGTCGCAGCCTTTCTCTACGACGGGTTATGCACCCAAAGGAGGGTAAGATCCTAACTTGAAACTTCTTTTGTAGTTACCATTGGTTTCTCTCCGGACTACAAAAAATTGTGATTATTTTTTGAATTGTAGTGGGAGAGGAAGAGGAAGAGGTAGAGGAGGCGGCAGCCGGAGCAACACTGATGGTGAGAGCAGCAGAATCGATGCTCTTGGAAGGCTTCTGTACTTTCTCTCTTTCTGCCCATGTTTTCCCGCACTGTTAATTTTGATTATAGATTGAAGTCATTGACAATGGCATTCATGCAAATGGTTGTTTACAAGTATTCGATGTTGGGTTCAATTTGCAATAAATCTCAAATCATGCATCTGCACCTCATTTTCTTACAGATGATAATTTTTTATTCAATGTCTTAATTCCTCTGATGCAATATCTGATCCCACTGATAGTCAAGACAAAAGCTTGATTTATGGTTGGTGAAGGACTGAAATAATAAAATTAATTTAAATTCAGAAGTTGTGGGTATCTCTTATGAAATACCTTCTATTACACTTCGGTATGTTATTAATAAGATTCTTATCAGAGAGATCATAAATTGAGTAAAACTAATTAGAAATGTTGTAGGATTTAATACCAGGAGTTTATCAAACTATCACTAGTTCTCTTGAAGTCCTTATTGTACCAGCTAATATACTAAAGATTTTGGGTACATCATCCATCAATTCATCCATAGAACTAAAGAAAAATCATACTGAAAGTCTATCCTGTACAGTATTGGGATTTGAGTATGAAATTCTTGTTCTTAAGAGGCTACTAAGATATCTCTATGTTGTTTGTTCTTTTAAGTTTATTCAAGTGAAGAAGCACTAATTGAAACAGTATGAATTTAATTGTATGCCAGGACAAGGATTTTGCGGCACATGGCATCTGAGCTGAATTTAAATATGAGGAGTGATGGATATGTGCGAGTTAACGATTTACTGAACCTCAATATACAAACATTTGCTAAAATCCCTTTGAAATCCCACACTGTAGAGGAAGTTAGAGAGGTGAATATCTAACCTTCTTGTTACCATATTGTATCTTAATTATACCAACTCATATTATAATGTACTTTGTGGTTCTGTCGTGATTTTAAGGCTGTTAGGAGGGACAACAAGCAAAGGTTTAGTCTTTTGGAGGAAGATGGTCAGCTTTTTATTCGCGCAAACCAAGGGCACACTATAAAGGTCTTTTTTCTCCCACTGTTTTTTTATATATACTTGGAAAACAACTAAACAACATAGATCTATTAGAATGAGAGATATTTTGTGGTTAGGTTTAAACACTTGTTTGTTTTCCTTATTCTTTTCTGCTTGCTTTGTGGTTTTCATACTGAAATGTCGCTTATGAGATTATTAAGTATAAACGTGATTTATTAACCTACATAATTGATATATAAACAAAATTAGATCACCTTTGTTCAAAGTTTCCATACATAAAGTTTTGTTCGTTCTTATTTCTTCATAGGCTGTTGAATCTGAGCACTTGTTGAAACCCATCATGTCAGCTGAGGAAATGCCAGGTAATCTCCATAAGAAACTCAAGTAAATCCTCAGTAATGTACTTTCAGAAGTTAAAGCATCTCACAGATTTTTTTATTTTAACTGCATAGTATGTGTGCATGGCACTTACAAGAGAAATTTAGAGTCGATATTAAAATCTGGATTGAAACGGATGGAAAGGCTACATGTACACTTCTCAAGTGGCTTGCCCACTGATGGCGAAGTAATTAGCGGTATGACATAGATGATTACTTATAATTATTCTTCTTGCTATACGTGACCTGATTACTACTGAAAAAAAAAAAATCTTACTCTAACCAAGGTTCACTGAGCTAAGATATCCATCCTTGGTGCCTATGGGATGCCAACGTACAATGTCGGCTGGTTTAACCTGTAAAGGATGGTTGTATGTACCAGTGCCTGCCAAAGTTGGTGCTTTGTTATGGTATTTTTAAAAATAATATATCTGACTTTTTACTCAGGTATGCGAAGAGACATCAACATCTTGATCTACTTGGATGTTAAGAGAACATTGGAAGGTAGTTCATTATATGAATTTACTTTTTTTTTTGCTCTTATATGTATCAATTCTGAAGCTAGTGAATCTCATATTATTTTTATTTTGTCAGATGGAATGAAGCTGTATATCTCTGATAATAAGGTAATTCTTACCGAGGGTTTTGATGGAGTTGTGCCAGTCAAATATTTTGCAAAGATTGAGACATGGCCGAGAAGAGAATCGGTGCCTTTCCAATTCTAGGTGATGTCTCTGAAAGTGACATGTATTTGTGAGCATGTGGGTGAAGTTGATTTGTTGAGAATGATTTTTCAGAATTAAAAACTTTGTTAGTGAAAAATTATCCCGGAATGTCGAAGATGGTTGTATTTTAGGAAATAATTGATTTTTTAGGTGTTATCATATAAACGGTGTGGATCTGCACAAGATAGTCCTGTACAGGAGAGGAAACAAAATTTTTAAATGGAAGTGATTGTATTCCATACTGTTTTTTGAAGAAACAAAAACAAAATCGACAATTTGTTGATTATCAGCCAACAATCTTTTTTTTAAGAACCAGAACGAGTGTTTTTTTTTTCTTTTGATAGCAGAAGTATAGGGGCTCTAATGTTAACCTAACATAATTTGTTATTGGCGCGATACCATTAAAAAAATTCATTACATGGATAATTTTGTCCCTTATTAATTATTTATTTGAAGCTATAATGTTTACCCTGATTTAGTAAGTTATATGATCATTCCTCTACTAATGGCTCGGTCCCATCAAATTTTGTTATCAGCCAGCGACACCTATTTTTGAAAGAACCAAAAAGACCTTGCTCTTTGATAGCAGAAGCATACAAACATCGGTCAAAAAATGAATCATAATATTGCCAATCTCATAAACTTTGTTACAACAAAAAATAAGCAATTCATCTTTCTTATAATTTATTATTCTTTCTCATAAAGCACAAATGATAATTGTCCTCCCTAATTTAGCTTCTCGGATACAGCCCAGGAAAAAAAAACCTCTATTCACTGATTTGTCTAATTTTTCACAAACTTCTGTAGCACATCAAAGTAATCAGGGAAGGTCTTGCGGGTGCAACCGGGATCATTTATAGTTACCGGCACACCTGCACATGCTGCTAGCGAAAATGTCATGGCCATTCTATGGTCATCATAGGTGTCAATTGCTGCTATGTTCAGCTTCTCAGGAGGGGTGATTATACAATAATCGGGTCCTTCTTCTACTGTTGCACCCAACTAATAACAAGTTTAAATAATTAAATATTAGATTGATAATTAGAAAGTTAGTTTGACATTGAAAATTATATGTCAGTAGAGAACATGATAACAGTACTTCTATAAAATATATATTAATGTACCTTTCTAAGTTCAGTGCAGATAGCAATCATTCTCTCAGTCTCCTTAACTCTCCAAGAAGCCACTGATTTAGAAAAAAGAATACAAACAGAACAATCAACAATAGAGCACAAAAAAGGATCTAAATATGGGTATGCAGAATGGATCAAACCTGATTGGTAACTACGGTTGCTGTTTTGGCCGAATTTCTATTCAGTGGCTATAATAAATGGATAATTAGAACAAATATGGAAATGAATCAAATAAATGCAGCTTAAGAATGAAGTCAAGCTAGGTGTCTTTTCAAACATCTCAGTAAATCTGACAGGACAAAACAGACTGGTTATTACTAGCAATCCAACATTCAAAAATGCAATCTAAATTTGAAAACAACAACTAAACAACATCAAGTAACAAATATTACCATCTCTAATAGCAGTGGGGCCGTCAGCAAAAAGTGCAACAACAGCCAGTGTCATGGCAACATCTGGCATCTTGTTCATGTTCACATCAACAGCTTTCAGGTGCTTCTCCCTGAAAGAGGAACCCCGTGGTGGGCCAGTGACAGTTACACTGTTCTCAGTCCATGTCACCTTCGCCCCCATTTTCTCAAGTACTTCAGCAAATTTCACATCTCCCTACAACATTTTAGAAGTTAAGAAAAATAATAAGAAACATTTCTTTTACATATTCAAAGATGCTGGATAAAGAAAGTTCAAAAGTGATACCTGTAAGCTGGTTGTACCGCAGCCCTCTACAGTAACTGTACCGCCAGTTATAGCAGCACCGGCTAAGAAGTAACTTGCACTAGATGCATCACCTTCTACAAAAGCCTTTCCAGGTGACCTAACAATAGCCATTATAGCATGGATATAAATACACTGAGAAGCCATACTAACTACTAAGGTGATAATATATATGGTTCTCAGTAGAGCTAAGATAAGAGATTTTACTTGTATTTTTGACCGCCTTTAATGAAGAAGCGGTCCCAGCTGTCAGAATGCTCAACACTGACACCAAAGCGCTCCATTAATTTCATGGTCATTTCCACGTAAGGGATAGATATTAATTTATCAATGATTTCTATTTCAATATCTCCAAGTGCAAGTGGCCCTGCCATGAGCAATGCACTCAAGTACTGACTACTAATAGAGCCCGACAGCTTAACCTGAGGTTTAAATGAAATATCAGATATCTAAGGACCTTATATAGGCAGGTCAGAAGAAAATAATGACCAAATTAACCATAGCTTGATACCTTTCCACCGGGGAGGCCACCAATGCCTCTGACACGAACCGGAGGGCAGTCGGTGCCCAAAAAACAATCTGCATCAGCACCAAGTTGTTTTAGGCCAGATACCAAATCACCTATCGGTCTTTCCCTCATTCGTGGGACTCCATCAAGCACGTAACTGTAGTTTGAGATATTTCAGTTAGAAAAATTGCAACATGTACCAGATTATACCAACTTGCAACACAACGGCAATTAATGTTGCAATTATATAATGAAATGGAGAAATATCCTTTTTCATACAAATAGCGAGAAAATGCATCTGTTATATATATAAATGTTGTATTGGTCATATCAGATCAAAGCAACTTGATTATTATATTTCATTTCAATTTTTGGTTCAAATGTTTATTTTGAGTTTTCTTGAGTTGTCAGTTGTGTTCAGTCTTAATTTGGCACCATTCTTATCCAAACCGGTACCATGCCAGTCTTAATTTTCTTTAATAAAACAATCACCTTCCATTTCCACCAGCGACAGTCAATGCAGCAGTCAAAGGCCGCATGGCAGTGCCAGCATTACCTAAGAAGAGTTGCACCTCCTTTGATTCTTCGCTGACTGGGAACTGACCGCCCGACCCCACGACCACTGCCCTTTTAGCCTCTTTGTCTATTTCTACAGAAAGGCCAAGGGTTTTCAAGGCCTCGAGCATGTAGTATATGTCATCGCTGTCTAACAAGTTATCTACCACGGTTGTTCCCTGATAGAGAGAAAGACATTCTAAATTTAGTAAGGCTTTTTCTGAGAAAATTTAAGGTCTTTAGTGAGATTAATGCAACTGACACAATGCAAGTAAAGAAGGTACTGAGACATTGTAGAAAGATGCCGATTAAAGTATAGTAGTGTAATACATCTACTAATCAAACCTGCCAATGTTCCATTCAAAGATGAATTCAGGAAAGATTACGCTTTAGTTGAGATCCGATCATCCAAAAACCACAAAATGTCCCGTAACGAACCCACAAAACTCTAATCTGGCACCAAACAACTCACCTCGGAAAGAGCAGCAAGAAGAAGCGTGCGATTTGACAGTGATTTAGATCCAGGCAAGTTAATAGTCCCTGAAATCTCCTTAATCGGCTGAAGCACGATCTCTGGTACAGTGGAGGGTTTCTCTGGAGCAGCCGCGACAGAAGCTCTGACAACAACATGCCTAGACGAGGAGAAACCACCATTTGTGCACCGCAAAGAGCTCGATTTTTGGGTTAATCGGAGAGAAGGAATTGAAACGGGCTGGGCGCGAGATCTGGACAGATTTGAACCGGAGACGTAGATTCTGGGTTCAAGCCCCTTCGCCATGGCTGCTTGCGCCATCTCTCGCTGTTCTTCTTTTTCGTGAAGTGTCCTTCTTTTCGGGAAGTCAGAGTTGGTTGGAATGCGGGTTTGGTAGTGGAGGTTACTGGTAAGTAGACAGCGCGGGGTAGGTGAAGAAATGGAGGTCTTCTCAGTCAGCCACCAAACTCCCTGCTAATTCCCTGGGGTTGGTAGTTGCTCACTGTATCGCATTTATCCAACGCAGTCTGTCGTTCGATTTTGTATACAAGGAAATGGTCCTTTCGCTTAGGTCTATACCAAACCTACGGTCATTTTGACACTGAATTATTTTAATAAAGAAGATCGTCAAATATAAGATTTTAATTTATTAATTTAAAATTAAATGATTTTAAATAACGAATTTTAACCGTTGAAACTTTTCTACATTACAAGTGATGCGTCTACATAAAAAAAATTTAACTTTCAAATTAATTTAATATCAAGTGCGGTCAAAACTAAAATGTTTATAAATTAATTTCAATGTTACATTTATTTGACCACTGTACTCTATACAAAATTAATTTAAAAATTAAAAATTTTCATATATAAATGCATCACTCGTAAGTTAGATAGATTTCGACGGTTTTAATTTATCATTTAAAACCAATCTAGATTTTAAAGTTGAGTTCAAAAAAAAAAATATTGATGAAGTTTGGAACACCTTAGTTCTAATCGTATATACTATATTTTTGTAAAAAGTAATGATCAAGGTTCTAAATAGCGCGCTATAGCGGTGCAATAGCGTTGCTATAGTGTTTTCAGGCAGTAAAAGCTATTGCGCTATCGACACTATAGCGGCGCTATATGGACATAGCGCCATTTTTTTGTTCGTACCGCTATGACGCGATAAACGCTATTTAAACCTTTGGTAATGATATTTGATGAATGAGGTTATGGTAATAATGTAAGAATGAGTCTATGGTACTATGCATATTACGATTTGGCACTGTGCTACGGCTCTATATTCGAGTTTTCAAATCCTAACGGTCGATCCGAACCGTTCATCTTGTTCTCCATATTAATATGTGTTTGGAGACCAAATTTTACATTTTTTGAAATTTTTTTACTATTTTTTTAGATTTATTGAAAATCACTGTTTTTGGATGGTCCAGAATTTTCAGATCAAGTGATTTTCTAAATATCTAAAAAAAATTCAAAAAATGTAAAATTTGGTCTCCAAACATATATTAATATGGAGAACAAGATGAACGGTTCGGATCGACCATTAGGATTTGAAAACTCGAATATAGAGCCGTAGCATGGTAACAACCCGTGATATGCATAGTACCATAGACTCGCTCATAATGTAATATGCATATAACATAATGGGCCCTTGTATTCACATTTTTATTTTCAGAATCGATGTGAACAGTTATGAAATTGTTGTTGGGATCAAATTTTATATTTATTTTTTACAAAATTATTATCGTTTTATATGAGTAAAAGATTATTTAATCTAAAATTTCTGAAGTATTTGAAAATAGTGATTTTCTACTTAACATAACAAAAATTGTATTATATTTTTTTTTTTAGATGGTGCATATATTGTATTTGTAAAAACGACGATATTTAATATATATTCTTATTTTCCCTTATCTTTCATATTTAGTGAGTCGTGTTTTCAATCGGACAAATAGAATACCCTTTGATGATCTTTATAATTGACAACATATTTATATATCCAGTTTTTAATTTTTTGAAATTCATTCAGAATATAATTTTATTTGGGGATCAAAATGAAAATGAAAATAAACGTTGCTGCATATCAAATTTGAGGCGCCCAAGGAGATTACGACACGCCAGTAATATGGACTTCATATTACAGCACGTGAGTCGTATGACTCGAATAACAGGTTGTTGACTCCAACAACAAATATTGAATGCGTATCCTCTCCATTAACATTTAACAGGTTGTTGAAACCAACCACAGAGAAAAATTAATAACATAATTGAACCAGATCTATGATCTCTGTAGTTTTCCGCAAAGGCTATAATTTATACGTGGATCGCATGTTCCCTACAGAACTTTTTAATTAATAAAAAATATTAGAGAATGGGTAATATACAAACGTTTGTTTCTGGACTTAGGAACAAACGGTTCGGTTCTCTGATTTCCAATGTCTAAACAATCGATCCAAACCGTTAGATATTCAATTTATATTAAAATGTGCATGGAGACTAAATTTTATATTTTTTGAAAAAAAATTTAACTATTTATTAAGATGGTTTGAAAATCGCCATTTTTATTTAAACTATGCATCATTTAAAAACAACAATTTTCAAACCATCTTAATAAATAGTAAAAAAATTCCAAAAAATGTAAAATTTGGTCTCCAAGTACATTTGAATATAGATTGAATATCTAATGGTTTGGAGCAACTATTTGGACTTTGAAAATCGGAGAACTGAACCGTTTGTTCCTAGGTCCAGGAACAAACGTTTGTATATTAGCCATTCTCAAAATATTATTATTATTATTATAAAATAACAAAGGAAAACATAAAGATTGTTCTGCTTCTTTTATGGTATAGATGAATTTGAACAAAATTTTTATATCGGATCCAAAGTATTTTTATGTTTTGGAAAAAATTACATTCACTTTTTTGTTTGAAAAAAAAAATCTCAGTTACTATTTTAGGAAAAAAAAAAATATGTTCCAAAGTTTGAATCCCATTTTTTTTTTTGTCCACCGAGTAAGGTGTTTTTCAAAATTAAAATCTTGATCAGCCGCTCAATCACCTTTGAATCCTTTGATGTTAGGATTTTACTAAGTGTAGCCTCAAATAAATATTTATGGGTTGAGAGTTCCTCCAAAATTCTTGCACCCATAAATTATTTTTCACTCAATGTTGAATCAAGGAGCTCTTCCACAAATGTGACAAGTTCCATTTTGGGCACATCTAAAATGTATCCAGTCACACATTTATAGTATGCATCGCAAAAGAACCTCCTAATTGGGTCCATATCCAAATCAAGATCGGAGTCCACACTCGTCTAGCACTGTCTCAAACAATTTTTCATGACTCACTTTTCATTTTCAAATGGTCATTGCAGCAAGGAAGACCATTTCCTCTAAAACTACCACGACATAAAATAACAAAGGAAAACATAAAAGATTGTTGTGCTTCTTTTATGGTATGGATGAATTTGAACAAAATTTTTACGTCGGATCCAAAGTATTTTATGTTTTGGAAAAAATTACATTCACTTTTTTGTTTTGAAAAAAAAAAAATCTACCCAGCCACTTTTTCAAAAAAAAAACCCTCTGATTTTGGAAAAAATAATATGTTCCAAAGTTTGAATCCGATTTTTTTTTGTCCACCGAGTAGTTTAAATGTTATTTTCAAAAATCCAAAGTCCATTTTTTTGTTGTATTACCGACTATAATCGAATTGTTTGATAATTTAATTAGCAATATATGTAATATGCTGAGCAACATATAATAAAGTTCTTCATTATTAATATTATTAATTTGAACTTTAGTAGTCCCTATGAAGTCTCTCTCAATTTTTTTTTATTAAATTTGATTTTCAAAATACTGCTAAGATTGTAAAATAATAATATTATTGATAAATAGTTTTAGTTCTAATTTGATAAAATATCCAATTGAAAAGTAATTATTTTTTAATTTATTTATTTAAATTAACTACCGATCAAGCTAGATAGGTTAACAATAAAATTTACTACCGATCACATAGAATTTTTGTTTCTAATGACCTGATTATTGTAATTATGTATTTGTTTGAAAAAAATAATTTGTTGAATAATAAGTTAATTTTATTATAATATTCGAATTATGTATCCGAATGATATCCGTATTTATATTTGTATCCATTTAATATTCAATATGTATTCGAATCCATATAATATTTAATCCGTATCCGTATCCGAAAAATAAAAACGGATACGAATATGATTTTACCACTGTCCGATCCATTTGCATCCCTAATTGCGGGAGGGAAACAACAAGGATTCATGGCAATCATATTATATTTTCGACACCCTCCGAAATGATACTAATTTAATTTTTTATTTTTGTAATGATATGAGTAAAATAATCTAAAATTGGAACATTAGATTTTCCCACCGAACGAAGAATAAAAAATGGTGGAAAAGCACCTTTGGAAGGAAGGACTTGATAGCTTACATACACTTTTCACCGGAAAAAAAAAAAAACGAAAAGAGATACCTGAAAAGTTAAAGTAATGCACACCTAACTAGCGAATTCACATCCCCTAAAGTACACAATTACTGAGTTTAGATCCGGACCGTTCGATTCGAATCCGGGCCAATCCGGTTCAAGATAGAGAGCACGGGCCCCTTCTAATCTCACAGTCTGATTTGAATCTGACGGTGCAGATCTAAACTTAGAAATTGGGTTACTTTAGGAAATCTGAACTCCTAACTAGCTGGGTCAATTTGGGCGGCCATGGGCCTAAACTATGCTATCTTAAAGGCCTTTTTGTAAAAAAATGTAAACATTTTTTGAAAAGTTGAATGATTTTGACACCCCAAGCTTGCCCCAGCATTATCAGGGAAACGCTGTCAGGTAAATGATATGACCTTACTTGATAATTATTACAGTAAATTAAACCTAATAAATTATGTATCGCCTTGTAAAATTCTTGCTAATTGTGCTTCTCATTATTTGATATGTTTGTTTGGCATAAAGAACCTGTCTTATTCATTTTTATTTGATATGCTTGTCATTTCTATTCAGGTCGTGTGAATAATTTTTTTTAGTTTTAATTTAAAACTATTGTCAAGATTAGTATTACTTGAATTGCACTCAAGAATCAACATAGTTTATTGTTATTATATCCCAATCCATTATTATATAAACGCTGGTGTATGCGCATGGCAATCAAAGAAATATATGTAATCTACAATTTGTTTAGAAATCACCTAACACGGAGCATGGCTTTTCAGCTTTTCAGTGGTACTATTACTTTAATTACATTCTTTTTTAGGTGCGACGGTGATAGGGGTGAAAACGGAGCGGATACGGAGCGGATAATGCTAATACCATATCCGCATCTGTCGGATAATGAGCGGATACGGATACGGATACGGATAGTAAACGGATATCAAAATTCAATACCAAATCCGCCTTAAACGGATACGGATACGGAACGGATAGTCCACGGATACGGATTCGAATACGGATATAAAACGAATAATGGTCGGATAATTAAGATATATGAACTTCTAAAATACAAATATTAATTAAAACATTAAATATAAATATTAATGAACTTATAAGAGATGAAAGATAATCTATTCATATAATATATATATATCAAATAAGTGTATGGTAACAAAAGATGTTGTGGTGTAGTGGTTTGAAGCTTGGTCTTAAGGCATTGAGATGGGAGGACATGGGTTCAAATCCCACCTATAGCAAATATTTATTCCTCTTTTATATGGGTTTGGCCAAATTATCCGAATCCGGATAATCCGGATATCCGCTCCGTTTAGGACTCCGAATCCGTATCCGTATCCGTATCCGGATCTTTTATGGATTTCCGAAAATTATCCGAATCCGTATCCGGAAATTATCCGAATCCGGATTATCCGGATTCGGATTATATCCGGATACGGAGCGGATATCCGCCGGATAATCCGGCTCCGTTTTCACCCCTAGACGGTGAGCATCAGTAATAAAACACTGCTGGTTATATATAAAATATTTAATCCGCTTTGACGTATGATAGATAGTTAAGTCTTTTAGCATCTTGGAAAACGGTGTTCCTCCTTTCATCAGTTGACTAGATATGGACAGTAATTTTGTCTGGAATGAAGAATAATACCAAAGTATATTCCAGTTGGGGTCCCACTTACAGTGGAAATCAGATCTTTTTCATGTGTCATTAAACCTTTCTGAAGGAGCTCCGGATTTTAGACCTCGTATCCTCTCCATTAACCGAAAAAGAATCTTTTGAGTTAATACATCTGAACCGTACGATTCGTTTTAATATCCGTGCAAACTAAATCTACATTAATATGGTTGCGTTATATGCTAGAGCTGGATTAATTCCTTTAAAATCAGACGGAAGACGATGCAGACTCTAAATTTTATGCGCAGCCAAACAACCTTATTTTTGCCGTATATTGTAAGCCAAACTACCAAACTTCGAACATAATTTGTTCTATTATTTTTACCCTTTTTGTCATTCCTTTTGTAATAACTTCGTTCCTAACTTCCGGGTAACTTTTATTTTCAGGGAAAAGCAAAGAATAAGTAACAAAAGTTTGGAAACTTCATACATTGAGTGAGGCTATGGTACTATGCATATTGCATATTGACTGGTGGCTATAGACTTAAATTTTCGGTTTGAAAGTTCTAATGGTCGATCAAAACCGTTCAATACTCTATATGACTATGTACTAATAATCTAAATTTTACATTTTTTTTAAATTTATTTACTATTTTCAGATCAAGTAATTTTCAACCCATCTAAGAAAATAGTAAAAACATTTATAAAAATTGTAAAATTTAGTTTACAAGTATATATTTATATGAAGACTAGGTTGAAATGTTCGGATCGACCGTTAGGACTTTGAAAACAAAAATATCGATCCATAGTACCCGTAGCCTCTCTCATATATTTAGAATAGAGGCAGTTAAAATCACTAAAATCTCTGAGATAAGCAGAACAGATGCAAGTAGTCAGAGAAAGACTCCGCATATATTCCGAATCAAAGACAGCATCAAGCACTTGGCATATACCAAAGCTGAAATACAGATAATTTCCTGTAGGATTTTTTTTTCCAAAAAAGAACAGATAATGAGGAAATCCATGTCAATAGTCAAATGATGAAAACGAAGAGGAAAACTAGAGGCAAGAGGACCCTGCAATCCTGCATAAGAGGACAATATGGATATCCAGCAAAACTTCTTTTGACCATACAATCTTTTGCTTATAATTTCGGAGAGTTTGTTTTAAAGAGTATCTATCTAGTGGCGAGATTCCATCTAAACCGTTGGTTGGTTGTATACATTTATCCACAACTTAATCCTGCCAACAATTTCCTGCACATTCCCCAAAACTTATATTTTATTATCTCCATATATTTTTTTTGAGTAAAGGTTAAAAGTCAAATCACCCAACTCTTTAATACACTTGTTATTATATCAAAGAATTTTTCAGATCCGGATTTTAAACCTATGATATTTCACATAAAGACCACATGTCTTTGCTAACATAAAGACCACATGTCTTTGCTACTAGACCAAATGATAGTTTTTATTATCTCCATATATCTTGGTTACAATATTTTTTTCTTGATTCATTAATTTCAATGCAAAATACATATGGGAGGTAGCATCAAACCATCAAGCACCTTTTGCACTTGAGGCCATTTTGTTCTTATTTTATGTCGAACAGTCACAGGCAATAATTTGACGACAGAAGTTAAATGAAGTGTCCTTCAATACCCAGAAAAAATGTCTTAGAAAAGAAGAACTTAAACATTTCCAATCTAATAAATAAAGCACAAAATGCACAATCCTAATCATTTCCAGTCTTGCCCGTCACAAGTTATTCAAAAATAGACAAAAAATGCCAATGTTGATGAGAGAAGGTAAGAGAAAAATTAAACCCCAGTAGAACGGGCTTTGTTTATTACAAACCAAATCCCCACCGCCTCATCATCCCAACTGTTGATCTCATGTAACTACGCATCGCACACTTATTATTGCTTTTCAAAAATTCAAAAATCTTACAGGCTCTTGGCAACTGCAACTACGTTTTCAGGGGTGAGACCGAACTCCTTGTATATCTTCCCAGCTGGAGCACTGGCACCAAATCGGTCAATGCCGATAGACTTCCCCTTGGGACCCACGTACTTCTCCCACCCGAAAGTAGACCCTGCCTCAATACTGACTCTAGCTGTGACAGCAGCAGGCAAAACACTCTCTTTATATTCTGCTGATTGCTCCTCAAACAACTCCCAAGAGACAAATGACACCACCCGGACAGTTTTGCCCTCCTTCCTCAACTCATCGCCTGCCTTGGCAGCAATCTCCAACTCAGACCCGGTTGCAAGAAGGATGAAATCTGGCTTGTTACCAGATGAGTTATCTGAAATAGTGTATCCACCTTTAGCAACTCCATCATGTGAAGTACCAGCAAGATGGGCCAGCTTCTGACGAGAAAGTGCCAGCACAGAAGGCCGTTTCCGGTTGAGCACTGCAACCTTGTAAGAACCAGCTGTTTCATTACCGTCAGCCGGTCTGAGCATCAAAATATTAGGCATGGCACGGAAGCTTGCCAAGTGCTCGATTGGCTGATGGGTGGGCCCATCTTCTCCCAAACCAATTGAATCGTGGGTCATGACATAGATCACACCTGCCTCAGAAAGAGCCGAGATACGCATGGCCGCACGCATGTAGTCAGTGAAGACAAAGAAAGTGGCACAGTAGGGGATCAAGCCAGGGCTGTGTAGAGCAATGCCATTGCAGATAGCACCCATGCCATGCTCACGGACCCCAAAGCGAACATTGCGCTCCTCAGGGGTGTCCTTTTGGAAGTCACCAAACATTTTCAAGAGGGTCATGTTGGAGGATGCCAGATCAGCACTGCCACCAAGAAGGCCAGGAAGGACCTTGGCAAGGGCATTCAAGTTTGTTTGGGAGAGGTTGCGGGTTGCTTCAGCAGGGCTCTCTGGGGTGTATTTCTGGATATTGCAAAGAAATTGTTGTCAGTGTTTTTGTAAATAATCCTGGAGGACATTCAAAATTCCATAGCAACCATGTGTTTACTTTTATATTTCGGCAACTAAGATGATTTTTTTTTTCTTTTATAAAAGATGCACAACCAAATCCGTGAGATTAACAGTTTATTTTTGTTGTATACAACTCCGAACACACATGCAGACAGAAAGAACCAACAAAATAAATGGGCATGTAAATTAGGATTTCATAAAACCACCTACCTAAACAGTTAAAATAGTAAATGTAAACTGTTAATGCATATGATCAGATCTAATTCCCTCCAGCTTTGCATTGTAAAATCAAAATGTACACAAATAATTAGATAAATAGTATTTTCTTACTGGGAGCGCATCAACCCAGCCAGCTGGCAATTCACCACTAATGATACTCTTCAGAGTCGCAGCATCTTCTGGGTACTTCTTTTCATACTCGGCAAACTTGGCATTCCAACTGGATTCTATGGCAGCTCCCTCTGGCGTGTGGCGGCTCCAGTGGCTATATCAAACATCATATCAAAACTGATCAATCAATTATTCACTCTCAACAGAAAATAAAAGACAGCAGCATGGGTTCTAAAGCAAACCTCTTGACTTCTTCTGGCACGTGGAATGGCTCATATGGCCACCCAAGATTCGCACGGGTTGCCTCCACCTCCTTTGAACCGAGTGCACTACCATGCACACTGTATGAGTTTGCCTTGTTTGGAGATCCATACCCAATGGTGGTAGTCACCTGTGCAAAAAAGAAAGAAAAATAATATAAGCTTTAAGGAAAAGCTAAAAATCTATAAGTTTCTTGATGGCTGGTGCTTAAACCCCCATTTTGAAATGTGTTGCCCACCTGTTTTATTTAACCTGTGTCTAACCTTTTTTTTTTCTGATAAAAGTTGGGCATGGCCACCTGTTTCATTGAATCTATGTATAACCCATGTTAATAAGAATTCCATAGATTCCCCTAAACATATAAAGAGTATCATGTATCCCCCCCTAGAATAATCCACCAAATATCCTCATTTCTTAAATGCTTAAACCACCTCCTCTTCCTTGCCACTTGTGTACAGAGAAGAAAAGAACAGAATATCTGTGTATCTTTGAAGAACACAGCAACAAAGGTGCACATCAAAGTTCTTCCCACTTCACAGAACAATCATCGCCCCAAAACAATAAAAAAGGCAAGTAAAATATAAGCAAGACCTTGATCATAGTGGGCTTGTCCTTGACTGACTGAGCCTCCTTGATGGCAGCACGAATTTCATCATAGCCAGTGTTGCCATTCTTGACCCAGATTGTGTGCCACCCAAGTGCCTCAAAACGTGCCTTCACATCCTCGGTGAACGCAATCTCGGTGTCACCATCAATTGAGATGTGGTTATCATCATAGAAAGCTATCAGCTTCCCCAATCCCCAGTGTCCAGCCAGAGAGCATGCCTCATTTGAAATCCCCTCCATATTGCAACCATCTCCCAGTATCACGTACCTATAAAAAAAAAGTGTTGTTTTTAATCATTGATCAGTAATATAAATTTTAGAGTTAGATTCAGTTTACATGCAGAGGGAATTCGAAGGTCATTTTCCTGTTAGCTTTCAGTGAAGAGAATTATTGGTCTGAGACAGCTGAACATGGAAATTGGCTCGGAATTACAGCTCATCTTGCATGCACGAAATATGTAATGACCAATTGAAACAATAGAAATAGGTTGTGCAATTCGGGAAGGAAAAATAAGAACTTTACGTGTAGTGGTCAATAATTTCAAGATCAGGCTTGTTGAAGCGGGCTGCAAGGTGCGCCTCTGCCAGAGCCAACCCAACCCCATTAGCAATACCTTGACCAAGGGGACCTGCACAAGGTATAACATGAGTTATCTCATTTCATATTCATCTGGGTCAAATTTCACTAAGGTTTATTATTTACTTTCACAAATTATCTTTCATGATCCCAAAGAAAAAAATTACCAGTGGTAACTTCAATGCCGGGGGTTTCGAAGTTCTCAGGGTGACCAGGTGTTCTGCTTCCCCATTGCCTGAATTGCTTCAGATCCTCTTCCTGTTTTGATCATAAAGAAAGAGAAACTATCAAGTCACTGAAGAAATCAGTAAAAAGAAGTGGGCTTCCTTGAAATTCCTTGTACGAAATTTGGAAGGAAAAATTCTGAAATACATAACCCAAAAAGTATGTGACGGGAGATACAACTAGACAAGGACTAGGCTTTCGACCAAAAGAAACAATAGCTTTATTTAGCAAATAAGATTCAAAATTCTAAAAAATCAAACTTTTTAAGTACAGTCGTTTTTCACAAATCTCAAAAATAATTAGTGAACCAAGAAGATTAACCCAATGATTATTCACCGCCAGCATCAGATCCAGCAAAACAGTAATAAAATAAAACGATCCCACTCTTACCCAATGATTAGGACTGTACCACCCCCAGACAAAACCAACTAGAACCAAATCAAACCAATAAACCTCAAACCCTTACCAAAACACTGTCGTATCCAGCAAGGTGAAGCAGAGCATACTGCAACATGCAACCGTGCCCAGCCGAGAGAACGAACCGATCGCGGTTGAAGTAGTATGGGTTCTTCGGGTTGTACCTCATCACCTCATCGTACAATATGTGTCCCATGGGGGCGCATCCCATAGGCAAACCCGGGTGACCAGAATTAGCCTTCTCGACCGCATCAATGGAAAGGAAACGGATCGTGTTAACAGATTTCTCCACTAAAGAGTCAGCTGCGACCGCACCCTGTACCGTCTCCACTGCGGCTGCGCGAATAGACTGAGCTCGGCGTGACCGGGCTAGGAGCTGGGGCCGCCGTGAGAGTGCCAGAGTTGGAGACCTCAGTCCACGCCCAGCCAGTGAGCTCAGACCAGACCCGGTTGGGAGTGTGACCCAGTCGGATTGGATCGAACCGGACCGGACCGTGGCGGAGCGGCCGGAGATGGCCTGGGGGGCTGTGATGGATGTAGAGGTCGCCATGGTATTGCTGGGGATAATGGGAGGAGAGAGAGGGGGGGTTAAAAGAGAGGTGGAGTTTGGGTTGATCCACCTATCCTCCTTGGATTTAGGATTCTGGGTTTGGTGTGGGAACGAGAAAAGAGAGATGTTTGGGCCTCTGGGGTCACTTTCTGGGTACGAATAAATAAAACATACGGATGGTTGTTGTAGCGATGCCTGAATCCGGTCTATGAGTTGCTTTTTACACCAAAACGATCGTTCAATATAATTTCTTTTATATTAGAGTTTTGAATTTTATGGTATTTATTTTTAAGATGTTTGATTTAGATAATGCATTATGCTCGATTAATATTAATATTTCATATAATATATACTCATATTTTTAGAATATATATAATTATTACAAATTAATAGCACCGTATCGTAGTGGCAGAGATATAAAATATTTATAGTAGTCTAGAGTATTCTTATTTACTAAGTATTTTTATAAATTCAACTATAGAACTTATTGGATTGTCTTCAAACTATGAATTCAAACTGTTGATATTCATTTACTTTACGAGTGATGCATATGCATTCGGAAATTAGATATGCAAATAGTGGTACTTATATGGATTTTAAATTTAGATATATACCATACAATTTAATATAAATTATGAAAATATTTACGTATATATCTACAAATATCCAATATTCGATTCATATGTATCCATCTAATATCCGATCCGTATTTGTATCCGGAAAAAAAAAAAAAAAAAGCAAAGACGGATATGGTTTTACCACTATTCGGTTCGTATCCAATCCATTTTCACCTCTAAATTTAGTATACAGTCAACTGGTCAAAATTAAAAGGTTTATAAATTAATTTTAATGTATTTATTTTTAACGTTTTTTTACCACTTGACTCTTTACAAAATTAGTTCGAAAATTTAAAATTCTTACATGTAGATACACCACCCGTAAAGCAGATGAATTTCAACTGTTTGGATTCGTCATTTGAAACCAATCTGATAGATTTTAGAGTTGAGTTCACAAATAAATTTGATGAACTTTTAAGAATACCCTAGTTCTAGCTACTCAAATATTTACTCCTAACTTTTAACTAATCCAGTAGCCACTTAAAAAGATAAACGAAAACGATGTCAAAAGAAATAATTTTTTAAACTTCCGTACTAATTGACATTTAGTAACTGTGAACGTGCATCAAAAAAAGTTTTTGAAAAAAAAAAAATCGGAACTTCTTCATTCCTAGTAAATTATAATTTTTTTCATTAGCTCTTTCATCTAGTAAATTATAACTTTTTCATTCAACTCTTGAGTAATTAAATTTATACTTGAAATAAAAATGGCAAGAGTGGACATGTTTGTAAGGACAAAAAAACAAAATTTCTTCTTTAATTAATGAGATAAGATATTTGTATTAGGAGTAAGAATCGACAATTATTCTTTTAGAAAAGCAGATTTCTGGTTTTTCTCATTCAAGTATTCAATTTTTTTATGTACGAATGTCAATGAAAATCAAACGATGGATGAGAAAGAAACAGGTTCTTGTTTTTTTCAAAGAATAACAACAAACTTTCTCTGTTTGTATTGAAGGATGATTGTTTTATAGAAAAGCAGAGAGAAAATACAGACGAAGAAATGAAGAAGTTAGAAAAAAAACATTAGATATGTTTTTATTAGTAGTATTGACAAGTGACATTATAAGAATTTCACAATTACAATACAAAGACTTATGAATTAAAAATGTCACCCTCTAGTATGATTGTTAAGATTATGGTGATTTAAAAATAAATTGATCATTGTGATAATTATGTATTCAAATACCATAATTCATTGCATTATTGTCACGATTCATTGACAATTTCTCTTAATAACCAGCTTTATGAGCTCTTGTAGTAAGATATTGAGTTCAAAAGCCTAGTTAGTTTATTTAATTACTAAAATATTCAACACACTACAAATGTATTATTTTATTTTAAAATTAGATTTTTTTTTTTTTTTTACTATAATGCATGGATTGAAAATAGTTTGCATCCTATTTAACGTGAAATGACTGTGAATTGAAAATATAAATAAAATACATAAAATAATTAAAATGTCTATGAGATAATTTAATTGGACTAAAACAAACTTAAAGATCACATACTATAATATATTTTTTTAAATATATATTGCAATCTCATTAAATTAGCAGTCGCTCCAACGATAAATAAAAATTACAAGTGGTACCACTTGAACAAATAAACATATATTCAATTTAATTTTCTTATGTCTTTTAAATTGTGCATAATAAATAATATACAATCTTATCTTCGATATCGAACTTTTTCGGTACTAGTAAATTCAAGGTAATAATAATTACTTGAAGGAGATTGAAGTTGATGGAAATTGGGAAATTGTCGCATTTAATGATAGACCAGGTCGATTTAAGAACGAGAGGAGTAGCTAAGACGATGTGGTGTGGGTTGTTGGATGAGGAGAAAGGCGCCCGCCGTTGAGAGCAAAGAGATCTAATCCTGACCGTTGGAAGAGGCTAAAGAATGACTGCCTCCTGTTCTCCTGAATCGACATGGTTTATATTTTATGTTATTTCTTTTTTTATAGAGGAGGGTTCAAATGCCTCCATGTTTTTGTGCCTCCATCTCTCTCCATCATTTTCAAAGTTCAAACAGTCGATCCGAACCGCTCAACCTAACCTCTATACTAAAATATGTTTGGAGACCAAATTTTATATTTTTAGAAATTTTTTTACTATTTTTTTAGATAGGTACAAAATCAATAAATCCGAACCATCTAAAAACAGTATTTTTCTACCTATCCAAAAAAATAGTAAAAAAATTCCTAAAAATATAAAATTTGGTCTCCAAACATATTTTAGCATGGAGTTTAGGTTGAACGGTTCGGATCGACTGTTTGAACTTTGAAAATGATGGAGGGAGATGGAGGCATGATGGAGGCACAAAAACATGGAGGCATTTGAACCCTCCTCTTTTTTATATATATTGTTATTAAGGCCTGTTTTGTAATTAGCCGTTAATGAAATAATGAGAGTTTCAAGGCTGCTGGCTGCTGCTCTGTTACATGATAGCGACGTGTCGTCATTGCTCACGGAATCTGGATTAACGCAGAATAATTTTGTTGTAATTAGCGTTGATTAAAGGGGTTTAAACTTTTTTTGGGGTTTTATATTATTGGTAGAAAACAAAATGTTGGCTGAAACTGCCGACGAGGTAACCTGACTCAACAGTCAACACAATTGAAAAGGACGGTCTAGATTTAATTTCAACCGATTCTTGTTCGGGATGACTGAAGGAGTGAAGGGGCAGTATTATTTGTACTCTGAGATTCGTGCCAAGTTAAAAAGAATAATTTTGAACCATCCGATTCAATTGTACTCAGTCCGGTAACCTGAGAGGATATGAATTCGTAATTGGAACTTGGAAGGGTTCGGATTGGGTCAGGTTTGATTCGGGTCGTCAGGTCTCTAGTCGGATCGGATCGGATCGGATGGATTATTGAATCATTATTGGATCTCGAGCTGGGTTGAATAGGGTTATGAGCTATGTTAGTCTAATACTTTATATTTATATATGATTATGTATCTGTATCCAATACGGTATCCGTACCATATCTATACAACATAGGTTATGAGTTATCTGATTTTGGATTGTCTCGAATTTCAAGTCATTTTAGATCGGGTCAGTCTGGTCGAGTTCGAGTCGAATCAGACTGGTAATTTGGATAGGTTCAATTTTTGCCATCCATAAATGGGACTTCTCTAAGTACAATATATCAAAATTATGAGAATTGTTTTGTCTATCACGATTCTTAAAGCATTTAGCAGCAATATCTTTAATTAATAAGTTTGACGACTCTATTTTTTATTTTCTAAATGCATGCATTATGTAGTTTTGACTGAATTCATTTGTTCAGACAGTTGAAAATCGTAGAAATGTTTTTCTTTTCTAAGTATAAAAACAAACAGATTGAAGGTACAACACCGATACATGCGTTTAGCCAGCTATTTTGTTAGTAAGATAAATTATTATCTTAAAAACGAATATGTTGTCATCAAATTTCTAAAAACCGGAACAGAAACAAATTTCAAATTCGTAGGGATTTTTTTTTTCGAAATTCCATCGTTGACTTTAAAATTTTCGTCCACGATATATGATCAAGTAGACGAGTAGTCCGGAAGAAACTACATTTTATTTTTATACTGAGATAATTTAAGAATACTTTTTACGAATCAATGAGTCACATTTATCTAGTTCAAACAAAATTATAGATTTTTTTTTCTGAGGTAAGGTTACTTATTTTTTTTAATAATACATATTTAACGATATTTAAAAAAAAAAGGAATGGTAGACTTAAGTGCTGTAGTCAAACTAATTTCTTCTATATATGCTCACAAATACAAACAGAAAAATAACCGATTTTTTTATTTATATCCAAAAATTAAATCAAATTACAAAAAATAACCGAAGCACCATTGAATTTCGATAACTACCCAATCCGGTTATCCAATAACCGAACTCAAGAAATATAACCGGTTATTCACTAACCGGAAAGTTATGTTTTTTTTTTTTTATAAAAAAAAAACAGAAATTTCGAATTTTTTATATTTTTTATATTAAAATATTAGAAATGTTGAATATATTTCTTTAAAAATAGATGAAATACAATATAATTTGATTTATTAGAAAGACTGCAACAAATAACCCGGATCAATATTTTTCAGGCCGGATTTTTCGGGGCTGTAAGAAAAATTAATATATTTCTTTATGTGCTATTGGAAAAAAATAAAAATGCTCAGATTCTGAGTTATTGATCCCGGTTCAAAAGTCACTTCTAGGTAATCTAAAAAATATTGTGATCCATCTAGTACATTTAATTAATAAAAAGTTGTTTCTATTTTTGAAAAAAAAATAAAAACTTTAATTTATTTAATAATTGTTTTTCAAAAAGAATTCTCAAAATAGAAACAACTTTTTATTAATTAAATTTACTAAATGGATCACAATATTTTATAGATTACCTAAAAGTGACTTTTGAACCGGGATCAATAACTCAGAATCTAAGCATTTTTATTTTTTCCAATAGCACATAAAGAAATATATTAATTTTTCTTACAGCCGCGAAAAATCCGGCCTGAAAAATATTGATCCGGGTTATTTGTTGCAATCTTTCTAATAAATCAAATTATATTGTATTTCATCTATTTTTAAAGAAATATATTCAACATTTCTAATATTTTAATATAAAAAATAAAAAAAATTCGAAATTTCTGTTTTAAAAAAAAAACTTACTTTCCGGTTAGTGATTAACCCGTTTTTTTTTAAAAAAAAAAAACATAACTTTCCGGTTAGTGAATAATCGGTTATATTTCTTGAGTTCGGTTATTGGATAACCGGACATTTATCCCAAATCCGGTTATTGGATAACCGGATTGGGTAGTTTTCAAAATTCAACAGTGCTTTGGTTATTTTTTGTAATTTGACTTAATTTTTGGATATAAATAAAAAAATCGGGAAAAATAACTACACTTAACTCAGAGGATACTAATTCACCCCATGATTTTGAAACTTTCAGTATGTTGAAATTTAATTAAATTTTCATTTCCATAAAATTTTATATAGTTCAGTCTCTCTTGTAAAAATAGTAGATGTGTGCTTGTAGTCCGAAATTTTTTTAGTTAGCACCTCAATTAATCCAAATTAAACAAACATTACTCATCCCTCCAAATTTTAGTTTTACTACCCACGCGCCCTCGGTCCGCACACCAAAAACCTTGGTGCGCTGACTGGAGAAGCGCACCAAATTTTATTTTATTTTTTGGTGCGTACCCCCAGGAAGCGCACCAAATTTTTTTCCTTTGTTTTGTTCTGAATTGTTTGAAATATTTTGACTATTTTTTTTTCTATTCGATTCTATTTTTTTTTGTGGTATTTAGAATTATATATACACATAAAATTTAACGGTGAAATTGTAGAAAATAAAACGCACTTGTTTAACAAATAAAAATTTGGCGTAGATTTGAACTAAAAATTACCACAACAAATTATACGTACAATATGAGCAGCGTTTTGTACTAAGTAAGTTGGTGCTCAAATTGGTACAAATTATACGCTCAATTCGATGAACGTTTTATACTACAAATTATACGCATAATAGAAAGAAAATTAGTTTAAAAATTTCAAACAATTCATAATAAAACTAAAAAAAAAAAAATTTGGTGCGCTGATTGAGGACACGTGGGTGGTAAAAACTGAAATTTGGAGTTTTGGATGATGTTTGTTTAATTTTGAATTATTAGAGTGCTAACTATTTTTTTTTCGAATTTGTAGTCTAATAGTTAAGACTAAAAAATTTTCGGATTCAAATTCCACTAACAACAAATTATTAATTATAGATTTTAAATTTGATCCCTCCTAACTAAATTTTCTTGCTCCGCTCTCTCCATAAATACAAAGATACAGTGATTCAAGCTTTAATAAGAGCAACGCCCCTGCATACGTCTTTGCCTTTTGAAATATAAAAACGGGAATAGGTGAAAGGAGAGATAGTACAATTGGCTGGGAAAAAGTTTTAAAGTTGTTGTACCCAAAGATCGAGAGTTCAATTCTCCTCACGACTTCGTAGCTTCTGCGAAAATTTAAAAAAAAAAAAAAAACTGAAATAGGTATTTGATATTAATAACCGCCTAATCAAGATGGAATTAATGTAGTCAGCATAACAATAAGAAATATAATTTTTTCAAAAAAAATATATATTTTTCAAACTAATAAGAAATAAGTATTAGCTTCTGGCCCTCTAAAAATTACACGGGCTTCTGACTTTAGTTTGCCCAATTTCACCGTACACTTGGAATTTTAAGTCGTCTCCTCACGCAAGCAAACATTTCTCTGATATATATTTCAAAGTAATTAATACATAGTCAATGAACTGGACGAGAGTAATGCGTGCTTAGGTTTTACCGTTTTACACTAATTGAAAGGTCACAATCGTTGGAGACCTCAAAGGGGCGGATTCAGTGCTTTTGTCCGTGCGGGTCAGATAAATCGGCTCTTGGGTTCTGCCTCTTTGTTTCAAGGAGTCAACTATTATATAACTGAGTCTAAGAGCATACACACACGAATCATTAATCATGATAATTGATGCTGCAAAGAGTCGTCATGGCTTGGTGTGTTCCAGTGCTTCCGACGTAATAAGGAAAACATAATAAAATATGGCAAAGGCTTCTATGGACATAAGGACCTATTTGTAAAATGAATATATTTTTATTTTCAAAGTTCAAACAGTCGATCCGAACCGTTCATCTTGTTCTCCATATTAATATTTGCTTGGAGACCAAATTTTACATTTTTCTGAATTTTTTTAATATTTATTAAGATGGGTACAAAATTCAATGGTCTGAATTTGATATTTTTTGTACCCATCTTAATAAATAGTAAAAAAATTCAGAAAATGTAAAATTTGGTCTCCAAGCACATATTAATATGGAGAACAAGATGAACGGTTCAGATCGACTGTTTGAACTTTGAAATAAAAATATGTTCATTTTACAAATAGTCCTTAGATCCATAGAAGCATCACTCATAAAATATTAGTGTTATTTCTCTTTTTGTGGGAAATGAGAGATGATAAATCATTCTGTATTCAGAGTCAAATGAAATGTTTTGTAATTGAAAAATCACACCATGGACAAATTCAAGTCCGGATCATATGAAATAACTCAAATTTTGAGTTTAGATCCGGTCCGTCTGATCAGAATACGAGCCAATCCGGTCAACAACCCTTAAATATTTGTGCTAAAGTAGATCCGACGGTCCAGATCTAAACTCAAAATTTTGAGTTACCTATGACCAATGTACAAGATAGCCCGCCCTAAGTCTTAATATGGCCCAAATTTAACGAATATGGCCCAAATTGAGGATGTAGCCTTCGTCGCTGCAGATATGGGCCTTGCAAGTTGGAGAGGCAAAAAGTTATATCAAAATACAGGGAGAAGAGCATTTCCCAGGTGACTTTTAGAGTTCTTTAATAAAAGAGTTGAAATCTTTCATAAAAAAAAAAAAAAAAAAAAAATTGAAATCTTCCTCGTGCCAATTCGTCGGAAACTGATACATGAAGAATTTACAGCAACCCTTCCCAACCGTTGTTTAGTCTAAACTTGAAAAACTAAATATTAAATAAAGTCTGACTAGATTTAAATAGTATTAATTTCAAAACTTATCAAATAGACTTCAAAAATTGAGTTCAAACTGTACATACCGATATACTTGCGAGTGTGTGTTTACGAGTAAAATTTATAATTTTTTTAATTTATTTAGTATTAAATTAAGCAGTCAAATATTAAACTTTTATAGTTAATTTTGATGCATTTATTTTTCATCATTATTTGAATATTTGACTTGATATCAAGATAATTTGAGAAATTATAAATCTTGCATGTGATCACATCACTTATGAAGTAAACCAGTTTGTACATTTTCAATTCATCCTTTAAGGTCTACTGAATAAATTTTGAAATTGTCACCCCGCAGATTTTTTTCAGTACCCTCAATTTAAAAAAAAAAATAGAAAAATGCCCTCGTTTTTTTTGTTTTGTTTTAAAAACTTCTCCAACCCCAGGGCAATTTATCTGACGGATCTGTTTTTTCTTTCTTTCTTTTTTTAAATTTGAAGAGTAATTGACTTTTTTTAAATTTGAAGAGTAATTGAGTAGTGAAATTGTTTATCATTTTTTAATGATTAATGCTAAATGGATAATATAAAATCCTGATTAAATAACAAAACAAAATAAAAATACTATATTAGTTCAATTAAAAAAATAAGGAGCATGCTTCTTTCCAGATGAATATATATATGAAGGCTCTAACAATTGTACACTAGTTTGCTCTATGATCCGAGTGTGATAAAAGAAACACAAACTTTTTCACATCATCGATCTGTGACCTTCTGTTATAATACATCTCTATTTATTTTTTTATATTATTTTTTATTTTTAAAACACCTGTAGATTGTACATGTATTTATCTGAGATATTCCTCTCATAAACATGTGAGGTTGGAGCAAGGAATAAAGGCAAGATAGACAATATCTTCACCAAGGTGAAAAATAATGAAGAAACTTCAAATAAAGCTCGAGTATCTAATTTTAACATATAACCACTTTTCAAAAAACATGCGAGAAAAGGATATCAATGTCTAACCTATAGCGTTCGTCGAAATTTCAAAATTGTAAAAAAACAAAAAGAAGATTTTCCTAATAGGTTGACTGAGTCTAATTTTTAATATTTGTTTTTTATTTTTTATTGTGCTTTTTGTTAGACATTGTTCATTTAAATATACTTTTTGTTTACCATAATTTTTTATTACTTTATACCTGAGTTGAAATCGCCCAAGTTTGGAATAGGAAAGTTCCAGACTTCCGGTTCCGAGTATAGCATACTTTCAAATCAATTAACTATTCGGAGATGTAAAGAACAGTGCTACGGTTGTAACGTCTAGCTAGATATTACGCCGATTCGGAAGGCCGCGAATAGACGCAAATTTAAATTCTAAATCTCATAAATGGAAGTTTCGAGAACCAATTTTCACAAAATTAATTTGTTTTGAGAATTTGTCTCGAGGAACCTTCTGACATGTTTATTTTTCTTATGAAGTGGGACATTTTTTTTTCAGCAAATAAAAATTCTATTGCAAAAAGAGAACATAAGAGAAATACAAAATTGATCATCGAAGCACACAGCATTGCACTTCCAAATCTAAACTGTATTCATATACATGCACGAATAAATAAAATCTAATCCATCAGCCCCTCAAATGGGGACTAGTCAATCAAATCAACATATACACAATAATTTAATATCAGATTAAACCACTATGCCTTGAGCAATCAATGAGATATAATTGTCTCAAAGCAATTAATCCCATCAAACTCGACAGCAAACCTGGGCTTCAGTTTCTTTTCTTTCTGATTCTCAGGCGTTTCGTTCCTCTGTTTCTTCACCTCTTCGATTTGGCTTCTTGATTGAACCTTCGCATCTTGCTCCTTCATCTGATCTGATTTTCGAAAAATCGAGAGATTCATCCATGATCCGTAGATTTCGGATGGGGTTGAGCTGAGGATCGACATCGCCAATAGCTTATCCATTTCACCAACGAAAGAATCAAATCAAACAAATTCCTCTTTTTTTTCTCGGATCGGAGAAAGAAAGAGGGAAGTTTTTTGAATTGCCAAGGTGGTTCTCTGATTTCTTTGTTTTCTTTGCTTGTGGGTAAACAAGGTTCCGTTAGGTGTATTTATAGCTGTAAAGGATGAGATTAATGGAACACAAGTCAGACAGGTGTCTATGTCTTCTGAAACGAGTATATATGACTAAACATGTAACAGTCTTGATATCCTTCAGATTTAACTTGTTACACGAATCGGTAAGGAAAAAAAGTTTCACATTGTCAGTGGGAGAGGATATTTACGTTTCTTGACTTTCGCGTTGGCGCTAGAAGATTCTTCGCTTCTCTCAAATCTTAAAATGGAGTCGGGAAACCGTTTACCCGGTCCAGCCGCGTGGATAAATGAGATGCTAATATGCAATGTATTTATGTGGCCAACTCTACGTGGTGAATGATGTAGCGGGTTTTTCATGCAAGGAGATATTGACAAACGACTATTGCATGTCGTATGTTTTTCATATTTTATGGACTTATGCATTATCTTTCCTTCTATAATATTTACAAAATAAAAAAATGCGATTGTCATTAAACATAATACACATGTGACTATAAAATATTTAAAAATAATAATTTAACAAATACGTGCAACAATACTATTGAATTTTGAAATATTAAAATAATTATCCATGACATTAATAAATTATTTGAGTTTTCTTTTTCAAATAAAAACAATAGTTTTAGAGCAGCGTACAATATAAAGTTTAATATCAATAAGTAACAATTACAATAAAACTAAGCACAATAAATGAACTAAAGTAAGCTACACCAATACCTGATAAAGAAGTTACGATATTATTACTTCTTCTTATGTTTGTATTGTAGCTATTCAGATCCCCCATGCTCTATGTAGACATGTTTGGTAGTCTGATAAAACATATGAATAAAAAGATATTTTTATCGCATACGAGGGTGGTGATAAGAGTTACGTCCTTGTTTCTAATCAAACATGATCATATTATTCCTTTATTTTACTCCATCTCAAAAATAGCACGGAAAAGTAATGTGAGACGTGATCATTTTTTCCATAATCTTCAAAAAAATCTCATAACTTTGTACCGTTGCAAGTTAATAAAATACCCAATATTTATTGGTGTTAATTAAATTAAAGTTTTAAAATTAGCTGATAAAAAGGAGTACAACTTTTTAAAAATTTGAAAAATGTCACTTCTCATCCAAGCAAACAATTATTTGTTTCGCTTTCAATGATAAAATAGGAGGACAACCTTTATATATTATTTTTTAAAATACATTGAACAAATTTTTATTTAATAGTAAGAACTAAATTAACCATTTAAGTAGTGTATATACAATTTAATAAGTAAATCAAATTATTTTTAATAAATTTTTTTTCTTTCAACCAATGTTTTATATAACAGTATAACAAAATCAATATTCAACTAATCTATCATTATATGAAAAATTTTAGTGTAATATAAAAAATAAATAAGTTGCAAAAAATTATATGAAAAGCAATCATGAAGATTCTTAAACATAGATACTGAAAAACAGTCTTTTATAAATATTCAAAATTCTAATGCATACCTAACGAATTCTTAGGATAATGGCTCAATAACCCGCCACACCGGATAGACCACCAGCCTCGTGTGGAATTTCAATTTGAAACGTGTAGATGGTTCGAGTTCATCTAGTATGACTAATTTCTACTACATTTAACTAACGTGGCAAAAATAAAGTTGGTCTTTATCATATATGAATAATTATTTCAATCCCCACATTCCAGTATCCCCATTGTATCCCCATTTCTTAAACAGATTTTAACTTCCCATAAACTAACTTAACTAACTAATTTATTCAAAACACTAGTATAAATACTTGAAAGATAATAAATTAATACTTGCAAATTAAGATATTAATACTTGCATGTCTAACTTGATATAACTATATGGAGGGACCACTCAAACTACATGGGGGAGAAGAATCATACACATTTTTAGAGGTGGGGTTTTTTTTTTTTTCAATATCTTCCACATTTCTCACGTTCTATGAGAAATTTTGCGAATCTAAAACCACGAATGTATTCTACACAATTTTATCTTTCAAATGAGATCCATGATGACGTACTTTCGGATTCATCGTCACACAAGTATTTATACCTCATTGTGCAAGTATTTATACCGCATCATACAAGTATTTATACCTATACTTGTAAGTATTTATCCCCAATCGTGGACCCCGCATCTCCGCATCACATTTCCCTAATCGTCCCTGCGTCAACTTTTATCTAACAAAAATAGTTGACCACATAGGTATAAATACTTCAGTGCATAGATATAAATACTTGTAATACTTGATATTAATACTTTTAAATGTCAGCAGTGTCATATGTGAAAAATACTAGGTATAAATACTTAAATGACGAGGTATAAATACTTGTATTATGACGAACCCGAAAGTATGTCATCATGGATCTCATTTGAAAGATAAAATTGTGTAGAAGACGTTCGTGGTTTTAGATTCGCAAAATTTCTTATAGATCATGAGAAATGTAGACAATATTGAACAAATAAAATTGGGGGTACAATGGGGGGATGAGAGTGCGGGTACTCATATCATCTCCCATCATATATACCACTCCAGCAACTTGTGATACTTCTATTTTAGATTTGTAATCATAATCTTTCTAAATTTGTGGATGGAACAAATTAATAATCGTGCGAATACTGATGGTAAATTAGATTGAGTAATATATCAAAGATGTAATTGAAAAATATTCTAAATTACACATAACTTACCAAAATTGAACTTATATTAGTAAAAAGAAGTCCATAAAATAAGGCTTCTATGTAAAAGAATATTTTCGAGATACACAACGGTACATTTTTTTGGAAGATAGATTTTAGTTAACAAATAATAATACGTTCAGTTTCAATCTGAAATGATGTAATGAAACAACTAACTTTTAGCTTGTTAGTTTCTAATGAAAGAATATTTTAAATAAAATTTCCAATTTACATAGAGATGATTTTTTTTTTTTTGAGATGAAGCCCATTGGCGGATATGAAAATTGTTTACATTAACATTGCTTTGTGTGGGAAAAATAATATTGTAAGACTAATTGAATTAATCATTTTTTTAAAACATTATATGTCATAATAAAATCTTCATATTCAAGCTGACCAAAGTGGCTAAAACATAAAGAATATGAAATAAAAAATGTAGTCAGATGACACAAATATATAATAACATAAATTCTTTCAAAAAAGCATAACTTGTAGTAGAAAGCGTAATTATATATTTCATAGAGCAAGCAAATAATTTATTAAGTTACAACCTACAACTAGACAATTATATTTGCTTTGGGTATAATAAAGGGAAGCAGCTAACAGTCCCTCAACTCCAGTCCCTCAAAAATCCCCGGAGACTTTCAACTAATTATGTAAACATCAATACTAAATCCTGTAAACTAATTCAACAAATCCTGTAAACATAAAAACGCGTGAAAGCTGTTAAAAATGCGTGACAGCTGTTGAAAACGCGTGACAGCTGTTGAAAACACGTGACAGCTGTTGGGGACCACCTTCTGTGAACATACACATAATATCCTGTAAACATACACATATTATCCTGTAAATATACACATATTATCCTATAAACATACACATATAATTATGTAAACATATATAATGTACTTGAAATTATAGCAGTTGAAATTATAGCTAATATCCTGTAAACATACACATATTATCCTGTAAACATACACATATTATTCTGTAAACATACATAGTGTACTTGAAATCATAGCAGTTGAAATTATGGCAGTTGTGGCAGTTAAAAATGCGTCAGAACTAAGCTAAAAAAGGAAGACTTTTATACACGGAAATTTTTGGAAAATTGTAGCCCGGGAAATATTACCTTTTCTCATAATAAAGTAAGACTAGTCAGGCAAAAAATAGCCAAGAGAAATGAACCATATTTTCATACGTCAGAAGCTAGTAGCAAGTCGTAGAATAAAGAGTAAAGAAAGGGACCAAATTTATACTCGTCTTTTGTTTTATTTTATTTTTAGGGGGAATTTCACGTATACCCCTCAAAAACTTCAATATTACATATTATTCCCTCTAAATTTTAAAATTACGTATATCCCCTCTAAATTTCAAAAACTCACATAATTATCCATTTTATTTTCTTTTATATTAAAACTAATTCTAAATTTATAAAATACCTATTTTACTCTTCCTTAAAAGTATAAAACACCTCATCGAACTCAAATTTGAATCTAAAGGGTTCCTATACCGTCTGACAATCACGCATCGCAATAAGATTATTGCGTGTTCGCTTCAAGATTCGTGCTAATCTAGTCCACACAGATCTCAAAGCCATTTTGATCCAATGCATCACATTAAAATCTGTGCACATTGCTTCAATATTTGTGTGTGTTCGCTTCAAGATTTGTGCTGATCCAGTGCGCACGTATCTTAAAGCAATCCGGAGAGTAGAGTAACCTTTAGATTCAAATTGGAGTCAGATGGGCGTTTTATTTTTTTAATAAAAGGGTAAAATAGGTCTTTTATAAATTTAGAATGTGTTTTAATATAAAAAAACAATAAAATGGATAAATATGTAAGCTTTTGAAGTTTAGAGGGAAAATATGTAATTTTAAAATTTAGAAGGAGACATATATAATATTGAAGTTTTTGAGGGGTATACGTGAAATTCACCCTTATTTTTATATTTTTTTGCTAGTGCACTGGGGGTATATTTGGTATTTTGCAGCTCCAGAAGATTGCAACGCGCCGACACGGAATTCAAACGCGAAACGCATGGAGTTTTTCCTAGTAGCCTCTTCTCACGTGAGAAATTTTGTCGTTATCAATAATATTCAACTCAGTGGTCTGTGCGCACAAGCCCTCAAAATAATATTCAACTTAGTATTTATGTAATTATTCGGAATTTTAAAGGGCACAGCCGCACAGATAAACTTGGCATTGGACTTTGGAGACATATAGTAGTTGACTGAGTCAAGTGAAGAGAATGATCAATTTAAAGTCAAATAGTCTTCAAGGCGGCAAATCTTCAGTCAAAACAGACATACTGACTGGGTACGTAGAAGGTACTTCTAATGTAGATATTTTGACCATTTTTTTATCGATACCGCGCGAGAAACCGAATTCGTATCCTCTGCATTAACTCAAAAAGAATCTTTTTGAGTTAATGTATATGGATTGTCGATAAGTTTTAAAATTCATGTGAGTTAAATCTGCATTAATATTAAAAACTCTTACATTTTAAACGGAGGTCGAATAAGCTTTATTTATAATTGGATAGACGATATGTATTAAATACCGAAATTTTTATTTATATAAAAAAGTTCAAAATAAGAAAAAGTACCATCGCCTGTTCAGAATTTTGAAATATCAGGCTGCATAGCTTGGTCTGCTGAATCATTTAACGATCGAATTTAATATTTTATATATTGATATTTAGTATAGTGGAAGTGTGTTTGACATTCAATCTGATAATCTCAGATTTGATTTTCGTTTCCACCAATTTTGTGATCAAATTATTTTAACTTTAGTAAAAGCAACAAAATTATGTCTTGACCGTTACATAAATCTTAGCAGGGTCGGATCTAGTCCAGGGCATCCAAGGCAATGGCCCTCGGCCTCAAAATTTAAAAGGCCCTCAAATAAAAAAAAAATATATATATATGTTAAAAATGCAAAAACAGAAAGGTTAAAATCCAATTCTGTGACAACCGTCAGAGTTGAAAAATATTCTTGATTGTTCGTTTCTACGCTCAAAGGAAAGGTTTTCAATCTTTTTTTTTCTTTCGTTTTTTCATTTTCTCCTTTGTTTGCTGAAGGAAGTTACGTCATTTTGAAAACCTATCACAATTTAACAATTACAGCCGACAAAACCCAAAAAATTAAAATCAAGTTCCGTCGTAGGAATTAAAAAAAGTGAAAAATCTAGTTCCGTGATTTGTAAATCAATAATCTGAGTAAACGAGGGAAGGAAGAAATTAAGAAATCTAGCACTTCTCACGAGCAGCGGTAGGGGCAGCCGGCAGCGACTGAACTGAGTGAGACAAGGCGGCGGATTGCGGCCTCTGGATTGGACTGCCTCTACCTCATCATCTAGGTTTTATCCTTCTATTATTTTGTTTTATTTTTTAATTTAAAACAATGTTTCCTATAAAATATGCATTAGGTAGCGAAAAAAAGAGAGAAGAAAAACTAAAACCTAAAAAAGGTTCTATTCAAAAACTTTGAAAGAAAATTAAACTACAAAATGAGTATTTGGAAAATCAAGTTGAAAGTGAGGTGCACGAAGAAACAAGAAATGTATCTGAAAACCAAAATGAGGTAAATCAAGAAATAACAAATGTGTATGAAAATAAAAATAAGGTAAATGAAGAAATAATAAATGTGCTTGAAAATGAGACTAGTGAAAATAGTGAAGAAATTAATCATGTGTCTGAGTGCCTTAATTCTTCGTTATCTATAAATATATATGATTATAGAGTGTGGGATGGTTTAGATTCAAAACTGAGAGATTTGCTTGTCAAGAATGATCCTATTAGAGATTCTAATATTAATTTTCCTAAGGAAGGTTTTAAAATTAGTTTATCAAGAAGCAAGAAGCAAGAAACATAATGTGGGTATGTTAATCATTGACTCATTGTATGTGTTTTATTTTGAGTGATATTGATTTTATGTCTCTCCTATTTTGTATGATCTATTGATATATTAATAAAAAAAAATGTTTATATTAAGACCTCAAATTTTCTCTCGCCCCGGGTCCCAAAATCTTCAGGACCGGCTCTGAATCTTAGATCTCTTAGATGGAAAGCCAAGAGTACACCAACTACACTACACCACTACAAGTCTACATCTTTATGAAGAATTTCAATTTCTATAAATTATATACAATAATATTCCAACTAGACTAGCTACTACAACTTTATGAAGAATCTCAATTTCAAAATTTCTATAAATTAATACAATAATATTTCGTATTCTTTAAATTTGAAGTAACATAATTTGAATCACAAGATAAACATTGTATTTTATTTCATATAATTCTTTACTAATACTATTCAAAAATATGAAATTAAAATATTATTTAAATAATATTAATATTATGTGAAATAAAATTTTATGGTGCACTTCATATAATTTTTGAAATAATATTAATATAATTTCATAATGCTAATTATTATGTCAATAATATTTGGTGCCATATTTTTTAATATTATTTATGTTACTTCAAATTTGATAAAGTTTTATTGTATATATAATACACAAAATGTGAAGTTTTTAAAGTTGTAATAGTCTAGTTAGTTTTTGTGCTCTTGGCTCTTATCTGAGAGATCCAAGTTATAAGACACGCCAAGACATAATTTTGTTGTTATAAACAAAATCTCGGAATTATAGTTTTTTGTATAACAAATGATAGATTTTTTAAAATTTAGAAATTAAAAAATAAAATCTTCATGATATTTTTTTCTTTGAAAAATAGATTGTTTCCACTAGCACAAACTGATAAAACCACATCAAATAGCGTATTCCTGACAATTTTCAAGCAAATATGTGTTCATAATCAATTTTTGGGCAATTTTGTGGTCATAATTATAACCACAAACTGGCCTAAAAACTGATTATTGGTGTGATCCGGTGAAAAACACTAGAACACATCATGTTATTGGTGCAACTTCTTCAAATTTTTTGAAAAAAGTCGACATTTTGTTTCAAGAAGAATTAAATTTTCAAATAAAATAGCCCAATTGATACGCTGAAATATTATTTTAAACCTGCCAAAATTACGGTTGGATGCATCAGTACTAACATAATTGGACGGTCCTAAATAAGTGAGTTATCCATTCCAAATAGAGAGAATTGTTTCAATTGATATGAAAATAGATGTAAAATTTTTGTCTGTGCTCTGATTTTAAACCAAGAAATTGATATTGGGGAGGGTGCGTTCAAAATTTGACACATTTGTACCACAGTTTCGAGAGATTCAGGAAAAATTGATAAATGAAAATCAATTCTGTGATATTTTGAACTACCAAACATAAAATATTTCTGAGCTGGTTGCTAAACATAAAATTCAACTTTTGCATGCTCAATATATTATACATGTCAAAATAGCACAAACATAACTAGAGGGATTAAGTATTGGATACACAAACTAGTACTTAAAAAATCTTTTCAACTTTTATATTTCAACTAAAGAAAAATTAAATTGAACAGATTTCGGAAACACCTCCACAATTCTCATCAACAAACTCAAAAATCAAACTACCAATAAATAGTTACAAAAAAAACAAAGACAAAATTAACCATAATGTCTAATCCATATCTAAATTCAATCATACACCCTATGAAGAATAAACAAATCAACAGATTTTGCCTAGTGAAAAACTATCGTTTCAAAACAATAAATCCCATCAAAAGCCGGTGCAAATGCAACACGGCTCCTCTGCTTGATCTTCTCTGTCTCCTTTTCTTCCTTGGTTGAACTGCTCCTTGTTTTGGTGCTCTGCTTCTCGCTTTTCTCATTCTTCTCAAAAATGTCAGTTGGTGGATTCATTGCCGGGCCGAAGATGTGTGCCGTGCCAAAACCAAGGATTGCCATTGCTAGCACCTTGTCCATTTCTTTTGCAAGATTATTTTCTCTGGTTTTTGGAGATTAATGAAATGGAGAGATGGTTGTGAAAGTAGAGATGTTTATGGGTGTATTTAAAGGCGGTGAATTATGAGCGCTTGTAAAATTTGTAATGGGAAACTTCTTTTTTTTGCTATCCTTTATTTAGACGGGGATGTAGTTGTATTAAACAAAATAATTGTTGTTCTATAGAAGGCAATATTAGAATATATTTCCATTTTAAAGATTCTATTTACGGTGTGTTTAAAATTTGGTAGGCTATGAAATATTTTTGGTCTCAATATTCTTGGATATGCAAATATCGCAATAGGTGACCGATGATAAATAACATGTGTTAACTAATAATTTTGAACAATTATATTACTCCCCCCCATTCCATCCCCCCACCATCCCCCCACTCTATCTCTCTCCAAATTAGTTTGATCTCATTTCGATCTCGTTCGCATTTCTTACGATTTATGAAAAATTTTGCGAATCTAAAACCACGAACGTTTTCTACGTAATTTTCTCTTTCAAATGAGATCCATGATGACATACTTTTGGACAACTCGTTACAGAAGTATTTATCCCTCATCATGCAAGTATTTATATCTATACAGACATATGAAAATATTACTATCAATTATTATAAGTATTTATACTGACATATGAAAGTATTAATATCATGTATTATAAGTATTTATACTGACATATGAAAGTATTAATATCATGTATTATAAGTATTTATACTGACATATGAAAGTATTACTATCAATTATTATAAGTATTTATACTGACATATGAAAGTATTAATATCAATTATTATAAGTATTTATACTGACATATTAAAGTATTAATATCATGTATTATAAGTATTTATACTGATATATGAAAGTATTAATATCATGTATTATAAGTATTATATGCAAAAAAATATTTTCCAGTATAGATATAAATACTTACACGATGAGGGATAAATACTTCTGTAACGACTTGCTCGAAAGTATGTCATCATGGATCTCATTTGAAAGAGAAAATTACGTAGAAAACGTTCGTGGTTTTAGATTCGCAAAATTTCTCATAGATTGTGAGAAATGTGGACGAGATTGAAATGAGATAAAAAAAACCCACCTCTAAAAACGTGCATGGTCCCCCCATGTGATTTGAGATTCCCCCCACCCTCCATGAAAAAAATGTGCATGGTCCCCTAAATACTTTCGTACTTAGAGATAAATACTTTCGTTCTTAGAGATAAATACTTATGTACGTAAGTATTAATACCTTATGAAAAAAAAATGACAGCTGGAGTTTTTTGACATTTTGTGCGGGGTTAATTGCGGGGTGGGAGGTGCGGGGTTAATTATCAGCCTCCAATAATTTTAACTCTAAAGATAGCGTCGAACCGTCTTTTAATTTTCATCCTTCAGATTTAATTTCAACTATTAAATTATTTATAGTAATAAAAGTGGTTATTTACACTTCAAAAATATTTTTACTATTAGGTGCTTGTATCTTTATTATTAGGTATTTATATATTCATGTGCTAGCTGTTTAATTATACTTTCCATATTACAAAACCACTCGACAGTGCATAGTTAGATATTTAAATCTGAATAATAATCACGTGTTTATACTAAGAAATTTTATGTTTATGTACACTAAATCATGGTTATAATCTGTATAATTTATACATTAACTACATTTTTTATATATCTTAAAATAGTAAGACTTAAATGATGAAATTTGAGGCTTTCTTAAAAAAGACAAGAAGGGAAGGATAAAAATAGATGTTTGCTAAAAACGAAAGGGTGGAAAATGACAAATATAAACATCAATGACTGGTAATATTGGTAATATATAGTTGATTGCCACCATTTGCCATATATTTCTGGATGTAACTAGTACCAGTTTATGAACATATATTTCTGTTTTATTTTTTTTAATTTACTAAATTGGTTTAATTGTATACAAAATCTATCTTTTTGTGATTGATAATTAATTTATGAAAAATCAAATTTAGAAAAAAAGTTCTTGGTGTATCAAATGTTAATAATATTATTATCATATTTTTCGATTATATCTCTTCATTTAACTATCTCTTGACAAATTAAAATAAATATTTTTGGTATGGACGACTTTATGCATGCCTCATTAATAATAAGACGAGCTATGCCTATAAATAATGGTGAAAACTCAGAAGTGAGATATTTAGAAATTAAAATATAATCTCTTTTGATGTGTGAGTAGTGCAAATTCTTGGGTATGCATATGCATTTTGCAAATTATTATGGACGAAATTTTTAAATATATCATTTGAAAAAGAATGATAAACAAAAAAACCACGGAATTCTATATTTAATACGGACACAATTCATATTTTTAGTGAACGCAACTTCAAGTTGCATTCAAATATTAGTGGATACAACTTCAAGTTGCATTTATTAAACTATAATAATATGGAATCATCGTAAGTTTTAATAGATTTTTTTATTAATTTTCAAAAATAGAAGGAGCAACTTATATTTGAATATATTAGAAGGAACATCAAACAAAATAGATAAAGTATCTTATCATTTAGATGTACTAGAAATACTACGAAACATATTTCAGGCATGATTTTTAACGGATGTAAAAAAAATTAAACTATTTCTTGATATGTTATTGGAAAATAAATATAATAATAATAATAATAATAATAATAATAATAATAATAATAATAATAATAATAATAATAACAATAACAATAATAATAATAATAATAAGGAAGCTGATAACAGTACCCGCGCTACAGCACCCACACTGTACCCGCAGGGGACCACCGAAAATTAAATATGAAAAAATAACTTTTTGTGAGGATCACAAAAATTCCACAATTCAAATTTTTTTTCCTAAAGTATTAATATCTATGCATAGACGTATTTATACCTATGTATGAAAGTATTTACAGCTATGAGGTGAACAATTATTTATTATGCGGGTATTGTAGCGCGAAGATAATAGTACTCGCAGCACTGTACCCGCACTATACCCGCAAGGGGCCATAAAAAATTAAATGCAGAAATATAACTTCCTGCAGGGACTGCAAAATCTCCACAATTTTTTTTCCATATTATCAATACCTACGCAATTTTTTCTTTCAAATAAGATCCATGATGACGTATTTTCAGACTCGTCGTCACGCAAGTATTTATACCTCGCCGTACAAGTATTTATACCTATACTTCCAAGTATTTTTTACATGTGATACTAAAATTGATTTTTCTTACCAATTTCATATTCCAACGTTGTGTTGTCTGAGTTTTGTTGGGGATGAGCGTCTCAAAATATTATTCTGCATCTCAACAAGTATGGATTAATTGAGCGCTTTCATATTGTAGCTCCTAATCTGTGCAGGTTTCCTTTAATAAGACCGTTAAATTAGAAATAAAACTCCAAAAGTGACTCTTACTGTAAGACTATGAAGACCTATTTTCCTCCTTACAGGATTTGTGAGATTTTTGGGTCCGTATTACATGCTGTTAATTACAAAAAGGAGACAAGTCGGTAAAATATGTGGCCATACTGTGTATGCAGTTCGAAGAGTGAAATAATTACATTGCCAAACCCGATAGTGCGATCCAATATGGCTTATTCTAAGAATGAGGACAGGTCTTTTTTTCATTTTTCCATGTTTCGAAAGAAATGTCAGTGTACATTTTTTTTGTGCTTGTAGCAAGTCTCATATATCAATTGCAAAGTCAATCATTTGTTGGCTTTTTGTATAGAGAGGACTTATAGTAAAACTTAACTATCTCATAAACAATCCGAATGTTGATTCTGTCGTCATTAGAGTCATTAGATTCAGCATGGATATTAATTTATATAATAAAATTTATAAAACAACTGTATTTTTTATACATTAAAGGAATATACAAAAATCTCTTAAAATACATAGTAAGAATTAAATAATGAAGTTTGAAGAGTTTGTTAAAAAGACAAGAAGAGAAGGATAAAAAGAGATGTTTGCTAAAAACGAAAGGGTGAAAAGGGACTTGTATAAACATCATCGACCGGTAATATATAGTTGATTACCAGTGCATCATGCTAGTAGTACCAGTTTAAGAACATATATTTCTGTTGTTTTTTTTTTTTACTAAATTGGTTTAATTGTATACTAAATTGGTTTAATTGTTTACAAAATCTATTTTTTTGTGATTGATAATTAATTTATGAAAAATCATATGTAGAAAAAAAAGTTATTGGTGTACCAAATGTTAATAATATTATTATCATAATTTTCGATTCTATCTCTTCATTTAACTCTCTTGACAAATTAAAAAAAATATTTTTGGTATGGACTTTATGCATACATGCCTCGTTAAATAACAAGACGAGCATAGTGGTCAAAACTCAGAAGCGTGATACTTAGAAAAGAATTTATAATCTCCTTTTGATGTGTCGAGTAGTGCAAATTCTTGGGTAACTGCATTTTGCCGATTTTTTTTTTTATTAATATCCACCAATAAATAAATAAAATAAAAGAGAATGAAAGAGAAATGGGTTGGCCGAACTTTCTGAGTTTTGGTTGATTTCGTGTATTTTGTTTTTTTCGGATATGCAATATTCTATTTCGTAAATAGAATGAAAGAGAATAAGAGAATAACAAAGATTTGACGGTGGAATCTATTATTATAATTCTAAGAAATTGGTTGGCCGAATTTTTTGTGCCTTTTATTATTCAACACTTATATTTCGATTAAATTTTTATCTAAACGTTAACTTCAATTTACTAATTGATTAAGAACATTTTCACTTTGAATTGTATCAAATAAATTTTTAATTGGCTTACTAAAAATATTTCAATGACGCGTCAATCGATTTTTATAATAAACACAGTTATAGGGAATTAGAGATTGAGTTGTAATTGTATACCCGATAAGTTAATGAGTTTGAATCAAATTAGCTATTTGAATCTAATTAGTGCCCTATCTGACAGAAATTATGAATCCACCCCTGATCTCATCTATCATGTATCGACTCTGTTGTGAATATCAGTGTTGTTCCCTTCCCTGCAAAACTAGATCTACAAACGATACCCAAACGCGCAAAGCATTTAAATCGTTCTCCAAACTCTTTGTGCATTGAATCAGTTGAATAGCAAGGGTAGTGCATCTTCCCATTCACACATGTGCGGCATAGATGGTATCTAAAGTCACAAATCAAATCCCACTTTGCGATAACATCATTAGTCAGAATTCGTTGTCTTATCACTAAGATGTCAAATATTTTGATTTTCATAGGCACGTTGCACTCTCATATAAGATGCTCGACTGTAGCATCATTCAAAGAAGAAAAAGAAAGTCGAAATCAATAGCAGTAGAGAGCATTAACCCAGTATTAAACATTTGCCCAAGTCTCAAGCAAGGTTGAACATACTGACATACCGTGCTCCAATTACAGTTAATCTGTTGTCATTAGTAATTACTAAAGTAAGCCTAGTTTGCTAAACGTGACTTCATACACTGAAAGAAGACTTTGATAAAAACAAGAAAAAATACTGATAGAAGCAGCTTACTAAAAATAAGTAGAAAAGAGGGATCGGGAACTTCTTACAGGGCCTAAGCTATAGTCAGATTGCTTCCTTTTCTAAGGATTAGTTAATTCGGGGCTCCAATGCTTCTTATGTTATCTATTTTATAAATTGAAGCAGCCAACTCAACTTTATAAGCAACATATAACACACAATTGTCAACAGTTTAATAGGGAGAGCAGGACATAAATTTATTTCGAGCACATGAAATGTTGCCATTATTATTAACCTCCATATTATTATTCACCACACACAAATGTTTTTATTTAATTTGACAAAACCGAACACACAAGGCACTAACATATCAAACACACACATCGAGAATCAGCACGGTAATACATACAGGTCCAATCATCACATCATTGAGTTTTCAAGGAGCTGCTACATTTTCCTTCGCGAGAGGTGCAGTCTCCTCCCCATCAATTCCAGCCTTGCTTCCTTCAACACCCAGGCTCAGTAGTGTACTCTCCCACTCTTTTGCAGGACCCTAATCATACAAAAATTAAAATGTAAATGCAAGATATAAAAGTTAGGATAAGATAACAGAATATGGGCATTGACCCATATTTTTACTCAGAAAAAAAGATAACAGAATAAGTGATATGGTCCTGTTAGCAAGCACCTTTAAAAAATGATTATTTGGCTATACTAAATATACATCCCTCCCAATTGTTCTTTATATTTCTCTTTTTGTTTTTTTTATTAAGACAATACATTACCTTCCATGAGAGGTCCTGAGCCATGCAGTTCTGAATCATTTCTTTGTGCACAGCAGTGCCGATGACATTAATGGTGCGCTTCAGAGTTGTCACGACTTTCGAGACATCTGCCGGGTCTACCACTTCAAACTGGAAGAGAAAAACAAGGCACTCAAGTTAATTAATGTACCAGAAAAAATAATACTTGATGGTATAAGCATATGTTGAATCATGCATACCTTGGCACTGAACCGACCCATGTGGAAGCCAGTTCTCCCTTCTACGATTGTGTCCACAAGGCCTCCAGTGGAGGAAACTACTACAGGCTGCATGAAACATAGTGCATACAGTTCAGACTGATTTCTTCACAATTAACCAAATAAAAGATATAATCTCCTAGTTTGTGATTTTTGCTGCAAAGGATCAGACAAGGATAAGCAACCCCAGAAAACCTCATTTGATTTTTTTTTTTCTTACAAAACACGGAGGCAAAAATATGGCTACCTATTACAGTTAATAATAACAGAAACATATTTTAGAACCATGCATTCAATTTTTCTATCAACCAAAATCCCAAATAAAAACCCTCTCGATTTGTGTTGTCTCAGCAATAACATGTACTTCAAAGTTATTCCAAAAGAACTCAACCCTAGAGTATCTACAAATAATCATCACTGGCACCATTTGAAGATTAAACCCCAGTAAGCCTCTCTACAAGCAAACTTTTCTTCATGTACTATTGCTTTCAAATTCTACCTTTCTGTACCTTTTTCTGAATTGATATTGGGGTCTGGCAGGGCCTAATTCACAGACAATTACCAACCTCTGAAAGTAGCAAGAACTAAATAAGGATAGAAGTGCATACTGTGCCATATCGCATTCCTTGGAGTTGAATCAAGCCACAGGGCTCGAACCGGCTTGGCATCACCAAGAAATCAGCACCAGCTAACATTTGATGGGCCAAGGCAGCACTGAAGTTGGTTACTGCCCGGACTTTGTTAGGGTACATTGCCTCAATGGCCTCAAGTTCACGCTGCAATTTCTTCTTCCCAGTTCCCTATTTTTTCACACAAAAAACAGAAGAAGAGAAAAATTTGTTTAATACAGCAGCCAAAGCACTAGAATATTATCATCAAGTATCAATCAGATCTGCAGAGACTGAAAAGAAATTTGAACAGGTCCTCAGAAAGCACAAAAAGGATCACCATAATCAATGCCTAACATATTCCTGCTTTCTTGCTCTAGCTAGGAAAAAAATGATAAAATACCATAACAGCATTTCCTTGGAAGAAATTATCAAAATAGGCATAAAGTTTGACCCCAGATCTTCCAAAGGTTTCATCTTTGGTATCACACTATCACCCACCTTGCATACATGGAACAAAATTCTATGTAGGGGCTATTATTACAGTACTAAAAACAAAAATTCTTCTTGGAATTGTACTCTTACAAGAATGACAACTTGGATATTATCCTCCATAAGTTCAGGTAGTGCGGCAGCAAGAATGTCAGATCCTTTCTGTTCCTCAAGACGGCCGATGAAGGCAATCAAGGGAATGCTGCGGTCGACAGGGAGCCCTGTCTCTGCTTGCAATGCCTCCTTGTTCAGAGGCTTAGCTTCATTCACCTGTATTTAAGAAAAAGAACAAAACCCCACAAGTTTATTTTTGGCATAACCTTGACTTCCTCTATGTTGCTCTACTGCTCAAAAAGAATAAACAGGCCTTTTGTTTCAAATTTAATTTTGACCTGAAAAGAATATATCTTCCAAAGTATAAAACATTTTGTGTGTGGCATAGTACCATTCTAATTAATCTGGATGCATTTTCATTTATGTCGCGATACTGTTCTGGACACATCATTCAAATATTGAAAGCAATTAAAAGTATCAGTGAACAATGAAATTAGGATTTAACATCGGTTTAACAGGTTAAGTACCACTTACAGTTGTGGCATCATAGTTAATGGCGATAAATTTGTCAATAAGTGGGTTCCACTCGTTGATATCCATGCCGTTAACAATACCCTTTATGGATGGTTGTTTTGACAAAATGTACTGGTCCAATCCAAGACCAGCAGCTGAACGGAGCTCCTCAGCATAGTATGGACTAACAGTTAGTAACAGGTCACACTCCATTATTCCAGCCTTCATCCAGTTGATTTTCAGTCCCTTCGGCTTGTCGTATCTGAAAGGAAGTCATATGTTAATATTTTAAGTTCTTTTGTAGTATAAAAAATGGTACAAAACAAGAAACTTCGTACTCATCATAGAATTCAAAAGATCGTTTGAAGCTATCAGGGAGGTTGAGAAGGGAAAAATCATCAAACGCATACCGCCCCTGATATGCAATGTTGTGGATGCAGAAAGCAACCTACATTAAAGAACTGAAGTAAGCAATTGAACCTGGAAAATTCACAAAATTAAACTTGTAAGTTAGAAGTTGAAAGAAAAGGAAATTACCTTTGCATTGGCATAAATACCATGGGGCTGGTACATGCTCTTAAGATAACAAGGGAGAGCAGCAGTGTGCCAGTCATTGCACACAAATGCAACATCTTCTCCTGTATAGACAAATCATAAGATGTACAAATTCTTAGCATAGTACAAGGTAAATATGTTAGACTAAAATTTGAATATATTATATTGTCAGACCATATGGTCCAGAGAAGTTCTGGTTGCTCAGATTTAGAATCCTAGGTGCCTCAAGAGCAGCCTGAAACATAAAAAAAATCAAACATATAAAAATATTTCAAAAGTATAAGAAACTTGTTTTATTTTGAGAAAACAGCATTACAAACCAGGCACAATAAACTGAAGCGCAGCTGGTTGTCCTCATAGTCAGTACCAGCGATGGGGCCGTAGATCTTACTACCAGTCTTTCCCCACACCTAGAATATTTCGGATAAAAACATAATAATTTTCAACGCAAGTATAGTGTAGATAAGAAAATAAAGATATATGAAACTTAAATGAAAGAAGACCTTTTCAAGAAACATTGGGTGGTCAACAAACACCCGGTCCACGCCTCTTTTATAACAGTGGAAAAACCGCACTGTTTCATTCTTATTTCCAACTTTAAACTACACACAAAAATACAATTTCTCTAATTAGAAAGACAAATTATACAGATATATAAACTGATGCATTCTGGAGAAAAAAAGTTTAAATATTACCTCAGCCAGGACGCTAGTATCCCAGGCATCGCTGTATTGGTCATGCCTTGGGCTAACAACCATAACTCTGTGTCCGTTTGCCTACATAAATAGGAACTTCAAATCTAAAACTTGATATTGAAATAGCGTATTATATTATTCAATTTACAACAGCAACATTTGTTGTTTTGTCAAAGCTGCCCACAATATAGAAACCAAAAATAGGAATTTAAAAGCCCCATCACCCAGTATGATATATAGCTTTCTTTTGCAAAAAGAAAAATAGTTTCCTAATTTTGAGGCAGTTCCCCAACAAAAGAGAAGGGGGAAGCTGAGAAAATTACTGCCATGGCTGGGGGAAGGCCACCTAGCACGTCGCCAAGACCACCGGTCTTGCTCCAAGGCGCCATCTCAGCACTGACAAAAACGATTTTCATCCCCTGTTGCATACGCATGATGTTCTCAGTTTTCTCATTGCCCACACTGTGCCTTGTAGTCTTTAGAGTTGGGTTCATGGCACAGGACCTGACTTGGAGCAGCTCGACTGAGTTGCCAGGCCTCAGCCCAGGGCAGGCAACAATTTGGGTCTTGCCCAAGAATCTCGACTCATGTTCTGGCTTGGCACAGGCACAGTTGGAGATGAATTGAGATGCAGTGAGAGCTTCCATATCTGTTTCTTTATAACTGTAGAAAAATTAAAGGAATTGTAAAAAAAATTGTTTATGTTCCTTCTTTTGGTTTTTAATTCTACAAATTTCAGTTTCAAACAATTTTGTTTTACAAAAATTTTGAGACTCCAAATATCTAAATTTGTTAAAATAAGGCCAATCAACAGTCTGTCTCGATCAGAAAATTAGAAGTGAGATAAAAGGTTTGGTCTCAGGTCCTTTTAAACATTTGATTTCAATATAAATCGGTGGTGTGTTTACCTCGCTTAAATAAAAGAAAATTAAATCGGATGGAAACTAAGACAAACCCTACTTATTAATTGAACTTCAGATTTGTTATGTTATAAATTCAAATCAACCACTAACAAGGAAAAATCTGATCAACAACACAACTGGATTTAAATTTCAACAAAATCAACGTTGCTTCATGCCGAACACATACAAAGACCCCTTCAAGAAACTTAGATCCTAACAATTCACTGAGTTACGAATACTTCTACGAGAGATGGAAACCCCTGTAAGGGATTACATCATCAGATCCATGAACTGCCTAACCCCCAACAAATTATGAAAAATTTCCAAAAGAAAAAAAGGAAAATATTAAAATCAAACTACCTTTGCTTTGTTAGGGTGTAGACTCTTCTTCTCTTGATCCTCCTCAAAGTAAAGAAGAACTCAGATAAGCACAAGAGTCGAAGGGTGAGAAGGGGCAGGTATCACACTATCACACCTCTATGGCACATAGTTCCGCCCAGGGGCCTCATTATTTGTAACCGTGGATTTCGCAAACTGCCAAACTGCCACGTGTTGCCTTCCAAGTGATTGCTTGTTACACACCATAGGTTGGCTGCCTGAGATACTTTACTTGGTTGTTTGAATAAACTAAAACTACAATTTTGGTTTACCCAAATCGAAATATTATGACGTCTAAAAATGAATATTATGATTACTTGGTTCTTTGAATAAACTAAAACTACAATTTTGGTTTACCAAAATAGAAATATTATGACGTCTACCTGTTCTAAATTCTCAAATAAAAAAGGGGAAAAATGAAAAGCAACATTAGACAACTCCATTCACCAAAATAGAATTTAGTCGAATGCATATTCCTATCAATATCAGGCATGCTTTCAAAATAACATATTCGTATTACCAAAATAAGTCAAATGCATATTCTCAATTTTAAACATATGCCACTATTAGTAATAATTCAAAAGTACAAAATAAAATATGTTTGAAATTAAACCATAGGAATTATCAAGATTCAGCAAATAGCATAGTAGTAATAACTAATAAGTCTCTATAATACAGCTTGTCTTAGTGACCCGAATTCACAGGATCTTGATAGTCAATTGCTATTATTTAATTGCAATTCCTTAATTCTTGAAAACTATGTTTTGGTTTGTTGGGGTCATATGGGTGCTCAAAACAGGGAGTCTCTCATTAAATAATTATGAAGCAAATATAATCATCCCCCTTACTTAGGATACATTTTAAATAACTTTTTTCGGGTTACTTGGTTGAAATTCCCACTAAGAATGGCAATCTCAACAATATATAAAAAATCTGTCGCACAACAGTCCCTAAACCTTATTAGGCCTTGCGAGAAATACAAAACAACAGCTGAAGTTCAGATTAGAACCAGAATAGCAATGGAGACTGGCACCAATTAGACAAAAACTTGAGAGGTCACCGAGAACTCAAATTACTCGAAAAATACTATTAAATGGGCAATAAAGACTAGTACAGCCTTGTACCAAACAGGTTTGGAAACGGAACTCCTTAATTCGAACTAACAGCCACAACACAAGACCAAAATTAACAAAGCAAGGCAAAAGCCATAGGCAACCAAGAAGTAATTACTCACCAAAAGAAGATTAAGCATAGTAACATGGCAGCAATTTGAGTTCAACATAACACATAGACATAAAGTCACCCCAAGTATCATGGCAATTCATCAACCTAGTATATGGTCTAGAGATGAACATATTGATCATGGCATGGACTGGTACCAAGAGGTATCAATAGGGTCCTCATCAGTCATCATAACCCAAATCCAACTAGAAGCAAAGCACTTATCCAGCAAGGCTGTTCTAGACTCAATTCTATAAAACCTCATGGTTCCAACTAGTATGAAACAGTAACCTGTTGGGTTTCACCCAAAACTTGACATCAAACCAAAGTTCTAGTAACTAATATCAATTTAAGTATAACCACGGGTCACCGATCAGCAGCAACTCTGGTATATCAAAAAAAAAAAAGTCAGACTTCGTCTCAGGCAGATAACAAATGGAACAAGGATGGTCACTTGTGGCCTTCAAAAAGGAAGGCCTCACCCAGATTTCCGACACAACTAAACAATTAAATCTCTATTACTAACCAAGATAATATCAGGCTTAGTAAACAATTAAGCATCTCAAGGTCAAGTTCTACCAATTAAAGGTGGACAAGAACTGGTCAATCAGCAGGGAGAATTAAGAATATGAATTACCAGTTTACCACAGAACAAAGAATACTGGTGGTCTCTAGCTCCTGTTCTCCTCAGTTTTTCCCCTAGTTCTCTCCTCTTCCTCCCGCCAGAACCAGGCCAAGCTCCACCCACACCACAACAGCCCTTTACAGAATCTGACCGGTTACACTGCATGACCGGCCAAACTAGGTGTGGCCACATAATCTGACCCGTTACACTAGTTGTGGCCACATTACCCTCTTTAGTCATAGATCGTAAGTCATAACCAGCCATATGAGAGCCAATACCAGCTACACACTGGTCAAGTGGTTAGAGAGAAGAAATTGGAGGAGAGGAAATGGGTGGAGGAGAAGTGGGAAGAGGGGAGCACGTGTTAACCATTTCATCCTCTTTGGTAAAGTGTCCGATTAGGAAGTGACAATAGTTATCACATCTCCGACGAAGTGAAAGAGAATGAGAGGAAGCACGCTGTTCCTTGTATTTCGCCGGGAGTGTTGGGGGGGATGGGGGTTGTGGAGGGGAAGGGGAAGGGGGCCGAGGAACAGTACGAGAGGGGAAAGAGAAGGCCAGCCAGGAGAAGCCGCCGCCTGAGATTTCAAAGTTTCTGTGGGGAGTACTTGTTTTCCGCCCGGAGAGCATGGAATTCGCATCACTGTACTCAGTATACTCTTTTTTTTTTATTGGAAGCCCTTAGGCACTGTACTCGGTATACTCAAGACTCAAGAGTGTGTAGGGCTGTAGGCTCAGTAGTCAGTAGTCAGTATACAGAGTCCGCATCTTCTGCATTAACTCCAATTCCAAATAGCATACAAAAAATGCTCTAAAGAGCATCATGCATCTCGGCCGTCTGATCGGGATGGGAGCCAATCTGGCCCATGCCTATGACAAACAGGGTTCTTTGGATCTCAATCGGACAATCCAGATTTATTAACACACATTTCGGTAATACAGAGGATACAAATTCAGTATACAGTCCATATATTTACATAATACGGATGTAAATTCGTGTGTTTAGTACCGTCATAATTTTAGTGCGGTAATGTATTGTTTCATAATTGATAAATATTTTTTTAATAAAAAATTAGTTTTTAGTCTAATAATAAAAAATAGCGTTCTTCATGTGGGAAGGTTTGATACCTGAATGGAAAGTACTTTATAAATATATAAATAAAAATGAGTAAGTTAGATCTCTATTTCTCCGGCCATTTTTATTAATATCCTTAAAAAAAACTTAATTTTAAAATTAACCCTACATTGAATTTTTTTTTTTAAAATGCCCCAACCGCCAGGCCCACGGGCGGCCCAAAACATAAGCGGACCGCCCGTGGGACAGGCGGTTCGCTATTATTTTTATTTTATTTTTTTTATAGAGATCTTAGTATGTTGATTTGAATAATTTTGTGAAAAAAAAGTTTTCTTATTTAGAGTATATGCTAAAAAATAAAATATTTGATGTATTTACGAAGTGATGTCGTAAATTTTTATAACTTTGATTTTTTTTGTGAACTTTGATTTTATTTGTCAGTTGGATATCACAAGCCTAAATATAATACTAATTAAGGACTTGGCCTTTATTCAAAAAAATTCAAATTCTGACAGCTTGTTGATCTTTTTTTTTTTCAATTTTTATAATATATGTAACACACACACACATACACACACATACACACACATACACACATACATACACACATACACACATATACACATACACTTTTTTTTTTTTTTTTGATAAAAGGTTGTTGCCCATTTCATTTCAGAAACTGTTGAGTTACAAACAAACAAGATACCAAAACATACTATTCCCCAGCAGCACGAGTACCAGACTAAAAAGATATACACATACACATACACACACACATACACACATATACACATACACATATACATATATACATACTCGAAGTCCAAATAGCCGATCTAAACCATTAGATGTTTAATAAAAAAAATAGTAAATAAATAGTAAATAAATTAAAAAATATATATATAATTTGGTCTCCATGCACATTTTAATATATAGATCACATCTAACGGTTTGGATTGACATTTTAGTCTTTAAAAAAAAATTAAAAAAAACAACTTAGTTGCACTAGAACAACAATCAATCTATATATTTGCCATTGAAGCCCGTAGGAAAATATTTAATATAATTTTCGATTAAAAGAAAAGGAACGACATGAATGCTATAGTAAATTAATTGATTACTCAAAGCAAATAAATTTATCGCTTTCAAGACTTCTACCGATTAATTTTGCTAAAATCCTAAGTTTTTTCCTTTCCAATTTTTTACGAAGGCATAAGAAAGACCAGATCAATAATAATCAAATTAAATGCATGAAAATAACATAGAGGTAGCATAGCATGACAGCATCATAAAGAACTTTCATAATTTATTTTTGAATAATATTAACATGAGAAGAAATTTCACACTTCTTACATTAAATTAATAAGTACAACTCACAAGAAAAATATTGTTGGTTCAGAAAACGTGATTGAAGCTTTCCATGATTTTGTATAAAAGACATTGTAGTAGCTCCAGCGGATAAGTTGAAAGAAGACAAAAATACTATAGTAAGATATATATACTAAGAGAATAAAATTAGATTTTAAGTAACTTTTTTACTTTTAAATAAAAAAATAATTGATTAAATTTTTTATATAATAATTCAATATTAGTATCCAAAAAATTATATTATCATAAGTTAATTGAGATATATATTTAGAGCTAACAAAATTAACGAATAAAATTTTAGTAACTTACCTCTCTATATAATTATGAATAATTATTTCAATCCCCACACTCCAGTATCCGCATTATACCCACATCTCTTAAACAGATTTTAACTTCCCATAAACTAACTTAACTAACTAATTTAACTAAATTTATTCAAAACACTAGCATAAATACTTGGAAGATAATAAATTAATGCTTGCAAATTAAGATATTAATACTTGCATGTATAACTATATGGAGAGACCGCTCAAACTACATGGGGAGAATAATCATACACGTTTTTAGAGGTGGGTTTTTTTTTTCAATATCTTCCACATTTCTCACGTTCTATGAGGAATTTTGCGAATCTAAAACCACGAATGTATTCTATGCAATTTTATTTTTCAAATGAGATCCATGATGACGTACTTTCAGATTCATCGTCACACAAGTATTTATACCTCGTTGTGCAAGTATTTATACTGCATCATACAATTATTTATACCTATACTTGTAAGTATTTATCCCCAATCGTGGACCCCGCATCTCCGCATCACATTTCCCTAATCGTCCCTGCGTCAACCTTTCTCTAACAAAAATAGTTGACCACATAGGTATAAATACTTCAATGAATAGATATAAATACTTGTAATACTTGATATTAATACTTTTAAATGTCAGTAGTGTCATATGTGAAAAATACTATGTATAAATACTTAAATGACGAGGTATAAATACTTGTGTGATGACGAGCTCGAAAGTATGTCATCATAGATCTCATTTGAAAGATAAAATTGTGTAGAAGACGTTCGTGATTTTAGATTCGCAAAATTCCTTATAGATCATGAGAAATGTGGACGAGATTGAACAAATAAAATTGGGGGGATAATGGGGGGATGAGAGTGCGGGTACTCATATCATCTCCCTATAATTATTTGTTACATTTTATTTAAAAAGGAAAATTGAGATATTGGAGGAAATTAAAATATAATATATTTTCAACATATCGTGCAACAATGGTTCATTTACTATCGGCATTAATATTCTTTATGTGGTCTTACTATTTAGAAATATTGGGATCCAAGTTAAAATTATATAATTTTGTTTCTTTAAAGAAACAATTTCAAGCTTTTATAAATGTGTGAAATTTAATATTGTCAGTCGTTCACAAACTTTTGAAAACCAAAATGCATCGATAAAGTGTTTTAATTTGATTGTGTCAATATTTGTAACTCAAATTAGTTGTACTTAACAGTATCTACATTCAAACAACTTCAAATGTTGATGCAAAACTTCAACTATTATGTGTTGTAAATGACACTTGATTTTTTACTTTTATAGTTGATATTTCATATTTGTAATGGATGTTTTTGTAAACTCATTTCTCATAAATAGACATTTGGATTTATTTTTTTTATGTTCAGGGAAGAGTGTTTTAGAGGCATTAGAATTAATTTATAATATCTTAGTTATAGGACATATTTCAATACTGACATTGTCATTATTGTCAATAATTATTTTGATTTATTATATTATCAAGCTTTTATTCCAACTTTTTGATACAGTAGTAGCTGGTAGTGAAGTCTCTAATACTTGATTGTAAACTCATTATAAATAATTAGAAACAAAATATGAAGTTTATAAACTTTTAATATTAATTATATTTTGTCGTATTTAGTTATGTTCAATTATTTTAGTCATGTTTTTTTGTATTTAATTATGTTTGATCATGCTTAATTTTTTTTTTTTGAACTATGAGTTTGTCTAAAGTAAGAAAAAGATCAGAAAAAAAAAATATTGAAAATGTGAAAAAAATATAAGCAACTATAAAATAAAATAAAAATGTTGTTACAAAATATTTTATGTACTCAATAAATTCATTGTCAGAAATTTAAAGAATAATCATTTCTGTACCCGTGCTACAGTACCCGCACAGTACTCGCGCTACAGTACCTGCATTTAGAGGAATAATGTATTATGGTCCCCACTAATTATATTGTGTCCACTAATTATTATTCTTAAAAGATATTATATAGTCTCAACTAATTATTATTCTAAAATTCCAGCAGCACCCTTTCAAAGCCTCGGCACTAATTCCGCATCAATATTTCTCTAACAAAAATAGTTTACCTCATAAAAATAAATACTTCAGTGCATAGATATAAATACTTTCAATACTTAGATATTAATACTTTCAGTGTCATATGTAAAAAGAGGAGGGATCTAATTACAACATTATGGCAGTTTAGGTCCCCACAAGCACTTATGTAAAAATTACAATATTGTTTACTATATAGATATAAATATTTGTGTTCTTTGAACTATATACTTCAAGATTTGACTATTAATATTTAAAAAAAAGTTATAGATCTGGAACGATTGCAGTCTCCACAAGCAATTATGGCAGTTTAGGTGGGGGTACGACATCAGAAATTTCAAAAAAAGGTGCGGGTACGATTATTTAAAAATAATTAATTTATCATTTACATTGTTTACTATATAGATATAAATACTTGTGTTCTTTGAACTATATACTTCAAGATTTGACTATTAATATTTTAAAATAAAGTTACAGATCTGGAACAGTTGCGGTCCCCACAAGTAATTATGGCAGTTTAGGTGCGGGTACGACATCATAAATTTCAAAAAAAAATGCGGGCACGATTATTTAAAAATAATTAATTTATTATTTACATTGTTTACTATATAGATATAAATAATTGTGTTCTTTGGACTACATACTTCAAAATTTGACTATTAATATTAAAAAAAAAATTTACAGATCTGAAATGCAGTTATGGCAGTTTAGGTACAGGTACTGTACGGATACTGTAGCGCGGGTACTCATATCAGCTTCCAAATTTAAATTATTGTTTGCAGAGATCAAGGTAGAATCAATATGCACATAAAGATTTCGAGTAAATATAAATATACCAATTTTAATCATAAGTCAATATGCACATAAGGATTTAAATCTATAGGTTAAATCTAGCTTACATTTAGCAAATTTATCTTGAGGAGGACTCAAATGCTCCAAAAATTTATGCCTCAAATTTTTCCAAAATCTGAACCGCACTCTAATTTTGAGATTAGCAGTTTAGATTATCTCCATCCGAAACTTCTCATTTTGAAATAAAGGTGCGCTTCCTCAGTTCCTCTATTTCTCTCTCTCTCCACTTCTCACATTTGCTGCCGCTCTCCAGTTCCTTCAGAAAATGATTGATCCTCTCTTCATCTCTTCCTCCTCCGTGCTATACAGCAACAAGCTCTCTCTCTTTCTCCTCCCGCCAACAACTGTGAGGTACTCAAAGAAAAATTTCTCTTCAGAAAATGAGAAAATTTCATGTATTATCGAGCACATCAAACATTAAAAATAAGAAAAAGTAAAAAAAAAAATTTAATAACAATAACAATCATCCGAAAATGAAAATTGCAAATGAATTGTAAAGATTAATGAACAACTGGGAGGTGCTCCCGAGTACTTCTAATACTGAACTAGCGCATTCACTTGGTGAAGGGCTTGACGGTGGTGGCAACAGCCATGAAGACAATTCTTTGTTCTTGGGATAAAATAAGAACTTGCGAGTGAGGAGATATGGACAGTGAAACCGAGGGGACAGGAGAGGTGAGAGGGGAGCGTAATCGGTGTCGAGCGAACAGGAGGGGCAAGCGGAGGCCTGCCTCAGGGTTTTGATCGAAATCGTAAGGGGTTGGAGAAAAAGCGATTCAGAGAGAGAGAGAGAGCGGGGGGGGGGGGGGGGGGGGGGGGTTAGGGGTGAACTAGAGCCTCTAATCCAGCGTTCTCTTTTGCACGAATCATAACGTGCATATCAGAGGTTCAAATTTTGGGCAGAACTGGGGCATGGATTGTTGGGGCATTTGAGCCCTCCTCATTTATCTTTAATATTATAATTTATAGTACAACTTTAAAGGATTTTTAAACCAAATGGGGTTCAATGTGACCCCTGTCTAGCAAATATAAATTCGCTCCTGATTGTTTGAAATAAATAATGACAATTTTTTATGTATTTGTAGAACATAATCTTTCAAAATTTACGGATGGGTCCACAATAACTTTCTTATTTTATTATTTTCTACAACTCACTCAGTATGATTTTCGTTAGTCAATAAAAGCATGACTATGTGTCACTACATCAATGAAAATTGTAACATACAACCGACTAATTAAATAACTTAATGATATTAATTTAAGTCATATAAAACTATATATTGCAGATAGAGAGGCTATCAAAATGTTATGCTAGCTAGTAGAGTTTTTAACCCTGGTATCAAATATACAGCAGAAGGTTGCTAGCCATATTTTCTGACCAAGATTAAAAATTAATTGAACCAAATTATATTAAAAAATGTAACTCTGTAAGTGAAGGCGATAAAATTAAGCAATTTGCTAGAGAGATGAGTATTCAGGAGCTTGAAATAATATAATAGCTAGCACGAGTGTGTGGATTGGAAATTTGGAATGATGTGTATCATAACAGCACCAACTGCATTTATATTTACTACAGGATTTAAGGTGCATTTTTAATTGTTCACAAATGACAACGTTTTCTTGCTTTTGAATTAGTTAATTTGGGGCTAATTATTACCTAATGTTCTATCGTGATGACAAGCCAATTTAATGATTTTAGTTGTCACATTTGTTAGAAATATTTTTTTTGTGATATTAAATAAATATAACGTGTTCACCAGCATATAGTTATTTGTTGTACGTTACAACACGATTTTCTTAGCCATATAATTTTAAAGTTATGATTTAAAACTCCTATACAATTGATGCGCATGCTGATCCATGTAACAACTAACTAATCTTACTTAACATATAACTAGTTATAACTAATTTATATTGAGAGAAACGAATGTGTCCACGGTAACTTTCTTATTTGATTATTTTCTACAACTCACACAGCATGATTTTCATTAGTCAATAAAAGCATGACTATGTGTCTCTATATCAACGTAAATTGTAACCTACAACCGACTAATTGGATAACTTAAGTAGGAGCGGAGGCAGACTTTCAAGTTACGGGAGTCGAACTTCAAAAATTTTGTATGGGAATCAGTCATATAAATATTTTATAAAATTATGGGAATCAATTTATTATATTCATAGCATTTACTTTAAATTATATAGCAAAATCAATTAAAGTAAACATATTTTGAAATAAATGAAGATCAATTTGACTTTTATTCACTATAAGTACGCTTCTGAATTTAAGTCATATAAAACTATATATTGCAGATAGAGAGAGTATCAAAATTTTATGCTAGTAGAGTTTTTAATCTTGGCTGAAAATTTACAGCAGGAGGTTGTAAGCCATTTTCTGAACAAGGTTAAAAATAAATTGAACCGAATTATACTAAAATAGGTTGTTGGTAAGGAGCCCGTATTCACTGTTATTTAGGACTCCGATGGCAGGATGTACAATTTGGATTTTTCAAACAATCCAATTTACAGTGAATCAACCAAATCGACCTGCTAATGAATCTTTTTTTATTTAACATCGCAGTACACTTCAGTATTTTTTAATATTTTTTGCAAGAATTAAATCTGCATCTCACCGTATAAAGGAGGAGCATGTGCCATTGGCCATTGCGCTGAGCCTGTAGTCTAGAAGTTTCTAATGACTTAGGCAAATCAATCTGATACGTTGTTTCAGATCATACAATTTGAACAGAAAAAATAAGATCAAATTTGGATTAAAAAAAATGTAACTCTGTTAAGTGAAGGTGATAAAAGCAATTTGCTAGAGAGGAGTCACCAGGAGCTTAGAATAATATAGAATAGCTAGCACAAGTGTGTGGATCATAACAGCACCAACTGCATTTAGATTTACTTGAGGATTTAAGGTGCATTTTTAATTGTTCACAAATAACACTGCTTTCTTGCTTTTGAATTAGTTAATTTGGAGCTTAATTTTTTTCTTAACCGATCTATGTAGCAAGAATTCACCTGAATGCCTTTCCAGGAAATAAATCTGCTGTGATTCCAATGGAATAACAGTCTTGTTATTCCGATCCCAACCATTCAACTTCGTTGAGATTCGTGTATGAAAAAGTTTTGTCATTGAGATTCTCACATGAAAAACTTTAAATGGTTGAGATCGGAATAACAGGACCCTGTTATTCCATTGGAATCACAGCAGATTTATTTCCATCTAAGTTCTATCCATCCTGATGAAAAAATGTTTGTTGTGCTCTACGTACCTCACATGCTTAATCATCATTATTTTCAGACAATCGTCATGACAAACCAATTCAATAATTCTAACTGTCAAATCGGTTAGAAATAAGTTTTTTTGATATTACACAAAAAATATAATCGTTTTGTCTAACATTTAGTTATTTATTAACAACACAATATTTTTACCCATATAATTTTTAAGCTGCGATTTAAAACTTCTATATAATTGACGCACATGTTGATCCATTTAACAACTAACTAATTTTACTTAACATATAATTAGTTATAACTATAGAGGAGGGTTCCAATGCCTCATCTTTTTCATACCTCATATTTTATATCTTCATTTTTAAAGTCCAAATTGTCGAACCGAACCGTTCAACATAATATTTATACTAAAATATGCATAGAGATGAAATTATATATTTTTTGGAATTATTTTACTATTTTTTTAATATAGGTACAAAATCACTGTTTTTGAACCGTTCAAAAAACAGTGATTTTCTACCCATCTTGAAAAATAGTAAAAAAATTTCAAAAATTATAAAATTTCATCCCTAACCATAGTTTAGTATATATATCATGTTGAACAGTTCAGATCGATAATTTGGACTTTGAAAACGAAGATATAAAATATGAGGTATGATGAGGTATGAAAGACATAAGGCATTGGAACCCTCCTTTAACTAATACATATTGAACTATTATAAAAGCTAAAGATGTTAATAAACGAATAACGAAGTAGACAGACTTAAAAGTGCATTGCACATATTTCCCATTTAACAATCCAACCAGGCAGCCAAACTTAAAATAAGAAATGACATACGACACAAAATAGTCACAGATTATTCATTTACTGCATACGCAAAGGTATACAGATCAATTTGTCACTGAAACACACACAGAGCTAGCATATCAATTATCCAAAGAGACTAATCAACCAACACCTACATCAGTGTAACATCACATCATTCATTTTCGGCCTCATTTTCTTTGGCAAGAGGCACCATCTCCTTCTCCATTCCAGCGTCGCTTCCTTTAACACCCAGGCTCAGTAGAGCTCTCTCCCACTCTTTTGCAGGACCCTAATCATACAGGAAATGAAATATAAACATGTGAATATAATATACAAGGTCGGCTTGCTCTTTAGGTTAATAAAATCCCAAGTAGGTTTCATGCCTAATTTTAAAAAATATATATATATGATCTTAAGATCTCAGAGATCAAGAATAAGATAGCAGAACAAAAGTGACATGATGCATATCATGCATTCTAACAGTAGACCCCAAAAAGGGATAATTGTCTAGTAGAACCAAATATTTGTCCATCCCAGCTCAGCAACGGATACTACTGAGTTATCTTTTTTTTTTTCTTTACTTTTTTTTTTGTTATTCATTATCTAAAATGGTATAATACCTTCCATGAGAGGTCCTGAGACATGCAGTTCCAAATCATCTCTTTATGCAAAGCTGTGCCAACGACCTTAATAACACGCTTAAGAGTTGTGACAACTCTCAACACATCAGAAGGGTCTATCTCTTCATACTGAAAGGAAAAACAAGGCACTCATGTTAATTAATTAATGACCTGTGGAGAGAATATTGATAGCATATATTGATATTGTGCATACCTTGATACTAAACCGACTTATGTAGAAACCTGTTTCCCCATCAATGACTGTGTCCACCAGACCTCCAGTGCAGGATACTACTGGAAGCTGCATAAAAGAGTACATTTAAAAGGCAGACTGGTGTATTTTCTAACCAAAAAGGTGTTTAAATCTGCTAGTTCCTGGACCATAAACCCAGTGCATGTTATATTCATACCATTGTATGTTCTGTTTTTATGTAATGCAACTTCTTCTAAATTGAAAATAGAGTTTGGTAGTTTCTATTATACTGACAAGTGTCATCCTCTGAAAGTATCAAGAGATAGTTAGGAGGAAAGTACATACCGTGCCATAACGCATACCTAGAAGCTGAATGAACCCCCCAGGCTCAAAGCGACTAGGCACTATCAAAAAGTCGGCACCAGCTATGACACGGTGCAGCCACCGGTCAGTGAAGCTTGTCAATATCCTGACCTTCTCAGGATATTTTGCCTCCAGAGCTTCAAATTTGAGCTCTATCTTTTTCTTGCCGATTGCCTATTTATTTTCAGACAAACAAGAGAAGAAAGGAAAATATGTTTAATACAGTAACCCAATAATTAAATATCATCACTACAATATCACATTAGAAATTAATACAGTTTTTTTAGCACTAAAACTTGTCACAAAATATCACAGATATCCGCAAGAGTGATAAGAAAGTAGAAATGTGAAAGGGTCCTAAGAAAGCACAAAGAAGACCCACCATACTTATTCCTTTCTACTCTATAGAAGATATCTAAACTATAAATGCTTCCTTGCTCTCCCTAGGAAACAGAGAGATAAAATATGGGTACCGTTGAAGAAATTATCAGAATACGCATATAGCTGTCAATTAGGATCTTCCCAAGATCACATTCATGAACTCTCTTCCAAGGTTGTGATAATTTTATGGGTCTGCATTAATCTTCTCTAACAACAACAAAATTTCTTATGGAGATAGTATTCTTACTAATAACAAAATGGCTTTCTAGGGGGCGTGCATTAATCTTTTTCTTAACACAAAAATTAACAACAAAATTTCTTCTGGAGACTATATTCTTACAAGAATGATGACTTGCACATTTGCTTCCATAAGTTGAGGTATGGAGGCAGCAAGAATGTCAGAGCCTTTCTGCTCTTCGAGACAGCCGATGAAGGCAATCAAGGGAATGTTGCGGTCAACAGGAAGCTCCATCACAGCTTGCAAGGCCTCTTTGTTTAGAGGCTTAGCTTCATTCGCCTGTTATTTGAAAAGAAAGAAATCACCAACCTTCCACCGGTAGCATTAGCTCACCTGAATTTAATTTTATAGTATTGGTTGTCCCTGATTCTCTATGCTATTGTACTGCTCAAAAGAAAGGAACTAGCCTTGTACTACGAATCTAAATTTTGACCAGGAATACATAGTGTGCATGATATATAGTACTTCAAATAAATTTGGGTGCATTCTATCTAGTGAGAATGCTCTGAACACATTATTTAAATCACAAAACAATTATTATGAACAGATAATAAAATTAGAGTTCAATTGTGGTAAGAAATACTACTTACTGCTGTGGCATCATAGTTAGAAAAGATGAATCTGTCAACAACCGGGGTCCACTTCTTGACATCTATACCATTCACAATACCCTTTATGGCTGGTTGTTTTGATGTGATGAATTTGCCTAATTGAACACCACATTCAACAACTGAATGGAGCTCCGTGGCATGGTATGGGCTAACGGTTAATAACAGGTCGCACTCCCGAATTCCAGCCTTCATCCAGTTGATTTTTTTTCCCTTCACCAGCTTTTCATGCCTAAAAGAAGTCATATCTTCATAATTTCATTTAATTTAACAGTATTATATGAAATCGTGTAAAATCAGAAACTTCATACCCATCAGTAAATTCAAAAGATGGTTTGAAGCTATCAGGGAGGTTGAGAAGGGCAAAATTGTCAATAGCAAACCGGCCTTGTGATGTAATGTTGTGGATGGAGAAAGCAACCTAAAAACAATATTTCCAAAATTAACCCTGGAAGATCATCAAAATTGGTATTATAAAATTAGATAACAAAGAAAAGAAAATTACCTTGGCATTTGCGTAGATACCGTGGGGCTGGTACAAGCTCTTGAGGTAGCATGGGAGAAGAGCAGTGTGCCAGTCATTGCACACAAACACAACATCCTCACCTGAATAGACAAATCAAAAGATATACAAAAGTGTATAATAGCAGAGTAAATATGTTAAATAAGAATGTGAACAAGATTTATTGCCAACCATATGGTCCAGAAAACTGCTGGTTGTGGAACTTCAGAATCCTAGGTGCCTCAAGAGCAGCCTGAGATGTCAAATGAAACCAGCATTTACGATCATTTCAATCTCATAAAAAAATTGATTTAAACTTTCATAAACAAAATTGCGGACCAAGCACAATAGGCTGAAGCACATTTGGGTGTCATGATTGTCAGTACTGGTATCAGAGTCGTAGATCTTACCACCCTCCATGCCCCACACCTATAAATATATCAGATAAAAGCATAATTATTTTCAAAATAGAAATCCTAATACAAGCTAAATAAAAAATACACTGACATGAACTAGAAAGAAGACCTTTTGAAGGAACATGGGGTTGTCAATGAAGACCCGGTTAACACCGCTCTCATGGCGGTGAAAATAACGGACCGTTTCATATTTCTCCCCGGCGTCTATCTACACATAATATCATAAGTTCTCACGTTAGAAACTTGAGTTATACAAAAAGAAGAAAGAGAGAATAACACGAACATGGAAATGCAGAAACAAATTTAAATATTACCTCTGCCCAGAAACCAGTATCCCATGCATCACTATAATGACCATACAACGGAGTAACAACCATGACTTTGTGTCCATTTGCCTTCAAATCAAAATTCAAAGCTAAAGCTTGATTAAAATTGTACATATTTTTATTATTATTATTCTTACAACAGCTACTTTTATTGTGTACTCAAAGTTAACCACATTCTGAAAGCAAAAAATAAAAATTTGAAAGCCCCATCACATTTTTTTTTTTAAGAAAGTAGGGGAAACCCACTGGTTTTATTGAAACCAAATAGTTCAAAGAAAATGGTACGAATTACCGAACAAGTGGTACCCTAACAAAACAAAAGCCCAACACAGTATGATTATTATTCTTTTGCAAAAAAAGAGCCTTTTTTGTCGTTTTCTTTGTTCTCAATTTAATAAAACAAAATAAAGGATAAGCTGTGAATATTACCGCCATGGCTGGGGGGAGGCCATCAAGAACATTACCAAGAACACGAGTCTTGCTCCACAATGATATATCAGCACTGACAAAAACAATTTTCATCGGCTGGTGCATATCTATGTTTTCAAAATTCTCATTGCTTGCACCTTGCTTGGAGTTATTCAGAGCTGGATTGGCAGCACAGGACCTTACTTGAAGCGATTTGAATGAGATGCTTAGCCTGAGCCGGGGGCAAGCAACAATTTGTGCCTTGCCGAAAAATCTCAGCTCATACTTGGTCTTGGTATTAGTGCATGTGGGGAGTTGTGATGCAGTGAGAGTTGCCATTGTGAAGTTGAATTATTTCTGAAATTTTGGTTAAACAATTCCCTTACAACAATATTATTAGAATTTCATGGCTAAACTTGGTAAGAAAACTTAAAAGCGAGGGAAGTTTCTTCCTCCTCATTTTAAATCAGACAAAAGCTAACATAAACCTTACTCCTTTGATTGAACTTCAGATTTTTTATTTTCAAATTCAAATCATCCAGTAATTAACAAATAATCTAAATCAACAACATAACTAGATTTAAATTTCAACAAAAGCAACGCTGCGCCATGCCTAACAAACACACAATGGAGAGGAACATGCAACAATTCCAGAAAGATCCCCTCCCGTTCTCAATCTTAAATAAACGTATCCACATTATACCTTAAAGAATCTAAAATCTAACAAACTACCGAGTTACTGAATGCATATGCAAGAGATGGGATCCTTTTAAGAATTTACATGATCAGATCCTTAGACTTGCCAAAATCCCTAGAAATTATGGGGAAAAAAATACCTAGAAGGAAAAAATAGTAAAATCAAATTACCTTTCCTTTGCAAGATGTAGATTGAGATTACTCTTCTCTCGATCTCTCTGCAAAATAAAGAAGAAATCGGGAGTGTACACACAAACTCTGGAAAAGTGAGAAGGGACGGGGTAATGCCCTCCAACCTCTGGCACATCAGGCCCAATGCCACGCCTATTGTAACCGTAAATTTCAGTAACCGCTGGATTGCCACGTGGCAACTTTCTCACGATTGCTTGTCCCACACAAATACTTTGGTTGATTACTGAGACACTCCAATTGGTTCTTGAATAAAGTAACACTATAATTATTAATTTTTTCCAAGATTAGAAACAGTGTAATGTCTTATAAGTAATTATTGTAAAATGTAAATCCTGTGCATTTGAAGGATTTAAAACTAGTTACTCTTAGGTTCTCAAAAAAAAAAAAATTAAATAAAATAAATAATCTGAAAATGAAAGAGCAATATCTGACAACTCCATTCACCATTTAGATAGAATGTAAACAAAATTATAAGCTTTTACCTAGATCTTGAGCAAGGTTCAACATAAAATCATCCATTGATAGTTACTATGTTGGTCGCTATAATTTAATAGACCTAATTAAAACACTACTTTATATGCTGAATGTAGGTTCCTTTAATAACATTGAAAAAATACTGGTAAAGGCAACTAGCTAGAGGGATGAGCATTATAAAGCTTGGAATAATGGAAGACAGTGTGCAGATGTCTTGTTTATATCAGGGGCATCAATTCCTGATACAACTAGACCCGACCCATTTAGAACTACGGGATGGGTTCTTGGGTTAGATGCAGGTTAAACATTTCCTGACCAATGACAGGTGAGGTCAGGTAGGGTAAACAGATCAAGACCTGAGTAATTTAGTTATATTTGCATATTCTATAAAATTGAAGCTGGTTATTGAGAAAAAAATGATGAAAATAAGAATTGCATAGACTTATGCCCTTTAAAATGGAAGTACATGCCCTTATGGTTTTATCAACTGCCCACCCTTTGAGCTAGAAGATGTTTTTCTCTCTTATGAAGGAGAGGTCAGGTCAAGCCATGACCGTGATCCATGACAGGTCGGACCTATAAGGATACTATTAAATTATATAGTAACCTGACAGGTCAATCAGGGTAGACCGGTATAAGGATATTACTAAATTATTCTTGTCCCAACCTGACCCAATTCATTGATACATCCACTATCATAAAAGCAAAGTTAAGGAGTAATTCATTACAGTGCTCTTCCCTTTTTTTTCACGAATTGTTAGTTTGATTCTGATATTTTTTTTTTAATGTCTATTTTATCATGAAAATGTCAATACTGTATATTTATTAGTTTTATCTGTAGAATATATTTTGAGATATGATTTACTTCCTAGATTATAGGGATTAGAATAAATGAGATTTACTTCCTAGATTATAGGCTAGATTATAGGGATTATAATAAGTGAGATTTAATGTACAGATTGTATAGGAGATCTATAAAAGAATGGTCTGAACCTCATATTGAGCAGACAAGTTATTCTAATATCTTCTCTCTTGAAATATTCTCTAAGTTGTCATGGTATCAGAGCTTTGGTAGTTTCTTAGTAATCCTTCTTGGTTTTAGTTATCAAGACTTGAAACATTCTCAAGTCTTCTTGATTCTATTAGTTATCACTTTTTTGTCCTCTCCTAGTAGATGGAGTTTTCTCAGAAGAGTGCCATCATACCTGTTTGTCTGAATGGTAAAAACTATCTGTTATGGGAGTTTAATCTCTGTTGTTTCATTCAAGGGCAAGAGTTGTGGGGCTATGTAGATGGGTCTGAAAAGAAACCTGGTGTTAGCGATAAAGTGGGGTTAAAGAAGTGGTCTAGTGAAAATTCTAGGGTCATGAGTTGGATTTTAGGATCTGTTGAACCACAGATTGCTATTAATCTGAGGCCATACAAAACAGCAACCGAAATGTGGAAGTATCTTGAAACTATCTATCACCAAAACAGTGATGCACGCAAATTTCAATTAGATATGGAAATCCATGAATTTTCTCAAGGTGAAAGAACCATCCAGGAATATTACTCTAATTTTATGTCTCTTTGGCTTGAGTACAATTCAATTCTGTACTCTAATGTTCCTCCAACAGCTTTAGCCACTGTTCAAGAATTGCAAGAGAAAAACATGAGGGATCAATTTCTCATGAAACTTAGATCTGAATTTGAGCCGACCCGTCGGCAACTCATGGCGAGATCTCCAATTCCTTCCTTAAGTGAGTGCTTTCAAGAGCTTACACATGAAGAAATGCGTATGAGAACTCGGTCCAGTTTTGAAGAACAGAAGATGGCAGTAGATGCATCAAATGTGGCCTTTTTAGCTCGAGAAAAGCATAATTCTCGGGTCATGAACAACATCCAGTGCTTCTCATGCAAGGAGTATGGCCATATTGCTAAAGATTGCAAGAAGAAATTCTGCAATTATTGTAAGAAGGATGGTCATATAATTTCTGAATGTCGTCGCCGACCCAAGAAGATGCACACTGCTTTGCAAGCCGTTGCGGTGGAGAACTCATCAATCCAGTCTTCCACAACCACACAGCCCATGCCCACACAAACAACCATTACTGCTGAAGCAATTCAACAGATGATTCAATCAGCATTGTCAGCCATGGGGCTGTCAGGTAACCTCTCTTCAAAATGGTATTTTGATTCAGGAGCTTCAAATCACATGTCTGGAAATTCGAAAGGTTTCATTTCTTTATCTCCATACCATGGTTCTGGCCAAATTACTACAGCAGATGGAACAAATTTGCCCATTTCTGGTATTGGTGCTGTTTCGGTGAACAATAAAAGATTAGAAGATGTTTTATTGGTACCAAAACTGTCTACAAACCTAATTTCTGTTGGCCAGCTTGTTGAGAATAATTGCAATGTGTATTTCACACCTTTTGGATGTATGATACAGGAGCAGGCAACTGGGAGGATAATCGGGAAGGGGCATAAAACTGGTCATCTTTTTTCTATTGAGATTGCACAAGATCCTTCTAATTTCTCTGGCTTTGCATTTTCTACATCTCAAAATATAGATCATTGGACATTGTGGCATCGTAGACTAGGTCATTTAAATTCTGATAGTTTGTCTTTTATGTTTAAGCAAGGTTTAGTTTCTCATAAAAGTGTCAGTCCAAATGTGTGTTCTGTTTGTTGCTTAGGTAAAAGTAAAATTCTTCCTTTTCCTTCTAGAACCAATCAAACCACAAGGCCTTTTGAGCTAGTCCATTCAGATGTATGGGGTGCTTCGCCTGTTGTTTCAAGTACTGGATTTAATTACTTTGTTACTTTTATTGACGATTTTACTAGATTTACATGGGTGTATCTTTTGAGAAATAAATCAGAAGTTTTTCAGTTCTTCAAGTACTTTGTCAATATGATTGAAAATCAATTTGAGTGTTCATTAAAAACTTTACGATCTGATGGTGGTGGAGAATATATTTCCAATAATTTCCAACAATATCTTTTAGAAAAGGGTATTCTCCATGAAAAGTCTTGTCCTGCTACTCCACAACAAAATGGGGTGGCAGAACGGAAAAATAGACACATACTAGACACTGTTAGAACACTTCTTTTAGAAGGGGCTGTTCCACCTACTTTTTGGGATGAGGCTGTTCGCACCTCGGTTTTTCTAATCAATCGTCAAGTTTCAAAAAATTTGCAAAATCAATCTCCTTATTTCTTGTTGTATAACAGGCACCCTAGTTATGATATGTTGCACACTTTTGGTTGTATTTGTTATGTTCATCTTCCTCCAAACGAACGTACAAAGCTTACTAAACAATCTACTGAATGTGTCTTTCTAGGCTATGCAATAGGACAAAAAGGGTTTCGTTGTTATGATCCCAAGGCTCGGAGAGTTCGAATTTCTAGAAATGTTATATTTAGAGAGTCCATTTTCTATTATCAGCATTGCTCCATTCTGTCACCAACTGTCTCTAAGTCCGTGTTACCTCTTTTTCAAATTTCACATGCATCTTGTGATACTCAAGTGTCAAATCGATTTAAACCTGGTTTTGTGTACACAAGACGAAAAAAGATGATTGATTATATGCCTCAACCTGAAGACTCTTCTCTTAACCTAGTTCCTAATCATGACATACCAACTGTGGGAGACTCGATTGATACGGGTCTACGTCGATCAACACGGCTGACTCAACCTCCACCAAGATATGGCTTTCTGGCAAGTTCTCAACCTTGTGATGTTCCTGGTTCGTATCAGCAAGCTGTACACCATGATTGTTGGAAGATTGCCATGAAAGAGGAGTTGGATGCATTGCACGAAAACAACACATGGGAGCTGGTTACATGTCCTGCTGATGTTAAACCCATTGGTTGTAAATGGGTTTTTTCAGTCAAATTGAAACCGGATGGATCTCTAGATCGGTATAAGGCTAGGTTGGTTGCTCTTGGTAACAAACAGAAGTATGGTATTGATTATCTCCAAACCTTTGCACCAGTGGCAAAGATGACCACTGTGCGGGTTGCTTTGGCTCTTGCTGCAGCTCGAAACTGGTCTATAGTACAAATGGATGTGAAAAACGCTTTTCTTCATGGTGAGTTGAAAGAAACAGTCTACATGAAGCCTCCTTCAGGTTTGATCCTTGACTCACATAGCAAGGTGTGCAAGCTCAATCGGTCTTTGTATGGACTGAAACAGGCACCGCGTGAATGGTTTTTTACTTTCAAATCCATTGTTCTCTCTGCTGGTTTCTGTCAGAGCAAGTCTGATCCGTCATTATTTCTCTCTAGTACTTCTCATGGTTTTGCTCTAGCTCTTGTTTATGTAGATGATATTCTCATAACTGGAAACGATGTGCATAGCATTACCAAACTGCAAGCAGCCTTAGAAGCTGCATTTCACATGAAAAATCTTGGGGAGGTTCAGTATTTTCTTGGCCTTGAAGTTCACCACACAGACAAGGGTATTTGTGTCAACCAACACAAGTATCTCAATGAGTTGGTAGACATGGCTAATCTCAGTAAGTCTAACCCAATTACCACACCTATGGAGATAAATCTTAAACTTAGCAAGAATGATGGTGCACCACTAGCTGATCCTACTTTGTACCGAAGCCTTGTTGGCAGTTTGGTATACCTCACCATTACCCGTCCTGATATTTCTTTTGCAGTGAACATTGTAAGCCAATTCATGACCGATCCCCGACATTTGCATCTTGCTGCGGTTCATCGCATTATTCATTACCTCAAAGGTACTCCTGAGAGAGGTCTGTTTTTCCCTTCCGATTCTTCCTTGCAACTTTCAGCATATACTGATGCTGATTGGGCTGGCTGCCCAGACACAAGAAGGTCAACCACTGGGTGGTGTGTTTTCCTCGGGAATGCTCTCATTTCTTGGAAATGCAAGAAACAAGACCGAGTCTCTAAGTCTTCAACTGAAGCAGAGTATAGAGCTATGTCATCAGCATGCTCTGAAGGTGTTTGGCTACAAGGACTCTTGGCTGAACTTGGAGTTGCACAAAAGGCACCAACATCTTTGTATGCAGATAACATGAGTGCTATTCACATATCGGTTAATCCGGTATTTCATGAGCGTACTAAGCACATAGAGGTTGATTGTCACTACATTAGAGATGTAGTAGATCGGAAACTCATATCACTTCCTCATGTGTCTTCTACTCTACAAATTGCTGATATCTTCACGAAGGCACTTGCCAGTAATCGGCATGAGTTTCTTGTCAGCAAATTGATGCTGGTCAACTCACCATCATCAATTTGAGGGGAGATGTCAATACTGTATATTTATTAGTTTTATCTGTAGAATATATTTTGAGATATGATTTACTTCCTAGATTATAGGGATTAGAATAAATGAGATTTACTTCCTAGATTATAGGCTAGATTATAGGGATTATAATAAGTGAGATTTAATGTACAGATTGTATAAGAGATCTATAAAAGAATGGTCTGAACCTCATATTGAGCAGACAAGTTATTCTAATATCTTCTCTCTTGAAATATTCTCTAAGTTGTCAGAAAATAGCCATCCTAACTTTCAATTAGAAGAAACACAACGCAAAATAGTCAACAGTTTAATAGAGAGAGCAACAGAAACTTATATTCCAGCAAAGACAGTTCTTTTATTCTCAAGTCATACTATCATCATTCACTACGCACACAAAGGGATACTAATTAATAGTCAAACCAAACACACATAAAGCTAGCATATCAAACACCTTAAGAGACTTGTCAAAAACCAGCACCTACAGGTTATACTATCACATCATTGATTTTATTCAAGGAGCCGCCACATTTGCCATTGCAAGAGGCGCAATTTCCTCTCCTTCAATTCCAGGCTTACTTCCTTCAACACCCAGGTTCAGTAGTACGTTCTCCCACTCTTTTGCAGGACCCTAATCATACAAGAATAATATGTATAAATAAGAATATAAGATGATAAAAGGAAAGAGAATAAGATAGGAGAACATGGTGATACATTCTATCATCAGACCCCTATAAAGGGATAACAGATTGGTATAATCTACTGAATATTTACCCTTCCCAGATCAGCAAGGGATGATTGAGTTATTCCTTTTTATCTTTTGTTATTTTCCAAGATATATTACCTTCCATGAGAGATCCTGAGCCATGCAATTCTGAATCATCTCTTTGTGCAAAGGAGTGCCAATAACTTTAATGGCGCGCTTCAGAGTTGAGACGACTTTCAATACATCAGCAGGGTCTGCCACTTCACACTGGAATTAGGCATTCAAGTAAATTAATGTACCCACAAAAAGAATACTTGTTAGTTTGTGTATATAATACTGATTTGTGCATACCTTGACACTGAACCTACCCATGTGGAAGCCAGTTTTGCCTTCTATGATTGTGTTCACAAGGCCACCAGTGGAGGAGACTACTGCAGGCTGTATAAATGGTTATGTATGAAAAATTAGTCTAATTTTTCATAACTTTAAAATATTTAAATCTGCTAATTTCTTACTAGTGCTGAATAGGTGTATCTTATGATCGTGATATCGAATGCATGTACTCCCAATGCATAAAAATCAATTTTCATATATTCCACCTTTTCTGATCTACTGAAACTATTCTGAATTGAAAGTGGGGTTTGTAGTGCCTATCATACTGGCAATTATTAACATCTAAAAGAGAAAACGGCTAATTATGAGGGAAGTGAGTACCGTGCCGTATTGCATGGATTGGAGTTGGATAAGGCCACATGGCTCAAACCGACTAGGGATAACCATCATGTCAGCACCAGCCATAATTTGGTGAGCCAAGGGGGCATTGAATTTCATCACAGCTCGGACCTTCCCAGGGTACTTGGCCTCAATGGCCTCCAGTTGACGCTCCAGCTTCTTCTTGCCAGTTCCCTATTTCATTACACAAACGAAAGAAGTCAAGCATTAAGAAACTTATCATGAAGAGCCATGTAAGTCCCTAGAGTGTTTTTTTTTTTTGAAATAAGTGGTCATTGCCACCGATTTTCATTAGAAAATCACAAGGGTGAAGATGGTACCAAGTTGGTACCAACCCACCTATGTTCTTACATCAATCCTCATAGCAAGTCCCTAGAGTGTTGAAAAGGAGAAAAATAGAAATGTGAATAGATCCTAAAAAACCACAAAAAGGATACTCCATGTCCTTTCTCAAGTTTTTATAGAAGTGCCTAAAATACCCCTTCTTCCTATGCATCGGCATTCTTTGTTATATGCGTGGTATTTCAAATGTTTGTATAGGTGCAAACTAATTCTTCCATCATTACAGTAATAACAACAACATCAACGGGGATCTTATTTCTTACAAGAATGAGGACTTGCACATTTTCCTCCATGAGTTCAGGTATTGCGGCAGCGAGAATGTCAGAGCCTTTCTGCTCTTCAAGACGGCCGATAAAGGCAATCAAGGGAATGTCACGATCAACAGGGAGCCCTGCGTCAGCTTGCAATGCCTCCTTGTTCAGAGACTTTGCTTCATTCACCTGTATTCAGATAAGGGAAAATAATCACCAAATTTGCTTGATATGAATGAGTCCTTCTATTTATATTTACATTTCAACAGAAAAAACCATTATCTTAAAATGCAGAAAAATTGCATTTTATTAGCATCACTCTGAATCAATTTAAAAGTACTTTCAGTAGTGATACAGTTTTCTTGACAAGTTTTTTAAACTGACACAATTGCACTATGAGCAAACAATAAAAATAGGAAACTTGCATGGCAACAAGTTACTTACCGTTGTAGCATCATAGTTCATGGCAATGAATTTGTCAGTAACTGGGTTCCACTCGTTGACATCCATACCATTAGTAATACCCTTTACGGCTGGCACTTTTGATTCGATCTCCTTGTCTAATTCAACACCACGGTCAACACCTGAACATAGCTCCTCAGCATAGTACGGGCTAACAGTTAATAACAGGTCACACTCCTGAATTCCAGCCTTCATCCAGTTGATTTTCTTTCCCTTCACCGGCTTGTCATACCTAAAAGTATTCATATTTTAATACTTCAAGTTCTTTGAAAGGTATTATATGAAATCGTGCAAAAGAAAGAACTTCATACCCATCATAGAATTCAAAAGATGGTTTGAAGACATCAGGGAGATTGAGGAGGGCAAAATCATCATAAGCAAACCGGCCCTGGTATGCAATGTTGTGGATGCAGAAAGCAACCTAAATAACAGAACCATATTCTGAAGTTTAACCCTGGAAAATTATCAAAATTAATCTCACAAAATCAGGATTCCAGAGTAAAGAATATTACCTTGGCATTTGCATAGATACCATGGGCCTGGTACATGCTCTTGAGATAGCATGCAAGAGGAGCAGTGTGCCAGTCATTGCACACGAACACAACATCTTCACCTGAATAGGCAAATCAAAAGATATACAAAAAGTTTTTTAGTATAATACCAGAGTAAATAATTTTTAAAGTAAATGATGTTAGAATTTAGATTAAATTTCAAATAAATTTTATTGTCATACCATATGGTCCAGAATAGTGCTGGTTGCTGAGATTAAGAATCCTGGGTGCTTCAAGAGCAGCCTGAGATGTCGAATAAAACCAAACAGATAAGAATATATTCAACAGCATAATAAAATTGATTTGAACTTTTAGAAAACAAAATTTCAAACCAAGCACAATAGGCTGAAGCGCAGCTGATTGTCCTGGTAGTCAGTACCAGTGACGGGGCCATAGATCTTACCGCCCGTTTTTCCCCGAACCTAAATATTTTGAATAGAAACATAATTAATTTTCTAATATCAGTTAAATAATAAAGATACAATACATTTAAGTTAAAAAAGAAAGAAAACCTTTTCAAGAAATATAGGGTGGTCAACAAAGACCCGGTCAACACCTCTCTTGCTGCAGTGGAAGTATCGCACTGTTTCATATCTGTCGCCAACTTTTAACTACACATAAAGTCACAATTTCTTGAATTAGAAACACAAGTTGTGCTAGAGAGACAATGAGAGAGAGATTGGCATGGAAATGCAGAAACAATATAAAAGTACCTCAGCTAGAACGCTAGTGTCCCATGCATCTTTGTATTGATCGTACCTTGGCGAAACAACCATGGATCTATGTCCATTTGCCTACAATAGAAAATTCAAAGCTAAAATTGATTAAAATAGCATAATTTGTTATACTTTTCATGGTAGCTGCTTTATTGATTCCTCAAAGCTAATTAATTACATTTTGCAAGCAAAATATAATAAGTTACAGCCAAATTCAATATATCATAAATTAGGGGGCTTGACCACCACATTTTCAAAAAACAAAAAATCACTTCTTTGTTTTTGCAAAAAGAAAAGAAAAGAGCCTTCTCCTTTTCTGTACCCAATTAAACAAAAAAAAAATGAGATCAGAGGGAGAAGTTACAAAAATTACCACGAGTGCTGGGGGAAGGCCACCGAGCACATCACCAAGACCTCCAGTCTTGCTCCAAGGCGCCATCTCAGCACTAACAAAAATGATTTTCATCCCATGTAGCATACGCATGATGTTCTCAAAATTCTCATCACTCGCAACCTGTTTAGGATCCTTCAGAGTTGGGTTCACGGCACAGGATCTGAATTGGAGCGACTCGACTGAGTTGTTCAGCCTGAGCCCAGGACAAGCAACAATGTGGGCCTTGCCAAAGAATCTTGACTCATACTCAGGCTTGGTATAGGTACACTTTGAGAGGAATTTGGATGCAGTGAGACTTGCCATCTCTGGTTCTTGGTTACTGTAGAAATTAATAGAGACTTCCATAAGATTTTTGTTCTCTATCCCTCATCTCTTTATCGAGATATCCTTCTATCAGTACACAATTTTGCTTAGAAAAAACAATGTAAAAGTCTCCAAGCTACCTAAATAATTGAACGGTTCCTTTTTAACAATCCGTCTGATATTTCCAGTCTAAACTTGATCATAAAACGTAAGAAGTTAGAGAAACTTCCTTTCTTTTCTGATCTCAAATTGGACGAAAGTTAAGGTAATCATAAACCCTATGCCTTTGCGGTTTGTTGTACTCAGATTCCTCTTTTTAAGTACTAAATCCAAATCAAACAGTAAAGAGGAGACAATTACTCAAGTAGATTTAATTGCTTCGATCCTAAAACACAGGCACACATACGCACACACAAAATAACAGTTACTGCTCAAAAACCTCAAAACAGAGACCTCACTTTCTCAGTAAATAACTAAATAAGCCTACCCGGAAAGTTTAATCATAAAAAATTAGTGATAAATTTGCCGACATCCTTTTGCAAGAGATCAGAAATCAACCCTCCATCCGTGAACTGGCTAAACCCGTAGAAAGTATACAAAATCTCCAAAAAAAAAGGAAAAGAATTATAACTAATGCACCTTTGCTTTGATCGAGGAGGTGTAAAAGTTTCTTCTTCACTCGATCTCTTCTCGAACTAAACAAGAAATGGAACTGTATAAAAAAAATCTGGAAGAGTGAGAAGGGGCGGGTCTTACACTCTCACACCTCTCTCTGGCGTAGCTCGGGGCCGAGGCCTCCAATTTGTAACCTTCAATTACACAAACCGCCAGATTTCCACGTGGCGCCTTTTTTGTGATTGTGCCTTACGAGCCTCTCTCGATCGTTGGTTTACAATTTCACATGTCCAGCGGGTCCCTCCACGAAAATCTGCTATATCTCCGTTTAGTAAGTAATGGATACATCCAGATCCTACTTTTACGGAGATTTCTGAGGTGTAATGGATCTCCTTTGTTTAGAAAATGGAGGGAGTCTATTTTTTACAATTTGCAAGATATGGAAATCTATTTTGAAGAAACCGGAGTCACTGAGGAAATTAAAACAAAGACTGTTTCGTGCACGTTTTATTTGTACGATGTCGTACTAATCTTTGTGAATTCGATTTAATTGTGACAATCCGGAAAAGATAAGATTCCTTAACATTTTTTTTATCTTGACAACCGTCTAATAATTTGTAGCTTTAAAAATCAACCTTTTAAATGTGATTAATACTATATAGACATTTACGTAATAAATTCAAGTTTCATCGGAATATAAAATAATTTAAATTTTGTAATAGTTAATGTGAAACAGTTTTTGATGAAATATTAAATAACATTCAAATTGTATGATATTTCGTAATCAATCTAAAATCTATAAAATATATCTAATTTTTTTATATTTTTAAATGTTCGCTTGATTTTAATATTATTGTTATTGTTGTTGTTGTTTCTTTTGATAAACAACAATATAATTTCCAGGAATAAAAAATGGCTTGGAGTTCACCATGATCCAACAAACACAAAATGAAAGCAAAATGAGATGAATGAGACGTGAAGTTTTGCTTTTATGTTGTTGTTGTCATGTTAACATATTGTATACAAAGAAACGTTAGTTATGTTTGAAAGTGGGATAATTGGATAATAAAGTTATCAGCACCTCTTTTTGAGATAACATTATCTACAAGTTATATCAAAATTATTTTGCTCTCGAACGTAACTACAAAACTTGTTTGGCACGAAAATAAACTCGTGAATTAGAAAATCTCTTATTCCCTAAGTTTTGGCAAACAAGACAAGTAACTTTTATATTAGGAAAAATCTTATCTTCAGTTATCTCTAAGTTTTTTAAAGATGTTTGATAACATGTCAGGGATAGTTTTAAAATAATTTTCAAAATAAATAATATAGATAGTTCAAATCTTCAAAATTAGCTAATTAATTTGTATGATAAAAAGTTAATAATTACTTGATAAAATATTGGTTACGAAAATGCAATTTAACAATACATTTTAAAAAAATAATAAATAACAATAACTTTAATGTTCCAACTAATTGCTTGATATAAATTCCAAAAAAATAATCACTTCATTAACTAACACATGATTTAATTAATCAAATTAATTATCGTAATAAGAATTAAGTTGGGTACTTGAAATATTTTTGAATTAAATAAAATAACAATATAATTAGATTAGATTAGTAGTACAGATATATTATAGTTAATAACTAAATATATACAATTATCATATTAATAAAGTTAAAATCATAGTAAAAAATAATAAATCTATCTTAATTCGTTTTCCATATGTTAACTATAATTTAATTGTACAAATTAACATTAGCACAAACTTGTCAGTTTACATAACTAAATATATAGTCAAACGACGCAGATCTAAAGGCAGGTATCAAGATAACAAAAATAATAAAGTTTGAAAATAGTTCTATAAAAATAATTACAAATGAAAATGATTTCTAACCAAAAGTTTAAACAACGTAATAATGTTTATCACGTCATACCGGAAAAGCTAAAAAAATAACATTATGTTCATATTGCACCGCTATAGCGCTGATAGTATTATAATTTTTATGATCCGAAAACACTACAATACATCTATTTAGAACTATGTTCCTAACTATATGTGAATTGAAAAAATTATATCACATTCACTTAGTTAACTCTCTAATTCTAATTTATTTATTTATTTACTTGACTTAAGAAACTTTAGTGCATAGATCTTAAATAAGAAACTCTCACATCTCTAAGGTTGAATTAAAAACTATCACATTTGATTATGAACTCTAATAGTTCTAGAGGGTGTAACATGAGAAAGATGCTTTCCGAGCTCTTGGTGGTGTTATACGACGTAAATTGTCGTACAAATTTGGAGTGCTCGTTCAAAAACAAACCGCCTTTAATTTTTTAATTCTCCGCGCTAAACATAAGAAAGCCAATATCCGAGCCAGGAAACGAGTATCTCGTGTAGGCTGTAGCATAGCGGTTCCCGTCTCTATCGAATTCGCATCCTCTGAGATACCTCAGATTTTGCGTGACTTTTTGGAAAATCTCAAACGTTATAATACGTTCTGTGCGAATTTCAAAGCTTAAATAATACTGCCCCCTACGTCACCCCCGAATAGCCACCGGACACGTCGGTCACGGAAAATATGAGATATCTCAGAGGATACGCACACGTCTCTATCGGCTATTCCTGTGTTATTTGTACCGGGTTATCATTTTCCCAATATAAACCCGGTTCACGCAAAGAAACGAGACACCAGTCACATTTGTATACCCCACGCAAAAATTGAGAGCACATTTGTCTTGTGACAACCGACAAGTGAAACGCATTAAGACATAATTTGATACCAACATGGTTTCTTTGGTCACATCAGCTTTACAGTTTTAAAAAAAATTCACTAAATTTGTATAAATAATATTTGAGGAGAGTTAAAATGTTTTCATCGTTACTCTATTTTTTAAATATTAATAATTTAAAATTTAAAACACAAATATCAAGATAAAATTATTAAATTAGATCTATATTATTTTTTCTATGCACATATAAAAAATCATGACATTTCAAATTTAATTTGACCAATATCAAGTGCTTACAAAAATACATTTATATGAATAAATTTTATAAGTTGATTCGACTTATTGATTCATATAAGAAAAAAAAAACAAAAAAAGATAATTGTCTATGTTTATATAGAGAAAATAATATATATTATATCTAACTGTTTTATTTTAATTTTTTAAAATATAAGTTTTAAAATATTTGTTATTAGAAAATTAAAATGTAAAGGCATAAAATTTAGAGACATTGGAATTCTTCTCATTAATTATAAAGTATAGATGCTTATATATGAAACTTGACTTAATATCAGACTCGCTGAGCAGCTAATTACCTTCAAAATTTAATTACAGATCTATATAGTTTTAAGATTAAAATTTCAACCGGACGAAGTGACTTAATTTGAAGCACAATAAAAGCCGAGCGATCATATAAAACACGAGATATAATATTTTGATCTCGGATGAAAATCATCATTTGCATATCCATCCCAAAAGTATTACGGAGATATATACAAAATAGTTGGACTAATTAATAATTTGTTTTAACAAGTGAACATATTTTCTATACATCTTGTATAACATCTAGCGAATTTATAGAATTCATGATATCCGTCAATCTAATCTCGCAAATTACTATATCGATAAATGTTCACGAAAAATAATTCGGAGGGAGAAAATTTTAGATTTTATAGAAATATATACTGTGGTAGATCTTAAAACTTCAATAACAAGAACCACTAGCTGATACACTTGTGCATTCTCCGGTACTTGATTTTGGCACGAGGCAAAAACACAAGGATTTTTTTTTTGGTGGGGCTAATTATTTTTTTAAACCTTTGAATTTTTCTAGGCCGTGCATTCTTGAAATATTCCAGGGTAGCATTGATCCGAAATTTTTATTAATATTAAAAAAAATTCAAAATTTAACGATCTGCATCTATTTGCATATTATTTCCGATTATGTCCAATCCAGAGAATAATTTTCCGGATTCGGACTTACTTTCTGGAGAATTATTTTTTGAATCCAGCCAATCCTTTTCTGGAAAATTATTTTCCGAATTTGGAATCTAGAAAATAATTTTTTCGGATTCAGACCTGGATTTTATAAATTTGGATCAGTTTCAGAAGAGAAGAGAGAGAAAGAAGAGAAAGAGAAAAGAAGAGAAAGAAAAGAAGAGAGAAACTCGGCTATCTTGGGTTTTTATTTAATTTTTTTTACTTCTTTAATTGTAAATTATTCAATTTTTTAATTTATAATTGAAATGTTTATTGGATTATTATTTATTAAATTGTAGTTATTCAGACTAATCAAAACTAAAGATAATATGTGTTGGCAGGAAAATCCAGTACTGTGATGATGGTGTCTTTACAGTATCCGTCCTAGATACTCATTGTCGTTAACCGTGAATCATATCTTTGACTATCTCCTGAGAGATAGATATTCACGAATTGGGTATACCGTTAGTCAAGCAAATATGAAAATTTAAGCTCGAGTCAATATGTCTACTAATGGTCAACAAGACTACTAATTAGTATTGATAACAAATCAGGCATCATTCTAAATGATTTTAGAAATTGTGATTTATTTCCCACAAAGATTACCGGTTCTAGATTTTTTTTTTTTTTAAAAACTGATAGTGGCTATCAGCTATTACATTATCGGTTCTAGAGTTGTATGTAGAATTAGAACTGAATCATGCCGATTTTAATTCCCAATTGAATCTGAACAAACCAGGCCCGTTGTATTATGCATACAGCAAGTAAAGAACTGTGTAATTCTTTTTTGCTTAATGTAATTCTTTTTTCTTTTTTTTTTGCTTTTGCGGAAGTAAAGAACTACGTTATATAATACAGTAACAAATGTTCCATTGTATTATGCATACCAGTAAGGCAGTAAATTAAGTTAGACACTTGCAGCATCAAAGAATCTTCCTATCAGTGTCCGAGAAAATATATGCCAGGAAAGAGACCGATGATTTGAATTATTTCGCATTATTCTGGCCTGACAATGCAACAAGGACTAAATGCTGTGCACGAATAGTTTAAGGCAATTACAAATTTAGGAAAGAAGACACACCGCAAAGAAACAAAAACCGTATTGTAGTCCCTTTCAGAAATGTTCAAGTTGGGACCCAGCAGAGGTGAATATCTCCGAAAGAAGACAGAGGCAACATGTTACATGCTGTCATGCACCAGAAATTAATATATATCTATTTTTTTTCACTTAAACAAAGCTTAAAACCGGGAAAAAAAATCCACTTTTTTTACCGCTAAAGTGGATTTTTTCACTGTTCCAGGTAAATTTTAGCATGTTTTTCTTTTCTGTTTTAGGAGAGAAGTTTTGCACATTTAAAAAAGTCTGCATCTTTTTTATTTTTTTATACCATCATCGTATCTCCATTATTTTTCTATTACTTAATAGATAAGATTTAAATAATAAAACAAAACGATCGCATATTATTCAAAATGATCATTTCATTTCATGTACATGTAAAAACTTGTCCCATGTAGATCCAATTTTGATGAACATTAGTTGAAAAGAGCATGCATGCAAAAACAATGTGTCAAAACTAAACAAAAATACTATAAATTTTACATCACGTACATAAAATGATGCATCTTAGTTCTTGTTTAAGTTTTCAAAATTTTGAAATTAAGCATTTAAAAGCTGAAACAATCTTGCATGTAGCCCATATTTTGTGGCCTAAATTGGCCTGCCATTTAAATACACTATTTCCATAATTCCATGGCATTTGTAATCCTCAGGTTCTAAAAAGACAGCCTACGTCCCTACCAGCGTACTTTAAAAACCCCTGCTCCGTTCCAGTCATTATTTCAATATCAAATCTGGATTTATTTTTTTAGAAATTGAAAAACTAAATCTTCGGAAAAATAATTGTTTTCTTTTCCATTGAAAATAGAGCGAACTACACCATTCTTCGAAATATAGATAAAACTGCATCATCCAAGGTGGAGCTACACTTTCAAACTATGGAGGTCAAATACAAATGAAATCAATCATATAAAATTTTCTACAGTGAATAAAGGTAAATTTTACAATACCACACCATTTTACTCAATTGTATAAAAAATTATACACATACAAAAAAAATGGATATCAATTGATCCTATTCACTCTTTTTCGCTCTGCTCCTGACCGCATCATTCTTCGAAAAATATATGACATTGCATCAGTGGTGCAATTCCACCAAAAACAAGCTTATGGTGTGCGGTTCCAACAGCTTTCGGGCAAATATGTGATCAAGATGGAGTTCAATGTTTGAAAAACACTGAAATCCCACTATTAGAACGGTCCAAGAAACACGTATCCGGTAAAATTACACTATCAGTATGTTTCCATTTATTTTCTGAAGAAAAAAAATTATTCTCTTTCCGAAAAATTAAAATTTAATTTAAAATCCCAAATCTGAGTTGCTCCACTGCACATAATTTTAAACGAGTTATATTGGGATTTGGAAGTCAAAACACTATTTCAATATCAAATATAAGCTGTTGTTGATATTTTTCTCTAGCAATTGTCGAGTCAGTAATATACTAAGAGCATCTATTATGATTTATGAGAGTTTCTAATTTTGCATAGAGTCAAGTGGTCAAAAAAGATTCAAAAAATAAATGTATTAAAATTAATTTATTAACACTCTAATTTTGCCCGCTTGACTTTATACTAAATTAATTTGAATGTTTAAAATTTTCACATGTAGACACATCACTCGTAAGATAGGCGAGTTTCAATGGTTCGAATTCATTGTTTGAGACCGATTCGATGGATTTTAGACTTGAGTTCACCAAGAGACTTCTTGGTGAATTTTTTTACTATTTATTAAGCCACTTTGAAAATTGTTGATCCAACGGTGACATAACAAAACAGGAAAATCAACAGCCACCGTTGGATCAGCAATTTTCAAAGTGGCTTAATAAATAGTAAAAAAATTCAGAAAAATGTAAAATTTGGTCTCCAAGCACATATTAATATGGAGAACAAGATGAATGGTTCGGATCGACGTTTTGAATTTTGAAATTTCAAATTTGAACCGTATGCATATCGGGCCATATGCATACGAATGCACATTAGTCTCTCTCTCTCTCTATATATATATATATATATTAGATTTGGTGTCTATCAGATATATAGAGGATCCGCTTCAAGATTCGTACCAAATTAAAACGGACGACTCGGATCTCATTCTACACTGACGTCAGGTATTGGACTGGATCTTCATTCCTCACTTTTCTCTCTCTCCCCCTCTGTATCCTTACCTCCTATTTACTCTCGTCATATTTGACACCTCATTATCTCTCATTAGACTTTAATGAGTGCATATTTTTTTTAAATAATATGTAATTCAAACAATATTTTTTTTATAGACATGCACCAAAATTTTCAATTATATAATATATATATTTAATTTTTTTTTAAGTATTTATACTAATTTGCATCACGATGAAATTATTTACACGATTATATATTATTAGAAAGATAAATTCTTAAATTGGTCTTTCACTTAATGTCATATTTAATTAGACTTTCTTATATTCATTAAAAAAATAGTGAAAACTTTACTTAAAAATATAAATATTTTTGAGATGTAAATAAGAAGTACCAAATATGAGATACAATATAAGACATTACTTATATGAAAATGACAATTATCTCCAATACTGATGATGTCTAATTAGTAGATAGAAATGGAAATATAAATTAGTGTTTAATTCTTGCATTCATGACAGAATCGTTTTTGTAAACTTGAATCACAATACATCAAATTAATGTATGCTCATTAGTAATCAAATAATTTAAATTTCACAAAATATGATTATTATCATGAGCCTTTTTAAATAAATAACAAATATATAATCCTATTCCTCAAACAAGTAAAATATAAATTTAAGAGTTTATCTTTCTAATTTGTTTGAATTATATATTTTTTTAATATCTTTAATGCACTCATTAAGGTTTAATAAAAGATAAGTATGTGTCAAATTTGTTGAGAGTAAATAGGAGGCAGGAATAGAGAGGGGGAGAGATGGGGTAAAGAGGCTCCACAAAGACATTTTGTTTGAAAATTTTGAAAGGTAGGGCAATTTGTAAAATTTTCCTCCAGAGAGTGTTTCTTTGAGAAATAATTGAAATCCTTCTAAATTTCTGAAGAAGATCAGTTACGTAAATGGCCATCCCAAATTCCTATCGTTTTCTACCTTCGAAGCAATTGATCAAATAAAATAGAAAAGGACTAATGAATGAAAACAGTGGTGAGATGAGGGAGAATCTTACCAAGTGATTGAAGCGGAGGCCATGCAAATCTGGTGGGATGAGAGAAGTACTGCTACAGGAGAACAAAGAGAGGCAGGGAAGTGAAAGAGAGGAGGAAGAGAGTGGAAAAGACAGAGTCGAATGCAACAGGAAATAAAAGGAAAGGGGCGAATTGGGGAGCAAACTAGGAGAGGTGACACATAGAGCTTAGTACCATGTGGACATCGCGAGAGAATTTAGTGAAGACAGGTAGTACAAATAGGAGATCAAGAGAGGAGAAATTTGACTATACGTAAGATGATGGGAGAAGGAAATGATCTGATCCATCAATATTGTATCGGACGGCAGTAAGAAGGGGTGTTACTATAAAATGAACAGTAACACTCCATTCAACTTTTTGTTGTGAAGTTATTAATCCAGTTTCAAAGAGATGAGAAAATTTATTATTTAGAAACTATACAGGAAAGTTTTTTTTATTAAGAAACTATTTATAAACTCCATAATGACTTAATGATTAGCTCAAATTAATTTTTATTTTTAAATTATTACTGACATGACTTAATCGAAACTCTAAACTTAATTTCAGAGATGTGAGAGCTACAAACTTTAAATATCATAATTTATAAAAAGTAATTAATAGTTATTAAAAAACTTATTCAGGTTGTTGGAATGTAGATGCTCTAATACGTGGCTCAGCTGAGGAGAGGAACGCGTATAAATTGTCCGCTTCCGTACAATAAACAATGTTGGAATCACATTTCAACGTGTTATTAATTCAAAAAACTCGGCCTCCATACTATGATATATCAAAATCACTCTTTGGACTTCAAAATGCAAGCCATAAAACGAAAATTGTAAAACTTCTAATAATTTTGTTCAGAGATTGACAGCATAAACATTAACACTGCCGGCTAATCATTTTTAAATTTACAATATTTGTCTTTCTGATAATAAGAGATCAGTTAAATTTTCGAATTTTGAATTGTTATAAATTTATAATTAACATCTAAGAATAACTGTTCTCTAAAAAGACATCTAAGAATAACTGAATAAATGAGACAAGACATTAATTTTTAAGCCTCACCTCAACTTCTTTCATCTCATGACTAGCATGGCACTTGTTCGAGTTCTTCGCTGGACTGGACTCCACCGTACAAAATTCAAGAATTTCAGCAAGTTGTTTTTTTCCTCGCGACTGCAATAAAACAGTTACACCCTTCTAAACAGACTTCAAAGCTGTCCGCAAGGAGTATGTTACCGCACTTCATTTCAACGGAATATTGATATGGAAAGCTGCCAAATGTAGATAGGATGAAGTTTTAAAACAGTGGATGGTTTCCAATAGACATCAAATTATTTGATGCTTGATACAAGTCGGATCTACGTTTAACTTTGTGCTAACTGATTTTGATGGATCTGAATCTGAGTCCGTATCCGCCCAGGTACCTGAGGTGCAATTTATAAAAATGGACGGCCCAGATTAATTCCATCCAAGCTAAACTCAATCCGGTAGCTGTTGAGGCTATGGGGGGCCTGCTTTGAGATTCGTGCCAAGTGAAATGAATGGTCCAGATTCAGCACTTGCACCTCAAGTACCTGGGGTGATGCAGATTCTCTGAATCTGCTGCTTTTCTAGCATAACATCCAACCGTTCAAAATTTTTCAACAGTCAGTGTGTAATAGAACAAACAAATCTAGGCAGCTGGAAGAACTTGAATGGTTGGAATGAAGAAAAACATAGACGAAGAGCAGCATATTTGGATCCGATTTAGACCTATACGAATCTCAACCATTCACATGAACAAAATAAAAATCACACTACTTGGAAGCGCTCTTTATAAATGCTGTACTCAATAATGAACTTTGTTTTTCAAAACTTTTCAGCTAATACTGTATAAAATAAACCGCTCATTGGATGTGCAGCGATTAACCATGCTGCCGCACGTACTGCAAATTACAATTTAAAACATTACTGGACGGTAACATGTTAGATGTGAATTGGACAAGTCCCAACGAATTTGTCGCAGCCATAGAGGAACAATTGTTAAAGAATTCCCTAAAAACACGAACAATATAAAAATGGTTTAAACCCAAGGCATTCCAATCTGGCATAAATGTTAGTCATATCAAAAATGGATTTGTTGGCCAATATCAGTATAACTGGGAACAAGTAAACATAGGATATTTGGAGAAATCAGTGAATCTGATGTAGTAATTAAGATTACAGGAGGCGCCATATGAAGTTAAAAACAGCAAGACAACATCTAGAGTATGATCACTTACTAAGATATCTCAGATAAAATACTCAATTTGCACAGAGCTTGACAAACTACTACCTTCTGAGTTCAAAGGGCAAAACTATTAAATTCCCAGTACATTCAAAAAACAAAACTTGAAACCTTACAGACAAAATAAACTAGCAATTTTCTCATAAAAAGAAACTCCAATAAAAAAGAACCAACTCTTTTCTAGTCAAACAAGCTGAAGCCCATATCGTCGTCACTTTCCTCCTTGGGCTCCTCCTACAAACAAAATAACATTAAACCAATTAGAGCATGCTGCATGCTAATAATGTACAACTGCATGACAAAATGATAAACAGTGGAGAAGGTAAAATGAGCAAAAGGTAACAAAGAATATGAGGTTCAACAAGACCAGGAAATTACAACAGTAAATTCTAGTAAAGCTACAAATGCAACCTGAAAGCAGGAATGTCCTTGTAATTGAAATTTGTCCGTTGTAGACTTGTAGTATAACTATTGTTCAAATTTGCATAGAGACAGCTAAATCTAGAAACAAGTGCAGAAACAATAATAAAAGGTGAAATCTAACCTTCTTCTCCTCAACAGGGGCAGCAGCCTCAGCAGCAGCACCGCCAGCGGCAGGAGCCGCAGCTACGGCAACAGCTGCACCAGCACCACCTAGATAGAGCAAAATGTTAGAGATTTTGTAATTCCAAAACTCATTACAATTATCTTCCAATGTTACAGATAACAATCTCAGTATTCAAGACTGAAACACACTGAGTTCGCAACTGGTAACAAGAAACAGTGACAATCAAGGATGTATGATGTGGAATATCAGCAAACAGAGCTAGTGCAAAATCAAACCTGAACCGCAGCTCAAGATGAGGTCCTCAACACTTCTCTTCTCCAATAGTTTTGCGAAGAGGCCAGGCCAGTATGAATCGATCTTAAGGTTCGCAGCCTTGACGATCGAGTTGATCTTCTCGGACTGCACACAAAAGTAATTTAGCAAAATATTAAAATCAATGATGTTTCTAATGTATTTTGGTAATGATTTAGCAAAATATTAAAATCAATGATGTTTATAAGGTATATTGGTAATGATTACAAGTCCTTTCCTAATTCATTAAAAATTCTCCACAAGTAACTGATGTATAAAGGCTGCCTCAGTCTGAATGGTTTTGAGGATGCTGAGGATTTTTTTCCCGATTTTGGATAGCAATATGTTAATTTTAATTACAAAATGCTTCAGGTATACCATGAATGGGGGATCAATACTTCCAGCTGTGTAGTAATAAACAATATATAACAATAAGGTCAACTCATAATTTTAAATGTTCCAAGTACGACCTATAATTATAAACAGATTAGAATCATCTAAAAAATTATACTAACATGTAATTATAATTATAAATATGCTAGCAGAGATCCAAAATAATGAACATTTTACCGCAGAATCTACATCCTAAACAATCAACAAATTACCACAAAATCCTTCGCAAGATAATTTTTGAGGTAGAGCTACTTTCCGATCCATGTAAAATAACATAGAAAGGAAAGACACAAAACTATTACCCCCTCAGTAATCCTCACCAATTTTTTATGTAAAATGATATAGGGAGGGAAGGAAAGACTAACCGTGATGGGGATGCCATCATCGTGCAAGATGAGTGCGGCGTAGGTGCAAGCGAGCTCTCCGACTCCTGCCATGGGTGATAGATCTAGCGATCTAAGACGAAAGTTGAACAAAATAAAGAGATCAGTGAAATGTTCAGTTGACAAGGAGAGAAGAAGAATGAGATAGGAGGAGAAGGCTACCTGCGAGAGAAGAAGATTGTCTAGGGTTTTTCGTGCGCGGTAGAGAGAGAGAGATCGGCGGCGCGGAAAGAGCTAGAGAACTTTATAGAGAGAGATATTAGGGTTTTGGTCAGATATTGTAAGGCTTTGTATTATTTCTTCCCCTTAACGGATCAGGCTTGTTTAACTTCTGTCGAAAGCCCATTACAGATTTGTTGGGCCCGTCCATTTATACTCTCTTCTCCATTTCTCAGGATAAAGAATCTGCAAATTTCAAACTGGGTCCAATGCGCGGATGTAAAATTTACTACGACAATTTCAACCCGACAAGGCGATAACCCACAAACCCAATTCCTTTTTTTTTTTCCTTATTCCATGCATTCTTTTTTTGAATGGGGAACAACAAAATCATTCCTTGTAAATATAATGAGATCGGTTGGATTTTTTTTTAAATAGAATTACTGTAAAATAATTAAACAAAACAAGCCAGGAAGAAAATATTTTTCATAAAATAGCCTTCACCGATCCTAGGGATCGGTGTAGACAAAAAAAATTCATCCCACACCGGTCTTAGGGACCGGTGGAGCATTTTTTTAGCCGTTTTTGCACCCAGTAGAATGTTGCCACAGAAGATCCAACATTGGGCTGCACCAGCCCTACGGATCGATGGAGGTTTGGGCTACACTGGATCGGTGGAGATCTTTTATGCAATTTACGGATCCGACGGATTCTTTTCTTCTCCTTCTTACTTCCTCTTCTTCCTTCCAGCAACCATGGCTCTTTAAACTCGTTTTTTTTTATTCTCTCAATATATTCAACTATTTCTCAATCCAATTGTTTCAAAATTTTGTAATTGTTTAAGATAAAAAGAACGATGCAGGGACGATTTTAAGAGAAAAAGCCATGGCACCTGAAATAAACTTAAATACATCACCGATCCGCAGGAACGGTGCAGGGATGATTTTGAGGCTCCACCGGTCCCTAGGACCGGTGTAGGGATAATTTTGGGGCTTCACCGGTCCCTAGGACCGGTGTAGGGTTAATTTGTGGCTTTTCGTGCAGCCATGTGTGGCAGGTGCAAAAGAGGCTGCACCGGTCCCTAGAACCAGTGTAGAATTGGTTTTTTTTGCTCCACCGATCCTAGGGATCGGTGGAGGCTAATTTTGGAAAATCAAATCAAACAAGGCTTGTTTCAACGAAACAATTTTCATTAATTCTATTTTTTTTTTTTAAATCGATCGGTTTGTACATGTATTTGCTTCATCATATAATTTTGAACATACTTATTTAATGATCTTTTGACATGTATCAAAGCCAAATAGATTGTAAAATCCAACTGTCATCGTAACTTGCGGTAAATGCACTTCGTTAAATATATTAGCACCGAACTTGGGGTGATAACTAGTTATAATTTTCAATAAATCTTAACAGTTCACAAATCACAACTCACAACCCATTAACACCTAATTATGGAGAGAATTTAGACAATAACTGGATATTAAATTTAAACCATAATACTTTATGTGATCTACATGGTAGCTAGTAATAGTTTACATAATCACCATGATAACACCGTTCACTGAACGGAGTCACGTTAGATGAATGTTAATCAATTGATCTCTATTTGTTTAGTTTTATTTTTCGTATATGTGTTTTATTTTCAGTGTAGTTCATAGTAAAGTGTTATAGGTAATGTAAAATTGATTCTTATTTGTAGTAAAATAATTATATATAATTTACCTCATTTATATTTGACATTTATAACTTAAAAATTTAACTTTGCATTCTGATGCTATTTAAATAGAAAAAATGTCAATCAAATCGAAAATTATATTAAATATGATGGTATGTAAATTTAATTAATCTTATTGAAAGAATCATATGTTCTGTTGGATGTATCCATAAAAACTTTGTTATATTCAGCGGCGGATTTAAATAGAGGAGCAGGCAATTATTTATTTTTTAATTCGAAAAAAAAATTTAGACTCAATGATATTTTATATTTGTGTTTAGTTATGAATGTAAATAAGACCTATCTCTGCATTTAATTTACGGTCTAATAGAAACAAAAATGTGCAGAAAAAAGGTCAGCTCAGACTGATTTGCATAAAAGAAGATAAGAAGATAAAAAGACGTCATCCGATTTGCTAATTCACTCAAAAGAATCGTTGATTCGCCATGAAAAAAAAAAAGTCCACTATTAGAGATCTAAATATGTACCGTGCCGTGACTAAGATCATGTGACGTGCTGTGATCAAATCATACTTATATGTTGTGCCATGCCGTGACTAAATTTAGAATGATAGTTATGGTATGTGAGTAGTGAATAGTCACAGCACACTAGTCACGTCACGACCACACGTGACATGTCCAACTGTGACCGGTCATGTTAACTATTTTTTTTTCATAATTTAGTTAGTTTATTCATGATTCACCATTCGATCAAGATCTAACAGTTTTTATTACACACGACTCGCGTGATCATGTACCATGCCATGACCAAATATTTCATGTGATGTGCCGTATCGTGTCAAGTTTTCAAAAGATTGCCACATCATGTAAACAGTCATGACACAGGATATACAAATCACAATATGTAACCGGCACATATACCGTGTCATGCCGTGACTTTTTTTAAACATTCTCTGGTCATTTAATGCGATGAAGGAACAATTAATGATTGTGATAAAGGAACTCACCGCGCGAGCGTTTGAGCATAGTAATAGATGTAGAATTAGACTGTTTTTAAAGGAGCCCGTATGGTATTATATCGATATTATATAACATTAATTTTAAAATTTATTGAATATATTTTAAATGACTAATTTAATTTGTTCATACTGATTTATTTTATGAATAATGCGCTTATATTAAATTTTTTTTTTTTGAGTTATATTAGTATTAAGTCAAGTGGTTAGAAATGTTGAAAATTGAATGCATTAAATTAACTTAAAAACTCTCATATTTGACAGTCTGACTTGATATTAAAATTATAAATTTTGCATGTAAACATACATCTAATGAAGTAGATCGGCTTGAACGGTTTGGATTCACAGTTTGAAGTCGATTCAATAGATTTTAGAGTTAATGTTCTATATACTGAAATGACACTGATGTCATACGACTCGTTTTTAAGCTCATCAAGTTCTTTTGTGAATTTAACTTAAGAAAATTACTGAATTGACTTTAAATAATGAATTCAAATTATTGAAACCAATCTACTTTGTTAGTGATACATTTATATGTCGAACTTATAAATTTTCAAAATAATTCAGTATAAAGTCAAGCTTTTTTAATTTAACTTAAAAAAATATTTGATTTACTTTAAATAACGAATTCAAACTGTTGAAACCGATCTACTTTGTGTCGTGAGTAATACATTTACATGTTAAACTTATAAAGTTTCAAATTAATCAAGTATAAAGGCAAGCGGTAAAAAATAATGAAAAATGAGCCCATAACATTAACTTATAATTTTTTTAGCCACTTGACTTTATATTGTATTAATTAAAAAATGAGTAAATTTGACTTGTAAACGAATCACTCGTGAAGTAGATCGATTTCAACAATTTGAACTCGTCGTTTGAAGTCAATATATTAAGTTATTTTAGTTAAGTCACAAAATAGCCTGGTGAGCTTACTCTAGTTCTACCAGAGTAATAGTGAAGAAGAAGAAGAAGAAGAAGAAGAAGAAGAAGAGGAGGAGGAAGAGGAAGAAAAAGTGATTTATTTATTCACGGTTTCTTTATCATTATACTGATTACATGTTAATTAAGAGCGGAATCAAACTTTCAAGCTACAAGGATTAAACGTGAATTAAAATCAATCATATAAAATTACTATTTTAAATATAAGAGTCAATTTTACATTACCTGTAACATTTTAGTTTAAACTATTTTTTTTGCTGAACTATGGAAAAAATTATATATATAAATAGATTTTTTGAAAATAAATAAAATCAATTGATCTCATTATCTCTCGGTAAATCCGCTTCTACATGTGATTAGAGTTTAAATGGTGGATAGACACAAGCAATCAATCTTCTGTGGAAAAAGTTATTCTCTGCCGAAGAAGCTGAGAAAAGAAGTCAGCTGTCCATTTGGCATCTTAATAGATGTCTCCAGTTGTTGGTTTACATTAATTTATAAAAAGATTTATCTATATAAAAGAGTAAATGTAACAGATCTCTTACCAGGAAAACAAACCGAAATAGCAAAATAAATTTAGTAGAACTAGGTTGTTCTTAAGTTCACCAAATTTCTTGGTGAACTCAAGTCTAAAACGTATTGAATTGACTTTAAACGACAAATTTAAACTGTTGAAATCCGCTTACTTTACGAGTGATGTGTCTACATGTAAAAAAAAAAAAATAGTTTTGAAATTAATTTTGCATAGAATTAAGTGGTCAAAAAATCGTTCAAAAAATGAAAGCATTAAAAACAATTTATTAATCTTCTAATTTTGACCGCTTGATTTTATACTAAATTAATTAAAATGCTTAAAATTTTCAAATGAAGACTCATCACTCGTAAGATAAGCATATTTCAACTGTTCAAATTTATCATTTGAAGTCGATTTGATAGATTTTAGACTATAGTTTATTAAGGAGTTTATTAAGGAGTTTGATGAACTTAAGAACACCCTAGTTACACTCAAATAAATTTGTCTATTTTAAAAAGAGCATTTAAAAATAGAAGAGCGATATTTAATATGGTATAAATTTGTCTATTTTAAAAAGAGCATTTAAAAATAGAAGAGCGATATTTAATATGGTATAAATTTGTCAGTTAGTAAAATTATACTGTATTTTCGGTCTCGGTCCATAGACACAAAGTTGCGAGTTCGCAACGCTCCGTCTCCTTAACCCAACTCATTCTTTCCTTTTTTTTGTTTTTGTTTTCTTTCAATCGTCATTGCTTTAATTGAAACCTATACGAATGGAATTCGAACGTCGAGAGTTGCGCGACGACGGCAGAGGCGCTTCGTTCTATGCCTCTTCTTCTTCCACCGCGCGATATCCCTCCGACGCCGGATTGAGTCGTAAGAATTTATACTGAGTTCTTAATCGTTGATTAGTTTCTCTGATTTTGGGGTCGTAACGGGAGAATTTTTTTTTTTTTTGTTAGGTACCATTTGGTCTTTTCTCCTGTAGTTTTCTCTGTATAAATTAACGGTCTTAATGAAATTTACATGAGGCCTTCGCCTGGTATGAAAATTAACGGTCTTAATGAAATTTACACGAGGCCTTCGCCTGGTATGAAAAGTATGAAAAAAAGAAAGGTTTGTTTTATAGTTAAAAGGGAAAGAATTACGTTTGGACAGGATGGGAACTAACATAGGTTTAACTTAACTGCTAAAGATTTATGTAAATTTAAATCTCGTTCCTTTGAATTTTAATATAAATTTACTGTCTTAATTGATTCAGGTTATGGTATCAGGGCACTAGGTAGTTCTTCACAGTGTGATCAAGTACGGCAATTGTCATACAACACAGATTCAGCATTTCTCGGTAAGGATCCAGCAATACTATACTTTGAATTATTTTTCAAGGAGTATATATTTTGAGTAAAATATTGAAACTTGTGTGTCTGGAACCTGGATGACATCTGGATGTGACTAATGCTCAAGCATGTAATCTTCTCCAGATTATCACCTGTATATATTTTACGACATCCCATGTTGTACTTTGTACTAGTTTTAATCTCATGACATGCCTTTTCTCCATCATTTTTAACATGTCACGCCTCGTCATTCAAAAGTTGAGCTCACTTACGTTGGGTGAATCCCATTTCTTATCTACTCTTTCTGTTTCTGCAACTAGTTCAACAGATAAATTTTCTAATTTATTCTCTCCTCAGATCATGAACAATCTCTGTGCAAGTGTTGATTATACTTTTACACTGAACAGAAACAAGACGTTGCAGTGGTCCACCTGGTCCGTCTTTGCAGGGCCCACTGCTGGACCACTCCTACCATGAAGACTTAGAGCTAGAGATTTGTCGTGACCGCTTGCGTGAGGTTGCTGATATGATTGAGCTTTCTCACTTTCGTATGCTGGAAGCGCATGACAGGCGGGTCCTAGCTATTGCGGAGCGGGATCCTTATGCCCGCCGCATCCCTTTCTACCCCGCTCTACCTCCTGACAATGGCCAGATCCAAGGGGTGAGAAGCGAGGTACAAAAGAACCTGAACTTGGGGCCATACCAGGGCCCAAGGGCTGGTGTTGAAGGGCCTCCAATTCTGAGGAGGGAGGAGGTTGTACCTCATGCGGGGCTAAATGGAGCTAGGTCTCACTACCAGCCCATTGGGCCTGTTGAGGCAGTGTGTCCAGTGGGACCTGCCCGAGATGTTCGGATAGATGAGAGATCGGGTCATGATCCTATTTATCAGAATCAGTTTACTGGATATGACATCATGCGTCCGCCTCATATCATACATGAATTACCACTGCCCTTAGTGGTGCCTGTACCAGTACGGGTACCAAGTACTCAAAATGTGAGACACTTATTTGTTATTTAGACCACCTACTTTGTTGATTAGGCCTAGCATCGACCTTTTCTTTGGGATGGAAAAGAATGATTTCAAAACCTCAGCACAACTATGTAACTGTGTGTGTGTGTTTTTTTTTTTTTGGGGGGGGGGGTTGTATTTTTTCTTTATACTTGTTACAAAATTTTACAATTGTTATATCTTTTTGCATTTGTATGACAGAAGATAGGGTCATCAGCTGAAACCAACAAAAAGCGCAAGAAAGAGTATGGCCAGGAGGTGGTTCAGGTCAAGCCTTCAATGAGCTGGTCAAAGTGGCCATGTGTGTGGTGCTCTGTAAACTTTGACAGCAAAGAGGCCATGGATGCTCATCTCAAAGAGCAACATCAAGGCTGCATAGGTAATGGCCCAAGCGAATCTGAGAAGGTTGAGAATAATAGGAATGAGGAAACAAGACATGGTTTAACCGTGATGGGTCATGGTAATCAGGAGGAGGTATGGTCTTTTACTGCAAATCCTATTACTGATAATTTATTAATTCAAGTACCTTACAACATATCATGGCACGTATCATTTGCAACTTAGAAATTTGCACTATGCAGATATCTGAGGTATCAGGGCTCTGCACCAATAAAAAGATCCCGCTATATTTACCTCCAGCAAACTTAAAGCGAAAATCCGATGAGTCACATAAAGGGGATGTTGTGCCTACCTTAGAATACAAAGAGGTTGCTGGTTCGGATATGAATAAGAAGATCAAGCTAGTATTGCCTCTATTTTACAGTACAAGGAAATCTGATGAATCTATCAAAGAGGAAGTTGAGCCAACCCCTGAAGACAAAGAGATTGCTGGCTCCAGTACCACTAAGAAGATGAAGCTATATTTGCCTCCGTCGAACTTAAGACCGATACCAAATGAACTTGTGCAAACTCCAGAAGACAAAGAGATTGCTGGTTCCAGTATTAACAGAAAGATGAAGCTAGATTTGTCTCCCTCAAACTTAGAACAGATACCCGATGAACCAAGCAAAGAGGAAGTAGTGCCAATCCCAGAAAACAAAGAGATTTCTGGTTCCAGTATTAACAGAAATATGAAGCTAGATTTGTCTCCATCAAACTTAGAACAGATACCTGATAAACCAAGCAAAGAGGAAGTAGTGCCAATCCCAGAAAACAAAGAGATTGCTGGTTCCAGTATTTACAGAAAGATGAAGCTAGATTTGTCTCCATCAAACTTGAAACAGATACCCAATAAACCAAGCAAAGAGGAAGTAGCGCCAACCCCAAAAAATAAAGAGGTAAGATCCATACTCTTGAAATCTCCTCTCTGTGTTTTTTTTTTAAAAACTTGACAGCGTCTCTCTCTCTCTCTCATTTGAAAACCTTGGGAGATGCAGCCAAGTGATGTATTAATAACATATAACAATCTCTCTCCCTCTCTGCGCATGCTTCTGTGTGTGTATTTATAAGCTCACTCTCTCTTTCAGAAACCAGCTACTTGTGCGATGAAACCCGGTTGGGTTGTGCCAGAGGATGGGTGGTTCTGTGACCTGTGCAACGTAAACGCACTGACCGAAAGGGCCCTCGACGATCACTCTCATAGTAGCGCTCACCTCAAGAAACTGAATCCACTACCTACTGGGTCCCAGAAATCTGAACCTGCTAGTAAGATTGTGGCAGAGAAACCTGTCCAGGGAGTATCTCAAGCTGTGTCAGTGCCAGAGTTGGAGGAACAAAAAGAAAAAACCTCCAAATCTATACTCATGCTTCAATCAGATAAACTAAAAGAGGTATCTCAAGCTGTGTCAGTACCAGAGTTGGAGGAACAAAAAGAAAAAACCTCCAAATCTATACTCATGCCTCAGTCGGCTAAAGAAAAAGAGGTATTGTCTCAAGACAAAGGGAACCCAAGTTCCAGTGATAGGACTGTGATTATAAAAGGTCATGGAAAGGTAAGCTCTTTATCTACTATGCACCATAATATTTACCTAAATTGGTGATATCTCAGGTAAACTAATATTTGTTTCTCAACACCATGCTGGTTAAGGTAGTAGTTGTTCACTAAATGTTACCCAGAAATCATCAAGGTTAGCACGGGTGCTTGGTTTGTTTGTTATTCTATTCTGGCATGAGACTGCCAACTGTTTTTCTGTCTGAAAGTACTTAATTCCTTTTTCTTTTTTTTCTCCTTTTTACAGACAACGCAACCAGCTCCGAAGTTCTCCAAAAAGAAAAACAGTATCACTAAACCGTTTGTGGTCATGAGAGATGGCAAATGGTTCTGCAACCTTTGCGGGACAAAGCGGATGAGTGGAAACATCAAAGAGGATCACATAAAAGGTAAGAAGCATAGGATGAATCTTCAATCTCAAGCTGTGTCCCACACACCAGATTGGGTTGTGCAAAAGGTTGGTTGTTTTTGCGACATATGCAAGATAAAAATATTTAGCATGAGGACCCTAGACGATCACTTTCAGAGTAATGCTCACCACGAAAAATTGCAGGCACTGCTATATGGGTCCCTGAAATCTGAAAAGATTGTGGCAGAGAAGCCTGTCCAGGAATTATCTCAGGCTGTGTCAGTGCCAAAGTTGAAGGAAGCAAAAGAAGAAACCTTAAAATCTATACCCATTCCCCAATCGGATAATCTAAAAGAGGTGAGATTTCAAGACAAAGGGAATTTGGAGGAAGCGAAAGGAGAAACCTCAAGATCTATACCCATGCCCCAATCGTATAAACTAAAAGAGGCGGCATCTCAAGACAAAGGGAACCCAAGTTCGAGTAATAAGACGGTGGTTCTGACAGGTCACAAAAAGGTAAGTTCTTTATCCACTGTATATACCTAATTGGTGATATGTCAGGAAGACGCCTATATTGTTTCTCAACACCATACTGATTAAGGCAGTAATTGTTCACTAAGTGATGTCCAGATAGCATCAGTTAAACACAGTTGCTGGTTTGTTTGTTTCTATTCTTGCATAAGACTATACCAGCTAGTTTTCTGTCTAACAGGTGAATACTTGATTCTTGTTCTCCATTTTACAGCCAGCACAACAAAATCCTATGTTCTCCAACAAGAAAAATGGTGTACCAGTTAATGGTATTACTAGGCCGGTTGTGGTCATGAAAGATGGCAAATGGTTCTGCAAGCTTTGCGAGACAAAGGAGATGAATGAAAATGCCAAAGAGAACCACATAAAAGGTAAGAAGCACTGGATGAATCTTCAATCTCAAGCTGTGTCCCACACAGCAGAACCTAAAAAACCATCTGCCAAGCACTGGTGCTCTATCTGCAATATATATTGCATGAATGAGAATGATCGTATTCCACATATTAATGGGAAGAAACACCGCGAGGCCTTGATAAAGTATTTTGCATAACCAGGAGGAGCATTCAATTAATGATGATTTCTGCGTACTTTTTTTTTTTTGGCAAGAGATTCCCTCATACTTCTGTTGTTTGTGTTCAGTGTTGTCGTAATTTTTTTTGCTGCTGAATAGGTTAACAACTTTTGTTATATTAACAAATTGGTTGGGGAGGGAGGGATAGGGTAAACTAATGGGGTTGTTTATAGCTTTATTGTTGGACGACTTGTAATAAGAAGTAATTATAGTGTAGTCCTTGCAATTATGGTTCCTTTGGAAGATATACATGCTTTGACATATTCAATTTTTTGATTTAATTTTCTCCTGTTGAAGTAGTCGGATGATATATTGAAGTAATTGTAAAGGTGCATAAATTGTTGGTTACGAAGTCTCTTTTGGCTCATGTCATCCAAAAATTAAATTCGATGCATAGCAATACTCAATACTGCATGGAAATACAGAACTTAGAAGCAAACAAACGCTGATGCAATCCTCCTAACTAGCCATCAATTATTTTCTGTCACTGTGTCAATTCAAACTTTGTCCCTATATGACTAATACGGCATATGGCAGTACCAAGCATAGTGACAAATGGATTATTCGGGTTCAGTTCAGCTAGGTCAAAAATTCATAATTTGGGTATAGTTCGGGAATGATTTGAAATTATCCGGACCAGAGATCTCAGTCCTGTAAGAGAGTAAAAAAAAAAAATATTATGGGAAAAATTTGTAAAATTCGAGAATTATTCGGTTTTAATTCGGTCAAAGTTCGGTCAACCGAATAATTCAACGTTCAGTTTGACACATAACTATGGTAAAAAAATGAATTATTCGTGAATCTTATAACTATGGTACCAACTAAAAAGGTTGAAGGTACACACATAACTGAAAAGAAATGAGGAAAAGAGTTTACTGAATAGAAGAGCAAAACTTTGTCATCTTTTTCGGGGTAGTTCTCTGGTACATCTGTAGCAAAACTGTCCTAGAAAACTAAAATTATGCACATTCTTCATCAGTTAATTTGAATGGGTATAAGTTTGTGTCAATTTAGAAGTTATTTAATTCTCATCAAATAAATCGAAAACTTCAATGGTTAAATATCACTTTTCACAAACTTATTACGGATGAGCAAACAAAATGAACTTTTACCAGAATTGATATACGCCATATGATGAATGACACATCCAAGGCATAAAATTTTTTTTTGGATGAGATTAAATGTCAAAAATATTAAATATATGTACTATAAAATAGTTGTATACTGAACTTCCTCTTTTTTGGTTAATCATGATGTTTTTCTCTTCTTACTGTTTCATTTATTATCATTATTATGATTGTGGTTAGCAATCCATAATGAAATAAGTGCCATTGGCCCTTTGGTCTACACATGCTGCATGCGCCACTGACATACACCATCCATTTTATTTTCCATTTATTTTCATTAGCCCTTTTGAGTCTATCCTTTTTTGAATGGTGAACAAAACGACTCCTAAGAAAAATAATGAGATCGGTTATTATGTACATGTATTTTCTTCATCATATGAAAACGGAAAAAGGAATTGGAACAATGAGCACGTGCAAGTTCTTCATTAATAACCTGGATGCACGAACGTTTCCAATCAAGTTAGGTACTTAGGCGCTAGCTTACTGTGCTTGAAACATAAAATTCATAATCCTTAACTGATATTTTGTCAAGATATTTAGCAAAAAATTTATCAAAATCCAATGCAAGCTTGAGTATATACAAAAATACTTTCCATTTTCTTACGTTGGATCCATATAATTTTGATTTTTTAATATACTCGTTTAATGATTTTTGACATATATCAAAGTCCAAACTGATTGAAAAATCCGACTTTGTATCGTAACTTACCGTAACATATTAGCACCAAACTTGGGTGATAACTAGTTATAATTTTCAATGGAAATCTTAAGACTGTCACGCATTAACACCTAATTAAGTAAATGATTTAGACAATTTGAAATGTCATACTTTACATAATGTACATGATAATAATATTTTACACAATCTACATGATAATGCCATTCTAATATAAAAAATATTAAATATGGCGGGATGTAAATTTAATTAATTTTATTCTGAAAGTATTATATGTTTTATTAGATGCATCCAATTTTTTTTGTCATATTCATTCTTGAAATTAAGTATTGCACATTAATTTATAAAAAAAAATCTATATAAAAGAGTAAGTGTAAGTGTGTAACGGATCTCTAACCAGGGAAACGAAATAGCAAAATAAGTTTTTTTTTTAAAAAGAATAATTAAAAATAGAAGAGATATATTGTTATATTCCGAAATTTTAAAACGTGATTAATTTGCTAAAATGATCCTTAAACTAAATAAAATTGTCTAACTAAATTAATGATCGATTATATTGTCTGATTAATTTAAATCGAATCTAAAATTTCAAAATATAAATGAATCATGAAATTATGTACATTAAATTTTAGAGGGTTAAAACATAAAATAAAATATGACACTATAAATAAATTGTAAACATCCGGTAAATTGGTAAATCAAAAATTTGTTACAATCGTAAAACTTAAGAAAGAAAATAAATCAAATTAAATCGATTTGTGAAGAAATTAATAAAGTTGGAATTAGTAGAATGAAGGTACAAATTTTCGTACGAATAATATTATATCAAAATTTTCAAATTTTATTTATTTAAGAATTATAAATATTTATCGATAATTTTATTTATATATATATGTACTATTTAATATCGAATTATTAGATCCTAAAAATCTAAATTCTAAGTACTAAATAATATTCACACGGCATTATAGGTTTATTAAGAAATTTCGATTTGAAATTTTAAAAGAAATGAATTCCTAAAACAAATTGTTATGAGTTATATTAGGACCCTGGATTTTCCAACCCCTTGATCAAAACCCTATGCACGAATCTTGAGACGGGAATTTAAATACACCCGGATCTCTCTCTCTCTTTCTTTCCCCTGCCTCTGGGCCCCGTCGCCCCTCTTCCTCTCTTTCGCGTTGCCCCTTTTCGGAAAACCTAAGAGAGGCGATCGCCTCTCTCTCGCTCGTTCTCGCGCGCGACGCTGTTGCCTCCGGTTCACCTGCTCCTGTCACTTCGCCTGTGTGCGCGACGACTTTGGCCGCACGACCTGTCAGACGGTTCTGACAGCCACGACCCGCTCCCTTTTGTCCCTGTGTGTGCTTTAACGGGTATATAAGTCTCTCTCTCTCTCTCGTTGGGTTTCTCTGGTTCTTTTCCGCTCATGAGTTGAGACCTCTCTCTTTTTCCTTCCATTTTTCTGTGTTACTGTGATCTCCCAAAACCCTAGGGTTTGGGGTTTTCGGTTCTGTGACTTGGCTGTTGCCGTGCTTGCTGGTGAGCTTGGTGATTGTTGTGACTGTTCTGACTGGCGCTTGCTTAGTGCCGTGCTGGTGTCGGCCTGGTGCTGTTATGGTATTCGCTTGGAACCGGCCGTTTTCATCTCCCCATCCGTGCTAGCTCTAATCGGGTAAATTCTCGAGTTCCCCGTTTAAATTGATCGATGTGGCTTTGACGTGTTTCGATTTGATAAATGGCCTTTGCTCGGGTTGTTGATTTTCCTGGCAAAGGCACCAATTTTCGTCGTTGCGTTGCGTTGTGCTTGCTGTTGCTTTGTGTTGCGCATTGTTGCTGTTAGGCTTGTGCCAGGCTGTGATTTGGGTGTGGTGCTGTGTTGTTGCCTTGTGGTTGTTCTGTTGTGCCTTGCTGTACCGATACTGGTACTGGACCCCTACCTTTTTCTGTGCTTTCTGGTACGACTCTGTGTTGTTCCTGTGCTCTCCGTGTGTACTGTACCAATACTGGTACCGTCCCCTTCTTAGTGTGCTGCTTCTGTTCTCCCTTGTCTGTTCTGGTTCTGTTGGTACGACGCTATGCCGATGTGTGTACTGATTTCTGCGTGGTGACTGGCCTTTGTGCCTTGTGTACTTACTGGTAGTGCATGGTGAATTGTTTTACCAGACTTGGAACTGACAGGGACCAAATTGTGAGTATCTGGAAGTTTAGGGTTGATTGTGAATAAAATAGTCCCTTGAAAGAATTTTAAAAATTCAGGGGCTAATGTGAATATGTGATGTTATTGGGCTTGGCCCTTTTTGCTTGTTGAGTTCGGCTGAAAATTTATTGGGCTTAGGCCCAATCCGAATTGGACTTAATTAATTAAGGGCTTGGATCCTTTTTCTAAATTATGGGCCTTTAATTAAATTAAGTGGAAATATAATTGTTAAGTCAAGTGGGCCGAAAGGTATAAGGAATCGATGGATTAAAAGACGGCTTTTTAAAAATTTAGGTTTTCAATAATGTAACCGAATAAAACCGGATGCTTATGTAAACTTAAATTAAATCGGGAAATGATTATACCGTCCAGGGTCTGATGCCTCGATGATGACTCATAACATAATTTGAGCAGATACTATAATAACCCGATTGGACACCTGTATGATCCCGAAACAAACCAAATTAAAACACCCAACACATTAAACAAAAATAAAAGTTTTTATAAAAAGTTTTTAAAGTTAAAATAATTCTTTTAAACATTTTTCGAAGTTGTACGAAAATTAGTTGTTAATTATTAAAGGACCAATTCATTTAGCAACGGAGAGTATTTATTGGACATAGATTCGAAACGACTAATTAAACGTAGAAAATTAATTTAGTTATAAAAATAACGAATTGCGCGACTTAGGAATAAATTAATTAGAAAACGCGTACAATAATTAAATGTTTCGTTTTTTAAAATTTTATAAAAGAATTATACATCTAGAATATAAAATGACTAAACTATATTAAAAACGGATTATAAAAATTGCAATGATCATACAATCAATATATTTTTATTAAAATATTCGCATTAGAGATTTTTGATTATAAATTTACTTTCGAAACCGAATTCTGATCAATTAAAATTAATTGTAGTCCGTTTAAAATAAATCAAAGTAGATAGGCAATTAGAATATATTAGTTAAGTAAAACCCGTTAACTTACCGTAACTCTTGAAACAATTATTTTATTACGAATAATTCGACATTTGAGTTTACACAAGCAAGATATCTTCAAATTAAATCATTAGAATATAAATTTAATTAGGATTAAATTAGATTAAATTAGACCAAAGTGAATGATCAATAGTTGACGAACTTATAAATTAAGATTTATGCTAAGCTCGATGACATGAAATTAATTAATTAATATACGCCTAATCGGATCAGTCAGACTGACTGAATCGGTAATTTTATAAAATCGAAATAATCGAGAAGTTGACTTACACATTAAGTGGGACAAGGGTTAGAATAAAATTAGCATAGATTTTAATTAGTTTAAATTACGTGATCACAGATCAGTCAACTCCGTACGAGTCCGACCCGTGGATCGATCCGACTGACCCGCAGTCCGGAGCATACGCGGAGCACGCTGATTACTAGCGACAGAGACTCCAGCCCCCTCAGGTGTGGGATATCTGAATTATTCTTTTCGTGGGCGTACTCTTACCAGTCGATCCATCTGACCTGACATTCGCACTTTATTTTAAGTAGTTGCATTAAAACTGTAGAGCATGTTTATCCTCTCTGCACTGTAGGTAGAATTGCATAAACCCTGAAAAACCTGAATTTACTATATTTTAGGAGTAGAATAATTAAATAATATTATAAGTATATTATTAGAATATTAGGTTATTAGTTGTCTCCCTCTCGTGGAAGACAATATATTATTATTATATTACGTGCATACGCATGCATTGGTGAGAGCTGAGCAGAGCCGAGTGACTTCGTTCCGTCTTGGTGTCACTTGGCATGGGACGGCCCGACAGCCACTGAGCTGAGGGTCACTTGATCCTTGGATGGCTTTAGGATTATATTATATGTATAAACTTTGAATATATATCTTTCTGATTCATTTTACCATTACGTGCGGGCCGGATGCGAGCCCTGAGGCACGAACGATTCGGGATTTATTCCTTCCCTACATTAGGAGCTACTTTGCCTAGAACGGAAGTTCCCAAGGCTAGTGCAGGCCTTGAGGAATGATGTGCAAGTGCATAAGGTCGACGAGCCTTGATGCACGGGGTCGACGAGCCCCTGATCCTATTGGTCTGGCCGGACGGTAGAGTTCTCTCCTGCTCATGAGGGAAGAGATTAACTTTTTACGACTTGCATTGTATGATTTCTCCTATTGGATATGTTTGGGTGATGAATCGTTAGGCGAGATGACACACCGGATTTTGATATAACCATCGGCTAGTGTGCAGTTCTTGTGGGCAATGCGCGATGTCATTAGGCAACGTGTATCATTGTTCCCTGATCACAGTCCTTGGATTATATTATTCATATTATTTTGGTAAAGGTATAACCATCGGCTAGTGTGCAGTTCTTGTGGAGCAATGCTCGATGTCACTAGGCATCGTGTATCATTGCACTCTGATCACAGTCCTTGGATTATACTATTCGATTCTTATGATACTATTGGCACGGCACGGGGTGATTTACTTAATTTCATACTATTATTATTATATTTGTTCACACAGTGCTTTGGTACTGGACTCCGACTGGATTTATATCCGATATTTCACCTTGATTTTATTTTGGGTTTATTCCGCATGTTGGCATAATAGAATAATCGCATCATGGCATCATTCAAAGTATGATAAATTATATTAGATATTAATATAGGTTCACACATGTGCATATTTTCAATTGCATTCATTTTATAAATAAAAGTGCTTTGACCGTAGAGGATCCCTGAGGGGATAATTCTGGGTCACATACTGGGCGATTCGTCGCTCACCCACAAGTTGTTTCGTGGGTTTTAGGTACAGATTCTGGCGGTCCGCAGCAGGAGATGTCAGGAGCTGTCCCCGAGGGCCACACCACTTGACCTAGTTAGGATTATGCTTTTGATTAGGTTTACGAGTCCCGTATTTTCTGTGTTATATATATACGGGCTCGATAGATCATGTATCCCCTTCTATAGATGGTGTGATTTGGATCCGAGATGGATCGAATTATATGTTATGTATGTGTATGTTTATTTATTTGCTATGTGACTGATGCTTGATAATTATATTATTTTGCTTCCGCTGCTGTTTGATTTATTATTGATGATTAGCCTTGCGTGCTTAATGACTAATTAAGCACGAGGCGAGGTTGATCACACCTTAATCCAGAATTCCTGGTTTGGGGTGTGACATATATAATTAATTAGTTACAAATTTATCAATTAATAAAGTTAAATGAACGATTCTACAGTACTATACATATAGTATATATCGGTCCGTACTAAGAATCTCTTTATTCATTTTTAAAGTTCAAAAAATCAATATGAACCGCTCAATGTGATCTTCATATAAACATATATTTTGAATGGGTAGAAAATATTATGGACCACCAAAAGTAGTGATTTTCTTTCACTTAGAAAATAGTAACTTTAAAAAATATATATAAAGGTTAGAAGATGAAGACCAATAATACAATAAATATGTACTTTGCATATTATCGAAGTCTAAGGGTGGCAAAAAAACTCATAGTGGATCGATCATGATTCGTATCTGACTCACTCGTCAATAGCTCGTTCGTTAGTGAATTGAGCTATTAACGAGCCAGCTCACCACAAGTTTGATCCATAATTAACGAGTTTGAGCTGAGACCTAGCTCGCTTGCGAGCTGACGAGCTAGCTCGGTCCAGGTATTAATTTGTTTGATTTGATATGCATAAATTTATTTTGCAAAATATATTAGTATGAATTTAGAGATTTGATATTTTGATATGTATGAATTTAGTTACAAACTTAATTTATAATAATTAATTTATTTAGTTGCACTTGAATTAGGGTACTGCTCAAGCTATCGAAATGAATTTATGATACAAACTATATTTTGTTTGAAGATTTTTTTGAATTTGTATGATTGTGAACCAACATAGTCCAGTGAGTTAACGAGTTAGTTTGGTTCAGCTCTGAACTTATTAGTGATGATTTTGAACTAAAATTTTAGTTCAAATTCTTTATTTCAGCTCAGTCGACTCGCTCAGCAGATGAGACAGCTCAGTCGACTTGCTCAGCATATGTGACAAGCTGATCAGATCAGAGACTAACTAGAGACTAGCTAGAGATTAACTAGACAAATCAGAGTCTAGCTCGGTCGTTGCCACCCTACCGTAGTCTCACTTCACTCGAAGTTAAATTCTGTCCGTATTCTGTTTCTGTGTCCATGGACGCACGCACCCAAACAAAAAGCAACGTAATTTCTCTGGCCCACAAATCAGACACTCACTAGAGAATCATTCCGATATATGCAAATGAGCTAGTCGAGTTCGCAACTACAACTCTCCCTCCCGATCGCACCACTCGACAATTTAATTCCTTTTTTTTTGTTTCTTTCGACCGTCATTGAAACCTAGCTAAATGGAATTCGAGCGTCGAGAGTTGCGCGACCACGGCAGAGGCGCTTCGTTCTATGTCTCTTCTTCTTCAGCTGCGCGATATCTCTCCGACGCCGGATTGAGTCGTAAGAATTCATATAGAGCTTTTAATCGTTGATTAGTTTCTCTTATTTTGGCGACGTAACAGGAGATTTTTTTTTTGTTAGTTGTTAGGTACTCTTTGTTCCTTTCTCCTGTAGTTCTGTCAGTGTAAATCAAATGTTTTAATGAAATTTACATGAGCCTTTCGCCTATTCTGAAAAGAAGAAAATGTTGGTTTCATAGTTAAAAGGGAAAGAATTACGTTTGGACAGGATGGGAAAGCATAGGTTAAAGAACATACTTGAATAATACTGCTATAGATTTTTGTAATTTCAAGTCTCGTTCCTTTGAATTTGGATTTAAATTTACGACTTTATTGATTCAGGTTACAGTATCAGTGCACTGGGTAGTTCTTCACAGCCTGATCAAGTACGGCGATTGTCATACGACACAGATTCAACATTTCTTGGTAAGGATCCAGCAATACTAAATTTTGAATCATTTTTGAAGGAATATATATTTGGAGTAAAATATTGAACTCGTGTGTCTGCTATCTGGATGACATCTGGTTGTACATGACCTATGCTCAAGCTTGTAATATCTCCAGATTATCAGTTGTATATAATTTACGGCACCCCATGTTGTACTTCGTACTAGTTTTAATCTCTAAACACAATGTGCCTTCTCTCCATCTTTTTTAACATGTCACGTATGGTCGTTCGAAGTTGGGCCCACTTATGCTAGGTGAATCCCATTTCCTGCTGACTCTTTCTGTTTCTGCAACAAGTTCACAAGTCTTGATTAAACTTTTACACTGAACAGAAGCAAGACGCTGCAGTGGTCCACCTGGTCCGTCTTTGCGGGACCCACTGCTGAACCCCTCCCACCGCAAAGACCTAGAGCTAGAGATACATCGTGGCCGCTTGCGTGAGGTTGCTGATAGGATTGAGCTTTCTCACCTTCGTATGCTGGAAGCGCATGACAGGCGCGCCCTAGCTATTGCTGAGCAGAATCCTTATGCCCGTCTCATCCCTTTCTACCCTGCACTACCTCCTGAAAATGGCCAGATCAGTAACACTGCACAAGGAGAGAGAAGCGAGGTACAAAAAGACCTGAATGTGGGGCCAGACGGGGGCCCAAGGGCTGGTGTTGAAGGGCCTCCAATTCTGAGGAGGGAGGAGGTTGTACCTCGTGTGGGGCTGGATGGAGCTAGGTCGCACTACCAACCCATTGGGCCTGTTGAGGCAGTGTGTCCAGTGGGACCTGCCCGAGATGTTTGGATAGATGAGAGACTGGGTCATGATCCTATTTTGCAGAATCAGTTTATTGGATATAACATGATGCTTCCACCTCAAATCATACATGAATTACCACCGCCCTTAGAGGTGCCTGTACCGGTACCGGTACTAACTACTGAAAATGTGAGACACTTGTTTGTTATTTAGACTATCCACTTTGTTGATTAGGTCTAGCATTGGCTTTTTCTTTGGGGTGGAATAGGAAAAATGGTTTCAAAACCTTAGTCTGACTATGCAACTGTTGGGTGGGGGGTTGTAATTTTTCTTTATACTTGTTTTTACAAAATTTGACCAATAGTTATATCTTTTTGCTTTTGTATGATAGAAGATAGGGTCATCAGCTGGCATGGACAAAAAGCGCAAGAAAGAGTATGGCCAGGATGTGATTCAGGTCAAGCTTACAATGAGGTGGTCAAAATGGCCATGTGTGTCGTGCTCTGTAAACTTTGACAGCAAAGATGCCATGGATGCTCATCTCAAAGAGCAACATCAAGGCTGCAAAGGCAATGGCCCAAGCGAATCTGAGAAGGTTGAGAATAATAGGAATAAGGAGACAAGAACTGGTTTAACTGTGATGAGTGATGGTGATCTGAAGGAGGTATGGTCTTTTATTGCAAATCCTAGTGCTGATAATTTGTTAATTCAAATACCTTACAACATATCATGACACATCATTTGCAACTAAAATTTGCAATCTGCAGATATCTGAGGTATCAGGGCCCCGCACCAATAAAACGATCCCGCTAAATTTACCTCCAGCAAACTTAAAGCGAAAATCCAATGAGTTACAGAAAGGGGATGTTGTGCCTACCCCAGAAAACAAAGAGGTTGCTGGTTTGGATACGGATAAGAAGATCAAGCTAGATTTGCCTCTATTTTACTCTACAAGGAAATCCGATGAACCTAACAAAGAGGAAGTTGTACCAACCTCGGAAGACAAAGAAATTACTGGCTCCAGTACCACTAAGATGATGAAGCTATATTTGCCTCAGTCGGACTTAAGACAGATACCCAATGAACTTGTGCAAACCCCAGAAGACAAAGGGATTGATTGTTCCAGTATTAACAGAAAGATGAAACTAGATTTGTCTCCATCAAACTTAAAACAGATACCTGTTGGACCAAGCAATGAGGAAGTAGTGCCAATCCCAGAAAACAAAGAGAATGCTGGTTCCAGTATTAACAGAAAGATGAAGCTAGATTTGTCTCTATCAAACTTAAAACAGATACTCGATGAACCAAGCAAAGAGGAAGTAGTGCCAATCCCAGAAAACAAAGAGGTAAGATCCATACTCTTGCAATCTCTCTCTCTCTCAAACCTTGGCAGATGCTGCCAAGTGATGTATTAATAACATAAAAACTCTCTCTCTCTCTGCTCATGCTTCTGTGTGTCTGCGTGTGTATTTATAAACTCACTCTCTCTTTCAGAAACCAGCTACTGGTGCGGTGAAACAAGGTTGGGTTGTGCCAGAGGATGGATGGTTCTGTGACCTGTGCAAGATAACAACACTGACAGAAGGGACCCTAGACGATCACTTTCGGAGTAGCGCTCACCTTAAGAAACTGAATGCACTACCTAATGGGTCCCAGAAATCTGAACCTGCTAGTAAGATTGTGGTAGTGAAGCCTGTCCAGGGAGTATCTCAAGCTGTGTCAGTGCCAGAGTTGGAGGAAGCAAAAACTGAAACCTCAAAATCTATACCCATGCCCCAATCAGATAAACCAAAAGAGGCGGTGTCTCAAGACAAAGGGAACCCAAGTTCAAGTAATAGGATGGTGATTCTGACAGGTCACAAAAAGGTAAGTTCTTTATCCCCTCCGTACCATAATATATACCTATATTGGTGTGATGTGTCAGGAAGACACCTTTATTGTTTCTCAATGCCATACTGTTTTTTTTTTTGGTCATTCAAAGCCCATAGGCACCTTACATTACATCAGAGTTCACTCATTACTGCCTAATAAACACCATACTGGTTAAGGCAGTAATTGTTCACTAAATGATGTCCAGATAGCATCAATTAACACAGTTGCTGGTTTGTTTGCCAACTACTTTTCTGATTAATAGGTGAATACTTCATTCTTGTTCTTCATTTTGCAGACAGCACAACAAACTCCGAAGTTCTCCAACAATAAAAATAGTGTACCAGTTAATGGTATCCCTAAGCCGGTTCTGGTTATGAAAAATGGCAAATGGTTCTGCAACCTTTGCGAGGTAAAGTTGATAAGTGAAAGGAGCAAAGAGGAACACATAAAAGGTAAGAGGCACAGGATGAATCTTCAATCTCAAGCCGTGTCCCACACACCAGAACCTAATGAACCATCTGCCAAATTGCGCTGGTGCTATACCTGCAATATATGTTTCACAAATGAAAATGGTCTTATTGCACATATTAATGGGAAGAAACACCACTAGGTATTGATGAAGCAAATGCATTTTGTATAACAGGAAGGAGCATTCAATTAATGATGATTTCCTCATACTTCTGTTGTTTGTGTTCAGTGATGTCGTAAGTTTATTTTTGCTACTGAATAGGTTAGCAACTTTTGGTATATTAACAAATTAGGGGAAGTGGTTGGGGGAGGGAAATATAGGGTAACTAAAAGGGATTGTTTATAGCTTTATTACTGGAGCAATTGTAAAGAGTGTAGTGCTTGCTATTATGGTTTCTTTGGAAACACACCAAATTATCAGTCCAATCCTTTTGTACTTCCAGCAAATTTTGCAGTGGTGCTCTTGTCACTAGCAACTCTCACTTGTTGCTTCCCCCCTTAAAAGAAATTATGAGAATGGAAGCTGCAGTAAGGAAAATGGACGACGATAGGGAAGAAATACATGCTTTGAAATATTCAATTTTTTATTTAAGTTTGTCCTGTTCAATTAGTTGGGATGCCATGTTGAAGCAATTTGTGAAGGTGCAAAAATTGTTGATTATGTGGTCTCTTTTGGCGCATGTCATCCAAAAATTAGGCCTCGATGCATAGCAATACTGCATGGAATGGAGATACAGTAAGAAGCAGACAAACGCTGATGCAATCGTCCTAACTAGCCATTAATTATTTTCTGTTAGCGTGTCAATTCAAACTTTGTCCCTGTATCATTTCTATGGCATACGGCATATGGCAGCAACAACTAATATTGTAATATAGCATGCAAGAAGTACCCAAAGGGTGAAAGCACACACATAACTAAAAGGAAATAAGGAAATGAGTTTAGTGAATAGAGAAAAAAAAGCTAATTTTGTTTTGTTATCTTTTTCGGGGTAGTTCTCTGGTACATTTGTAGCAAAACTATCCTAAAAAACTAAAATTATACACATTCTTCATCATTTTACAAGTTATTTATTTCTCATCGAATAAATCGGAACCTTCCATGGTTAAAAATATAATTTTTCACGAACTTATTATGGATGAGCAAACAAAATGATTTTTGACCAAAATTGACATACCCTAAATGATGAATGACGGGAGCTGATATTAACACTATAAAATTTGTTACTAACACAATGCAATTCAAATTTTTTTATCTATGGACAAAATTGCCCTTCGTCAAGCAATTACTTCTTTTTGCTCCCTTAAATAGTAAACTTTTAAATATCTATATATCTTTTAAAATACTTTCTAAATTTGTTTATCTTTTTCATAGAGAGAAAAAAAGCAACAAATTGGAGCTATCAATGATTCTATTATTACTTTATTATTTTTATTTATGAAGCTCTTAGAAGGTCCTTAATTTTTTGCATCTTCTACTCTTTTTTTATGAAACAAACTGATTTTTTTGGATCACCTTCTATTATCTGAATTGAAGCATTGTTTATCAGGCAACACACATACCCTCTCCCCTCACCACACACCAAAAAACAAAGAATAAAAAAATTGTATATATATTCCTCCCTGACAACAAAATAATTGTTTCACAAATTAAAAAGTTTAATTATAACACAAATCTTCAAAATATTACAACATAGAGCATGAAATCTTCATCTAAAGGATATACCAAATGTTTCACATTTTTCTTGATTTTCGGTCTAATTATATCAAATGAGTTTTATTATGTATAAAAAAAGAGAAGGGTTAAAATGCACCATTAGTTTTGTGCCCCAACCATACCCCATGTCTCTATCTCCGTTTACAAAGTTCAAAAAGTCAATCCGAACCATTCATCTTGTTCTATATATTAAAATGTGCTTAGAGACCAAATTTTATATTTTTTGGAATTTTTTTACTATTTTTTTAGATAGGTACAAAATCACTGCATCTGGACCATCCAAAAACAGTGATTTTGTACCTATCTAAAAAAATAGTAAACAAATTCCAAAAAATATAAAATTTGGCCTCTAAGAACATTTTAATATGTAGAACAAGATGAACGGTTCGGATCGATTGTTTGAACTTTGTAAACGGAGATAGAGATATAGGGTATGGTTGGGGCACAAAACCAATGGTGCATTTTAACACTACTCATAAAAAATATAATAATGGATATATCCAATAGAAAATAATTAAAAAGATCCGGTCTAAAAAAAAAAAATTCATGAAACTTATATACAATTAGACTTATTTTCAACAAAAAAATATTTTGTCAAAATAACTTTTTTCTTTTCTTTAAGTAGATACTTGTGGAGTTGGGTAATATAAATGTATATATTGATAGAATTTCAATAATATAATAAAAGCTTTCATTCTTGTAATATATTTAAAAATATTTAAATATGATGAAATATAAATAAGGAATATTATCAAATATTTATTTAATTTACACATTTAACTTTTAAAGAAAGAGAATCATACAATAACGTATGTGGGAGAGAATATATTAGTTTCTAAAAAAAATTAAGGAAACAAAATTTTATAATAATGAACGAGAGATACAGTTTTTAAGGACATAGTTAATGAAGAGTAAATTTAACCATATATGAAAATATTTAGATAGTGTTGTGTTAATAAAGATATTAATAGTGTCAATATCATCACCATGAATGACACATCCTAATAATTCATTTGGTCGAGATTAAATGTAAAAAACATTAAATATATGTACAATGGACTTCCTCCTTTTCGGTTAATCATGTTGTTTTCTCTTCTTATTGTTGCATTTACCATCATAAATATAATTGTGGTTAGCATTCAATGAATAACGCATGTTACATACAGTCATACACCACCCATTTTCTTTTTCATTTACATAATGAACAACGCTTTAACGGTAAAATTCTTGGAACACATGCAATGGATCTCAGTGGCAGTAATGAGCTGCCTTTTTTGATGAAGTTGAATGGAATTTGAAATTAGAGAAAGAAAGGACTGCTTTAATCTCTTATCTGATGCTTTACCTTCTTTTGGAGTCATCCTCTTTCTTTTTCCTCTTGTGTGGCTACTGTCTAGCTACGGATTCTTTTACATTAGCTGGCTTTCCCAAAAATCATGACGCCTCAGGCAACAAGCATACTAGAATAGTAGATAATATTATTACGAGGAGCGTTCAAATGTCTTTATTTTTTGTGCTTCCATCATGTTTCTATTTTTTAAAACTTTAATAATTTAAAATTAAAAACTTAAAAATCAAAATAAAACCGTTAGATGTGATCTATGTTATTTTCTCTATGTTCTCATAAAAAAAATATCACATTTCAATTTTGTTTTTATGTGAATCAAAAAGTTAAAACATCAACGTCTAGAAATCATCCAAATTAGTGTGTTTTTTACAAGCTCTTGATGGTAATCAAAATAAATTTGGAATGTCATAATTTTTTTACATGTGCATAGATAAAATGATGTAGATCATATCCAACGGTTTTATTTAATTTTTAAGTTTTAAATTTTAAATTATGAAAGTATTTAAAAATGGAGGCATGTTGGAGGCACAAAAAATGGAGGCATTTGAACCCTTCTCTATTATTATTATTATTATTATTATGTTCACATGCTAAATAATAAAAAATAAGAGGATTAAAGCTGGTTTTAATCTTTATGTTTATTATTTTTAACTCGAGTAACACTGGTTATTGATGACAAGAATGATAAAACACAGGACTAATAAATCATGTATGAGAAGATAAAATTTTGAATTGAAGTTACCATTGAATTAAAATTAATATTGGGAGGTTTTATGCAATTGAGATATATAAATGAAGTACATCAACTGAGAGTCTGAGACAGATCTTAAAAAGAAAAGAAAGACAAATTTAAATGAAAGCCTCTAACCTTAAAAGTCGGCAGCACCTTTTGTAGCTAATTAATAATTACTATGATCATTGTTCCCGCATAGACACGCTAAATTACATTCTCTGTTATGGCAATAATGACTTAAAATCACAGCATTTTTATAATTTTATCTAATAGCGTAAAAAACATACTCCAAGTATATAACAATTACATTTTTTTTCCTCTAAATTTAAGTTTCCATGATGTACACAAGTACATTGTTTGTTTCCAATTATGATTGCAGGTATTTACGATTTCAAGAAAAACAGAGGATGTGGAACCTCCAGTGACCTTTTTTCTCTCTCCTGTTGTTAAGTAAATTCTTTCCCTCTTTGTTTAATGGCTTTGTTAACTCCCACTTCTGCTCCATACCCCAAAACCGGTGCTCTCTCTAATCTCACTTCTCACTCTGTTTCTCCACAATGCTACACTGCTCTCCTTTCCTCCTCCTCCTCTTCATCTTAACCATCTCCATTTTCTTCCCACATACCTTCTCCATCTCTCACTCATCCAATTTCACCTCCCCAATTGGCATAAACTACGGTCAAGTAGCCAACAACCTTCCATCTCCCGGCTCGGTTTTGCCCCTCCTTCATTCCCTCTGTGTGAATCGCGTCAAGCTCTATGATACCGATCCCCGGGTTCTTTCCGCATTTGCCAACACTGGCATAGAATTTGTCGTTGGTTTGCCTGACGATTTGGTCCCGCATCTAGCCCAGGATCCATCAGCTGCCTCTTCATGGGTCCGTTCTTCAATCCTTCCCCACATGCCAGGCACCAAAATAACCGCTATAACAATCGGTAATGAAGTGTTATCCGGTAATGACATGAGTCTCATTAAATCGCTTGTACCAGCAATGGAGTCGGTCCAGGCAGCACTTACATCATCAGGGTTAGACGGTAAGATCATGGTTACCACCGCGCATTCTCTCGCGGTGCTTCAGACGTCATTCCCGCCATCTGGTGCGGCATTCAAAAAGGAACTGATACCATATTTGTCACAGCTTCTTTGTTTTCTTCAGAAAACGGGCTCGCCTTTCTTGATTAATGCGTATCCGTACTTTGCTTACAAGGCAGATCCAAAGAGCGTGAATTTGAATTATGTGTTGTTTCAGCCAAATGCTGGGGTGATTGATTCCAGTTCGGGGCTCCGGTACGATAACATGCTCCATGCACAGGTGGATGCGGTTAGGACAGCAATTAGAAAGGTAAAACAATAGTAATCTGAGTGGCACACTTTCAAAAAGAAAAAAAAAAGGCATTATTATTTAGTAATTTATTTCACTTCAACTTCCACTATATTTTCTAGGTAGGATCTATTTAGCCGGAAAGGAAACTAAGAATTAATTGAGCATGAAAAATATATTAAACAAGAGGAGGGTTCAAATCCCTCCATGTTTTTGTGCCTCCATCATGCCTCCATCTCTCTCTCTATCATTTTCAAAGTTCAAACAGTCGATCCGAACCGCTCAATCTAACCTCCATACTAAAATATGTTTGGAGACCAAATTTTATATTTTTAGGAATTTTTTTACTATTTTCTTAGATAGGTACAAAATCAGTAAATCTGAACCATCTAAAAACAGTATTTTTTTATCTATCTAAAAATATAGTAAAAAAATTCCTAAAAATATAAAATTTGGTCTCCAAGCATATTTTAGTATGGAAGTTAGGTTGAGCGGTTCGGATCGACTGTTTGAACTTTGAAAATGATGGAGAGAGATGAAGGCACAGAAACATGAAGGCATTTGAACCCTCCTCGTTAAACAAATAACAAACATCAATACATCATCTCAGAGTAGCATGCACTAGTTATCAGTTATCACTCTTTCCCAGCTTTTGTCTCAAAGTTAATAAAAAAAATTAAAGTAATTTTTGATCCCTAAACATTGCCATGTTCACTATTTGATCCTTCCATCATCAATTTTGTAGTTAAAAATAACTGCACCCAATTGAATAATGAGAAAAGCATTAGCTAAGTCAAAATTATGATTCTCTTTAAATTTGCAAGAACTGAAGAATTAGTTAGTCATTGCTCCGTGTTATTTTCTTTAGTCTCATTATATAAATAACCAAATGTGCGTTACGCAGGTCATGCCTAGCAATGCCACAATTGAAATCAGGGTTTCAGAAACCGGTTGGCCATCAAAGGGGGACGATGATGAGGCAGGAGCTACTTTGGAGAATGCCCGGCGGTACAATGGGAACCTAATGCAGATTGTTTCTCAGAACAAGGGAACACCGGCTGCACCGGATGAACCGCTTCAAGTTTATGTCTTTGCCTTATTCAACGAGAATCTCAAGCCAGGACCCGCTTCTGAGAGGCATTATGGGTTGTTCCAGCCCGACGGGACACCAGCATACAATCTTGGTGTCGTGTTGGGGTCAGGGGTGGGGCCCACTGGTGGTAAGGGTAGCTCAGGCAATGTGACATCTGAGTCCCCGGTATCTCAGATAGGGGAGGTTTCTTCGCCAGATTACTACACGATTTCTGGTACCAAGGTAGGTTCCTTTTTTTTTACTTTATTTATCCAAGTTTTCTCTGATATATTTGATTTGATTTCTAGAAATATATAAAATGCATTCGTAGTTCAGAAGTTTGTAACTGATAGAAATATGAAATGCTGAGTGTGGCATTTTCGGAGGGACACATTAGGCAAAAAATTTCGGTTTGCATTTTTCAATATTTATGTAGACACATTAGGCGGATTGGATCGGCATCGGCTATTCAGACATGAGAAATCACAATTTAGATCATTTTATATTTCAACTGGAATACAAATATTTGTACAGCCATCGCCAAAGCAAATATAAAACATGGCAATTATATTATGAAACTTCTATTGCCAAAGCAAATCTACACTCATGTGGTAATTAGTAAACTACTTGAAATAACTTAAAAAAAAGACATTGTCATTAGGTTCTTTGTTGAATTGTCCTTTGTGTTTTCAATTGCAGATTTTGAGGCCATTTTGTTTGGAGAAGCTGTGCGCTTTAGCAGTGACACTGCTGCTGGTCTGGCATTAGTAGGTAGCTTATGTGGAAAGAGAATTAAACTGAACAAATTTATTGATCTATCTATTTATCAATTCAATTGATTTCCTTTATGAATGTGGTACACTCATAAAGTGCTTCACTTGAAACATACTGATAGCCTACATTTCATTCTTATGTATTTTTTGAAATTAGGAAATAGACAATCATTAGTTGCTAGTTGCCAAAGATACAGACATTTTCCAAAACTGTCAACAATGAATTCCATGATGGGTATTAAGCCCAACAATGTAAGATTGCTAGAACTGGGATTTTTAGTGCTTATGATAGCACTATTTCATAGGAGTAAAATTAGTATTCACTATGCTCACTAAGAAGGCTTGGTGAGCATAATTCTAAATATATCGGATTGATTTTAAATGACGAATTCAAACAATTGAAAATGATATACTTCACGAGTGTATATATAAAATTTCAAAAATAAGGAGGTAACCAATTCTTAGTCTGCTCCATTCACGCGGTTCATATGAACGAACGAGGCCTATTCCCGACGCGAAACAGATGGTGAAGTTTGCTCCGAAAAGCACTGGGCTCCAGTGAAGGAAGGACTCCACTTCAAGAGATCTTGTGCAATACTCTTGTTTTATGAACCAGCAAAAGCAGGAAATAAATCTGCTACAGTCCCTACAATCCTAAGGGATTGTACCAGATTTATTTCTGCAAAAGCAACAATGTGCCAAGTAATAGCTGTCCATTACATATTAGTTTAGTACAAAATCAAACAATAAAAAATGATAAAAAAATAGGAAGCTGATATGAGTACCCGCGCTACATTACCCGCATCTAAACTCTCATATATAACTGTTTGTGGGGACCAAACTGTCATAACTGCACTTCAGATCTGTAACTTTTTTTTTTAATATTAATAGTCAAATCTTGAAGTATGTAGTCCAAAGAACACAAGTATTTATATCTATATAGTAAACAATGTAAATGATAAATTAATTATTTTTAAATAATCGTATCTGCACTTTTTTTTGAAATTTCTGATGTCGTACTCGTACCTAAAATGCCATAATTGCTTGTGGGAACCGCAATCGTTTCAGATCTATAACTTTTTTTTTAATATTAATAGTCAAATCTTGAAGTATATAGTTCAAAGAACACAAGTATTTATATCTATATAGTAAATAATGTTGTAATTTTTACATAACTGTTTGTGAGAACTTAAACTGTCATAATCTTGTAATTGGATTCCTCCTCTTTTTACATATAACACTGAAAGTATCAATATCTAAGTATTGAAAGTATTTATATCTATGCACTGAAGTATTTATTTTTATGAGGTCAACTATTTTTGTTAGAGAAATGTTGACGCGGAATTAGTGCCGAGGCTTTGAAAGGGTGCCGTTAGGATTTTAGAATAATAATTAGTTGAGACTATATAATATCTTTTTAGAATAATAATTAGTGGACACAATATAATTAGTGGGGACCATAATACATTATTCCTCTAAATACAATTACTGTAGGGCGGGTATTGTAGCGCGGGTACAAAAGTGATTATTCAAAAAAATAAATGCATTAAAATAACTTATAAACCTCCATTTTTTTGACCTGTTTACTTTGTCCTAAATGGTTGTGTAGAAGCTTAGTTGCAAGTAACCAATTGTAAGCCATCAACAGGGAGAAAAATAAAGTTTTTTGTTTTCGGTTTATAAGCCCGTAGGCCGAAAAATAAAGTTTTCAACCCGTAGGAAATGAACTTGTAGGCCCTTGAAGTATAAAATTTGTGAAATTATTGTATATTGTGGCCCAGCTGACGACGAGGTATAAGTTCACGTTAGCTGCTTGGTAAATCACATTTTCTTTTGAAATTAGGAAATACCCAATCATTAGTTGCTACTTGCTACTTGCTAGTTGCCGAAGATATAGACATTTTCCAAAACTGTAAACAATGAATTCCATGATGGGTATTAAGCTCAACAGCGTAAGGTTGCTAGAACTGGGATATTTTGGCTCTTAGAAATATGGAACTCCAAAACTAATAGGACTTGAATCATGTGTGCTTTCTGGAAGCATGCATTTGGGATTTAATTACAAGTGATTATGATAGCACTATTTCATAGGAGTAAAGCTAGCATGCATTATGCTTATTTTGGTATTTTGGTGAATATAACTTTAAATCTATTAAATTGATTTTAAATAATGAATTCAAATAATTAAAATCGATCTACTTCACGAGCGATATGTATACATACAAAAATTTCAAAATTTCAAATTGATTTAGTACAAAATCAAGCGGTCAAAAAATAATAAAAAATAAATACATTCAAATAACTCATAAACCTCAACTTTTTTGATCGTTGACTTCGTCCTAAATGGTTGTGTAGAAGCTTAGTTGCAAGCAGTGTTGTAAATAACGGTATGCGATCGTTGGACGGATGGAGCACCGTCAAACAATTAATCGGTATGCGGCCGATTAATTGGAATTATGCAGACAATTTAACGTTTTTATTAAATTTATGTGTGTATATATATATATATATATATATATATATATATATATATGTATATATATATATATATATATATATATATATATATATATATATATATATATATATATATATGTATATATAGAGATGGGCTATGGTGCATTGCAATGCATAGGCCATGGTGTGCATTGGACCATAAATCACCGATTCAAAGTCTAAATGACCGATCCAAACCGTTCATCTTGTTCTCCATAATAATATGTGCTTGGAGACCAAATTTTATATTTTTTGGAATTTTTTTACTATTTATTAAGCCACTTTGAAAATCGCTGATCCAACGGTGACTGTTTGGAACAGTAAAATCAGAAGCCACCGTTGGATCAACGATTTTCAAAGTGGTTTAATAAATAGTAAAAAAATTCCAAAAAATATAAAATTTGGTCTCCAAGCACATATTAATATGAAGAACAAGATGAACGGTTTGAATCGGTCATTTGGACTTTGAATCGGTGATTTATGGTCCAATGCACACCATGGCCTATGCATTGCAATGCACCACAGCCCATCTCTGTATATATATATATATATATATATATATATATATATATATATATATATATATATATATATATATATATATATATCATAATTTAATAAAAATAATTTATTTAACTCATTATACTTATCAAATTAATTTTAATTAGTTCTATTATTATAACATGACACTAAACTTATTTTTTCTTAATGCATAAGCACTTGATATGTGTAAATAACACATTTATTTAACAAAAAAAAAATTCAAAAATTAAGCCTTTTCAAATACTAATAACATATTATTTGAAAGAAATGAAACATTTCAACATAAAATCACTAAATTTAGTTTATGACAACAACTTATTTCATAAATGAATATGTCGTACTAATTGAAAAAAAATACATCAGTAAGTAAGAAAAATATATGGTATATAAATAACAGAAGAATTAATCAATTTCAAAGTAAGTAAGAAGAAAAATATATATAAAAAAATATTGGATGTATGTCTAAGCACAAATAAAACTACAATACATGATTTATAATACTTATTATCACACACAATTACAGAAAAAAAAATTAATGTGAAAATAAATATTCACTGAAATAAACGGAAATAAATGAGAATAAACAGGAATAAATGGATGATTAAACGGTAAAACAGCCGATTAATCGTTTTCATTCTCAAACAAACATCCGTTAAGTGTATTCGTAACGGTTTGACCACCGTTAACGATTAAACAACCGTTTAATCGATCCTTAAAACCATTTTTTACAACACTGGTTGCAAGTAACCAATTGTAAGCCATCAACAGGGAGAAAAATAAAGTTTTTGTTTGTTTATAAGCCCGTAGGCAGAAAAATAAAGTTTTCAACGAGAAGAAGGAAATGAACTTGTAGGCCCTTTAAGGGCCTAAAAGAATAAAATTTGTGAGATTCTTGTATATTGTGGCCCAGCTTGGTAAATCACATTTTCTTTTTGTTCATCTAATTATGTAAAAGAAGAAGTAAAACGTGTCCCTGTCTTTATTTTAAGCATATACAGCATTTTCATGTTAAACCGAAAATAAGCTCAAGGCAAGGAAATATGCCAAAAAGAAACAACAGGAATCTTAAAAAAGTCCCTGTATTTTGGATGTATGAAACTAGGATTCAATCTAATAATAAAGTTTTTGCTGTGTAGTGCATGCGTCAGACAAACATTGCATGAATCATGAGAAATTAATGCATGAAAGGGAGGTTCTGGCATGAACGCACTTTTTTATCATGAAGGCCAGCTATCAAACATCAATTACCTAATGACAATAACACTCCAACGGTAATTAATATTATCCCTAATTTTTTATTATTTTAATTTTACACCCTTTTATCTATTAGCTTTGAAGGAGACATGCATGGTCTCCTAGCAAATCATGAGACCGCCTGGTGCTGGCAATGGTTAATTTATGCATATGACCTTGTCAATAAAAGTGTTGGCTTGATTTGATGGAGACCTCATATCTTGCGTTTGACATGGTCGCAGATTTTACTACTTATTGCACTATTTTGACTATCACAATCTTAATAAAAATTGGTATTTAATCCAAGTTATTGATCTTTGAGAGTGACTGATTATTTATCGCTGATAGTGTCAACTTATTTAAAAGGAGTTTGTCACTAATTTTTTTCAAGTTAGGTTGTATTAAAATTCAGACTGTTATTTAATTCTGACACGAATTTCAAAATAAACATCTTATATCTACAATAGGGACCAAATTCTTTTTGGCCCAACTGTGATTAATCCAGAGTATTGCTCGAATTCGCAACTCGCTCGTTAATAGCTCGCTTTAACTCGCTCATTTACAGCTCGAGTCAGTTTCAACTCAAGTTAGCTGACTCATTTAATAAATGAACTGAGTTTGAGCTGAGCCCAACTCACTCATTTATAACTCGAGTTATATAACTCGCTCATTTATAACTCAACTTATGTACTAAGTTATATGATAAATTGTTGAATTCTAAGTTATTTGCTTTGAGTTGACATATTATCTCTGTGTTAGATTGTTTGTATTTAGATAAGCTATTACTAGGCCATTTCAATTGTTTGTGTATAGATAAACACATATTAGTGTATAATAATACCTAAGAACTTGACTGGTTAAACGAGTTGCGAGTCAATTTGAGTTGATAACGAGTTGAGTTCGAGTTAGCTCTACAGCTCGTTATTACCATCCCAACTTGAGTTGACTCACTCGTTTATTAAATGAGCTGGGTTCGAGTTAGAAGTAACTCGCTCAAACTCGGCTCATTTACAACCCTAATCCACACAGTTTTTTTCTCTGCAATTAGGTACGGTACCTGAAGGAATATGGATTCCCTGCCAGGTTAAATCCGGACCATCTAAGTTAAGTTTGCATGAATCTTAAATTTCAAATAGAGTCTGAAGAGACTTTGGTTTGATTGAGAGTATACTATCAGATAGCACATGCTCGCTAATTGGAATCTGTATCCTCTCAGGTATCTGATTGAGTACAATTAATAGCTATCATTAAATCTCAGCCGAACAATTGGAGTTTGGTGTCTATTTATGTAGGGATTCATATCGTCCCCGGTATTGCAGAGGATTACCCTCACTTTACGGTTTGAGATTAAATCTCAGCCGGTTTAGGATTTGGGCTACTATAGGAGGCAGTATTATTGGGATTTGAGATTTGTGCCATGTTAAAAAGAACGGTACAGACCTACTAATTGTAAAAGTTTCCCTTATCAGGTATTGGAGAGGATGTGAATTCTTTATGTAGGGGGTCTGTTTTGAAATTCATGCCAATTTAAAACTGATTACTCAGATCTAACTGTACTCAATCAAGTATTGCAATTATGCTAATTGAAGGCCTTATTTTATTTTTTATTATTCTTTCCAAAACAGTATAGATATTATCTGACAGAGTTAAAAGTACTATCACACTGGTCCCTCATTAATTGGAGGTTGCCTTGGCATGCTTCAGCTTGATAACCTATGAAGTTGATAGCCTATGAAGTAATGAATTGTGAAGACACCTTTAAGTTGGGTGCAAACAAATCGGAGTTTGAACAAGCTAATTTTAGTTCAAGCTTGATTTGATTAAGTCGAGCCAAGTCAAGTTTGAACTGAAAATAAATTGAGCTACTGAACTTGTTCAAATTTGAATCGATTTCGGACTTTACACGAGCTCAATTATAAGATTTTTTTATTTTTATGTTAATTTAAGTAATTAATACCCACTTTTTCAAAAAATTTAAGTAATTAAAGTGTCTCGTAGTTTAATTATATTTATCTACTTATCAGTATTTTGCTGATTTTATAATATATTTGAAAAAATGAAAATTATATCTAAAAGTAGGCATAATATATATGTTATATCCATAGCTAAATACTTCTAATTTAATAACATAATTACATATCGAGCTATTTTGCCGAGATCAAGAAAGTCAACTAAAATTATGTGTTTTGTGCTCGAGCTTGATAAATGATAAGTTGATAGCCTATGAAGTTATGAATTGGGAAGACACCTTTAAGTTGGGTGAAAACTAAGTCGGAATTTGAATAAGCTAATTTTATTTTTTTTGATAGTTGGCGGTAATTGCCGTCAACAAATATATTAATAAAAAAAAATATTACAAAAGCTTTTTGTTAAGTAACAAAAAGTTCTCTCTCACTAGTGACCTATGATTCTATACATGGAGTAACTTAATGTTGTTCCGAATTCCTCACTAAGTGAGGTACGTGCTCATAATCTAGCTGTTGCCTAACCACCTGTCAATCTCTAGAGATGTGTTATTGATGAGATGACTCACCGTTTTTTGCTTATTGGAGAAGTATCTCTTGTTCCTCTCTCTCCATAAAGCCCATGTACCGACTGCTCAAATGACATCCCATTGCTCCCTCTGTTGCCTCGAGAGTGGTAGTCCGGCAATTATCCATTCTCTCAGTATGTTGAACAAGCTAATTTTAGTTCAAGCTTGATTTGATTAAGTTTAGTCGAGTCAAGTTTGAACTGAAAATCAATTGAGCTATTGAACTTGTTCAAATTTGAATCGATTTCGGACTTTACACAAGCTCAATTATAAGATTTTTTATTTATTTTTATGTTATTTTAAGTAATTAAAGTGTCTCGTAGTTTATATTTATCTACTTATCAGTATTTTGCTGATTTTATAATATATTTGAAGAAAGGAAAATTATATCTGAAAGTAGGCATAATATGTTATATCCATAGCTAAATACTTCTAATTTAATAACATAATTACATATCAAGCTATTTTGCCGAGATCAAGCAAGCAGGGGCAGACCCATGTATATTCAGGGGGGCAGCTATCCTCCTTGAATTTTAGTAGTGATCGGGACGTTCTGATCGACTTTGCTCCCTAGAAATTTTTTTTGCCCGCTTTGGATGATTAATTTATAATTCAGATTAAATTTAGGGTTAAAATGAAAATAATTTTTTGAATTATGATTGATAACTAGAATTATAGGTTAAAGAATTAGAAATTACAATTTAGAGTATTAGAAAGTATAAGTTAAAGAAATATTTTTTATCGAGTATTTAATTAGTTAATGAGTTTAAATCCAATTTGATATTTTTTTGTCCTTGCTGACAAAAATTCTAGATCCGTCCCTGCAAGCAAGTCAACTAAAATTATGTGTTTTGTGCTCGAGCTGATTACAAAGGAAAAAAATAAATAATTGAGTGAGTTGAACTCGAGTGAAATGATGCGTTTTGTGGAGTGTTTAGTGAAATGATTAGTCACATCTCTATATGTACAAGCCAAACCTTATATTCCGATTTTTTTATTAATATCCAAAAAATAAATAAAATTTAGAAAAATATTCAAATTCCGAACAAATTTCAAAAACTGCCCAAACCGGTTATCCAATAACCGGATTTGGGACAAATTTCCGGTTAATGGTTTCCCGGACTCAAAACAGTATATCCAGTTAACCATTAACCGAAAAGTTATATTTTCATTTTAAAAAATAAATAAATAAAAGAATCCGGTTAATGGTTAACCGGACTTGTATTTTTTTTCCTTTTTTTTAAGTTGTGTTTTTTTTTAAAACAAATTTTTTTTTATTTTTTTTATTTTTTGTATTGAAATATTAGAAACGTTGAATATATTTCTTTAAAAATAGATGGAATACAATATAATTTGATTTATTAGAAAGACTGCAACAAATAACCTGGATCAATATTTTTCAGGCCGAATTTTTCGCGGCTTTAAGAAAAATTAATATATTTCTTTATGTGTTATTGGAAAAAAATAAAAATGCTTAAATTATGAGTTATTGATCCCGGTTCAAAAGTCACTTCTATGTAATCCAGAAAATATTGTGATCCTTCTAGGACATTTAATTTATAAAAAGTTGTATCTATTTTAATAATTCTTTTTTATTAACAATAATTAAATAACTTAAAGTTTTTATTTTTTTTCAAAAATAGATACAACTTTTCATAAATTAAATGTCCTAGAAGGATCACAATATTTTCTGGATTACATAGAAGTGACTTTTGAACCGAGATCAATAACTCAGAATCTAAGCATTTTTATTTTTTTCCAATAACACATAAAGAAATATATTAATTTTTCTTAAAGCCGCGAAAAATCCGGCCTGAAAAATATTGATCCAGGTTATTTGTTGCAGTCTTTCTAATAAATCAAATTATATTGTATTTCATCTATTTTTAAAGAAATATATTCAACGTTTCTAATATTTCAATACAAAAAATAAAAAAAATAAAAAAATTTCTGTTTTAAAAAAAAACACAACTTAAAAAAAAGGAAAAAAATACAAGTCCGGTTAACCATTAACCAGATTCTTTTATTAAAAAAAAATGAAAATATAACTTTCCGGTTAATGGTTAACCGGATATACTGTTTTGAGTCCGGGAAACCATCAACCGGAAATTTGTCCCAAATCCGGTTATTGGATAACCGGTTTGGGTAGTTTTTGAAATTTGTTCGGAATTTGGATATTTTTTGGATATTAATAAAAAAATCGGCCTTATATTGGAGTAGTTTCAATAATATCTCGCACTATAAATGGGAAATGGTTTGCCGATTCTTTAGGGCACCCAAGTTTTTTTGGTTTCTTTATTTTTTTAACAACCCCGTACATTACAAATTGGGATTTTATTTCCAAACAAGATCAGCCCAAAATGTGGTCCGGGAAAGTCTAATTAGCTTCGAACTATGGTCTACGGATACTGGATAGGATAGGTATATAAAATTAAAAATCTTTCATGCATGGTGCTGACGTGTTAATAATATCAGCCTAGTGCTTAGTGCCTGCCTAGTGCCTAGATTTGCCTCACTAAACTAAAATAAACTTGTCGGCTGAACTGCACAGTTGACATGTTGTGTTAGACACCTCTGCCAATTATTTAAAAAAAAAAGAAAAAAAGAAAAAAAAAAAAAGCATGTTGTGTTGAATTCGTATCCTCTGCATTAACTCAAAAGGAATATTTTGAGTTAATGAATTTTGACTATCTGATATGTTTTAAGATTCGTACAGGTTAAATCTGCACTAATATTAAAGGAACTCTATATCATAAGCAGGGATCAGATTGGATCTGTTTAAAATCAGATGGTTTAGATTCATTAACTCAAAATATTCCTTTTTGAGTTGATGCAGAGGATATGCATTATGTTGTGTTAGACTACACGCGCACACCCATTCCAAATTCATATCTAAGCAAGCAGGTGCAAAACTATAAAATTTTGATAGAAGAACTGAAAAATAAAATGTATAATATTATTGAAGTTTCTCGTAATTTACTACAATGTAGTAGATGAAATTTGAATTAAAATTTTTCACAATTACAATAAATAACTTTAACTACTAGGTTAAAAATAAACATTTAATATTTCATAAGAAAACTGAACTGTATAAAAACTTAAAAAGAAAAAAAAATTAATTAAAAAATTTAAAATTATAGAAGTGAATTAACATCCTTTTAAACTGATATGTTCTTGCAACTAACAAAATATATTGTTTAGATCCGAACTGTTATAATTCACAAAAATAAATAAGGGGCTGTACATTTTATCTCAGACCAAATAGCTTATATTCTAATCGAGCAATCCAGATACAAAAAAATTCTGTTACCTCAGATGATAGAGACTAGCTATATATATCTTGATCAATTTTTTGAATGTAATTTAAGGAAAATATATGGCAAAGTGTTAATATATATAGATATCTGCCATATGTTCTCACCTGTATATATAAAGAGAAAAGTTCCAGAGTACTAATTAATGAAGTACAAGAAAGGAAGTGCGCTGAATTTTCTTTTCTTTTTTCCGTGCTAATTCTTGCAAGTGTTCTAGGATAATCCAAATTATTTAGCAATGAACATTTCTCTACAACGGTTTCAAAATTTGCAGGTGATGCATTCTGTGAAAAACAAATCTAATTAAGTATTAATAGTCTAATACAACACTAATGAAATATGTTATATTTTTTTTTTTTGAAAGAAGTGGGCATAAATCCACCGATTTTCATTAATAAACGAAAACCACATTACAATGTATCTAGTGAAACCGGTACCAACAATGATACCACAAACAACAACTACAAACATAATAGAGATCGACAAAACACGGCATTGAGACAATACCATCAAAAGCAACCGGCACAAAAAACCAAATAACCTAACAAAAGCACCTACTAACATTACTACTTATTACACAGTTATGCAAAAAGACCACTGCATTAGTAAAAATCCCAAACCCTCCCTAGATTCATCTTCACAGTCCTTCATCTTCAAACATGTCCTCCATCGAGTGACCTATCCCAAGCATAGGGGTTGTAACATGTCCATCCTCCATAGGGATAGTAAGCAAACCTCCTAATAGGCCCTTAACATCATGAGGTAATACATATGTTAGTTTATCAAGCACATTATACTTTTGATTTGAACACCAAAACCTACAAATAGCTAGAATTTGTGCCCCTAAGCTACTAGCTTGTTTGATAATGCCCCCCTTGAAAATGACCTTATTTCTCTCTAGCTATAAGATCCATAAAACTACACCTATAATAATCATTACTATATTGACATCTTTCATAGGTATATATGCACCTATGTCCCAAAGCTCATCTAATGTTGTACAAGTAAAAACAAAATTATTAAATTGAGCTATCTAATCCCATATCTGTCTAGCCAAAGGGCAAAGCAGGAATAAATGGGAAATAGATTCCTGTGAAGTGCAAACTACACAACTCTTGTCACCAATTCACCCTTTTTTTACCTAAATTATCCCTTGTCAAGATTTTGTTTTGTTTGGTCAACCATAAGAAAATTCTGATTTTGAGGGGTATATTGGCATTCCAAATAGTTGAAAATGACGAATTAGGTATCGCCCCAAAATTCAACCAGGTATACAAAGAATGCACACTAAACCTACCCTTATTAAACCATCTCCAAACAATTTGATTATTATTAGAACTCAATTGAAAATTATGAAACTGAGATAATAGAGCACACCACTCTGTGTGGTATACACTAACTAGTTGTCTGCAAAATTCTAAATGCAAACCATTAGAAGTAAACACCTATGAAACTAAAACATTTTGATCATATGCAATTGTAAACATATTAGGATAGACATGATGCAAAGCACTGTTACCAATCCACTTGTCAAGCCAAAATTTTATAGTGTCCGTTTCCAACCTGTCATTCCGTGTTAACTTCAACTATATCTTTAGTTGTCATTATATCTTTCCAAAAAGGGGAAAGCAATCCATAAGCACCTAACACACTATTTTTCTGTTGCAAAATAGTCTTCCAAGTACCTAAAACTGAACAATCTAAAAATCTGATGAGCCATTTAGCTAAAAGTGCTTTATTCATCCTCTGTAAATTAAGTATACCTAATCCTCCAAGTTTTTTACTCCTACAAACCTTTGACCAGCTAATAAGAGCATATTTTTTTTCTAACAGAGGTTCCCCCAAACCATAAAAATTGTCGTCTTAATTGGTCAATTCACATCTTTATTCGAGTTGGCATTTTATACATTGATAACCAATACAAAGGTATAGCGAAAACCACAGAATTCAGCAAAGTCACTCTCCCTCCCAAAGACAGCAATTTACCTTTTCAAGATTGCAATCGTTTTTCAATTTTTTCAACAAGGTCATTCCAGCAATTCATAGGTAACATTTTCCAGTGTAAAGGAACTCCTAAGTACTTTATAAGTAAACTAACTAATTTACATCCCATTTGAGCAGCTAACAATTGTCCCTCTTGCTGTGTTAAGTTTAACGCTACCATTTCACTTTTATCAAACTTTATTTTAAAATCTGAAGGATTTTCAAAACAAAGTAAAATTCATTTCAAAGAGGTAATCATATTGTTATCTGCATGTAAAAAGATTAATGTATCATCTGCAAAGTGAAGATTCAATACATCACCAAAGTTCAAAATATTACCTAAACCCTGAATTCGACTAGCAGCCTGAGCTTTTTTAAGGATTTTGTTAAGGACATCAACCACTAAATTAAATAGGAAGGGAGATAAAGGGTCTCCCTGTCGTAACCCCTTTTGCATTGGAAATAATCCCCTAGTTCACCATTAATATTAACACAAGATTTATCTGAAGTAAGTAAATTGTGAATCAAAGAAATAAATTTATCCCCAAATCCCCTTTGTTTAAGAACCTCCAGTAGGAATCCCCAATTGACACGATCATATGCTTTTTCAAAATCAAGTTTGAAAAGCACCCCTTTTATTTTTTGCATCCTAACAGTATGTAAAATCTCATGTGCAACCACAATGTTATCCATAATGTACCTACCTTTAATAAAAGCATTTTGGGAGGAATCTATCAATTTATCCATATAAGGTGCAAGTCTATTAGTTAGGCATTTAGTAATAATTTTAAGGCTACAATTAATTAAACTTATTGGCCTAAAGTGCTTAACCTCTTGTGCGTTCTCCTTCTTAGGTATCAAACAAATAGAAGCCATATTAAATCTATAAGATCCAACTGATTATTACAGAAGGCATGAACTAACTTCATAAAATCAGAACTCACCACATGCCAAAAACTTTCATAAAATGCCTTAGATGGATTGCATGAAAATAGGATTTTAGTAATTTCCTCTAATGTAAAAGGTCTCTCTAGACTCTGACTCTGATCCCTTGTTAATAATTCAGATACAACCCAAAGGTCAGATTGAATGGATACATATCTAACAGTAGTAGTACCTAAAAGATCAATGTAATATTGTAAAAATATGAGTTTTGATAATATGTAAAGCATGGGTCACGTCACCATTTATAGACATAGAGAAAATAGAGTTTTTCTTTTTCCTAATAGAACTCTGGGTAATGAACAAATTTTGGTGTTTAAATCTCCCTCCAAAAACCATTTAATCTTGGCCCTCTATTGCCAATACATTTCCTCATCTTAATTTTATTTTTTCAACTCAAATTGGCATTCATTCCAATTATCCATATCCTCTGCCCTAAGTCCATTGAATTCAGCTAACTTCTCAAATTTATGGGTAAATTTCACTGGAGGTCACTAAACTTTGTTATTTGTCACGAATTGGTCACTCAAGTTTGATTTGTCCATTTTAAGTCACTAAACTTTGTTATTTGTCCCAATCAAGTCCCTCTATACTTTTCCATCCAAAAATTTAACGGAATATTCCTATTTCGTCCAAAAAATTAACGGAATATACTCATTCCCTCCAAAATATTAACGGAATTAGCATATTCCATCCAAAATACTAACGGAATTAGCATATTCCGTTAAAATTTTGGATGGAAAAAATAGAGGGACTTGATTGGGACAAATAACAAAGTTGAGTGACTCAAAAGGGACAAATCAAACTTGAGTGACCAATTCGTGATAAATAACAAAGTTTAGTGACCTACAACGAAATTTACCCCAAATTTATCCAACTTACCTAGTAAATGTTTTTTTTTGTCTATTATGTTTAGCTCTCAAGTTATTTTCCATCCCCTAAGTTTTTGTCATAAAAATTGCAATTTTAATCTCCATCCATTCCCAAATTCACTTTATAACTGAAAGCTTGACCACCATTTAATGACCAGATCTATAATGCATGAGACTGTGAAGTAGCAGATTTTGACCACATAAAATTCCTATCCTATAATGGTAAATCTAATAATTGCAAATCAGAAATACACTCGTTAAACCTCCTACTAACTACATGATTATATGTACGACCAATTTTATCAGACCTTCTCCTAATCATATTAAAATCACCACAAATAAAAAATGCAGTAGCACCTAAAGTCTCAATATCACACAATTCTTGCAAAAAAGGACCCCGTAAAGAAGAAATAGTAGGACCATAGACAATAGTAAAAATCCACTCAAAGGAATCAAATCTATTCTTAAGCAAAACTGAAATCGAAAAATCCTTAATCCAGCTATTTAAAATCTTATATTTATCATCATTCACACCAATCAAAATCCCTCCAGAACTACCAATAGAAGATTTAAAAATCCAAGTATTTATTCTCACACTTAAATTTTGAAAAAACCTAATTGGATACACCTCTAATTTGGTTATAAACAAAAAAGTCTATATATTTAATTTCTATGATTTAAATATGGTATATTTCAAATTTGATGTTGTTTGGAACATCTTTTTTTTTTTGAAAAACTGATGGCTGATGTAGTTTGGAACTAATATTTGTCATCCATCAATTAAGTAAAAAAAAAAAAATGGTTTTAATTTGTCACAATTTGATACATGATATATCTAATAATATAAAAAAATAATTTAATTAGTTCTATCACTATCAGTACAGATGACAAATTAAATCTAATTGACTCGAAGAATTTATTCAATCTGATTTAGATTCGGATGCGATATTTTTTTTTTTTGAAAATCTTCACAGAAGCTGCAAAGTTGTGAGGGGAAATCAAACTCTCGACCTTTGAGTACAACAAATTCAATAGTTTTGAAAAATAAAACTTGATATCAACTGATGAATCGATAAAATCAGAAATTAATGATCTGAAGCTCTGGATGACAAATTAGAAATGAGACAATCTAAAATCCGACCCAACCTGAGACAACGAAGCCTGAAAATGATGCTGGACCACCCGAAATTCGACCTGACTTGATCTGCAATTAATTCTGAATCGACTTGAATTTAAATTGAATCAAAATTGACCATACTAGACCCGAGGTCGATGTTATCCCTCTGATTACCAGCTCTGTGTATAACAGTAAAACTCGTCAGATCTAAAGAACATGTATAATCTTCATGTTGAAATTTTTGTCGATAATTTATATTTGCTGGTAGATTATATATATAAATGTAACATCACCCACCATCTCTTCCAATGTAAAAACCGCGTTTTTAACACTTAAGAGGTTCAAATATTAGCATACGGTACGTAAGTGGGTGAGGTGTACCTTTTGGAGCTAATATGTGGGGTAGCCTCGGTGACAGATATTAGCACCGTGCATGCATGATCGGTCGTATCGGTCGTTTCTTTGTCTCGGTTGGTTTAGTGCATATAGAACAAGGTTTGGGTGCTATGGATAGCATAGAGGGCTACGGTGCTACGGCTCAATATTTTAGTTTTCAAAATCCTAACGGTCGATCCGAACCGTTCATCTTGTTCTCCATATTAATATGTGTTTGAAGATCAAATTTTACATTTTTTGGAAATTTTTTACTATTTTTTTAGATAGGTAGAAAATCACTTGATCTAAAAAATTATGCACCATTCAGATATTTAATTTTCTACCTATCTAAAAAAATAGTAAAAAATTTCCAAAAAATGTAAAATTTGGTTTCCGAACACATATTAATATGGAGAACAAGATGAACGGTTCAGATCGACCGTTAGGATTTTGAAAACTTGAATATTGAGCCGTAGCACCGTAGCCCTCTATGCTATCCATAGCACCCAGCCTTACTCGTGTATATATATATATATATATAAGGGAATATGCTAGCATGCTATGCATAGCATAGAGCCCCTCCATGCAACGTCTCTGATTTTGACTTTTCAAAATCCTAACGGTCGATCCGAACCATTCATCTTGTTCTCCATATTAATATGTTTTTGGGGATCAAATTTTACATTTTTTGAAATTTTTTTACTATTTTTTTAGATTTATTGAAAATCGCTGTTTTTTTATGGTCCAGATTTGCTGAAAACAGTGATTTTCAATAAATCTAAAGAAATAGTAAAAAAATTCAAAAAAATGTAAAATTTGGTCTCCAAACACATATTAATATGGAGAACAAGATGAAGGGTTCGGATCGACCGTTAGGATTTTGAAAAGTCGAAATTCGAGGCGTTGCATGGAGGGGCTCTATGCTATGCATAGCATGCTAGCATATTCCTATATATAAGCTTCCTTGACACTTTCACATTGGTTAACTTTAAGGTATGGTCGTATGGATCAAGGGGAAAATGGGATCATGAATCAGTCTATCTATGAACAAATCAACGATTTGATAACTTCTAATTAAAATCCGTATATTTTTTATTGTCATCCGCAAAAAAAAAAAAAAAATCCTCTACTTCGAAAGAGATAAATGAAGTATTTGTGGTAATTAAGTATGCAAAACACGAAATGAATGAATGTATATTTATCGATCCGGCGCCGCCATTATTTTTCTGTACAACCTATCAACTATATATAACTGACCTTCTCTAGGAATTAATCATGATAGGCCACCTAATTAAAGATATGGACAATTTGTACATGCATGGGGACTACACACATGTAAGACGGACCACCAAACTTTTTTCTAAAGACAAATTTAACCTTGTACTACCAATTAGATGAGTGGAACTAGGGTGGTCTTAAGTTCACCAATTTCTCAGTGAACTCAAGTCTAAAACTCATCAAATCGGCTTTAAATGACGAATCTGAACCGTTGAAACCCGCATACCTTATGAGTAATGCGTCTACGTGTGAAAATTTTAAAGATTTGAATTAATTTCGTATAAAGTCAATCGGTCAAAATTAGAAGGTTAATAAATTAATTTTAATACATTCATTTTTTGAACGTTTTTTAATGCTGATTTTATGCTATTAATTACTTTGGGAAATAAGTGTTTATTAATTATTCTGAGGCTATATTAATTTAATTAATTTCTGGAGTGACAATTTTAGCTAGCAAGAGTTTGAGTTTTACATGTGAAACTTCCACCATGTCTTTCAAAATAAATAATCCTAAAAAATAGATAGGAAAAAAGGCCTCAATAATAATTAAGGAAAAATATTGGACTTAATGACGTACAGCTGGTATAAAGTATAAACTACCTATCAGTCAGCAAAGTGCATCCTAAGCTTAAATTGTCTCCGCAAATTTGGAACTGATCAATATGTGTACGTTTTGGTAATTTTAATTCAGATCTACGTGAGACTAGCGTGAGAAAAATAGGAGCTAGTTCTGTCACGGAACGGAACGACACGGCACGCCAATCGGTTACGTGTCGTGATTCGCGCATCCCGTGCTGTGATTATTTGCGTGTCGTGATTATCTTTAGAAAATTTGATACGGCATAGCATGTCATGCAAAATATCTAGTCATGGCACGGCACGACACTTGGTCACGCGAGTCACGTATAATTAATTAAGACCGTTAGATCTTTATCAAATGGTAAACCTGGAATAAACTAACCTAAATTATGATCAAATGGTCACAGGAGTCATGCGAGTCACATTTAGTTATGGCACGTTTGGACATGGCGTGACTCTCGTAGCATGACTATTTGCGTACCGTAACCACCCCTTGACATTTTTGTCACGGCACAACATGACACATAAAAAATTAATTTAATCACGATACAGCACGGTACAAGACCAAAATCACAACATAACACTTCATGGTACGTAGTACTCTACGCTCGTGAGACCCAGGAACATCTTTTTTGAAAAATGAGTTTCCACACACCCTGAGATGCGTGGAACCCATGAATTTTTTTTTTTTTGAAAAAAAAACTTCAAATGATCTGTACTTAATTTAAAATATTAGTACTTAATTTTAAGATACTGATTATTATAAAAGTAAATACCTTGTTAAATAATTAACGGGATGTTTCTGATTGAAATAGAAGAAAATATATAATTGTTGAGAATTAGACACTTTAACTTAAGTTTTAAGGTCCTAAATTTTTTTTTTTGTAATTCTGATTTTTGTTAACGTGTAGGGGTCATGTCCCAGACACCACGTCCTTTGTCTCTTCGTAAGCTTTCTAAATTAGAATCAAACGTTCAAATTGGAATTTTCTACTAAAAGTTGTGATCGTTTAAAGTTTCAAAACAATGCATCAATTAATGTTTCATTATGAAAACATCAATGATGCACTTATATTTTACTGTATTTGACAAACAATATTAGAGTGATAGACTAAATTGGACCTGAATTGTTTGAAAATTATACCAAATTAAATCAAATTTGTTCCTAAAAACAATATTTGCAAATTGTACAATATGAAATCTTGTAGTGGTACGCAGTACAATATCCCAACTGAGATGTTTGATGACTACGACAATCAACTGTCTCGGTTCATGTTTCCTAACAACAAAAATTTATTAAACGACGACGTAAAACAAAGTAACATAATACAAAATTAATTAAAAACAAAACAAAAATTTACAAAAAAGCTAATAATAATTTCGTTTAAAAAAACGAATTGACAAAAAAAAAAAAAAGTTCCACGTACACAGACTCGTTGGTAAGGTTAAAATTTCAAAATGTTAAGGTGGTAACTAAAAAAATATCGGTTTAAACAAATATCAATTAATTGATTTCATTAGTCCCATTTAATTTCGAAAAGAAATATGTTCCTCATGGTATAGTTTTGACTTGCAAAACGAATTCCCAACCTCAACTAATTACAGCGATTTAATTATATATTCTACAAAATGGTACAATTTTGAACCCCACCTTAATTTCTTCCTTATTTTATATGACAAGAAGTGGATCCATCCGCATCGATCATTTTCTCTAAAGTTGTCCAGGTTACATGAATTCAATGTTTGGTTCCTGTATGGAGCTGTCTACAATGTTTGAGTTCCTTTGTGGCGAAAGATTTTAGATCAATAATTTAGCTTGTTGGAGAAATTTCACCTCTATCGCTTTAATTAATGCACAATAGACTAATAAGTATGAATTAGGTAGAAATTATATTTTTATAGATCGTGCATGTTCCACACTTGTCAAGATAATTTATACATAATCACATAATTTTTATATATAATGATACTGCATGTTCACGAGCTGAAACGAAATTAATTCTTCCTATAAGTATTGGCAAACTTCATGTTTTATTAAATCCATGGGAATAAAACATGAAACACGATCAGAATTTTGTTGAACAATTTATATATCTAGTTTCATGATATAAAACATTAATGAGGTGAGCAAATGCACGGAGCCTGTTTGTCATAGAATATATTTTTTCCTTTTATATGCACCTGTACGTATATGTTCTGTAGGATATTATTACTTTTAATATTAAATTAATTAATTGGATCTGAATCTTGATTGTGCTTCATTTTTTGAGGCATCTCATTGTGAGTCGCTTTAGTGTTGTTATAGACATAAAACTATCATTTAATTCTTTTTTTATAACCTTAATTGAGTATCTCGCCTCCCAACTGAATAAACATGTCATCATAAATTAGAGCTAGCATTCATTGATCCACATACTAATTACGTGAAAAAGAAATAAGAACACTAATTGCACCACATATATTATTATGTTAAATATATAAAACATTGCACTTTTTATATAATTAAAAGATACTTAGATCAACAAAATCGAGTCTTGCTAAAAATAGATACATAGCATTCATTAATTGACATACTATGATGTTTTCTTTTTACTTTTTGTTGTTGTTTGTCATTATTAATTATAAGTGTTGATCAATTTTTATATTTACAGCAATCTGCAACGTTGATTTGATAAAAGATAAAATAAATTCACAGCATTTAATATTCATTATTTTTTTTTATATTTACTAAAAATAGAAATAACCCACAAAGACAGACACACGTACAGCAAGTCACTTGGGTTAATTTGTTTGCTACATAGTCTCCACTGAAAAGAGGGTCCACCTTACTGCACTACTAAAGAAAAGCTACCTTTTTCTCCTAACAAACGGGCCTTCTATGCACTGACCATTATGCTAAATCTAATAATGAATTAAACACTAGATCATGCTTATATGGCAGGTCGCTTTCCATCTCTCTCTCTAGCTAACTCCCTCAATCATTGATGTATATGTTATAGTATCCGATATCATAATTAGCATTCACCTAAACATAGCTAACTATTAGTAATTGCTACTAATATAGGAACCAATATATATATCCTCTCTCTAGCCTCCACACACAACCATGCATATATTTTAGTGCGCCGTACCGTTAAGGAGACAGATTGTCAATATATCCCATACATGGAGAATATACACAAGACTTTGTAAAGCTCCACAGGTCGCCATCACCTCCATTGCACACCGCATTATCAATCTCCGGTTTCTCTCCATTGCTACTGTTCAACTTAATTCCTGATCCAAACCCGAAACCCGATTCATCAAAAAGGCCACCAGCTTGTTTCAACGTGTCACGCGATTGTTCGTTAAGCTGACATGTTGAAAAGCTGTCAAGTGTAGCCCAATCAGTTGGTACTGATGGTACGGTTGGGTTCTCGAGCGGTGGATTTGTCAACCTTTCATGCATGGTGCCAGTGTTGAAGAGAGATTCTATGGGGTTTAAATGTCTCATGCTGAGATTCTCAGTGTTTTCTTTCTCTTGTTTGCATGATCTTCCCATGTACTGGAGGATTTGGTCCAGTGTGTCGCTACTGGAGGTATCATTTATCAGCTGAGCCTTGATCTCACTTCTTATGGAAGAGAAGTTGTTAGAGCACTCCAAGGTTCTTTGGAGGTGCAACTTCTTTTTGAACACTCTGCAGATAACCCATCCTTCTTCTTGTGTTGCATCTCCAGTTGAACTTGACATCTGTTTCAATTAACAAGGAAAACAAATGTTATAACCTATAAACATCACATATGCATATATCTGCCTATGTTATTAGTATATGTTGTAAGTAGCTAATTAGTGAAATCCATGTGCATATAGAATATCATATATAAAAAAGAAATTTCACTTGAATTAAAGGTTAAGATGATAAGAATAGATTTTCTTTTTTGACACATGTTAAATGTGAATGTATATAAACAATAACAATAACAATATATATATATATATATATATATATAGAGAGATGGGCTATGGTGCATTGCAATGCATGAACCCCCTTATGCATTGCACTATAAATCACGGATTTAAAGTCCAAACGATCGATCCGAACCGTTCATCTTGTTCTTCATATTAATATGTGCTTGGGGACCAAATTTTACATTTTTTGGAATTTTTTTACTATTTATTAAGCAATTTTGAAAGTCGCTGATCTGATGGTCCAGAAAATTTTACTGTTTTTTACTGTTCACAGCAAAACAGCAATTTTCAAAAATGCTTAATAAATAGTAAAAAAATTTCAAAAAATGTAAAATTTGGTCTCCAAGCACATTTCAATATGGATTAAACATCTAACGGTTCGGATCGGTCGTTTGGACTTTAAATCCATGATTTATAGTGCAATGCATAAGGGGGTTCATGCATTGCAATGCACCATAGCCCATCTCTATATATATATATATATATATATATATCATGGTGCCATTATTCTCAGAATCTTCAATTTAATTTACTCAATTACCTAACTTCATGATTATATATAGTTTCCAATTGAAATTGATCACTTTAATCAATAATTGAAGAGCTATAGAGGCACCTACAATGGAGTTCAAGTTGGCATCTGAAATGTCGTCAAGCCTGTACTCATGCATAATCCAGTCTGATTTCTGGCCATGCGGGGCCCGGCCTTTGTAGAATACCAATGTCTTTCTCATACCGATGCGTCTGAAACTCGTGCTAATCACCTTGTCTCGACCGGTGGCCTTCCAAAATCCTGCGGCTGTCGCACGGTTAGTTCGTGTACCGGTCGGGTATTTCTTATCCTTGTGGCTGAAGAAGTACCACTCATTTTGCAGTGCAGTCCCTATCCTACAATTCTCTGTACAAAGACATTCATGTAAATACAGATTGTTAATTCTTACTTTTTGGATTGATTTGCAATTTTGATTAAGGTCATAATATAAAATAAAAAGGCCTTGTAATTCTTTTAAGGAAGATCATTTGTGTTTGTTAATTATTTTTGTTTTGACCCTAATTTATCTCAAATTTAATGATGACATAAATGCTTAAAGGTCTTATAAAATAAATTTGGGCTTAATTACAACCAAACGAATGTTTATCAACACAACATAACCGTCAAAACTCAAAACCTTAAAAAAAAAAAGCTTCAATTTATCAATTGAGGCTTGGAGATAACTAAATGCCTACCTTGAATGTCCCATGGTTCGAGTTTGTTCAGATCGACATCGGGAATTACATCCAAATCGATCCTTTCGGACGCGACCTTCTTCCTCAAGTAGTAGTTGAGCAACTCTTCTTCGGTCGGATGAAACCGAAAGCCGGGAGGCAAACGCGACTGTCCATTCACAGTTATGTTCATCTTCTTGTATCTTTCTCAAGTTTTTATATATGTTAGTTTGGTTTAATTTTATATGGGTGGTTTTTGGAAAAGAGAGAGAAATTAAAGTGCTTTTAGTTTCTAGTACAAGCTTAAGGGGAATGAGGTGAGGTGTGTGTATTAAAATGGTAGAGAAAGAGAGATGCTATATATAGAGAGAGAGGTATGATGCCATGCCATGTTTTTTGTGTACTTTCCAATAAGCGCGTTCAGTTTTGCTACAATAGAGAAGAGCTACCAACCCTGAAAAGAAAGAAATGGGCCCAAAAACAGAGAAAAAGGAGCTGCAATAAGAAATGCAAATGGGATCCCACAGAGAGTCAGAGACGTACTGTTGGGTGATTATATACATTATTTGATGAGGACGGTTCAAATGCCTCCATGTTTTTGTGTTTTTATCATGCCTTCATCTTTCTTCATTATTTTTAAAGTTCAAACAATCGATCTGAACCGCTCAACCTAACCTCCATACTAAAATATATTTGGAGACCAAATTTTATATTTTTAGAAATTTTTTTATTATTTTTTTAGATAGGTACAAAAATACTGTTTTTAGATGGTTCAGATTTATTGATTTTGTATCTATCTAAAAAAATAGTAAAAAAATTCCTAAAAATATAAAATTTGGTCTCCAAACATATTTTAGTATGGAGGTTAGGTTGAGCGGTTCGGATCGACTGTTTGAACTTTGAAAATGATGGAGAGAGATGGAGGCACAGAAACATGGAGGCATTTGAACCCTCCTCTTATTTGATTTTGCATGATCAAATAGGGTAAGTACATAATAATACATTAATTTGCTGTAAAATAACAAATCTACAGTACCAGAAAAAATGCAGATTTCTGGCATGTACTATGCAAACTGAACCAACACTTAGAAAGTAAATAAATAAATAAATAAATGTGTACATGGCAAACAATTTTTTTTAAAGCAGAATTCAATATCACAACAATTTTTTAACTCAGAGAATTCGCATACTATTTGGGTATCAAAATTTTGTTTTTGTAATCATTATAAGTTCACACTCTGCAAAATTCCTCCTCCTCACCTTTGGAAATTGAAATATTCCAAAAGCAAAAAGTGTAGATTATCAGGCTGTATGATATCACGGTGGCACGGTGCAGAGAGTTACAAAACACCTTTCAACCTATCACCATATTCGACCAACAAGTCGTTGCAATAAAAAGGACCCCAAAATAAGAAAAAAAAGGAAAGAAATAGATAATTAATGAAAAAGAAACTCACGTGCGTTACCTATCAGTCTATAGTCCCACAGATTTTTTACACAACCACATAACCTAGATCGAAAAATATGACAAACATTATCTGTTGTCCAATTCTTATCTTATATAGTACCTTTTGTTTTTATTCATATGATGAGCTAAAATTCGTCGGTTTTAACGGAAAACACCCTTAATGTATTTGTTTAAACATAATTTTTGTGTAATTAAACTCACTATAATTTTGTATTTAGTGTTAGCTATATATTAGGCATTACTTCATCACTATTTTTGGTAGAGCTTTGTATAACTACAAATGCTAAATAGAGAGAGAGAGAGAGAGAGCCCCTTGACAACAACTGTCAAGTTTTTCAAAAAAGAGAGAGACAGAGGAATCTTGTTTTATAAAATCAAATAAATCAATATCTCATGTCGGGGTGCAGGGGCGGAACTAGAAAACTTTGATGAAGGAGACTAAAAATTAAAACACTGAATGTGGTGAGTGGAATTTGAACTCAAGACCTCTCATCTACAAGATAAAACTATAACTACTAGACTACAAATAAACATTTGATTCTTATTGAGGGGGGCTAGACTATATAGAATGTTCTAAAAAATAAAATTAAATTAAATTTCAATACATATAACTAGAATTTTAAAATCATAGGGGACGTGGCTTAACCTTTTCAATACACTAAGATCCGCCCCTGTCGGGGTGGAGCTAGACTTTCAAACTATAGAAGTCAAACACATATGTGATCAATCATATTTTTTTTTTTTCAGAATAAAGGTTAATTTTATAATATTATGGCAATTTACTCTAAATTAATTATATAAAAAATCATACATAAATACATTTTTTTTTTAAATAGAGGTCAATTTACTTCATTCCTATTACTTAAATTTTGCATATGCCTCGTGCGAATAATGAACCGTGGATTTAGTGCAGTAGCACGAGTCATTATCTCTCTTTGAAAAGACACAATTCAATTTTTAAAAATAACATTTAAAAGATGTTCGAGGGTAGTAAGAACCCTTTAATAGGGAAAAAAAGGTTACCTCATGGAAATAACTCGCTATAGAAATGTGTCTTACACGGCCGTCACAAAGAGATCTATTGTGTGCAACGACGGTAGCGGTGACATATTTTAAAAACACGACACCTGACCTTAAAAATCTCAAGGAAAAGGCTATGCGAAACTACCGCAGTGGCCCTTGTTCATTTCCTACCACGTCTCCAATCTAAATTTACTTTAGAAATTTCATGTCAATTACTTTTTCTGTGACTTCTCTTTCTTACCTTTGGTAACCACCTCAACAACAACACAATTACAGCTTGCATTGACATGCACCCATTGGTTCTAGAGACCAGTATAAAATGGCATGCGACGCAAATTCCTGGTTGCCAACTGTGTAGCGAACTGTGAATTCGTATCCTCTGCATTAACATCAAAAGGGAATCTTTTGAGTTAATGAATCTAAACCGTCTGATATATTTTAAGATTTGTGCGGATTAGATCTGCACTAATATTGAAAGGCTCCCAATGTTATAAGCAGTGCTGGATTGGCTCCGTTTAAGATCAGATAGTTCAAATTTATTAACTTAAAAAATTTCCTTCTGAGTTAATGCAGAGGATACGCATTCAGCAAGTTGTAATTGTAATTTTGTGTTCCCATGCATATGTTCCGTTGATTCATTTCAGATGAACCATCAACACTTCAACAGTGTAGTGTATTTTTAGTAGAAATTATACATTCAAATAGCTAGCTAAAAATGAATATTGGTTATTACTCAACTGGAAATTTCAATTTTTTTTTTCTCTCTCATGCTGCAGGGCTCTAAACGAATTGAACCAAATCAAACTTATCAAAGTTTGAGTTTGAATTTGAATAAGATTCAAATTGAACTAGTTTGATTTGTTTCAAAACGAACTTTAATCGAACATATTAATTGCGATTTTTCCGAATCAAATTGAAGTCAATCGAATCACAAACTACGGATTTATTTGGCAATCACAGTTTATGCATTAGTTTTCTTCACGCGGTTTCTTTTTACCTTTTACCTTTCACGAATTCACACATGGGCCAGTCCAAAATTTCCTTACCTTTTACGCTACTAGATTGATTAAAACCACTGCATGGACCTAGTCAAATAGAACTTATTTCCATTGTTAATTTGTTACGCTGCTGAAACATTTTTCCCATTATAAATTACCATTATATTAACAATTTTGAGCTCTGATATAAGTTTGGTTCCTGCATTATTAAAGATTGATGGTTGAAGCCATTAGTTACATTATTTAAGATTCGAATCTAAATAGTTCACGAACCAATTTCGAACGAACTATATCCAGTTTGAGTTTGAATAAGATTTGAACCGAACTGGTTTGATTTGTTTCAGAACAAACTAATTTTGAATCGAATTAATTACAAACTTTTTCCAAATCAAATCACAAACTACGAACTTTTTGTGCAGCCCTACTCTTGCACCCCAGTTATTACTTGGCTGAAAAAACTCACTCTTTAAATATCTACAAAACTTTCACACACCTTATAATGTACCGAAATTTGTATTTTTATCATAAAAAAAAAGACAATTCAAATAACCACAAAATATGAAAAATTCCATTTTTTACACGGGCGCAGTTTCAAATTGCAAACATAAATATAATGTCCACAATTTGAAATTGTCGGACAACAACTTTTTTTCCAGTGGCTTTAACCAAAATTTTGTTTTCAACGTTTTTTTATTGGTAAAAAAAATATGGGACCCACAAACTTTGCTGCAGTAGCTTTGGTTAGAAAAAAAAATGTTGTCCACAATTTCAAATTATAAACACTCTATTTTTGTCCGAAATTTGAAACTGCGGATGTGTCAAAAAATAAAATTTTCACAGATTCGTAATTATTTGTTTTTTTTAATGGCAAAAATAAAAATTTCGGTATAATGTATATTGGTTATTTTCAAGATTTTAAATAGTGATTATAGCGCTATACCTTTTAAGGTCCGAAAAAGCTATAGTGCAATCATAATTAGCTATTTAAAATAATTATAAAAAATAACGGTTAATAGCGTTATAGCTTTTGAGATCCGAAGCTATAGCTAGCTATTTAGTACTCTAATTATTCCATATGCACATTTGTTGATATTAAAATACACTCATACTTGAATTGAAATGAATATGTACCTATTTTAGCTAAGAAATAAATACCGACAACTATTTTGAACTTCAAAAATTATATTCAAATCCTCATAAATAATCATTTGTTCAAAATATAGATATGTATTGCCTTGAACAGTTGAACTTCCAAATTCATTGTGAAAATGTCTTAACATAAATAATAATTTAAAATAAGTTCTGGTATGTTCATTAAAAAAAAATGGTAAACAACAGTTAAGAATTAATATTTACAAATATAATAATATATATTAATTATATTAGATAAGCGAAGAACTCGACCAATGGACCGTACAATGACGGTGGAGTTCAACTGATTAGTGCGTGGGACCTACTGGACAGGAGTTTGATTTGTGGGGCCAAGCTTTGGATCGGGTTGTCTAACAAACCCTTAATCTTTTTGTATTGTACATCAATTTATTCCTATCAGATATTTACATTTATGCTTATTTTAATCAGGTTGAAAAGGAATGTTGTGAATAAATTAGCTTTGACACGGTTGCCACAAGATTGTACCGACATAATTAAAATGGGTTCTGAATCAAACTTCAATCCTCTCCAGTTTCATAGTAATACCTCTTCTTCTTATAATTGCAAGTATATACAATTGTTTCTTGTGAATAACCATCTAAAAAATATTCCTTATAAATAATCAGTCTTTAATTATGTGACAAAATATTTAAACTCAACCAATTTGAGAAAAAACAAATTCAGTCTGATTGAATAAAAAAATTTCTGCGATTTTAGACGTTGTGGGAACAAATTGGGGAAAAAAAACGATGGGAAGAAATGGAAGCAAATTGGGGCTGCCGAACGGGGTCAAGGAAATAAATCGTACTTATTTGAAATCCCATCTATTCCCGAGCTGTTTCACAGGACCTAATACTTTTTGTACGATAAGTCAAAGTTTCAAAATCTGATTATTTTTATTTTTTTTGTAGATATTAGAATGTTAGATGGCTTCATCTCCAATCACTCTTTTGAAAATATTATTCCTAAGTCTTTATTCTATCGGATTAATTTAGTGTATAATGTTTAAAGATTGAAATTTAATTTCAATAAAAATTTATGTTGTCATCGGATCTTAATTTCTTTCCATGATATTAACTATATTGAATTATATTAATTTTTAAATAAATAAACAACAACAACAATAAAAGTAACATTGAAACAAAATAGAAATATAATAATATTTTTAAGAATTAGATCCATATATGCATTTGAGCAACAAAATGTAAAAACTAAATTCAATATAAAATATAAAAACTTTGTTGGGTATGATTTTTAATAATTTTAATTGGACTTTTAGTGTTTTAAGGAAAAATAAGAGTCAAATCCGTATTTAATGATGTAGTAGGTCTCAAGGGTTTTATAACTACATGAAATAAAATAATGTGCTCAAAACATTTGAGTCAAAAATGAAAGAAAATAAGAAAATAAAATATTGTAGTAAAAAAAAAAAAACCAAATTGGCCAAATGAATTTTTTCTGCACTACAATCTCAATGTTTAAAGGAATAAATTAATTTAGTATATTTATTTTTAATTATTTTTTTACTGCTTGAATTTATATTAAATTAATTCAAAAATTTATAAATTTTGTATGTAAACGCATCGTTTGTATGAAGTAGATCGGTTTTAATGGTTTAAATTTATTGTTAATAAATTGAAGAACACTTTAATTCTCCTCAATTTGAATACTGCGAAATTTTAATAAACTTTAGTGCAGATTGAGATGAATCCCCAAATTGATTCCAAATTTGTAATAAAAATATTTTTAAGTCAGCGATCAAATTGAGATGAATCATTGAATCCCCATCATTAAAGAAATGGAGAGGATTGCAATAAGATGTCGGGCAGACATACAGTACAGTCTAGTGTGTTTTTTTTTTCCAGAAGAGAAAGGTACAATTACAAATTTACAATCGGTTTCATTTGGACATCAATCAATTTCTATCTTATCCAGTCTATGCAATTTTTTTATTAAGATTATCAAGTATAAGGTCCATATTTAATTATTTACATGAGGATCATATGACACTGTTTTTTGGTGACATCGGATGATACTGTGCATTTTTAAAGTCCAAATAGTTGATCCAAACCGTTCAACTTGATGGATATATTAAAATGTGTTTGCAAATAAAATTTTACATTTTTCTGAATTTTTTTACTATTTATTAAGATGGGTACAAAAATTCAACGGTCAGAATATAGCGATTTTGTTAAATACTTAATAAATAGTAAAAAAATTCAAAAAAATGTAAAATTTGATCTGCAAGCACATTTTAACATATCCATCAAGTTGAACGGTTTGGATCGACTGTTTAGACTTTGAAAATGTACGATGTTATCCGATGTCACCAAAAAATGATGTCATCCGATCCCTCCTCTATTTACATATGTATATATGTATAAATATAGTTCAAAAATTAATTTGAAGATCATGAATCGATAAGATATATTTTAAATTCAAAAATTTTAGCTATAGATATCATTTACGATTTAAATAAGTTGAAAAGATAATTTTGATATAATATAAAAACTGATATTACTAAGCAATTTGAAAAAACGGTCTAACTTATACGATAGATGATTATAATTAAAACCTCTAAAATATTCTTTCGTGTCTACCTCACGGAAGCAAGCAAGCATTCAAGCACTTTTTATTTATATTAACAAATAACTAGTGGGTCTTTCACCTACCTTTTTTGTTTAAAAAAAATTATAATGAGAATGGTTAAGAAATAATTTTGAATCTAGTAATAAAAAATATCATTCTCTGCATGATAGGTTATGAGTTCGAAATTATTGAAAGATCTATGTAGAGATTAAAATTTGAAAGTCTATACTTCCGTTTTTTTCTCTCAAAAATAAAAATAAAAATAAAAAAGACAACGGTTGATCGGACAAACTTCGATTACTATCCGACTACTACTTAAGCATGTAGTGCGAAAAAATATAGGTGGAATTTTTATCCAAAGGATTTTATCTAAAAATATATTTAAATTATCCTATCCACATCAAAATTTACACGAATAATTTAAATTCATTTAGTCGTTTAAATTTATTAAGTTTTAAAACTTTCATACAAACATCAACGCAAATCAACAATTTAAGCTCGACTTCAAATAAAAAAATTTCAAAGTTCTTTGAACAAAATCTAATTCCAAAATATATTGGATCATTGATCGTTGGTAATGAAGTATTAATGGCTGAATTCGTATCACCCAAAGTAACTCAAATTTTGAGTTTAGATCCGGACTGTCATATATGTTTTGGAGTGAGTCTATGGTACTATGCATATTACGATTTGTTACCGTGTTACGGCTTTATATTCGAGTTTTCAAATTCTAAAGGTCGATCCGAACCGTTCATCTTGTTCTCCATATTAATATGTGTTTGGAGACCAAATTTTATATTTTTTTGAAATTTTTTTACTATTTTTTTAGATTTATTGAAAATCACTGTTTTTGGATGGTCCAGAATTTTCAGATCAAGTGATTTTATAAATATCTAAAAAAATAGTAAAAAATTTTCAAAAAATGTAAAATTTGGTCTCCAAACACATATTAATATGGAGAACAAGATGAACGGTTCGGATCGACCGTTAGGATTTGAAAACTCGAATATAGAGCCGTAGCACGGTAACAACCCGTGATATGCATAGTACCATAGACTCACTCTATGTTTTGACATGAATATTAAAAGGATCACGTGCATTCCATAGCGAGTCATCGAGCCAGGCGAATCTGAGCACATATTTTTTTTGTTATTTAAGAGGATCCGGACCTCTTGATTGCTTGGTAAGGACCATAGTCTTAGACACAGATGAGATACGTCTTGGACACGTTAAGGAAGATTGTCAGTTACCTCGGGTGGACACGGTCACTTTTTTTTTTTTTTTCACTTTTTGATTTAATGACAAGATCACTCTATGTTCTGAATTGTTCATGATATTGTTGGATTCAACGTTGAGCATATATGTCATATAATTATGAATTGTATAATGTTATATATGATTGTCTTAATTAAGTAATATAATATGAAATTAAGATATTTGATAATCTATATATTCAATAGGGTGTAGTCCATAAATGTGTGGAATAATTTGGACAAAGATCAAATCATTAATGGACTGATTTTGAAATTTACAAGTAAGAAGAACTGTTGTTCAAAGAGTTGTGCAGACCGCACGGTTTTTTATGAGATACACAAAACACTTCTTTTTTTAAGTTAGCATACTGCTAGAAGTTTGTGCTGGTCGCACAGGTTTTGTGCAGGCCGCACAAGACACTATTAAATCAGGAAAGTCGGTTATTAAGAAAAAAGACGGTTCTGTAAACACATCTGGTTGTTTGTGCGGCTGCACAGGTTTTGATGCGGTCACACGCGCAATGCCAAATGTGTTACCTACATAAGGAAGGGTCCCCCAAGCACAAGATATAACGAAAAACAAAGATTCTAAAAGAAGTTATTCTCTAGAAAAAATAAAAAATACAGATCTGTGTGTCTTCTCTTCTTCTTCCACTATCAAATAAAAGAGATGAGAGATTCATTAAGGAAATGGGAGATGATCTCTCAAAGGCCACATCTTATTGTCTTGGAAGATCTATTGCTACAACCATCCGATGAATCGACAAGAAGGGCTTCTTGCCATCAGAGTCTAGTTTCACGCTCACGAAAATGGTAGGTGATCTCTCAAAGAATCGAGTTATTATATAGAAACATCAATGAAATCAGATATTATATTCCGCATTTTAGATTGAAGTTTATGGTTGGCTTTTGGCATAAGGTGATCCTTAGATTAAGGTGAGAATTGTTCATTTTTCTACGGGGTGTAAGTGTTTGATCTCTAGATAAGATGTAATTATTTAATCTTTAGATAAGATGTAATTTTTTTGCCTTTATGATCCCAACAGATACTGTGTGACACCATGTGTGGGTGAGATGTTGGTAATTTTCTAATATTAAACTGTACTGGAGTTAGAAATTTTGCTTAAACTACGCCACAGATAATCAGAAAGTAATAGAAGAGACGTTTTAAGAAAATAAGATTGTCAAAGCCGACATTCATACTGTGGTTTCCCTCAAGCTGAGATGGATCCCGATCCTCTAAAGTAACTCAATTTTTGGATTTTTAAATTAGGACTGTTTGATTCGAATATGTCATTCGGGATTGTCTCAGGATTTGAATCCGTCACTTAAGATGTGTGTGCTCCACTTTAAAATATATTATCGCGTATTCGAATTGAACGGTCCCGATCTAAAACTCAAAAATTAAATTACTTCACTATATCTGAGGTCCTATCATGAAACTATTTTAAAATATGGTATGTCATAATTTAGAGAAGAACTAGGGTGTTCCTAAGTTCATCATAGTTCTTTGTGAACTCAATTCTAAAATCTACTTAATAGGCTTCAAACAACGAATCAGAATCAATGAAACTAATTAAACGACTGATCTGAACCGTTCAACGTGTTCTTCATATTAGAATGTGCTTGGAGACCAAATTTTACATTTTTTGAAATTTTTTTACTATTTATTAAGCCACTTTGAAAATCACTGATCCGGCGGTCCAGAAATTTTTATTGTTTTTTACTGTTCATATCACAGTGATTTTGTACCTATCTTAAAAAATAGTAAAAAACAATTCAAAAATTATAAAATTTCATCCCCAATCATATTTTAGTATGTAAATGATGTTGAATGGTTCGGATCGACGATTTGAACTTTGAAAACGAAGATATACAATATGAGGTATGATGAGGTATGAAAGACACGAGGAATTGGAACCCTCCTCTTTTAATATAGATACCAATATAAATATATCTACATAAAATTCTTAATATACCAGTTAACACCTTACTACATTTTAGCTAATTGTCAAAGTTGTCCTTGTTGTTGCCTTTTAGCCATACAAAAATGTTCTACTAATTTGGTGGCATTTCTGCCCCAACTAAGTACTTTAATTTTATATTTTACTTTTTGTACCACCAAGAATTTCCCTATGTGTCGTTGTTTTATCTTTTTATGATTTTTTTTTCCTCTATTTTTGATTGCGTAGGTTCGTTAATGATATAATTAAATGAGCTAGTGCGTTTCGTTAGAACTTATGTGTCATATCTCTGATTGCAATTCTCTTTGTCGAGGTCTATAAGTTATCATTAGCAAGCAGCAGCACTAAGCTCAATTTTTACTAGTGGAGTAATTACTCAGGTGCTAAGTGTCAAGAGCCTAATAATGGCTAAGCACGCTTAATTAATTTGATAATTAATATTAATCATGGAAAGACTGACAGTGTAACAACTCAAATATATTAATGCAATACCTCTCCACTAATAAGGTCTGATAATATATAGAAAGAAATATTGTGATAAAAAAAAATGAAACTAGGTGAGATTTTAGAGAAAAATAGTGTCATGTCTAACAAATTGAGTGAGTAATAGCGTGGTCAGGATTTAATACGATCAGTGGGTTACAGAATTTGAGTTGTCCAAAGATAGACAACAATATCTGATTAAACTTATACTCTCTTTTGAAAATTCAGATATAAATAGCTACCGACTCCTGATTCAATGTGGATCTACCCTGAAATTTTTAAATATACCATCATCCCAAAAAAGATAAACCCAAACACTCCGGTTTTGAAAATTTTTGAATTTTGACATGACCGCATCGCCTAAATGCGGCCAATTTTCTGCGGGCCGCATCTAGGGGTAGCGGCCCATTTTTTTTTTGTTTTTTTTGCTTTTTTCTCATGTGACTTTGAACTGAAAACAGGGTGGCCGCTCCCTTGGGATGCGGCCGTGTCAAAATTCAAAAATTTTCAAATAAAAGGTGTTTGGATTTATCTTTTTTTGAACCATGGTATATTTAAAAATTTCGGGGATCTACCACTGTAAGTGTGTCATTTATTTTATTTTAAAGATATGTTTTTTAACATGAACAATCAGAGCTTTTCATCTCACCTGCAGTATGGATACTAAATTTCAAACCTACGGCATTCACACAAAAGTAGGGGTGTCAATGGCACCCTTTTACCTAACCAGTATCGTATCTCAAAACACGGGTAAAAGTAAGATTTTTTTTCCATTAGCTAATCGGGTATGGGTAAGGGTAATGATTTTTTTCTATTATCTTATCCATTTTCGTATAAGATAATTTTTAAAAATAAAATTATAGATATAAATATATATTTGTATGAAGATGATACATGATACATGATACAGTAAAATTTTGTATTTTATTAAATTTTCATAATACAAATTAGTTGTATTCATTATTTGTTTTCTTATTTTGAAAAATATTTTATCGAAAAACACAAATCAAAATGTTAATGACACTTTTTTATCCGTTTACCCGAGCCGTACCGTATTCGAAAAGACGGGTAAGGGTATTTTTGTTATCATAACAGGTACAGGTATAAAAATATCTTCATCCGACCCGTATCGTACCCGTTGACACCCCTACACAAAAGGTAATATTATAATCGCTAGATTAGACCTGATTCTCTATATTAATTATTGATATGTTCAGTTTCATCTCTATGATCAAAAGAGAAATTACTGTATCGTAATTTAAGTGTTTCGCTATCACAACTTTTTATGACAAAAATTGTCTTATATATCAGACTATGGTACATTTATTGATTTCTTGAAAATACAATTTAAGATTAAAAAAATCAAAGTTATACGTGTGTTCCTAGCAATTTGGAATTTGATTTTTCATCATAAAAAATTATTCTAACTGAACCTTTTAAAAAAATTAAATTATTTGATGAAAGACCAAGTAATACTAAAACTGACTCAAATTTATTACTCTCTTTATTTTAAGTATTCACCAACAAATTTACAATCTTTATTTTTATTTTTATTTTAATATATGTTTTTAAGTATTAAATTGATGTAACATAAAAGTTACATCAGAACTACACAACTCTTTTAAAATTCTAAATTCAAGCATCTAATTTCAACCCTTATTTTTGCACTAGTCCATAGGAATATGTTCAAATACAAAATCTACAAAACTTTTTAGACTGTTCTGCACTAAGGCCAAAAACCTTATATACTTACGTACATATATATATATATATTGGCATCACTAATGCATACCTAAAAGTATGATTCCCTGACCCCTAGCTCTTGTTAGTGCCTCTGTTGGCAAGTGATTTTTTTGGAAGAAAATGCTTTCTTTAATCATGATAACGGACTTTCAAAGATAAAGTCACATAATACTAAAGAATAAGGAATGGAAGATATTAGATAATTCACCAATAATCCATTATTCTTTTCTTTTTTTTGATGAAAAGCCCTTAGGCATGCATGTTTGAATATATTGAAAAGTATGAAATTGTTCATATTACATCCATGCATCTACTAAAAATAAAGACATCAATCTGAGCTGTTGGAATTAAAAAGCAACTACTTAAGTTCTTAAAAACAATAGATATCAGCTCCTGTTACACATCAATCAGAGCTGTTTGAATCCATTAGAGTACGTTTAAATGGAAGTTAATTAGAATAGCTAGAATAGCAACTGAGAATAGAAAATAAATAGTGATTTTCATATTAGTATAAAAATGGTGTTATTCGGATTAGTAAAAATGTTGTTTGGATTGTAAATTTGGAATAGTAAATAGTTTTAACCGATAAATAATAGTGTTAACAAGGTGCTAAGAGGAAAGATAGGCAAATGGAGTCTCAAATGAATTGTCACGACGTGAAGATAACATAAGTGGTGTCAATTTTATAATTTCGGAACTATGTTAGCAGAAATCTGAGAAGTAAACATTTTTTTCTCTCTTCACACTTTTGAATAGTAGTTATTCCTACATTTACAAGTAATAGAGAATAACAGCTATTCTAACTATTCCAAATAGCAAAAATGTTGTTTGAATGCACATTACTATTCCGAATAGCCCCTATTCTAAAATAGCCCTCTATTCTAAGCTATTATCATTTCATCCAAACATTGCCTTATTCTTTTGACGCTTCCTAAATTGATTACTTGACGTTCACATTCATCAGCAAGAGGTAAAAGATGTAATTTGGGCTCTTAGTTTCCCCCAGGATCTGGCCCATTCCGATAATCCTGGGCTTTGGGCCTATTTAAAGCACATTATAAATACTCTCTCAAATTTAATTGTCAAAACTGAGCAAAAACAGATAACCAAAAAAAAAAGTTTTCTGGGGTAACTTCTGTCGTACAAACCTCAGTATCTCGTTCGAAAAAATGATCATGTATTTGCACTTCACTGTGCAAGTTTTCCATTTGAAGGATGTAAAAAAAAAATCCATTTTTAACACATAAACTTATTAATTTTTTATTGAATAATTATTCGTTAAGATTTTCATAACAAAAATGTACAAAATGTTACAAATATGTTTTAAGGTAAATCTTATTGGCCGATATTAAATGTGATTGAACCATTTTAGATCAATTATTATATTTTGGAAATATTGAATGTGGGTCAAAATATAACGTGAATTGATCTAATTTTAGAAATAGTTATTTATAAAAATTATTGTTTTAAGAAATGGATATGAGAGCTTTACAAAGATGTGTGCGTATAAGATCTACGTCATACATGCCTACACTGATCATAAATCAACCCATGAAGGTTTATCTAAGGCTACACTTGATAAAATTCTAACATTGAATGATTCGAAAGTGATTAAGCGGCTGATCAAGATTTCAATTTTGAAAAACACCTTTAAAGAGGATGTCATATGCTCAGCAGCCGAGATTGCATCCAAGTTAGTTGAAAAGGAGCCAAATATGAAGCAGCATGAGGCGAGAATGAAGGAAGCGATAGAGTTAGCGAATGATTAGCTTGTTCACACAAGTAATATTGAAAATGTGGAGAGAGATCGATGCAGTGAAGATGTGGATGTTGGTACAGGGCTCTATGATAAAAAAATATGAAGAAGTGATTTGCTTGCTGATTTAGATACAAAAATTAGAGCTTTTAATGTGATATTAACTTGCTGATAGTTTTTGTTTGAGAAAGTTATAATAATTTCAATTGATATATGTTGTCAATGTTTTTAATTAATATGTCGTCAATATTTTCAATTGAAAATATGTTGTTATTGCTTAAATCGATCATCGTGTTTACGTTGATATTAGAGGGAATCCGCATACTATGTCGTAGTCGTGGGCTTGAATTAAACCACATGTATAATATGAAACAGTTGCCGCTCTCGATTCATATCATCAGCTGGCTCTTCTACTGTCTCCACCTCATCTCTGTGGTGACTTCTGGTGTTCTATCCACGGTGTAGCTAACATCACGTGATTTTGGCAAAACAGATGCGTTACCAGTGCCCTTTTATGTCGTGGCAGTCTTGGAGGCAATGGTTTTCCTTGCTGCAATGGTCATTTGGAAATGAAAACTGAGTCATGGAAGATTGTTTGAGACAGTGCTAGACGAGTGTGGACTCGGCAACCTCAATTTGGATATGGACCCAATTAGGAGGTTCTTTTACGATGTATACTATGAGTGTGTGATTGGACACATTTTAGATGTGCCCAAAATAGATCTTGTCAGATTTGCGGAAGAGCTCCTTGATTCAACCTCGAGTGAAAAATAATTTATGGGTGCAATAATTTTGGAGGAACTCTCGACCCATGAAGGTTTATCTGAGGCTACACTTGGTAAAATCCTAACATCGAAGGATTCAAAGGTGATTAAGCGGCTGATCAAGATTTTAATTTTGAAAAACAGCTTTAAAGAGGATGCCAGACGCTTGACAGCCAAGATTGTATCCAAGTTAGCTGAAAAGGAGCCAAATGTGAAGAGTTAGCGAATGATTTGCTTGTTCACACAAGTAATATTAAAAATGTGGAGGAAGATTGATGCAGTGAAGATGTGGATGCTGGTACAAGGGCTCTGTGATAAAAAAAATATATATATGAAGATGTAATTTGCTTGCTGGTTTAGATAAAAAATTAAAGCTTTTGATGTGATGTTAAGTTGCTGATAATTTTTATTTGAGAAAGTTATAAGAATTTTAATTGAAATATATTGTTAGTGTTTTTAATTGAAATATGTTGTCAGTGCTTAAATCAATCATCGTGTTTACGTTGATATTGGAGGGAATCTGCATACTATGTTGTAGTCGTAGGCTTGAATTAAACCAAATGTATAATATGAAACAATTGCCGCTCTCGATTCGTATCATCAGCTGGCTCTTCTACTGTCTCCACCTCATCTCTGTGGTGACTTCTGGTGTTCTCTCCACGGTGCAGCTAGCATCACACGATTTTGGCAAAACAAATGCATTACCGGTGCTCATTTATGTGGTGGCATCTTGGAGACAATGGTATTCCTTGCTGCAATGGCCATTTAGAAATGAAAAGTGAATCACGAAAGATTGTTTAAGACAGTACTAGACAAGTATGGACTCGGCAATCTCAATTTGAATATGGACCCAATTAGGAGGTTCACGATGCATACTATAAGTGTCTCAAACAATCTTATACGATACATAATAACTAAAATGCTACGAAAATGTACGTTCACTGCTCGAGTTCGAGGATCTCAGCACCTCCACCGAATGGCCGTCCTGCCAACAATAAAGAACTAAAATTTGACAAGCATCTGCAAATGCAATAGCGAGTCAAAAAAAAAAAAAAAACACTACCACAGGCACTAGATTCTTTGAAAAATACAGAAAAGCAAACTATAATTTTCATTATTATAAGATTTTTTTTATTTAGATTGTTGTGTACAGAGCCTGTTGAGATAAAATTGGTTGATGAGTTTATAGGAAATGTTGAATCTTTTTAAATTTGAAAGAAAGTATAAGGATAATTAATAAGCATACCTATTGTAATTAAGAATAATTTGGGACATGTTGAAAGATATATACAGAACTAACAGAGCACGCCTATGTTCAGTTTTTCACTGAAGCTCTTTCTCACAAGTTACAAGAAGTCCTTTCATATATGGCTGAAAAGATATATGTGCATTTCATAACACGGTGGCCCACTTTACATTTAGTATATCAAAAAAAGTTATACAATGATCCATAAAATAAACTGGGCTTTCGGCCTGTAATCCTATTAAATCTGCAAATTACCATGTGAGGTAACATTAGCAGTTTTGCATTGAAAGAGTGATATAAATTTATCTGAGGGTGCCAAAGAGGTAAATTTACCAAATGCAAGCAATAAAACATGCACGCTCATTAATTTTTGGAATTCCATAAAAGAAATTGATAATTCATTTGAAGGTCATCAGATTGGGATGAAAAGTTCATAAAAAAAATATCAGGATTACACTTCTAATTGGATGAAAAATATAATGTAGCAATGTTGGATTGTATTTTTCCCAAGAAACAGTTTTCAGTAAAAACGTAATGACCAAATACTCCCAATGCTCATAGCAACGTATTCTGATTCTACAACTTCTCTACAAGGAGATCATTTTTTTAATATATAATTCCCCTACTCTCCTACTGTTTCAAATGACCAATCAAGCAATAAGAGCATATACAACATAGCAATATGGTAGTTCAAGTATCCATTTCATAAACACAATAGGGAGTACAAAAAAAAAAAAAAAAAACTAAACAAAGAAGAAAAAAATAACAAAAAAAGTAGTCAACATCCCCTAACATCCAAATGATACAATCAATTATGCAATAAAACCCACTAACATATCATTTTACAACTCAAACTCATCATCCAGTTTCAAAGCCTCCGCTGCGGCCTCTTCCTCGTCATCATTTACCACAAAATAGGGGTTGTGGGTCTCAGGTCTAAATCTATACCCAGTAAACACATAAAACCCAAGAGTAGCCAACTCCCCGGCCACAACACTGGTCCACAAGTAGCGGTAGGAAGTAATAGTAACTAGCGCGTAAACCACAACCCTTGTGAAGTATATGTAACATATGACCACCACATAATATTGCCTAAACAAAGTTAATTTCATTAAATTAACTGCTGCTTTTCCATCGCTACGGGCAGCCTCACGCAAGTTCTTAATAGACCACACAATTGGGAACAGAATAGCACAACAGCAAATCACATCGACCAGCAAAAACACCTGTTTCCAGGTGAGCCAATCACTGGCAAACGGACCCGACTCATCAATCACGACTTGTGCGATATTGGCCACAACCTGGAGTGGTATGACCACCATAAGTACCTTCTTCTCTCTGTCTTGCAAAAAGGGTTTCAGAAAAGACCAACCCGTACCGATAAGTACTATCAAGGTGAACAGAGAAATACCCTTTAAGAAGCTGAAGATGTAAAATAAAACATCCCAGCCATGAGCAGTACCAGTTCGTTCAATGTACGATTTATCTTCGGCCTCAGCTACTAAATTTAACGCCTTAAGCATTACAACAGCAAGCATGAAATAGTGGATGCGGTAAACCGCAGCGCGTTTTCGGAGAAGGATAGCAAGCCAGAGTGCACCAAGCCCGACATAGACGAGAAACAGAAGGAAATATATAAAAGGCAGTACAGCGGATCCAGCGGAAAGGTAGATTCTTTTATCAGGTGATCTCGGGTCAAGGTTGTACATGGCAGAGTTTACTGACATGGAGACTTTCAGACCCGGTAAACAATTAGCAAACACAAGAGTGTACTGACCCGGATCCGAAACCTTATATGCAGCGGAGAAAGAAGAGGACCTGGCGTTCACTACACCTGATGGGTTGGTGGGTGGATGCAATTTGTCAAAAGTATACACCAGCTTCACCAGATCGGATTGTAGAGCGCAAGTGATGTCTAGGTCTTGGAGCTGGCGGAGCACGTGCACCCACGCATCGAGGGTGGAGAGGAAGAACCCCAACTGAGTGAGGTCGAGATCAGGCGAAGGATCCAATAACGAGATGGAGGAGACGTTGAGCTCGAGCACGCCGGTGTGTGTGAACCCGAATTCATCGAAAGGGATGATCGAGCGCGCGTCGGATTTCACCTGCATGGTACGGATCTCGGCAAGAGCAATTGGGAGAAGGAGGAGGAAGAAATAGAAGGAGATGCCATGGCGGATCGCCATGGGCTGAGAGATTGGAGGTTTGGGTTTTCAATTGGGGTTTGATTCGGATCTGAGAGGAAGAGAGGAAGGTTGAGGTTGTTTTGTGAATTTGAGGAGAGAATCGCGTGGGGATGGCGTAAGTTATTTAGTCGGAAAAGAAGAGGAGGGAACAAAATCGAGGAGACGACTTTATTTTTCAATAGGTTGAATAGAGGACTTTGAGATTAGAGTCTTGTAAGATTTTGAATTTGTGTAAAAGGGTAATATTTAAAAGGCAAAATCTCAGATATATCCTTGCAAAATTATGTAAATTACGTACTTCTCCTTTCAAAATTAATCAATACATATTTATCTTCCTAATTTGCAATAACTCACATATTTTTCATGCATAATTTTAATATATATTATTGTTGATTTTGAAAGCGGAAATGTGTAATTTTTTAATTAAAAATAATCTGAAATTTTGCTTTTTTAAAATGGAAATTTTATAACCTTCTACCGTATTTTGTACTAGCATGCTAAATTTAGGAGTGCAAACGGATTGGATATTATCTATCTGAAATAAGGTACGGATATCTAATATTTGAATATCCGTACAGATACGAACACAGATATAGTTTTAAATTTTAATTATTTGTATTCAATTAGTAGATATATGTGTTTAATATATATTATGAAAAAATTTATGTTATTCACTGTTATAGAAAAACGGATATCCATGTTTGTTTAATATCTTATCGGTATTTGTATACAAAAAAATAAAAGCGGATACATATATGAAAGTTTATAGTTAAAGTATGAAACTTGAAATTAAATTTAAAGATATCAAAGTAAAGTGACAAAAATATTAATAAGAAAACACTGAAATTCAGGGGCAGACCCACATCAGACCAAGGAGGTAGTTAACCCCCCCCCCCCATGAATTTTGAGTTTTAATGGATATTTATCTGTCCTGGCCGATTTTTCCCTACCTTGAAATTGTTTTGGCCCCCTATAGATATCTGATTTGTAATTCAGGTTAAACTTTGGGTTAAAATTAAAATAATATTTTTGAATTATGATTGATAATTATAATTATAGGTTAGATCATCATAAATTATAAGTTAGAGTATTGGAAAGTATAAGTTAAAGCGTTGTTTTTATATCGAGTACCAAATTAGTTAATGGATTTATACTTTAAATCTATTTAGCTATTTAAATTTGATTCGTTATTTTTTTTGCCCCTCCTTTCTCCCCATCTCTTGACGAAAATCTTAAATCCGCCCCTGCTGAAATCATGCTTCAAATAAAAGATGTGTAATAGAAAAAAAAAATTATCTATGTTTACATTTTTTTTTTACATCAAAGAAGTTAAAAACATTAAGATATATGCAACTAAATTGTTTTGGAGTAATTTGTTTCTTTAAGCACCGTTAAAAAATGTATCATTGATTTTAGCGGCTTGGGCTCTTGATTTATCGTTCTTCTTTATTGTTGAATAGAATACAACATCAAAGATAATCCAATTCACACTACTCCAATAGGATGTAAGAATTTACATCCGCTGAAATTTCAAACATAATTTCAGAGACCCTGCAATCCTATTCTCTACTTATTTCTCATCAAATTTTTGATGAGAAAGAAAGAAGAGAGAAGAGAGATAAACAGATAATAGGTTTGCAGGGTCTCTGAAATTCCATTTGAATTTTCAGCGGATGTGAATTCTATTGGAGTAGATAGTGTGTGAATTGAATTATCTTTCAGAGAGAGAAGAGAGAGGAGAGAGATAGGCAGAGAATAAAATTGCAGAGTCTCTAAAATTTTGTTTAGAATTTTAGCAGATTCGGACGCCCACCAATATTGACTTTCTCTAGCTTCCCTTATTAATTAAGTATTGCCTCATGCGATTTATCTGATGTAGAATAAGAAAATCGAACCAAAAATAATAAATATCAAATGAGACGAACTTTTCAACTGAAAAGAACTGTATTAATAAAATAAAAAACAAAATAAACAATAAATCTAACGGTCGGTTGAAAATATCTTTAAATGAGATTACTGAACGATTCTGTCCTTTCATCTTAAATCTGTATCATCCGGCTCAAATTCAATGTTTTAATTATATTCATCCTACAAAGATCCAGGAAACATCAAATAATTCAGAGGCAAAACTAGAAAAACATAATAAAAGTAGCTGAAATTTAAAATACAAAATATGTGCCAGATCAAATTTAAATCAAGTCTTCACACTTAAAAATAGAACTTAAACCATCAAATTATAAAAGTAAATATTTTATATTTTATAAAAAAAAAAGTAGACTATATATAAAAAGTTATAAAAATATAAAACTTAATTAAATTTTAATATACATATTTAAAATCTTAAATTTTTAAGGGAACGACTAACAGTACCCTCCCCCCCTCCATTCAGTCCTCTATCTGTCTCTCGCGCTAAAAGACAAAAAAAAGTACAATGGGAGACCACTAACTGACGCGCACGTGCCAACTACCGCCAATGAGCAGGGTTAACGCGATTTTATTCATCGTCAAAAAATATAGTATTCATATTTATTATCTATAATATTTGTCACATGTGAACACAAACTGGAGGGGACCATTAATCTTGAGAACCAGTAACGACCAGGGGGACCACTGACTACGTCTGACAGCCTGAATTGGGGACCGCAACCGTCTGAAAGTGACATTTGCCAAAATTGGAGATCATTAATTATTAAGTATTCTTATCTTAGTAATGTAAGTAATGAAGTATTCATATATAATTAATGAAGTATTCATATAATCTTTATTACTGATAACATATGTTGAGAACATGAAGTATTCATATCTAACTAATGAAGTATTCACATGTACGAAGTAATTTATACAATTCAAAATCAGACATCTCCTTTAGGACACCTATTCTAAGACACATTTTCCAAGACACTTTTTCAATTCACTTAAGAAGTCCTTTTTTTTATGATAAATATATTGTGTTCATATCTAACTAATGAAGTATTCATATATAACTATATAAGTATTTATAACTAATTAATGTAAATATGAATTATCCATATCTAACAATATGAAGTATGTATATCTAACTACTGAAGTATTCATATGTTGCACTCTGACAACCTTCGCTGGGCTAGCATGGACCCCCTCCGACGGTGCACCACGCTCTCTCCGCCGGATCTCATTGAAGACGAAGTAAGATTGTGCCGGAACACACCGGATCTCCTCGTCAGTGCACCACGCTCTCCTCGCCGGATCTCGACGGTGCACCATGCTCTCCTCGTTAGATCTCGACGGTGCACCACGCTCTCCTCGCCGGATCTCGACGGTGCACCACGCTCTTTTGTGATCGGCGATAAAGGAGCTTTGAGATCGGAGAGGAGAGCAGTGAGGTATCGATTGTCAGAAGTGATGAGGTGGGAGAGACATGTTCTTATTTTTGAGCTACTTATTTTTTTTAGATATGAATAAAGTTTGTTAGATAACTGAGTTGAGGCGGAAAACTGTTAGGGGACTAGAAGTAGGGAATTTTTAAAACTAGTCACGCCTGATTAAACTTTAGATCCGCCAGAAATATCAACAATGCAAAACTCGTTCCATTCGTTTCTGAGCTAACATATGACATGTTCAATTTCAATCGGATGTTAATAATAGATGGCAGATTTAAGAATCCAAGAACGAAAATACTTGAAACAATATGAAAAATATGAAAATAAACAGTACTGAAATCGGCAATAATTACCAATCGAAACCAGTAGTACATATAAAAAATATTAAAATAGTACGGCGTGCAAAGGGGTAGTCTGGGGATTTTGTTCGCGACGACGAGGAGTCAATACCGAAGTTGGCAAGTTGTTTTCGGTTCATCAAGATTCGTGCTGAATGATCAAATTGACAGTGAGATCTGCTGTTTCTTTGTGTACAATAGCACCAAAGGTCCACAGCCCACAGGAGAAATGTCTTATTCAAAGTCGTGTTATATCATTGATTGTTCGTCTTCAGAAAAAAATTCCAACTTGCTTAAAAAATATTACATTTCTTGAATACTCAACAAAGTATTAAAGCGATGTTTGATTTCAAGTAACACTTCGTATTAATATAGTTTAATGTAAAGTTGATAAATTAATTGGATCATTAATTATTGTGCTATGACACATCGTGTCAAATACTACACTTTATGGATGGTACTGCTTCAAATCCATCTTCCAACTGCAATTTGTTATTCGAAGAAAAACATATTAAATTAACTATTTTAAATATATTTTCAAATTAAGCAAAAAAAATATTAAAAAGGAAAATGTTCTAGACATGATATGAGAGCCTTGGTTATGTTATGTATCACATTGTGGTTAGGACATTATTTGCCTATACGGTTGTTTCTCAAGTTTCGTTGGGGAACATTTTTTTAACACAAGGGCTTGTGTTAACCCCTATATATATTTATTTATTTTTCAGATATTTTTTTTATAAGAATTGAACATGATTCTCTTCGTATAAAAGACAAGGGGATCAGCATCTGTACTAGGCATATGGTTCTGGAAACAAAAATATTTATTGGCATAAAAAGCTAAATGTCTGAATCGGTTATAGAACTGTTTACCATTTTTTAAGTTTTGGGCTAAATTGGAAAAAAAATTCATCAAATTGTTACTGATGTGATCACGAAATCTATACACTATTATTAGACTTAGTTTGTTCCTAAATACCAGGCAAATATTTTGAATGCTGATTTAACTTGATTTCAAATTGAATACTAAGGTATTACATTCAAAATTTAGAATCATGCTATATTACTCGATTTTTTAATGGTGCAGCATTTTAATAAAAATAGTGATTTTCAAACAATCTTAATAAATAGTGAAATTTTTTCAAAAAATGTAAAATTTGGCATCCAAGTACATTTTATAATATAGATTGAGCATCTAATGGTTTGGACTTTGAAAATTAAAAACCAAGTCATTTGTTCTAGAAAAAAACGTTTTGAGCTTAGCCATTCTCTCTCTCTCTCTATATATATATATATATATGTGCAACAATTAATGAATTATCTTTGTAAATTTTAAATTAATTAATATATAAACAGTAAACATATATCAAAATTTATTAATTTTTTATGTATCTATATACCATACTAACAATCTTATTTCAAAGAATTTTTAGAATTCTTAATCTGATTTCTTTTTTTGAAATATTTCTTAATCTGATTTTGATGACTCAACGTCCAAAATTGTTACAGGTAAAATATAATCCTTAATAAATGTAGTTTGTTATATGGTCCTTCTCTTTGTATTAGAGCTACGTGTGGGAAATTTTTTTTTGGTAGAAATTAATAAAATGGTAGAGAGAGAAACAGAAAGAGTACATGAATTTTAATATTGATAGAAAGATCGGTATAAATTCTATTGATCGTAAAATTTAAAAGAGTTTAAATAGATAAGAATTTCACCGGTTTTATCATACATTTATTATATTTTATAGAAGATCGTTGGATTTTAGAATGGTATAACTCTTGCCGATCTAAAGTGTTTTTTTTTGAAATTTAGTTAGATAGAATTCTTATCTATCTAAACTCTTTTGATTGTTTAAATCGGTAAAATTTGTAACGTTCTTTTTACCAATATTAAAGTATCCATACTCTTTCTATTTCTCTCTTTACCTCTTTATTAATTTGTATATAAAAAAAATTCCCTACGTGGGCATACACTTCTCTTCGTGCTTTCTAAAAGTAATTTAAAAAAATCAAGAAGGAAAAGACCCAACATTAACCGTACCTAAAAACACAGCAATCACAGACACTATTTTTTGAAAAAAAAAATGAAGGAAGAAAATTATTCACAAAAATTGTTGTCATAACTGACTCTAATTTGATTAACCAATTATTGAAAAAAAAATGTCTCAAATTAATTATTTTTCAAAAATACCAATAGCAGAACACTTTCTCAGGTTCTATTCAAGAATTCCTCTGTTTTGGTCCAAATCGTATATTAGCAACAACTTCAAATGAAAATTAGGAACATAAATTAGATATCACGGAAAATTAAAAAAAAAAGAAAAGAAAAGGTGAAGATCTCTTCACCTGCTTCTATTTCTTCCTAGAAACATAAGTTTGATACAAAATATAATACAAAACCAAATAAAGAAAATAAAAAAAATTCAACAAATTGATGTTACAATCAATGACATCCCACAAGTCCAAGGTATCTTACATAACTTCTAAACTCATTCAATACCAACTACTCGCCTAAAACTATAACTCACAAAATAATATTAAAATATTAGAATCAAGCATCATTTAATTAATCACAAAAAAAAAAAATTAATCTTGAAGCTATAGCCATATTGACCACATCTCCCTGTAAAGATGCTCTAAATCACATATTGTCCCTGTAGTTATCTACAAAGATATATAAATGCAAAAATATTACTATATGTTGTCTCTCTTGAGTAATTCTCATCCCAAACAACTTTTCAATAATTCCTTCAGGACCTGTTTAGCGAAACACTGTGTGTGTGGAAAAAAAAAATTACTCTGAGTTCATTGTTTTTTCCACGCGCACAGTGTTTCAACAACTCAATTTTTTTCAATCCCGTTTCCGTTCTCATTCCCTTCTTCGCACCGAACAAGCCCTCAGAGAATCAAAAATGATCACCAGGCCCCTATTGTTTTACAAATTGAGGATATTCCAAAAACCCTTAAAAATAGAACAACGTATAGACAAATTGTCTATTAATTGTTTCTATACAAATTGTCAATTTACTGTTACAAAATACACAAATAGCAAAGCTTTTCCATCCCCTTTTTGAAAGACTGTCCTTTGTCAAAATCCTACCATTTAAAATAATCAAACAAATACTTTCATTCTTAGAGGTACATTTAAAGGCCATACAAAGGTTGGCATAAAAAATTTGATCCCCTGAAATTTAAGAACATGTACATAATAGTTATATGAGACAGTAATTTGAAATTTTTTTCCTTTTTGCTTGTTTAAAAACTTAATAGCCCCTCTAGTTAAGGGTATTTAAAAATTGGGTGGAAATCAGGAACTCTATGGACAATCAATTACTTTGACAACCTTAACAGCCGTTAAAAAAAAAAAAAATTTAAATCAGACAAGTAAATTTGTGGCACATACTGTATACATATCATATATAAAAAAATGTTAGAATATTATGTAAATATTATCGTTCATCAGATTATATAAAATGTAGAAAGGTCCATGTTTAATGACATTTGATGAAACATCAAATAATATTTAAATTGTATAAAAGTTGATACACAATCAATCTATAAGGAAATCAAAATGTTTACAATTGTTATTATTATTTATTTTTATATATTGATAAATCATTGTCAAGATTGCCAACTGAAGGTGTTGTCAAAGGATACCCATCTTTAAAATTACCACTGTTTCAAACTTGGCCACCGTAGGAAATGCATTATTTGTGCAAAAAATTATCATAAACTGAAAATGAATAATGCGAACCGAAATTATACAATTTACTATGTACTGACCAAATCTAAAGTTCAAACTTGGTCAGAAACGACGAGAAATTGCATTTGCACTTAGCAGGGAAACAATTGGACAGAAATATTAAGGCAAGATTCATATTTATTAAAATTCTACACGAGAGATTAAAAATTTGTCGTGTGGAAGTGGAACGCGTAACTTTCATGCGGGCAATATGAGTATAATAAACATATGCATATGGCAACCACGCTTACATAGAGTCAGTTTCCATTTTGATCTGCTAAATATGCAAAGCCTTGAGCTTTCATCAGATATATACATGTCAATTTGTAATATGTACTTCAATACATAATGCTGGATGACTCACTTCTCATCAAAAGATGTATTCTATCTTAATGACGAATTCATATCCTCTGCATTAACTAAAAGATGAACATTTTGAGTTAATGCATCTGGACCGTCCGATCAATTTTTAGATTCGTGCAAATTAGATCTGCACTAATATTAAAGACTCCTATGTTTTAGGCAGAGGTCAAATGGGCTCCGTTTACAATCGGACGGCCGATATGTATTAACTCAAAAGATGCTCTTTTGAGTTAATGAATATGCAGACCCTAAATGACTTGTTGGGAATCACTTCTAGTTACAACTATTATAATTTCCCATTTCTATAACATGACATCCTAGCAAATACATTTCTGGACCCAAATAAGAAAAGTTTCAAGGACCAATAATAGAAATGAGTAATGACTTGAAGTTGGAGAAGGGAGATCATTACTTAGTCAATACTTTAGAGTTTAGACAGATGAGCAGAAAAACTTAAATATTCTGACTTTGACTAGCCTCATTTATTACCTTTTCTTTTGATCACGTGCCCAGAGGCATTTTTCCAAGCAAATAAAATATTTCAGCCTAGTTGTATCCTAGATTGGCCCAACCAAACGTTGTAAAATTAAAGCCCACTTGGACAAAGGACTAAAATAGAAATTTCAAGAAATCAGCTTTAAACACTAGATCTACAAATAGAGGCCCAAGTGTCAAGAAACCCTGATAACTGAAATAGCAATAACAACTCTATATCAGCAATTGATAAACAAGATATTGAAGATACTAATCTAATTACAACTTACCGATCAATGAAACACAATCACCCATCAAAATACAACCAACAACTAAAATGTACAGGAGGAAAAATAAAAACAAATAGCATCTTAGGCAGCTGACCCGATAGGTACAGCCTCCACAAGCTTCGCAAAATAGAACTGAGTAGTAATAAACCCGCGGTTCCTGATCCGCCACCCGACCTTCCTCAGAGCTTTCTCCACATCCCTCTCGGAATGCAAGTATGCCCGTGTTGCCTTTGATGGCCCCGGGAACAGCTCTCCAACTCTCTTCAGAAAATCAAAATACAGTGTTTTAGGTGCAAAACTCAACACCAGCCTCTTCTTCGCTAGAGATGCAAGGTGCGCAATCATATCATCAGCTTTCTCTTGAGGGTAATGGATTAACACGTCCAAGCAAACAACAGTGTCGAAACTGCCATTGAGGCTTTCTAAATCACTTACTTCAAATTTCGGCATCTGAAAGGGGGAGTTGGGGGGCTCTGCTGAGAATGCGGCTTCGGCCTGCTGCTGGGCTTCTGAGACCATGGCGGCAGAGATGTCAGAAGCTAAAACAATGGCACCTTCTCGTGCAAGAGGGATGGAGAGAGAGCCAGTGCCGCAACCAGCATCACATATCGTGGTGCCTTTTCATAGGAAAATGCAGTTGAGAAAATTAGTTAAGCATAGGGCTACCATTCGAGTCTTTTCTTTTAATCCTCCTTTTTTTTGTTTTATGTTCTTTAACCTAAGCTAGTAAGCTTAGTTGGTGAGATTCTATTTATGTTAAGGGTTCACGTGCCTCCCTTTCTGGTGGTTTATCAGTCATCACGCATTTACAACTTTGATGCCCTCGAAACAAAGTCCAAATGTTGCAACTTTCTCTGTGTACTTAGATAGTGTGATATTGATCACATCTAATGGTTTGTGTTAGATTTGTTTTATTAAATCTTTAGCAAAAATGGAAGTATGATGAAGGCAGAAAAGGGGAGCATCAGAAACATCCACATTCAAGTTTACATTTTCATTGTCAACTACCAAAAAAAAAGGAATGCAATTAATAAAGAGAATAATGATCTGGTCCTAAACCAATGGATTCCAATTATTTTAGTTCCTCAAAGTAGTTAGATATGTCCTGCTAGACTGATATTCTGGTAATTAAACCATTAGCACAGAGCATTGCAATGCATCATTAAAATCATACTAAATAAACAATATTCATATAGTACGGGACGGAATAATGAAGCCCCATTACCTAATGACAGATGCACTTCAAGTACTAAGGCAAGTTATAACATTTTCCATAGGCAGAGACCACCCTTTTTTTTTCCCAAATAGCACGGAAAGTGCCTAACAGTATTTATTAAAACATATTAATAAATACACAGAAATTTATGTAGGCTGAGACAAGCCTTTTGATTGATCGTTTTGTAAATAGTTGCTCAAGGAATTCCACAAATAATTACGGGTAAATTCACTACTTCAATTATTGCATCCACCATTGCCCTTCTCATCCTGAGCATATCATTGAACTTCTATATAGGTACCATCAATAGAATGCCAGGACAGGACCAATATGTACCTAGTATACTGACAACTGGTACTTGCTAAAATTAAAAGTCATGCACAGATAAAGAGAAAAATGAATTAGCACCTGCTAGAGGTTCAGCATCACGGAGCATGCGCAAAGTTGCCTCAACTGTCTGAGCATGCCCGAGCCGAATATCTAGTTGCACCCGGTTCACATCATCTGTAGAACCATAAATTTTGCGCCACCTGTCGAACCCTGTCGAATTGAAGTAAGCCCTCACAGCAGCCTTCTCATCTCCGTCAGACGCCTCTGCCTGGCGGCGACGACGGCGCTCAGGGTCAGATAGAGAGAGCGCTGCGGCAATGGCAGCGACCGAGGTGGCCGCAGCTGCCACCACCGGACCGTCGAGAGATGGGAGCCCGGCGGCGGAAGGAAGAGCTCTTAGGGGAAGTGACGGTGTCGCGCGGTGGGGGTAAAGAAGGGAGAAATGTGTGGGTGGGTGTGAGTGGGGGCGAGGAGAGAAGGCGGTGGAGGGAACGGCGGTGACTGGCATTGCCTTCTTAATTTATAGTTTTTCACTTTTTAATTATTTTGGGAGGTTTTGTTTTGGGAATTAGTTCCTGCTTTTTGGAGGGAGACGGAGATTTCCGATAAGGTTGTTGAGATTCAAACGTGAACCAGGTTCTCAACACCGAAATTCCCTGACATTAGAAGACGTGCTTCATTCATCAACAACAGGTGCATGGAGTGATGCCTCAATTGAGCAAAGATTATCCATCTGTTCTCATGTTAACGGGCCTAATATTTTAGACCCGTTTTGTTAAGTGGGCCTAATTTTCCATTTTATACGCCTGAATGTACGGTACTGGTCCAATTTTTGGTTGAATGGGCCTAATTTTCCATCATATTCGGCCCAAATTCTCAATGCAGGTGTTTTCTATTAAAAGTGGAGGTACAAATGCAATTGTAAAAATCATATTATTCTACCTTACTATTTCTCCAACTCTTTTCTTCCTTACATATCTGACACCATGACAAATATAATAATATTAGCTACACCATCTGTCAACTATTTTTACAACATTAAGTGGGCAAATATTGCACGCTGTGAATTTAATGAAAGCAAAAATATACACACAAAAATGACAGAGTAACGATCAAGTTTACTATATAGGGCTACAGCTCCTAATTATCCAATGGAGAAGACCAATATTTATTCTTCTTCTTCTTCAATTTGTTGTTCCTCTTTTGTGGTCATTAATTCCTTATTTACCGCTTAGCATTTAGCCAAATTGCCTCAAGCTCTCTTGCAAAAAGCCTCTCTTGACCAATAATGACTGTGATGTGATCCTTTTTCTTGTACACCTTCACACGTGCACGAGGAATCCTTGACCCGACGGCATAGCTACAGTCGACCGGCAGAAGCTCGTCATATTCACCGTGATATACGTTCACACTACAATTCAACTTGTCTCTTACAATGTCGAGGTAGCTCTCCATCTTAGCAGCACTTCCGCAAATTATGTTGTGCAAGGTGTGCCACGCCGCATTGTGTGTGTGGCACATGAATGCCTCTATTAGGTAGGTTTTCATCCTGCAAAAGTTAATAAAGGGAAAAGGATTATTCAACAATTAACCAAAACTATATATAGATGAGGACTTAATACTGAATTACATTTATTCGACTAATGACTGGAATTAAACACACCCGTAAAAGAATCATGAATTTTTAAATTTGTACTGTGTGACTTGGGTAACTATTATTACTTAATAGTACCAGTAAGTTGGAGTTTTGTGGGGTAATGCATTGCCAGAGAAAATGATAATAGTATTGCGTGGTCCTTTATCAAGAATATTTAAACTATTATTTTTTCATAACTGTCGTTTTAAGTACTGTTACTGTACATATATGCTTTTAAATTTGAATGTTGGGTCCGGTATCATGTACTTTTATGCGGAAGGCAAAAATGCACCGCCAAGTTAGGAATTATGCCACCAAAGTCCAAACTTTATAGTCGGCAATATTACAATATTTAAACTTAGTAATATATATAAAACTATTAAGAAATCATGTATCAATCACGGGCACGGAATCAGCTATGGTTAACTAGTACCAGCAGTACTATATATGATAAAACTAGGGTGTTCTTAAGTTCACCGAGTTGTTTGGTGATGAGCTTAATTCCAAAATAGATTATATCAATTTTAAATGACTAATTTAAGTCGTTGAAATCTATCTACTTCACAAGTGATGAATTTACATGAAAATATTTTAAGTTTTTGAGTTATTTTAGTATAAAATCAAGCAGTCAAAATTAGAAGGTTTATAAATTAATTTTATTGCATTTACTTTTTTAACACTTTTTGATCACTTGACTTTATACATAATTAATTCGAAATTTTAAAAACTTTACATGTAAATTCATCACGCGTGAAGTAAATCGATTTCAACAGTTTGAATTTATTGTTTGAAGCTAATATAATAGGTTTTGGAGTTAAGCTCACCAAATATATATCTTGGTTAGCTTAAAAACACCCTAATTCTACTCCTATATATTATGCAAACCTAGCGAAGGAAAAGGATAATTAATTAATGCGAACTGACGAGTGACGAGAAACCTATATCCATGGGTGGGAGCAAGAGAATTTATTGCGCTACTTTTTTATTATTTTTTATTGCTATCAAAATTAATTCATTTGAAGAACCTGTCTGGTAATTATTCAATTCCAAGTAATATCACAAAATTTGGTTGTATTGTACAACTTTTTTTTTTTGCACTTCAATTAACAGAAGTTTGAAGTACGAGCTTAAAGTTGGAGGGGGCTAGATAAGGTGTTGTAAAATATTGTTATATAAGGGGGACTAAAAGGTATAAATACATATAAAATAATAAAATATAAATAATTAAATGGCTAACCTTTGTTTTTTAAATAGTGGTAGCTAAGACACTCCTAAATCCTAATCAACACAGTTCCACCCATGACTATATAATAAATCATTTCTCTTTCAATGAGGGTGTGGCTCTTAATTATTTGTGCATAACACCATATAATTTCGGTTGAATTAATTTAGCGAAGTACTCAATTCAACAAACAAACTCCTTGAATCAGAAAAACAGATTAGGTGAAGAAACTCAAAAGGTTGTATTCTACTATGCTGTTTTTAAGTTCACTAAGTACTTTGCTGAGCTCAAGTCTAAAACTCATCAAATCGATCTCAAATGACGAATCTGAACCGTTGAAATCCCCCTACCTTACGGGTGATGCGTCTACATGTAAAAATTTTAAACATTCGAATTAATTTCATATGAAGTCCATCGGTCAAAATTAGAAGGTTAATAAATTAATTTTAATGTATTAATTTTTTGAACGTTTTTTGACCGCTTGACTTTATATTAAATTAATTTGAATATTTAAAATTTTTACATGTAGCTGCATCACTCATAAGATATACGGATTTCAATGGTTCAGATTTATCATTTAAAGCCAATTTAACATAATTTAAACTTGAATTTATCAAGAAACTTGATCAACTTAATAACACCGCAGTTCTACTCGGTTGTATACCATGTAGATAAGGAAATTTAAAATATTCAACTGCACCAGCACCCAACTGCCCAAAAAGCCTGTGAAGAGTGGATCCCACCCAGCCAAGTGGCCCAATAAGAGATCAAATTGCCAAACTTAATTGTAGCTTCTTATTTTAACAAAAAAATAATTGTTAAGGACCCATGGACCCAATATGACAATTAAAAGAAAATTGTTAAGTCCAAAAGATTTTAGAAAGGTAATAGTACAACAAGCAAATTATTTGTTATACAGAGAATATAGATAATAGTACAACAAGCATTGTATCTCATTAAATTCAATTTTTTTCTTTAAAATGTCCCTACATGTTTATAAAGAACACTAATAGTTTTCCAAAAAAAATGTTAAAATGTTAAAATTTAATGTTTCAAAATTATGTTTACCTATTGCGGGTAACTGTCTTGAAGATGAAATCCCAGATTCTATGGTGTTTACAAATGGTCAGACAAATTGTGCGGCTGACATGCTCGTACCAACATGCCATTGACGCGCCAAAAGCAATAGGGGGCCATACCCGTCTCGGTGCCACCTGTCTCATGATATACTGTGAAGCTGCCGCTTCTTCTCCTTTGGGTACTGGAAAATATGGCTGCATCACATGAACTGTATCAGGTTATCTGATGAGGTAGTTAAATTGGTGAATTAGCTGTCAGACATTAATTTTTTTAGTGTTAACATATATAAGACCTCAATTACTGTTCGTCATTTTCTTGATAGTTGTACTTACATAAACAGAATTTAGCTAGCTAGGGAACAGCAGATAGAGCAACTAATTGCTATTAATTAAAAACAAATCCATTTAATTTATTGGTGGGAAACCAATAGCCCATATTTCATTGAACTGACGGTGGCAGCACATGTTGAGTCTGAAACTAACATATACCGGTATCAACTATATATATATATATATATTGTACTGTGCATCAAACATAAATAAGAGATGAAAAACAAAATGACACATAGGCAAAAAGGTCCACATATTAAAACGAAACTAATTATCATGTTTGTTCCTTGATAGAAACTAAACATTATAATATTAACTTGTGACAATTCTGATCACACAGTCATGTTGTAAAGTATTCAATTGTTATTTGACATACTAAATATGAAAATAGAGGGGAAAAAAAAGGAAGAAGAAACTTTTACCGGTGAAAGTAGAGTGAGCGACTTGATGGCATCGGGGTACTTAACAGCGAGTGCCAATGCAAGAACCGAGCCGAGGGAATGTGCCACTATATGGAAGTGCTCGAGCTTGTATTTATCAATCACAGATTTCTCGATCATGTCCACGTGCTCTCGGAGTGTGTAAAGGGAATCTACAGGTTTTGGGCTTCGGCCGAACCCTAGGAGATCCACGGCAATCAACTGGTAGCTCGATCGTGTCGTTTCACTGAACACAGGGAAGATTGTCTCTGTCCAAAATGCCGAGGAGGAAATGAAACCGTGGATGAAGATGATGTTCTCTTTTATCTCCAATTTATCTTCACCACAAAATGGAGAAAATTAACAAATTAACATAAATGACCTACTTAAAAATAAGTATGTACAGTTGGACTGGGCTTTGATCTAGCGGATTGTGACATTGTAAATATTGTTTGATTACTTGTACAAAATCAATAGAATAAATTAGTTACATGTACAGTTTGCTTCCTTTTCTTTTTAATCATACATATACATGTAATATTTTTTGTACACAAGTGCAAGCTTTTATTACATATTACTTTACCATGAACAGCAAATATTATCCAATCTTTTAGATATTAGTACTATAACGTACGACGCATACATAGTTAAACACAATAAAAAGCTAACCGCGGTTAAAGAAATAACTTTTCACCAATTCAAGTCAACAAAAGTACCAAATAGTTAACTGCCAATTGACAAAAAGTCAAAAAGTCAAAAACCCATTTCAAGCATTGAATGTAACCTTAGTAATTAGTAATTACCTTGAGGTCCCTCAACATGTACATACAAACTGGAACTTGAACTCCCAGTTGATTCGCCGCTCCAAGAGTTGCACACATTGCAATCGCAATCCGACCAACATGGCATTCGCTGCTCTTTCGGCTTTTGCCTATCCATCTTTCCTCTAATCATCTCAACCAACGCCGAACTCACCTTGAAAGTAGCATGGGGCGGTTCCACCGGCTTTCTACTCATGTCCATTACAACCGATGCACGTTCGTATAAAGTGTCGGATACATCCTCAAGTTGTAACTTCTTGCACGAGACGTGCAACACCTTGGGCCCCATAGCCTTTGGCATGACAATTGCATCTTTGCCAGCAGTGCAGTAGCAGGGTTTCCACTCTGACTCTATGGCGTAGTCGATGATCTTATACACATAGCATAGAATTATGTCGAGTACGTCAAGAATGGAGAACACGACGAAACTAACCGCAGAATTTAGAGCCTGGCCGACCGTTCGTAGAACTGACATTGTGTTATTGCAGAAATGGTGCATGGTTTATGATGTATTTTTGTTCTGTTAATTACAGAGTGCACTTTGTGTTAAGTGGCAATGGCTCTAACTTAGCTCAGTTTCAATCACCTCGCTAGAGTAGAGCCCATGAAGAGAGAAAGTTATGGGGTTATGTTTTTTTGGTTAGAGAGAGTCATGCACAGCTTAGATGAAGGAAGAGCAATTAAATAAGAAAAGATTATGGGTGGGTGGGTCGGTGTGTGTGTGAGGTGGATATTTTCTGAGAATGAAATTAATTTTGAGGGTTTGGGTTAAGTTGGAGTAAAGAAGGGTTAGAGTGAGATTTTGGAATGTAAATATAGAAAGATGAATTAATTAAATTGTTTGTTGGAGACTTGGTGCAGGAATAACAATAAGAGGGTGGGTGGCAGTTGGGTTTGGAATTTATCAATTTTGGTCTGGCTACAAATGCGCTGGATTTTTATTTACACAAATTAATTTGTATTTTAGGAACCTATGGTTACTAGCTTTGCTAATTTGCTTTGAATTTTGTACGGGTAAAGTTTATATTTTTAATTATTAAAGCATTATGTGAAAATGTTCTATTCTTTTTCTCTCAAGGTTCATTTATCAAACGTGCTCAGTCAAATTTGTCTTCAACTATAAAATTTTGGCTGAGTTCAAAATTTATTTTCATGGGTACATGTGGAATTTAGATCATTTTGGTTATGAGTATAAATTTATCCTTTTTTACAATATCCGTTATAGAATTTACAAACAGAGGGTGTATTTAATCATTTTTCATATATAAAAAGCAGCTGTGAAATCCGAATAATCTGTTATTATATACTTTACATTAATTATTAATTATATATACTAACAAGGAAAAAAAATACGCTTGCGAACAATGAATTGTCAAATGTAGGAGTTACTACCATCTCAAATGGATCCTCACCGTTCAAAACCTTTTATGAGATGAGGAAGAAATTAAAGATCGATTAAAATTATTAATCTACTCCATAGTTTTTTTTTTTTTTTTTGAAAACTTGGTAATAGCTACCAATGTTCGTGAGGGAAAATCGAACTCTCGACCTTTGGATATAACAACTGTAAGACATTTTCCTAGCCAATTATACTACCTCCCCTTTCTCAATCTACTCCATAGTTAACAAGACAAAATAATTTATTTCCCTTTAAAAGCTGGGGAACAATGGGCAGGATGGCAGGACGCTCATGTTCCTATGCAATCTTAGACGTCTATATTATATCAAGATCCGTGCGAGATCTCGATCTTGTGGTGTCCAACGCAATGTTAACTTACTCTCAATCTTTCCAGCACATAAGATTATTCGAGGAAGACTTGGAGAGGCTTGACCAGCAGGGGCAAAAAATTTCTTCAATGGAGTTCGGTGTACTTCATTAGTATCTGCTGGCCAATTTGGTTGCAGAGAAATAGCCTAATTTTCAGAGGTAAGTTGCTTCCCCCAGAGGTCACTGCGTCGAAGGCGAATTAGAGAGATTGTGGTTTTTTAATTGCTAAGTACAACAAGTTTAGTGATTACTGTAAATAGTGGGAAATGTGTAAAACAGCTAGGCTGTATGTACAAAGCAAAGAAGTCCCCCTACACTCTGAAGAGTGATTGTAATTAGATCTTTTCCAATTCAATAAATTATGACAGACTCTGCCTTTCATCAAAAAAGATTATTCCAGGAATGGTGTAGCAGGTCGATTCATTCAGTAAATGAGTTGGAATTAAACACTTTCTTTTTTTTGAGGTAAACGGGTTGGAAACATAGTCACAGAATTTACGAATTAAATTCGAATAATTCGTTGTTTTGGTGATGCCGAACTATTCAGTTGACCGAATTTCGACCGAATTAAATCCGAATAATTCACGAATTTTACGAATTATTCGTAATTTTTTTTCATAATTTTTTTTTACTCTCTTACAGAACTGAGTCTCTGATTCGAATAATTCTGAATTATTTATTAATTATACTCAAATTATTTTTAAATTACGAATTTTTAACAATGCGAAATCGAATCCGAATAATTCGTTCCTATGGTTGAAAACATGAAGCATCATGTTGTGAAACACGTGTCGAATACGACCGCGCAAGAAGGTCTCGCCCTGCCTATGATGGGTGCGTATCCTCTGAGATATCTCAACTTTTGCGTGACCGACGTGTCCGGTGCCTATTCGGGGGTGATGTAGGGGGTCAGTATTATGTGTGCTTTGAGATTCGTGCAGAGAGTATTTAAACGGTTGGGATTTTCCAAAAAGTCACGCAAAGTTTGAGATATCTCAGAGGATACGAATTCGCCTATGATGGGGCCCATCATCACCCTGCCTCGCATCATGAAGGGACAAGAGTAAAGATTTTTCACCGTACGATTCGGTTAACTGAGAGCATAAATGATTGTGAGCCATCCGATCCAGATGGGAGATTGAGAGTTGCTTTTCTTTTAACCTTGCTTGATTTTCTGTGTGTGTTCTCTGCGGTGGGTAATCCAAACCAACAAAAAAGCTCTCTCATCACTCGCTACGCGCTTCCTCCTTTGCATGTTCTCTGGAAATTGTGCCCTGCTTGTTATTGAGACAATTTTTAGTAGGGGTGTACAAAAATACTATCAACCCACCCGACCCGTCTGACCCGTTCGACCCGACCCGTATTTTACTGGGTTGAGATGTTACTGGGTCGGGTACGGGTTGGATTTTGACAAACCCGTTACTCTGGATCGGGTCATGGATTTGATCTTAATAACCCGTTTATACCCGGACCCGATCTCAAATCTACGGCCCGTACCTGATAATTAAAAGCCCCTTTATTTCTACCCAGAAACATTTAAAGCACCCTTTATCTAGTTTTTCTAATAGAATTATCTGTACTTTTTTTTTTACTTCTACTTTAAATATGAAATTGTTTTGTGTTATTTCTCTACATGTGTTAATTTCTGTTAACACTAATTCTATCTTTGTCTTAGCACCATTATATAGATCATATATATATAGTTCATGTGCTTTTTTACTTTATCAAATATATTTTTACAAAATTCAGCATGTTGCCATGCATCTGTTTTTTTTTTCTCCATGTTTTAAGAATATAAGATATAGCTGTCAGAACAGTAAAAAAATATTCTTTGGTACTTTTTCAATCATACAGAACTTTTATAAGCTTAATTCAATTACACTTTTCAGATCTGGTTATATATATTTCATGGAGAGAGAATTCTTTTATGAATTCTACTTTGGAAACATCAATGGTGAAGCAATCAGAGAAGGCAAGAAGCTCCAACCAAATAACCCATATATAAAAAAATTATAACTCGTTAACCCGTCTAACCCGCATAATCCGTAATAACCCGTATATAAAAAAAATAGATGGGTTGGGTTGGGTTATGGGTGGGTTAAGTAAAATTTTTTTTTAACCCGGTGTAATCGGATTGAATTCAAATTTTAATAAAATATCATCGACCCGCCCGTTGTACACCCCTAATTTTTAGAAACAAATCTGATCCATTAGATGATCATAATGATTATCTAGAAAAATGCATTTCAACATAATTATAAAGCAGTGCACTTGGTCTTTCTTTATTTCACAAAACTATAAAATATTTGAACAGTATTCCTGCTCATTGTGACAAATTAATCTCGGAATAGAACAAAACAAGTTTACATAGAAAGAAAAAAAGCATTCAACCCAACGTTCATCCATATTTTGTTTTTCAAGTTCTGACTATAAAATATTCATCTGCTTCTAAGATTTTCAAAATCATATTGGTTGTATTTAACTGTTGATCGCAAGTTATAGCAAAAAAACTTGAGTGAGGCTATGGATCTATGCTAGTGCGGATTGGCTCTAACTATGGATCAACATTTTTGTTTTCAAAATTCAAATAGTCGACCGAAATCATTTAATATATAATCTCCACGTGAAAATATACTTGCTGATAAAATTTTATATTTTTATGATTTGTTTTGCTATTTTTTTATATAGGAAGAAAATTACTATTTTTTAATGGTCCAAAAATTTTTAGATCAAATTTATTTTCTATCTATTTATAAATATACTAAAAGAATTGTATAAAAATATAAATTTTGATCTACAAGTATATTTTCATGTGGTGATTATGTTGAATGGTTTGGATTACTGTTTAAATTTTGAAAATTTGAAAATTAAGATATTAATTTATAGTACGAGCCAAATCACGCTATATATAGTACCGTAATCTCACTTCAAAAGAGTGAGTTTTTGGTAATATACATATTACGGATCGACTTGTACAATGGATTCATATCTCTATTTTAAAAGTTCTAACAGTTAATCTAAACCGTTAAACATGGTCTCCAAATGAAAAGAGAAAAGGTAACATCCCCCGGGCTATAGTCCCCCGAAAATCCCCGTGTATAAAGCCTTCCCTTTTTAGCTTAGTTCTGACGCGCTTTCAACTACCACAACTGCCATAATTTCAAGTACAATATGTATGTTTACATGATAATATGTGTATGTTTACAGGATAATATGTGTATGTTCACAGAATAATATGTGTATGTTTACAGGATACTATGTGTATGTTCACAGAATAATATGTATATGTTTACATGATAATATGTGTATGTTTACAGGATAATATGTGTATGTTCACAGAATAATATGTGTATGTTTACAGGATACTATGTGTATGTTCATAGAAGGTGGTTCCCAACAGCTGTCACGCGTTTTCAACAGCTGTCACGCGTTTTTAACAGTTTTCACGCGTTTTTAACAGCTGTCACGCATTTTTAACAGCTTTCACGCGTTTTTATGTTGACAGGATTTGTTGAATTAGTTTACAGGATTTAGTATTGATGTTTACATAATTTAGTATTGATGTTTACATAATTAGTTGAAAATATCCGGAGATTTTTGAGGGACTGTTAGCTGCTTCCATATGAAAATATATTACAAACCAAACTTGGTTTTTTTTTTTTTTAGAATTTTTGTACTGTTTTTAGGGTAGATAGACAACCATTGCTTTTGGATGGTCCAGAATTTTCAAATCAAGTGATTTTTCTACCTATCTAAAATATAGTAAATAAATTAAATAAATATATAATTTGATCTACAAATATATTTTCATATGAAGATTATGTTGAACCGTTCAAATCAAATATTTAAATAAAAAAAATAAAGATATGGAACATTATGTATATTACCATAACCTTACTCTTATTTACTATAATAATTAAAACTTATACCTAATTTTATATTCAGACCCTATTAGATGCGATAAATTCATTTTGAGTTTCAACATGCAAATCCACATCCGAATTTGATAATCTATTGAATATTCTTTTGAGTTCCGCATGTAAATTCTAAATGGCAATCTTAGAATAATATTATCTCATATATCTATAATTTTAATTTTTTTTTATTTAGCGAGTTCAAACATCGGATAAGATTTCATCACTAGATATCACTAAACAGTAATAAAGATGCCAACTATATATGTCGCTTTTCTAGTTTCCAACACGGAATCAAATCCACTGCTATTATCTTTTTATGAACAGTAATCCTGCTATATTTGTTTTTCCAAACAAATCTGATCTTTAATTGTTTTGTAATTTATATAAGGAATTAATAACAGTTCATGTATTCTAAAATTAAAAAAAAAAATGTTAGCGTGTGCAGATGCAAGCACAATAAATAATTAGTTATACATGAATATTTATACCTACACTAACAAATATTAATATCTATACAGCTAAATATGTATACATTCATTAGTAGATGTTTATGTGTATTATCTATATAACTAAATAAGAGATTAAAAATAAGGAGCCTGATAATTATACCTCAAACAAAATTCTCGAGCGTGTCTCCCAAGTAGTTTAACAGAAAAAACTTTCAATGTTGTATAACTTTCATTTTCAGCGTTAATATCCAAATATTTAAAACTTTGTTTATAACATTTTAAAATGTTACTCGTAAGTATTTAAACATCTATCTGAAATCACTTAAATTCTAAATTTAGATAGTTTTAACTCTTAACTATTTTTGTCTTTAAACCAAAAGAGAAAAGATTTCTTTCACCCACTTTTTTTTTTTAACTAATCATTCTCGTCCATTTTTCTGTCTATCCGTGATGAATTTTGCGAATCTGAAAATACAAACGTTTTTTACTCGATTTTCTCTTTCAAATGAGATCCATGAAGAATAACTTTCGAGTTATATTTGTTTCGTCTTTTTTTTACCACTTTAATCCCCTGTGACTTTCATATTTTTTTATTTTACTTTAATCCTCTGTGACTTTCATATTTTTTTATTTTACTTCAAAATAATTTAAACCTCTGTTTACAAGCCTTCAAATCTTTCGTATAAACCTCATTAATAGCATTTCAAATCTCTAGAATAAAGCGTATAAACATTATGTATAAAAAATTTAAATCTCAATAATAACACTTCAAAGCGTATAAACCTCAACAATAACACTGCATATACAAAGCTCATGTACAAAGCATATAAATTTCATGTAAAAAAGTCTTGAAAAATTTAATAGTTGTAGATTGAAATTTAAAAACTTCAAAATTTAAAGTGCTCATGAATTTTATTTTAAAAAAAATGACTTCAAAATTACGTATATTCAGTTATTCTGATTTCTAATTTGAGTATTGTTCCACTATTTTTCATATTACATTTTGTACGGTACATTACAACGTGACCAAAAGTGAATATCAATATTCGTAAGTCGTAACATTATTTTATTGTTAAAACATCAAGTCATATCATGTAAAAAAAAAACTTTTTGTCATATAACTTCATATATTAAATACTATAAAAAAAACTTTTAACCGGATCACATCGTGTATTAAAACAGTAAAAAGGAACTTTTATCAGATCACATAATGTATTGAAAACATTATTCAAAATAAAAAAAAATAAAAAAAATAACATGCTGCCTGATTTGATCGGCCCATTAATTATTTTCTTTTTGGGTGTAAGACACTACAAAGCTTGATGAGTGCGTTTCCATTACTGGTTTGCGAACATTTTTATTAACATCCAACATTAAATATAAGAGCAAAGCTAGGGTGTGATGTGTTCACCAAGAAGATTTGGTGAACACAACTCAAAAAGTATATTTATTGGACTTCAAACGATGAATCCAAACCGTTGAAATCTAAGTAATTCATTAGTGATGCATATACATGCAAAATTTTGAAAGTTTCGAATTTATTTGCTGCAAGATCAAGCGGTCAAAAAAAATAATAAGAAAATGAATATATAAAACAACTTATAAAAGATTCATTTTTTTTAATGCTTGACCTTGTAGCAAATGAATTTGAAACTTTCACAATTTTACATGTACATGCATCACTCATGAAGTACATGGATTTCAACGGTTTGAATTTGTCGTTCAAAGCCGATCCAATATATTTTTGAAGTTGTGCTCACCAAACCCTCTTGGTGAGCACATCACACCCTAGCTTTGCTCTAAATATAAATATCCAATTATTCTAGGTTTCAACTTTAAAAATAAAAATACCCAAACTGCTGGATTATTCTACAGGTTGGAAATTTTTTTCCAAACTGCAGGATTATCTTGTGGTTTGTTTTTTTTTTTCCACTATAAATACCCTGTTTCTCTCTCCTCCCTCTCAAACTTACCAGAATTCCAAGAGAGAAAGAGAAGGCGATTTTTGAAGAGAAAAAGGGTGACTTCAGATGCGATTTTCGGGTAATTTTTTTAAATAATTAATTTTTAATTAATTTTTTAATTGTCAGGAATTGTTAGAAAGTGTTACAAACTGCACTGCTCTAGGCCCATTGCTCCAGACAAATTTCAAACCCTAGTTTTAACCATGTCACGGGAAGAAAAAAGAGAGATTATTAACAAATTTTGGACGGATAAAGCCCTCTCGAAGAGGCGAATGCAATGTATGTTTTCACTCGAAAATGACAAAGAATTCTTGAGCTCTGTTGATCCGTCAATTAGAGAATTGCTTGATAGGGGCTGGGCAGACGAAACCCTCCAACTAGATGGGGATACTATCTCTTATGTCAAGTGAAGGAAGATATAGTGGACATGTTTTTTTTTTTTTTTTTTTTTAATTGTGGCATAGTTGTTCACCCCAATTAGATGGACAAGAATGCAGATCTGGTGAATGATGCCCGTCTTACTAAGTGGGAGTGTCTTTCGTGCGTACGCCGGGCTTTGGACAAGAAGAAAGCAAGTTCCTCATCTCGTAAACCATAGGTTGGATTTTATTGTATTGTTGTCTTTTATGAACTCTATTGTCTTGTGTAGTTTTATGTTTGAACTCTATTGGTTTGTAGTATCTGAATTTTATGTTGTATTATTTTATGAACTGTGTTGTATTATTTTATGAACTCTACTGTACTGTATTATTTTATGCTTTATTTGTGTTGTAGTATTTTATGTTGAATATGGATTGTAGTTTGAGAGGTTTGTAACTTAGAAGGGACTTTTTCGATGGAATTGCTGAGTTCTTAAACATGCAACTAATAAAAATAGTTCTCACTACACAAGTTATCAAATAAAAGGTCTCAAACATGTCTCTAATAAAAATAGTTCTCAACACATAAGTTCGTACAAATTTCAAATAAAAATAATTCGCAAACCTACATCTAATTAAATAAGCTCTCAAACAACATGCAAGTTAATTTCTACTACGCCTAAAATGAATTTCGAAGACCCGACCAGTTCTCATCAATGGTCTACTAACTGTACTTGATGGCCTAAAATGTACATGCCCCTGACTGGGTACCGTATTGCCTGTCCTCCCCCCCTATCTGCTCGCGCCTGGTTGGGTACCATATTGCATGTCCTATCCCCATCTGTTTGCTCCTGGCTGGGAACCCTACAACCTCTCCTTCCTCCACGACCTCTAGTTGACCTCCTTTGTTGGGTATCAGATGGCTCTACTTGCATCCCAACCACCTCTCCTCCTGCTATCTTAACTAGTTCTCCCATTGCCTCTGCAAACATCTGATTTGCATTTTCATGTACATGCTTGTAGTTGTGCTTCGCCGCGACCCTCATGAGCCACTTGCCTCTGCTATAACTCGCTCATTTTCTGCTGCATGTGCTGCGTTATGAGCCTCTGCAGTGCATTTTTTAGTTAGTAAGCTATTCAAAATTGGAATGAAATATAATTTTTGATGAATGTTACATACCTCTTCGGTGACTGTCAGAAGTGGAACATCAATGACAGTGCCCATTCGCCTACCTTGAAGTTCATCCATGGTCATTACATAACAAATGTGTTTTCTCCTCCCAAACCTAACCCAAGTTCTGACAGGAAGAATTATTGGATTATTGGTACTAGGCCATTCACTATATTGCCATAAGGAACAAACAGGGCATTTCAAGTACTTAGAAGGTAGTCCACCTTATACCAGTCCGTAACAAATTGGTTCTTGTGCCAGTTATTTTTATGACAATCCGCCAAGACATGAGTGCACAGAATTCCAGTTAATTGGATACCTCTACATGCACATTCTATTGTGTTGTTTGGCCTGCGTGTCATAATGTATTGGAAATTCCTATGAATATTGTCTATAGTTCTATCTGCGGCTTGGACAACTGAAACATACTCATTTGAGGATATAACTTCGTACTAACCTTCGCCATGTGTGTACAAGATCACAGTCATTTGTATAGTAGATCAAGAATCCGTATCACCCCACATACCTGAGGTGTAAGCCATAAATTTGGGCTGTTCTTTTCATGTGGCACGAATCCCAAAGTAGATCCCCTAAAGTCCCAACTGACTCCGGATTGAGTTTGACCCAACTAAATTAATCTGGACCGTTCATTTTTTTAAATTGTACCACCTTGGATCACGGACTCGCAATATAATTCGGTTCGATTGTAATTTTCAAAACGAATATGCGTTCTTGATCATTATTACGCACTAGCCAATCAAAATAGGATCATAAATCATAATCAGATCCAATAAAATCTTTAATAAACTGTTTATTTCGTACTATTGACTAGTGTATTAATAATACCCTTAACGGGTTATTGATATCTCCATATTATATCTAATTTACAGCCCTAATTTGCACTTAAACCTGTGTTTTAAAGCCTATAAATGTGGAATTTTTACTTGTATTTCGAAGAAATGTGGTACTGCTATGTTTTGTTTGGTATTTTGCAGGAAAAAGGGCGAAAAACTGGATCTGATAATTTTCCATACGGCCTGTATGACATACCCTACGGGCCGTACAGGATATGCCCAACCACACAGAAGGTTCCACAACAGAGGCACGAAGTCTCCAAGACAAAGCATAGGCATACGGCCCGTACGGGGTCCCCTACGGGCCGTACGACGCTAAATAGGCAAATCCAGCCAGAATCTGAAATCAAGGAGGCCGAAAAGGAAGCCTCTGCAGGCGCGATCTGGGGCATTAAATGAGATATTTCCTCACCAAAAAAAGGGGGATTCACTACTGGAACTTGGACAAGCTTTCAGGGAGCAAAAGACAAGAGGAGGAGAAGAGGAAGATAAGTGAAAAACGCGAGTTTGCAACGGATCTTGGGATTTCTCCACTGTTTTGTCATGAACTCTTTTATTTTCTGTTATTTGTGTTATCTTATGAACATGAGTAGCTAATTTACTTTGTTTCTAGGGTTAAGATGTAGTTTCTAGTTTGGTTTTGTTTGCATGCTACTTGGATTTTGTGTTGAATGCTTTGTTTTTACCTTGTTGAGTAGTATTTTGATTGCTTTATTTGTGCTTGCTTGAATCGATTAGTCATCCCGTTAGATGAATGCGCACATCTAAGTGTTAGGAGCCAAGTCTATGACATTTAATCCAACCGAATAAAGTATATGAAGTATGGTGAAACCAAGGAGTACCCGAAAGGTGAAACTTTCCTTGAGGCGAAAGTCCTTGGATACTTTTAGTAAACCAACAAGTAACTTGGATAAATTAGGCCAAAATGCGAAAGTTGAGGTTTAACGCATCTAAGAGGGAAGTATTTGAGTCCGGTAATCGGGTACTGGGCCAAAATGCGAAAGTTGAGGTTAGATATCTAGATCTGGTCGATAGAAACCCTAAACATTAGTATCAACACAGAAAACAGTAGCTGCAGCATTAACTCGGGGTCCCCTACGGGCCATATGGGAATCCATACGGGCCGTATGCCTCGGGGCTGAACAGAAATGAAATCTGAACCCTGGAAATGCCTTTTTATCAATTGAAAACAACTTTAATTCTCTTTTATTGCTTTTTAAACTTGTCATAAATCATTAGAATTGTTAAGAACCAAACCAAACCAATTTCTCTCACTTCTAGAATCTCAAGTAATTTTAAGACGAGTCCGGTCATTTTCTTCCGTCCCTGTGGATCGATACCTGAGCATACTCATCGATAGGATAGTGCACTTGCTATCTGATTTGACAAAGTATAACAAAAGTTTAAAAGGTATAGCTTGCTATACTGAAACTTTGTAGCATATATTCTGTGCGAACAGTTACCCGTGCCTTGCCCGCCCGTACCCGATGCCCGAGCCCGGGTATAGGTCGGGTATGCGGGTACGGGCAAAAAATAGACCGGACTGGTTTTTTTGGACAAATACCCGACCATACCCTACCCGACTATACCCGTATGTTGGGTTTTACGGTGCTAACCAAAACCTGTTTAGGCTTAAGCTGCGGAATGACCGTAGAACAAAAATTTCAACGGCCAACTTAAGCTCAGGATTAAACGGGGTATGTCAGGAAAATTTCCAAGGCGGTCCACCTTCAGTATTCATTTGGCATCAAAACCCAATTTAATCCTTTTTACAGATCTACTCCATGATTGATTTCTAAAACTTTAATCTACTTACCAATTAAATAGATTAATATAACATATTTATACCTTGTTTCCAAATCACAGTTGGAATGCAGACCGAGAGAGTAGAGCATCACCAGGGAAGGAATCGACTCGGAGTATCACACGTGTGATACCTCTATTAGTTATCCATCAGGACTAACCAGAGAGCGGTTTATTTCTTCTGTCAGAAATACTATAAACCTCGGAATTCTGCAGAAACACTATTCACCAAAATAGGGATAGATTAAATATATTTAAGACTCCAAGTTATTCCGTTTCACTTAAAAGTAAAACAAGAAATACCGCAGAGTTTGCAAAAATATATTTTTTCGAATCTCGTAATAACCGAAATCGGGGAAGAGAGAAATTCTGATTAACGAATTAATCAGATTAACATGTCAATTAGTAAGTTTTCTCTCTACCCTCACCCCTCTATTTATAGTGTTTTGAGGAGGTTCGCAAAAGACCGAAATACCCCTCAAAACAAATCTATTTACCAAAAACCCTTGACACCTCATCTTTTTATTTGTGAAAAGACCAAAATACCCCTTCCACACTCTTCTCCATGCTTCTACACCCTAAGGTGTCATGCAAGGTGGCATAGGTGTGAAATGACCATTTTGCCCTTGGCCCATTAAGGCATGAATAGTAAAAGGCTTTGATTTTGGACTTTGACTTTGGGCTTTTAATTTTAATTAAGGCTTTGATTATTTTGGGCTTTTAAACCCATAATTCAAATCCATAATTAACAAATTAAAATCGAAATCAAATATATATAATTGTCATATACAATTATATTTCTTTTCGGTTGTTGTTCGGTAACTTTTATACAACGTAACGTGTACGTTTATAAATTAACCGTTGTTTCTGCTTGTCATTCTAAATGACATTTATAATTTAATTATATCACGTATAATTAATTATAACCATCTTAATATTAATTATAATCAATTTATAATTAATCAGTAAGATTCTCCGAGTAGCTCCTATATGGTGTGACCCAATAGGATCTGTGTTATGTTGGTAAACAGAGTTAAAACTGTTTTAACTTCTATAATCATGAGTGGTATCTGGCAACACATCATGACCATCCAATTACACAGATGATGCTATACTGTACAATATCACGATCCAGTAAACTATTTACTTGTGTCAATTCTTCTGTCTCATAGCTATCAGATTAGTTTCAAGGTAGATGTGTGTCATCCTTGCTAACTGAATCTTTTCTTGATCTTGAGCAGATTATCAAATATAATTACTCTTGTAATTATACCGCTAGCAGATAATCTTACTCTATCAAGGGGCCCAGTGATGCTATAGCTCGTATAGAGATACGATGGACAAATAGTATTCTTGGTAAACTATCACTTCCTAAGCTAAGCTATACATATGGAAATGCTACCGTTATGACTGCTTTTTACGGACAGCAGTAGATAACAATTACACATACATATTTCTCAGTGGGAACGATAAATACCTCATACTGTAGAACGTGACACTGAATAAAACATAAATGACACGAACACAATTCTATTTAATGTTTCATTCGGGGTCTGTCAAATACCATGTTCCTAGAACATGTATCTATGTGATTAAAATGACATCTCGTGTCAGGTGGTTTGTAAAACTTAACCATCTTTTAATCCACATACTAACCTTATCGCGGTAATTAGTGTTCCTGCTAATTACCTTGGTCAGTGACCTTTTAAGAGTATATATCATCTATATTATGGAGTTTCACAATTTCAGTCATGAACTCGAAATGATCCATAAATTCAATAATACTCAAGGCAACAAAATGATATATAAATAAACATTCAATTCATGAACAAAGCTTTATGATAAATTATCGTATTATTGACTTCTAGATTATTACAAACTAACACCGTACCTGACCATACCCGTACCCGACTTTACCCTACCCGGATACCTGCCTACCCTTACCCGTACCCTTATACCCGATCCACTTTAATTCAAATTCAAACCCAAAATTTGATTTTCCCCCACCCGGTTAAAAAAAAAAGAAAAAAAAAAGAAAAAACAGAAAAAGGAAAAAAGAAAAAACAGAAAAAAAAAAGAAAAGAAAAAAAAAACAGAAAAAAAATAAAGAAAAAAAATAAAGAAAAAAAAAGAAAAAAAAGAAAAAAAAAACCGGACCGGACCCCCCGTACCCGGACTGCCCTGCCCGTCAAGGGTACAACGGCACAGGTATAAGACGGGCAGGGTACGGTTTTTGAAAAATATACCCAAGATACCCGTGCCCGTATACCCTAGTACCCGTCATACCCGTACCCGTGCCCGCCCGACCGTTAATACACTACTATTGACATTGATTTGTCATAGGATTGTTTCAGAGTACGAGAGACTTTTCGTTACTATGGATAAAGATTTCTTTTTTTATGAAAATGGATAAAGATTCTGAATTTATATAACCTGAGGGAAATAAATCTATTGTTTCCTCGAGAATAACATAAACATGTTATTCTGATTTTAACCGTTCGGATTTTTTTATATATAAATTTTAACGAAGTAAATTTTTTATGTGTGAATCTCAACAAAAATTAACGGTTGAGATTGAAATAACAAGTTCCTGTTATCGAAAAGAATAACAGCAGTTTTATTTCCCACCTATGGTGCATGTTTTATATATTGAAGATTCTTTTTAAAATTCATGTTTGGTTGAAACAAATGACTCGTATTTTTTTTTTGGGTTGAAAATTCATAGGTAATTGCATTGATCCAATAATTTACAATGTAGCTATTATATAGATTTTTTTGTTGAAATTAAGAAGTATGAAAACCTATACATTGAGTTACTTGTAAAATCATCAAATTTACTATGTCAGAAAATAATAGATATGTGAAGCCTGATATCTCGCAAACTTATATATATTCTGACCTGTATTTTGTACCAAAACCTGTGTTTAAACCATTAAATCAGTCGTATTTCATTGAAATACCTATAGAATGTGGTACTGCTACAAGTTTGTTCTTATTTTGCAGGAATCTGGTGAAATCGAGGAGAATCTAGAATTTTAGAAGTTTTTACACGGTCCGTACAACATCTTGTCCGGTTCGTATCAACCTCGACTCGACCACAGACTCGACCGCTGACTCGACCACAGAAGAAACACAGGCATATAGCCTGGACATGATTTTGTACGGGATGTGTCAGGCAAATCTGGAAACAAGACCTATTAAAGGAAGGTCGGTTAGAAAAGCATATAAGCGAGATTTCTTGCACTGGAGAGCTCATTCTAGAGCAGAGAAGCATTTTCTAGGGTTTGGATTGGCGGCTATTGCTTGGAGGCGAAGTTGAGAAGCAAAAGACGCGAGTTTTGTTGTGGATCTTCTTCTTCTTTGGGTTTTATCATGACTTATCATTATCTTATCTGTTTTATTTGCTTTAGAACTATGCTTGAGTAGATTTCTTTGTTTCTAGGGTTAAGATATAATCGAATGTTTTGTTTTGCATGATAGTCATTGGATTTTTGTGTTGGAATTTGTGTTTGCTTGATTGTGGTTAATTTTAATTGCTTAGATTAAATTGTTTGATTTTTATTGGTTTGTCACTACATGCATGATCACATCTAAAGCGCATTTCAACTTTTATAATCTTTCAACCAAAACTAAGTACATGAGGTAGGTTTAGTGATCCGAAAGGTGAAACCAAATAGTAACCGAAAGGTGAACATTTCCTCCTATTGACAGATAAGAGGTTACCTTTAGAATACCAAACAAGCAACTAGGTAATTCGGACCAATATGAAAGTTGAGGTCTAGAATCCGACGAGGGTAAATATTGCAACTCCATACCAAGTTTTATGAACCAATATACGAGAGTTGAGGTTTAGGAACATTAGGTATGGTCAATAGAACCCCACACACAGGAACAACACAGAGAAAGAGTAACTGGTGCATTAACTCGAAGTCCACACGGACCGTGTACAACAGTACCCGGCCCGTGTAACCTGACACGACCCGTGTAGGAAACTACATGGCCCGTGTCAGGGACTGAGAGGCAGAACTGAGATGAATCTGAAACCCTGGAAACGCCTTTTTATTATTGATTTAACCAAGTTTATTTTCTTCCTTGCAATTAATTATTGTTGTTGAATTATTTAGGAAACATAAGTATCCAAATCAATTTTTCTCACTTCTAGTATTTAATAAACTTAAGTAGAATCTGGTTATTACTTGAACCGTCCCTTAGATCGATACCTGAATATACTGCTCGATAGGATTGTGCACTTGCAATCTGACTCAAAAGGTGTAACCAAGGTTTAAAAGGTACAGTTTATTGTACTGAAACTTTGTGCATATGCTTTTGTGTGAACAAAGCCAGATAATGCAAATTAGTCTATTTGCACTCGATTAGCAAGTAGGTGAGCCTTCTGATTTTTTTCTTTGGAAATGTAGATACAACCGTGATTTTTCGAGTTGCATGCGATATTCCTTAAGGACGAAATTGTTGTTCGTACAATAATCAGTTTCGTCTATTTGACTAATTTGCAAAAACATACAATTATTGAATTTTACGATTTCTTCTATTTTAAGATTATGTAGGTTCAAGAAGATTTGGAATTGCAATGTAATATGATTGGACTGAAGAAATCATGAAGACTTTTATCAAGAATACGAATTGTAAAATCAGAATTGGTAAAGTAAGTTTGAGGCTGTTTTCACAGAGGTAAAACATTAGTAACGTTTTTAAAACGTTGCAACGTTTTAAACATGTCAAAAACGCTCAAGAAAAATTTGATTAAACTCAGAAACAACTTAAAACATTATAACGTTTTTACAAATCGTTATAACGTTTTAGGATTGTGAACTGCTGAAGCACAGCTGTAGAGAAACAACTTGAAACGTTATAACGGTTATTTAAAACGTTGTAACGTTTCATAAAAATCAGTACGCTAAAAACAGCTGTCTGAAATTCAAAGAATTCAAGTGAAAAACGTTATAACGTTTGTAGAAACGTTGTAACGTTTTAATTAATTCCGAGCTTCAAAAATTCCTGTTTTTGATCAAGTTTTTACAGTGCAAAATGTTATAGAAACGTTAGACAATCGTTGTAACATTTTGGATCATTTTGCTGAGCTGTCAGAAAATTAAAACCCTAAATCGCACTTTGAACTAAAACGTTGGTAACGTTTTATGTCAAACAGCTCATTTTGGAGCTGACTCTATAAATAGGTGATTGGGCTTTCTTCCCACATCATCTCAGCCGACCCTAATTAATTCAAAAGCGATTTTCTGAGAGCTTAGCCTACTCCATTGTTGTGAGAGCTTGAAACTTCAAAATCCCTCAAACAGCCTCAAACCCACTTCACTAATCTCAACTTAGATTAGGTTAGAGTGATCTATTGAGTGTTTCTCTTGAGTAGCTTGAACTAAGAGACCTTGTTCTCATCTCTTTGAGTTGGCCGTTTGACTTCCCGCTTGGTGTGTAAGGGCTCAACGGTTCACAAGTTGTAATCCTTTCGTATTGGGTAATGGAAAGGCGCACCACTCAAGGTTGCGAAGCCCCGGAGACGTAGGCCTTTGTTTTGCCGAACTCCGTTAACATCCCGCGTGTCAAATTTCTCTAAACTCATTTATTTACTTTCAATTGCAATTTAATTTCAGTTTTTGAGCAATTAGAGGTGCCCCTACGTGTAACAAAGTGGTATCAGAGCAAGTTACTCGAATTAAGACACACTTAATTGGAGATTAGATCAACTTGACAAATGGTACCCTATAGATCCGTGAAGGAACCCCTAATTTTTGGTACTACTACCAAAAATTTCATGCATTGGAAGAAAACCATGATTAATTACTTGAATATTCTTAAGGTGTGGTATGTGGTTGAAAAGGGGTATACACCAACATTCACTAATGTCGCTACCGAGGGTTCAACCGAAACCAAAATTGAGACCGTCGATTCCAAACAAACCAAGAAAGACAATGACCTAGCAACCAATGCCATATTCAATTTGGTTAGTGAATCGGTAGCCTCACTCTTTGGGAGTGCATCAAGTGCAAAAGAAATGTGGGATGCTCTTGTAAACCGGTATGAAGGAAATACCCAAATCAAACGAACTAAAATAACCGGTTTAGAAGCAAAATTTGAAACCTTTAAGGTTGAAGATGGTGAAAGCATTGAGGATATGTATAATAGACTTATGCATATCCAAAATGAGTTTACCGAATTGGGAGAACCACTTTCTAACAATAAAATTGTAGGAAACCTATTGAGAGTGATGCTCATGAGGGATAGATGGTCCGGGTTGGTGTGTGCTCTAGAGGCAATCCAAGGCACGCACGACACATTCACACCGGATGACCTCTATGCTCATTTTAGGAGTTTTGAAGAAAAACTTCGACAATCCGGTGATTTGAAGCAAAGCTCAAAATCCAAAACTGTAGCTTTTCCGGCACAAAACCGTAACTTTCCAAGCTCCTCAAACACCCGTCTCTCAAATGATCAATTTATCAACAAAATTGATTATGAAACATCCAAGGATGTCCTTCTCTTATCCAAAATGTTCCAAGGGATGCTTGACTTTGAAAGAAAATACAACAAGGAACGAGAAGAGAAAAATAAAAGGGTAATGTGTTTCGCTTGCCATAGAGAGGGGTATTCCATTCAAACATGCTTCAAGCTATTTCCACAATTGAAGAACACAGATGGCGAAACACAACAAGATCGAAAACCAAGACAAAAGTATGATGGGTACAAAAAGAAGAAAGCCAAAGCTATGCAAGCTTTGTTCTCGGATAGTGAGACGGAACAATCCGATACGGAATCGGAGAATGAAGAGGAGATCAACCTTGCATTAATGGCAAGTGTAGATGAAGGTCCCTCGAGAATTGACATGAATTCAATTATAGCAAGCAAGAACATCACCGATGAGACAACCATCAACTTTCTCATGGAGCTTGCTAAATCAAGGAATGCCAAGGAGGGAGATAATGGAGTCGAAACCTCAACAAACTTTGCTAATGAGGTACACTCAACACTTAGTCTTGATGGTTATGAGACCGAATTTGAATTTATAAATGAAGGTTGTGAAGAATATAGTGGTGAAATTGATATTGAAAATTGTATAATCACAAATGAGACCAATAATGACTTGAGTACCAATCGGTTAGACACCAATGATGCGAGCACTTTCAAAAATGAAATTCTAATGCACGATGATAATGAATCTAGGTTGAAATCACTCCTTGATGAGTCCAATAGAACCTTGGTTGAGAAGGAAGGTGTTATTCAAAAATTAATTGCTAAAAATGACATGTTAGAACTTGAAAATAAAAAGTTAAAAGCATCACACTTAGGTGAAATAGGCATTTTAAAAGTTAAAGTTCGAACCTTAGAAACCGAAATTTGGGCATTGAGATCTCCTAGTGAATTCTCAAAAGTTACTAGTTTAGATCCCTACTATGTGAGCAAGTTGATACATGATCATTCCTATTATAAAAATGATCGAGTTGGTCTTGAATTTGAGAAGGGTAAATCCTCACTTAAATCTAATCACATGCAAGGCCCTAAAGGAAAAATGGAACACTCTCAAACTTCAAGTATTCCAAATGCCAAACTAAAGTTTAATTGTGAACAATATTCAACTTATCAATTTTTTACTAAAAATGGTTTAACTCCTTTGAACAAGGAGTCATCAAAATTGAAGTCTTCTCATGTCTCAAATGCTAAACAAGATCAAAAGTCACCAAATTATGCATTTAGGTACAAGTACAATAAAAGAAATTCTAAAAACAAAAATGTTTTTAAAAATAGTCATAGGAACACTTTTAATCCAAAAGAGTCAAAAACTTATTTCAAAGGACCCGATGGATGGTATTATGAATTCAAAAATAAAATTGCTTTACAAAACCAAACTCAAAGAAATGGTTTAGCTAGAGATGTTCCCCAACATCACAATAGATTTGATTCTAACAAAACCAAGAGCATTGCATCTAAAGTTGCAAATAGGTCACATGGTAGTCATAAGAGTAATGTGCATGAAGTGAAGTACCAATTCATTTTCAAACAAGGTTCTACTACTCAAAAGCAATCAACTACAATGTGCAACTATTATTGCAAACTTGGTCACACTTCCTTAGAATGTAGATTTAGGAATGTAAACAACAAACATAGTGTTGTTTGGGTTCCTAAAGCTATACTAGCTTAGGTTCACACTTGATCTCCCCTAAAAGTATTATAATTGCCAAACATAAAGGGGAGATTAAAAACAAGGTATATGTTAGTTACTAACTCAATAATAACTAATATATACTTTGTAGGTGTGTTTGATTTCATCTCAAAAGGAAAATGCTTGGATCATTGATGGTGAATGTTCACACCATATGACCGGTGACAAATCTAATTTTAAATTCTTAGAACCATATGATGGAGGTACTGTTACCTTTGGCAATAATCAAAGAAAGAGCTCTATTATTGGTATAGGCTCAATTGGTAACCAACACTTGACCATATCTAATATATATCTTGTTGATGGATTAGATTATAATTTACTTAGTGTAAATAAGCTATGTGATTCGGGATATTATGCCAAATTTGATGCTAATGCTTGTCACATAGTTAGGTCTTCGGATGATGCTCTAATTTATTCGGGTAAACGAAAGAAAAATATTTATTACTTGTATTTTACTCATTTTGATTCCGGTGAGACATGCCTAAGTGCCATATCAAGTGGATCGTGGTTATGGCATCGTAGATTAGGTCATGTTTCAATTGATACCATTAAGAAATTAGTTAAATTAGACCTTGTGCGTGGTTTACCAACACATAAACTAGAACTTGAAGGATTATGTGATGCGTGTGTTCAAGGTAAACAAACCAAAAGTAGTTTTAAATCCAAAGACATGGTTTCAACCGATCAACCTTTGTAATTATTACATATGGACTTATTTGGACCAATAAGTGTACCAAGTTTAGCCAAAAAGAAATACGCATATGTAATTGTAGATGACTATAGTCGCTTTACTTGGATTTTATTCCTACAACACAAGGATGAAGCAATTAGCAACTTCATTGAATTTTGCAAACGAGTTGAAAATGAAAAGGGATAAAAAATCATTAGGATTAGAAGTGATCATGGGGGGGAATTTGAGAACGCCAAATTTGATCAACTTTGCTCTAAAAGGGGATATAAACATGAGTATTCGGCTCCTCGCACGCCTCAACAAAATGTGGTAGTTGAGAGGAAGAACCGAACCTTAGTTGAGCTTGCTCGAACCATGCTAAATGAATACTCCTTACCCAAACACTTGTGGGCCAAGGCGGTAAATACGGCATGTTACGTGATAAATCGCGTAAGCATAAGGACCATATTGAATAAAACGCCATATGAGCTATGGAAAAGGTATAAGCCAAAGATATCTCATTTTAGGGTATTTGGTTCGAAATGTTTTATCCTTGATGAATCTCCCAAAGTAACTAAATTTGATTCTAAATCAATTGAGGGAATGTTTGTAGGGTATTCAAATTCAAGTAAAGCCTATAGAATTTATATTCCATCTCAAAGAATTGTAATTGAATCCGTGCATGTTAAATTTGATGAAAGTGTTAATCAAAAGGTCGAGAAAGGTATTGAGATTGTAGGTGTTGAAGTACCAATTCTTGATCAAGATGAAGTCGAGACAAGAATCGATACATTTGAGAATCAACCCGAGCAAACTCAACCCGAATTGAATACAACAAGTGTTGAGACGGATCAAAGAATTGAGGAAGCAACCAATAATGAGACGGATCCTATAGTTGATGGAATGCAAACCGAAGAGATTCAACCTCCACAAATTGAGTACCAAATTCCTCAAGACCTAAGGGAAGTATCATCTCATTCTCTTTCTAATGTAATTGGGGATCCTAGGAAAAGGGTTAAAAAAAGGTCCGAATTAAATCAAATGATTGGCCATTGTGCGTTTGTATCTCATATCGAACCCAAAAATTTCAAAGATGCAAATTTAGAGCCTAGTTGGATTTGTGTCATGCAAGAAGAACTTGCTCAATTTGAAAGGAACAAAGTTTGAAAAACTTGTACCTAAGCCAAATGATAGAATGATTATTGGAACCAAATTAGTCTTTAGAAATAAAAAGGATGAAGATGAAAATGTAATTCGCAACAAAGCTAGGTTGGTAGCTCAAGGGTACAAACAACAAAAGGGTATTGACTTTGAAGAAACCTTTGCACCCGTATCTCGTCTTGAATCCATTAAAATGCTTTTAGCATATGCCTCAAACAAGAATTTCAAATTATTTCAAATGTATGTTAAAAGTGTATTCTTGAATGGATTCATAGATGAGGAGGTGTATGTTAATCAACCTCAAGGCTTTGTTGATTCAACATTTCCTAATCATGTGTATAGACTCACCAAAACACTCTATGGACTCAAACAAGCCCCTAGGGCATGGTATGGTAGATTAAGTTCATTTCTAATTGACAATGAATTCATAAGAGGCAAAAAATGATACAACTCTTTTCACCAAGAAAAGGGATGGATCACTTTTGGTGGTGCAAATTTATGTAGATGATATAATTTTTGGTTCACCTAGTGCCGCACTTGCCGATGAATTTTCTTCTCTTATGAGTAGTGAATTTGAGATGAGCATGATGGGTGAATTGAATTTCTTCGTGGGACTCCAAATCAAGCAACTCGTGGATGACACCTTTGTGAGTCAAACCAAATATGCGAAGGAGTTGATCAAGAAGTTTGGGATGACCGAAAGCAATACAAGCAAAACACCAATGGCTACGAATGCTAATCTTGACTCGGATCCAAATGGCACATCGGTGGACATCACTCAATACCGAGCTATGATAGGTAGCCTACTTTATTTAACCGCTAGTAGACCCGATATAATGTTTGCGGTATGTCTATGTGCTAGGTATCAAGCAAATCCCAAAGAATTGCACTTGAAAGCCGTTAAAAGAATCCTTAAATATGTCAAGGGTAGTTTAAATTTGGGATTATGGTATGACAAACAATCGGATTTAGACTTGATAGGATATGCCGATGCCGATTTTGCCGGGGACCGTATGGATAGAAAAAGCACAAGTGGTACATGTCAATTTCTTGGTGGTTCACTTGTATCATGGTCAAGTCGCAAACAAACCTCGGTTGCTCTTTCCACAACGGAAGCCGAGTATGTAGAGGCCGGTAGTTGTTGCACACAAATTCTTTGGATGATCAAATCCTTAAATGATTATGAAATTCGCTTCCGCAACGTTCCAATTATGTGTGACAATACTAGTGCCATTATGATATCCAAAAATCCGGTCCTTCATTCTAGAACCAAGCACATAGAAATAAGGCATCATTTTATTAGGGATCACATTGAAAAATGTGAAATAGAACTCATACATATCGACACTAAAGAACAAATTGCCGATATATTCACAAAACCCTTGAATACTCAACAACACAACGAATTAAGGTTTAAATTAGGCATGCTTGAATTTAGAGATTAAGGTATTCAAATCTTCATATCAAAATAATTCATAGCAATCAAAAATAGTTAAGACTGATCTGCAAATGCAAAAACGTTGAAAACGTTTATAAAACGTTGTAACGTTTTCATCAAATGTGCTCAATAATCACCTTGAACAGATAAAACGTTATAACGTTTTCAAAACGTTGGTAACGTTTTAATTAAATTTTCTAAAAATCTGAGAAGTTCAAATTGTAAACAATTGTTACAGGGATAAACGTTGTAAAAACGTTGGTAAAATGTTATAACATTTTCTTCGAAAATTTAGATTCCTGACATAACGTTAGAACGTTTTATAAATCATTGTAACGCTTCATATCTAATACTGTTATGTCTTTCCTTCAAAATTGTTGTAACGATTTAAATTTGTACAGCAGATTCTTTAAAAATTGCTATTATGAAAACGTTGTAATGATTTGTAAAAACGTAGGAACGATTTAAATCGAGTTTTGAAATTCTAAGAATTAAAATTGTACAAGTTAGTAGTCTTGAGACAGAACAAATCATTAGGAAATCGTTAAGTAATCGTTGTAACGGTTTAAGCAAATACCGCAATAATATCCAAAACGTTACCGACGTTTAAATAATCGTTGTAATGTTTTAAGCAAATAACGCAGTAATGTCCAAAACGTTACCAACGTTTTGTAAAACGTTGTAACGTTTTACAGCGAAAAGGGGTTATTTCCAGATCCGATCCGCTTTCTCTTTTCTTCTTCTCCAAACAGACACACCTCTTCACCCTCTCTCTCTCTCTACTCCACCGTTTTTCTCTCTCTCTCTCTTCTTCATCCAACCTCACCAAATCACCATTTCAAGAACAAATAACACCATTTTTCTCTCCTCTCTTCTCTCTACCCAAATCTCTCCTCTAAATCTTCATTCTTTCTCTCCACATCCCTCTCTCTCCAAAAACCCTAACCAAAACCCTACGCTCAACTCCGGCGATCCACCCGTTAGATTGACGATCCGAGTTCATCACTACATCTCTCTTGCTTCCCTCTTCCTCGTTTGGTGCTTGATTCTTCAATCGGTAACTTTTCAAACTTTACTCAATCCAATGGCTCCAAAGAAATGCGCTGTCAATAAGGGCAAGAAAAGGGCTCGTATGGAGGATGAGACTCAAGGTAGTGGGGGGAATCTTGAACCTAACTGGGAATTGGAACAAACCAACAGGTATCTTTTTAGGGATGTTGTGGGGTATGAAAATTACATGTACTCGTTCCGTAACCGGCACTTATCCAAGTGCTATTATTTTGATAAGTCAACTGTCACGTTTATTGCTCCCGAGGATGATAAGATCATCAATTACATAACTCATTGGAATTGGCACCCGGTTTTAAGTTGTAGTGAGTCATTTACCAAAATTCTCACTCGTATCTTCTATGCAAATATGAGATTTCAAGATGAACCATTCATACTCACTACTTGGATTTGTGGGAGAGAAATTGCCTTGTCTCTTGGAAACATAGCTACTTGGCTTGAGATACCAAATGATGGTGAGGAGACATACCTCCTAAGGGGTTGGACCCAAATGGCACTTGGTACGGCTGATCAATACAAAACATGGTTTGACCGGAATAATAGGGGTGGAGCACCTATCTATGTATCTAACCTTCCCTCTCTCCACCGGTTGCTCTTTAACTTTATTAACAACATCTTAATTCCAAAAGCAACCCTCAAAACCAATCTCGAGTGGGGTCCAATGTACTATCTTCGTCACCTTATTCAAATGGATAAAACCTTCAACATCCCATACATCATCCTTCGTCATATGAGAAGTGCCTTGCATAGCAAGGTAGCTTCATTACCTTACGCCATCCTAATTCATCGAATCATTCGGGCAAATGGGATAGTATTACTCGAGAACCAACAGTTTGAAAATCCAATTCATTTGGTTGATCACTTGACAAAGATCGGTTGGGTCCAACACTATTCCCATTCGGGTCTACGGTGTTTTGCACCCGATCAAAGGGATATAAACTCTTGGATAAAAGTCGCAGACGCCGCACCAAACCAATATTGGGATCCCGAGGAAGTTCTCCAACAAGAAAATCAAGAACAAGTTCCACCGGTTAATCCTCAACCCTTTGTAATGCCTCCAATGGATCAATTTGTACTCCCACAAGGACTCGAAGCTTAGATGGAATTTCTTTGACGTGAGATGTATGCTCAACGGCTTGAAAGTCAAGCGATGAGAAGGGAGCTGCAGCAAGTTTGACTACGAGTCAATCGTAATTACAGGGAAATTGGATTGCTCCGTGAATCACAATCAAGTCTCACGCAACGATTCATCAATCAATACGGTGTCGAAAGCACTTCGGCATCTCAACCAATTCCTCAACCTCAACAAGATGGAAATGAAGATGAAGAGCTTGATGATCCCAATGACGAGGAGGTCCTTGAAGATGATGGCGAGGATGAGGAGCTCGAAGATGTGGATGCGGGGAGAAATGACATGCGTGACGATTAGTTCTCAAACTCTAGCTTTAAAACTTAACTACTTTTGATTGCTATGTTTGGTTGCATGAACAATTGATATGTTTGGTTGCATGAACAATTCTATGTTTAGTTGCATGTTTAATTTCAATTGTTAACTTTTTAATTGGTTTAATTGCTTGTGTTGATTGCATTGATGAATTATGACTTAATTAGAATTTAAATTGCTAAAATTATGAATTCTACGCATTTCGAATGATTAATGGGTTTAAATGCAAAAGGTCAATTGGGTGAAATGCTTGAAATTGTTTAAAATATTTGAAATGCATGACTTGATTCAATTTTACACATTTGATATTTGAGATGGATGTGTGTATGACATAAGGAATTGAATGCTTGAATTGTTAACTTCTTAAGGTTAAAATTGCAAAATTGTTGATTGGATATGAATCAATAATTTGTCAAGGGATAAATTGCAAAAGTGTGCATGCAAAGACAAATATAAAATCTTGACAAATAATATGATATATGCATGGTGATATGCATAAATTGAAATGTCGTTCGCCAAAATCTTTCAAAGTTTGCGAATTGAAATAGAATGGTAAATTGTCGTGAAAATTGTCTAAAGCTTATCCTCAATTATATTTCATTTGTGACTTTATCGGTATTATATTGCTAAATTGAGGGGGAGTGCATATTTTGAGGGGGAGCACGTCAAGTAGTGCTAATTTTTCCTCTCTTTCGTCGATTTCCAAAAAGGGGGAGAAATTGGTACCAATTACTAGTCATAACAAAATCAAAATTGGTTAAACCAAATCAGACAATTTTTTTATTTCTGCACTTACTCGCATTGTATGTTTTTGCAAATCGTCAAAAGGGGGAGATTGTTGTTCGTACAATAATCAGTTTCGTCTATTTGACTAATTTGCAAAAACATACAATTATTGAATTTTACGATTTCTTCTATTTTAAGATTATGCAGGTTCAAGAAGATTTGGAATTGCAATGTAATATACTTGGACTGAAGAAATCATGAAGACTTTTATTAAGAATACGAATTGTAAAATCAGAATTGGTAAAGTAAGTTTAAGGCTGTTTTCACAGAGGTAAAACGTTAGTAACTTTTTTAAAACGTTGCAACGTTTTAAACATGTCAAAAACGCTGAAGAAAAAATTGATTAAACTCAGAAACAACTTAAAACGTTATAATGTTTTTACAAACCATTATAACGTTTTAGGATTGTGAACTGCTGAAGCACAGCTGTACAGAAACAACTTGAAACGTTATAACGGTTATTTAAAACGTTGTAACGTTTCATAAAAATCAGTATGCTAAAAACAGATGTCTGAAATTCAAAGAATTCAAGTGAAAAATGTTATAACGTTTGTAGAAACGTTGTAACGTTTTAATTAATTCTGAGCTTCAAAAATTCCTGTTTTTGATCAAGTTTTTACAGTGCAAAACGTTATAGAAACGTTAGACAATCGTTGTAACGTTTTGGATCATTTTGCTGAGCTGTCAGAAAATTAAAACCCTAAATCGCACTTTGAACTAAAACGTTGGTAACGTTTTATGTCAAACAACTCATTTTGGAGCTGACTCTATAAATAGGTGATTGGGCTTTCTTCCCACATCATCTCAGCCGACCCTAATTAATTCAAAAGCGATTTTCTGAGAGCTTAGCCTACTCCATTGTTGTGAGAGCTTGAAACTTCAAAATCCCTCAAACAACCTCAAACCCACTTCACTAATCTCAACTTAGATTAGGTTAGAGTGATCTATTGAGTGTTTCTCTTGAGTAGCTTGAACTAAGAGACCTTGTTCTCATCTCTTTGAGTTGGCCGTTTGACTTCCCGCTTGGTGTGTAAGGGCTCAACGGTTCACAAGTTGTAATCCTTTCGTATTGGGTAATAGAAAGGCGCACCACTCAAGGTTGCGAAGCCCCGGAGATGTAGGCCTTTGTTTTTCCGAACTCCGTTAACATCCCGCGTGTCAAATTTCTTTAAACTCATCTATTTACTTTCAATTGCAATTTAATTTCAGTTTTTGAGCAATTAGAGGTGCCCCTAAGTGTAACAGAAATGTCTTATTCTTTCCAAAATTGATGCCGTCTAAATGAATGCGCAGTTGAGAGACACTAAATCAAATCAGATCGGGACAGTCACCACTCAAAGAGGAGGAAGAAGAGGGCACTGAATCAAACGGGACCAAGATAGTCATCACTCAGCCGAAAATGCACTGAATCAAACCAGACCGGAAACTGAATCAACCGGACCGGGACAATCATCACACTTAGAGATGAGAAAAAACAAGAAGGAAAGAAGAATAATAAGAAGAAGAAGAAAGAGAGGAGGAAAGAGACAACTCTTTGCAATCTCATCATCGGCAACAACTATAAAAGCGTATATCTTATTCACACATATAGTTATAGTAGATAATTATGGAGATGGAACAAATTTATAAACCCTGAGTCGAACCCAAAGAGTCATTCGCTCAAACGAGACAACGAACAACAAAACTCTTAGACATAGTGAAGTGAGCTAAATAGAGCAGACGAGAGGGAAGTAGAGGGGCAGGGCGGAGCAGGTGAGCCACGTATCGACTCTCAAAACCTGGTCTTCTTTGGTTTCCTCTAAATCACCTTCACTAGAAGAGCGGATTTTTCGGGAGTGGACTCCCCAAGATAAAGAGTGTGGTACCTAAAATTATTACTCATATGATCATATCTGATTCTATGAAAACAATTTGAATCCGACGCTAATCGGATTTAAATTTGAATTTGATATGGTTTGTATCCGTCATAAATTCTTTAAAATCCGTGCATGTAAATATTAAAGCAGTTATGTATAGATCCTAAAACAATTCAGACAGACACAAAATTTATCAAACTTAAATTTAAATCCGATGAGCGTTTGGAACAATTTGAGTTCAATGGACGTTGGACTCAAGTTATCCCCCTCATTCTACGCGCTCAGATATTGCACTGAATCTGTATTCATTAAATTGGTCCATCGGTCTATGCATATGGCATTGACTCATTGGTTTGGTACTTTATCTTCTGAAATATCCTACTGTGTAGGACTGTAGACTCAGTCGAATTAAAATAATTTCAGTGTCTATTTGAATTATAAGGATCCGGTTTAAAATTTGTGTCAGGCTCAATCATACGGTGCACATTCCATTCTACACGGTAGGGTATTGCAATGGATCAGAACCGTTGGTTCAATTGAGGAGGTGCAATAATAAACAGATGGCCCGAATAATTTCAGCCGGCCGAACTCAAACCGGTCCCTATGTATGAAAATTATAGGTGGTCCTTTTCGAGATTCGTGCCAGGTTAAAAGAACGGTTCAGATCGATCTATTTATCGCACATCACGTATTTGCACTGGATGTTAATTCGGTGTGGGGGCGTGGGGCCCAATATATCGAAGGTTCAAAAGGCCAGCTGTTCTAAGGAGAGAGATTAAGATTTTGATCGTGCCCCTCTCCGTTCATTGGTCCTTTTCTTATACCAACCAATAAATATCTCAGTCTTACTTAATTTTCATAATTACGCGTTCTAGGTTATGCATGTTAGTTGTTAGTTGTTACAAAAAGCTAAATGTATTCATTATCCAAAAAGAATGATGGAATTTCTTTTAATTTTTTTAGATAAAGATTGAGGTCAGAAATTTTGTGGTTTTTTATAAGGAAGATATTAGGGGTGTAAACGGTCGGATACGGATCGGATAGTGGTCTCACCGTATCCGTATCCGTATCCGTTAAAATTTTTCGGATACGGATATGGATAGTCTCGGATACAGATACAGATCAGATATCGGACAGATAAGGATATTTTTCATAATTAGTTTGTTAGTTACAAAACATCTATTACATTATTAAAGTATTAGTCATTAATTATGTGATAGTGTTATATTGTTTATCAAAATATATATCTATATATAATTTAATAAATTATTGGTACAACAATTTAATAAATCAATTTATGAACATATGCATATTTGTTGTAATTTAAAAGTGTAAATGGTTGGATACGGATAGTTAAAAGTCTTACCGTATCCTTATCCGTTATAATTTTTCGGATACGGATACGGATAGTCTCGGATATGGATACAGATCGAATAATTTAGGTAATTTTCCGGATTCGGATACAGACGAAATCGGATAATATCCGATCCGTTTACACCCCTAGAAGATATTGTCTTAATCATTAAATTAGGTACTGATTTTTAATTTTTTTTAGTAATTTAAGGATAATGATGTGTGATGTGGTCTACAGTATTACCCTAAACAGGTCATCATCTCATAAATAAAAGTGTCACTTTGTCACTGATGTGATGATTATAAAATAAGAGTGAGTCTATGGTACTATGCATATCACGGGTTGTTACTGTGCTACGGCTCTATATTCGAGTTTTAAAATCTGAACGGTCGATCCGAACCATTCATCTTGTTCTCCATATTAATATGTGTTTGGAGACCAAATTTTACATTTTTTGAAAAAAATTTACTATTTTTTTAGATATTTAGAAAATCACTTGATCTGAAAATTCTGGACCATCCAAAAACAGTGATTTTCAATAAATCTAAAAAAATAGTAAAAAAATTTCAAAAAATGTAAAATTTGGTCTCCAAACACATATTAATATGGAGAACAAGATGAATGGTTCGGATCGACCGTTAGGATTTGAAAACTCAAATATAGAGCCGTAGCACGGTAACAAATCGTAATATGCATAGTACCATAGACTCACTCATAAAATAATGTATATTCTACAAAACTCTCATCCAATAACTTTTAATCTAAATAATAATTTGCAAAATCATTGTCATTCTATATTTAGATATAAGCTAAGTGCTTAAATATTTCATTTTATGCACTTTCATTATATTTCAATTGTAAAATCCTGAACTAAAAATTAAAACTCAAATAAGTGAAATAAACTCATTAGATTTTTTTACATTATTTATTTTTTTACAAACACGTAAGAGTATAATATTTTGATTGAAATCAAAATTTTGAAAATTATATTCATATCAAAATAAAGTTGAGAGGTCACAATTTTATGTGTGTAGATAAATTCATATTTACCAATTTTATTTTAATATTAAATTGTACATTTTTTTTATTAAAGTTCCAAAAGGTGAACGCATGAAAAACAAAGATATTTAATTAAGAGCTCTTCTAAATATAACTTGTACATTTAGGGGAAAATACCAACGCATGTATACAGTATATTTCGTCATGTAGGCTTATAGAATGAATGCATAGAGTGTACGCTATACAAACAGTCTAGAACCACATGATTTGATGAGTTCATTTTTGTAAGTTTCTCACACCTAATTAATTCGACAACATCCATAGAACATGGGTCAATATAAATGGCTAAATAGTGCGCACAAACCTAAACATCCATCTCATCTTAATTATTCTCATTTGGAGTGTACCATTTAAACTGTTCCAGGTAGGAAATTTTAATTCCAAATCCCAATGCAGAAGCACCTCTTTTTTTGTTGTGATTTCGAGTCCCGAAAAAAAGTTTCCTTTACAAAGAATTTAGAATTGCAACAAAAAAATAAATAAATAATGATGCAAATGATGATGATAGGGGTGTTAATAGCACTCTTTTATTCGTTTACCGACCCGTATTATATTTGATAAGGTACGGAAAAGATTTTTTTTAGTAAATTTATTGGGTATAGATACAAGTCAATAATTTTTTTTATTATCTAAACGGATAAGAGTATGAATAAAATCTATTTCGTATTCGTTATCCGATCGGATAATTAATTAATTATAAAAAAACTATATATATATATAGAGAGAGAGAGATGGGCTATGGTGCATTGCAATGCATAGGCCATGGTGTGCATTGGACCATAAATCACCGATTCAAAGTCCAAATGACCGATCCAAACCGTTCATCTTGTTCTCCATATTAATATGTGCTTGGAGATCAAATTTTACATTTTTTGGAATTTTTTTACTATTTATTAAGCCACTTTGAAAATCGCTGATCCAACAGTGGCTTCTGATTTTACTGTTCCAAACAGTCACCGTTGGATCAGCGATTTTCAAAGTGGCTTAATAAATAGTAAAAAAATTCCAAAAAATGTAAAATTTGGTCTCCAAGCACATATTAGTATGGAGAACAATATGAACAGTTTGGATCGGTCATTTGGACTTTGAATCGGTGATTTATGGTCCAATGCACACCATGGCCTATGCATTGCAATGCACCATAGCCCATCTATATATATATATATATATATATAGAGTTAGGCAGGGGTGCTATGGATAGCATAGTGGCCTCCCGTGCTACGGCTCAATATTCAAGTTTTCAAAATCCAAACGGTCGATTCGAACCGTTCATCTTGTTCTCCATATTAATATGTGTTTGGAGACCAAATTTTACATTTTTTGAAAATTTTTTACTATTTTTTTAGCTAGGTATAAAATCACTTGATCTAAAAAATTCTGCACCATTAAGATATTTGATTTTCTACCTATCTAAAAAAATAGTAAAAAATTTTAAAATAATGTAAAATTTGGTCTCCGAACACATATTAATATGGAGAACAAGATGAACGGTTCGGATCGACCGTTTGGATTTTGAAAACTCGAATATTGAGCCGTAGCACGGGAGGCCACTATGCTATCCATAGCACCCCAGCCTAAATATATATATATATATATAGAGTTAGGCTGGGGTGCTATGGATAGCATAGTGGCCTCTATGCTACGGCTCAATATTCGAGTTTTCAAAATCCAAACGGTCGATCCGAACCGTTCATCTTGTTCTCCATATTAATATCTGCTTGGAGACCAAATTTTATAATTTTCTGAATTTTTTTACTATTTATTAAGCCACTTTGAAAATCGCTAATCCAACGGTTTTACTGTTTTGTGCAGCCACCGTTGGATCAACAATTTTGTAAAATACTTAATAAATAGTAAAAAAATTCAGTCTCCAAGCAGATATTAATATGGAGAATAAGATGAACGGTTCGGATCGACCGTTTGGATTTTGAAAACTCGAATATTGAGCCGTAGCATAGAGGCTACTATGTTATCCATAGCACCCCAGCCTAACTCTATATATATATATGAGATGGGCTATGGTGCATTGCAATGCATGGAGGGGTTTGTGCATTGGACCATAAATCTAAAATTCAAAATCCAAATGGCCGATCCAAACCATTCATCTTGTTCTCCATATTAATATGTGCTTGGAGACCAAATTTTATATTTTTCTGAATTTTTTTTTACTATTTATTAAGTATTTTACAAAATTGTTGATCCAACGGTGGCTTAACAAAACAGTAAAATCAGCAGCCACCGTTGGATCAACAATTTTGTAAAATACTTAATAAATAGTAAAAAAATTCAGAAAAATGTAAAATTTGGTCTCCAAGCACATATTAATATGGAGAACAAGATGAATGGTTTGGATCGATCATTTGGATTTTGAATTTTAGATTTAAGGTCCAATGCACAAACCCCTCCATGCATTGCAATGCACCATAACCCATCTTTGTATATATATATATATATATATATATATATTATATATATATAGAGAAAGAGAGATATGAGCTACGGTGAGTTGCAAAGTAAAACACGTTTATATTTCACGCAATATCTTTATTTTCAAAGTTCAAATAGCCGATTCGAACCTTCCAACATGTTCTTCATAATAAAATATGCTTGGAAACTAAATTTTATATTTTTTGAAATTTTTTTACTATTTATTAAGTCACTTTGAAAATCTGAAAATCCGGGTTAACAGTAAAAATTTATGGACCACTAGATCGGCGATTTTCAAAGTGGCTTAATAAATAATAAAAAAAATTCAAAAAAAATGTAAAATTTAGTCTCCAAGTACATTTCAATATGGATATCATGTTGAGCGGTTCGGATCGACGTTTTGAACTTTAAAATTGCAAAATATGAGTGTGAAGTAAAATAGTCGCTTTACTTCGCAACTCACCATAGCCCATCTCTCTCTCTCTCTATATATATATATTTATAGAGAGAGAGAGAGAGAGATAGGCTAATGTGCTTTCGGTAGCATATGGGCCGAAATACACACGGTCCAAATTTGAAAATTCAAAATTCAAAAATTCGATCTGAACCGTTCATCTTGTTCTCCATATTAATATGTGCTTGGAGACAATATTTTATATGTTTCTGAATTTTTTTACTATTTATTAAGCCACTTTGAAAATCGTTGATCCAACGGTTTTACTATTTTGTTAAGCCACCGTTGGATCAGCAATTTTCAAAGTGGCTTAATAAATAGTAAAAAAAATTCAAAAAAATATAAAATTTGGTCTCCAAGCACATATTAATATGGATAACAAGATAAACGGTTCAGATCGACTTTTTGGATTTTGAAATTTTAAATTTGGACCGTGTGTATTTCGGCCCGTATGCTACCGAAAGCACATTAGCCTATCTCTCTCTCTCTCTCTCTCTATCTATATATATATATATATATATATATATATATATATATATAGTTGGGCTAAAATGAGCCATGGAGTAAAACAAGTTGTTACTCGATGGCACTATATTTCCATTTCAAAAATCCAAACAACTGATCTAAATCGCTCAACACGATCTCCACATTGAAATGTGCTTGGAGACCAAATTTTACATTTTTTGGAATTTTTTTACTATTTATTAAGCCACTTTGAAAATTACTGATTCGGCGGTCCAGAAATTTTTATTGATTTTTACTGTTCATAGTAAAATAGCCATTTTCAAAGTTTCTTAATAAATAGTAAAAAAAATTCCAAAAAATGTAAAATTTAGTTTCCAATCACATTTCAATATGGAGATCATGTTGAGTGGTTCAGATCGGTTGTTTGGATTTTCAAAATAAAAATATGGCGTGGAGTACAAACGCGTTTTACTCCATGGCTCACCCAAGTCAACCTCTATATATATATATATATAGAGGGAGATGGGCTACGGTGAGTTGCGAAGTAAAGCGACTATTTTACTTCACGCTCATATTTTGCGATTGTAAAGTTCAAAACGTCGATCCGAACCGCTCAACATGATCTCCATATTGAAATGTGCTTGGAGACCAAATTTTATATTTTTTGGATTTTTTTACTATTTATTAAGCCACTTTGAAAATCACCGATCCGGTGGTCCAGAAATTTTTACTGTTTTTACTATTCAACCCGATTTTCAGATTTTCAAAGTGGCTTCATAAATAGTAAAAAAATTCCAAAAAATATAAAATTTAGTTTCCAAGCACATTTCAATATGGAGATCACATCTAACGGTTCGGATCGATGTTTTGAACTTTGAAAATGAAGATATTGCGTGAAGTAATAACGTGTTTTACTTCGCAACTCACCGTAGCCCATCTCGAGGAGGGATCTAATTACACCATTTTATGGTGACACATCTCAACACTATATTTTTATAAGTTATTTTTGCAATTTAAAAATCCAAATAGTCAATCCGAACTGTTCAACGTGATGTCCATATTAAAATGTACTTGGAGACCAAATTTTACATTTTTTGGAAATTTATTACTATTTATTTAGATTTTTTTAAATTGCTGATTTTGAATGGTCCAAAATTACCTAAAAATAACAATTTTGTACACATCTTAATAAATATTAAAAAATTTCCAAAAAATGTAAAATTTGGTCTCCAAGCACATTTTAATATGAAGATCATGTTGATAGATTCGGGTCGTCTGTTTGGATATTAAAATCACAAAAATGACTTATAAAAATATGGTGTCAAGATGTGTGACCATAAAATAGTGTAATTGGATTCCTCCTCATATATATATATATATATAGGAATATGCTAGCATGTTGTGCATAGCATAGAGCCCCTCCATGCAACGCTTTGGATTTCGACTTTTCAAAATCCTAACGGTCGATCCGAACCGTTCATCTTGTTCTCCATATTAATATGTGTTTGGAGACCAAATTTTACATTTTTTGGAATTTTTTAATATTTCTTTAGATTTATTGAAAATCGCTGTTTTTTTATGGTCCAGATTTGCTGAAAACAATGATTTTCAATAAATCTAAAGAAATAGTAAAAAAATTCCAAAAAATGTAAAATTTGGTCCCCAAACACATATTAATATGGAGAACAAGATGAACGGTTCGGATCGACCGTTAGGATTTTGAAAAGTTGAAATCCAAGGCGTTGCATGAAGGGGCTCTATGCTATACATAGCATGCTAGCATATTCCTATATATATATATATATATATATATAGAGAGAGAAAGAGAGAGAGAGATGGGCTATGGTGCATTGCAATGCATGGAGAGGTTTGTGCATTGGATCATAAATCTAAAATTCAAAATCCAAATTGCCGATCCAAATCGTTCATCTTGTTCTCCATATTAATATGTGCTTGGAGACCAAATTTTACATTTTTCTGAATTTTTTTACTATTTATTAAGTATTTTACAAAATTGTTGATCCAACGGTGGCTGTTGATTTTACTGTTTTGTTAAGCCACCGTTGGATCAACAATTTTGTAAAATACTTAATAAATAGTAAAAAAAATCAGAAAAATGTAAAATTTGGTCTCCAAGCACATATTAATATGGAGAACAAGATGAACGGTTTGGATCGGTCATTTGGATTTTGAATTTTAGATTTATGGTCCAATGCACAAATCCCTCCATGCATTGCAATACACCATAGCCCATCTCTATATATATAGAGAGAGAGAGAGATGAGCTATGCTACTCTATGGAGTAAAACGAGTTGGTGCTCCATGGCACTATATTTTTATTTTGAAAATCCAAACGACCGATTCGAACAGCTCAACATGATCTCCATATTGAAATGTGCTTGGAGACCAAATTTTATATTTTTTTAGAATATTTTTACTATTTATTAAGCAATTTTGAAAATCGCTGATCCGATGGTCCAGAAATTTTTACTGTTCACAACAAAACAGCAATTTTCAAAATTGTTTGATAATTAGTAAAAAAATTCCAAAAAATGTAAAATTTGGTCTCCAAGCATATTTTAATATGTAGATCACATCTAATGGTTCAGATCGGTCGTTTGGACTTTCAAAATAAAAATACGGTGAGGAGTACAAACGCGTTTTACTCCATGGAGTAGCGTAGCTCATCTCTCTCTCTGTCTCTCTCTATATATATATATATATACAGAGAGAGAGAGAGAGAGAGAGAGAGTGACTAATATGCTTTCGGTATCATATGGGCCGAAGTGCTACTGGTCCAAATTTGAAATTTCAAAATCCAAAAAGTCGATCTAAATCGTTCATCTTGTTTACCATATTAATATGTGCTTGGAGACCAAATTTTACATTTTTCTGAATTGTTTTACTATTTATTAAGCCACTTTAAAAATCGATGATCCAACAGTGGCTTCTGATTTTACTGTTTTGTTAAGCCACCATTTGATCATCAATTTTCAAAGTGGCTTAATAAATAGTAATAAAATTCAGAAAAATGTAAATTTTGGTCTCCAAGCACATATTAATACGGAGAACAAGATGAACGGTTCATATCGACTTTTTGGATTTTGCAATTTCAAATTTGACCCGGTAGCACTTCGGCCCATATGCTACCGAAAGCATATTAGTCACTCTCTCTCTCTCTCTACACACACACACACACACACACACACATACATATAGGGTAAGGCTACGGTGCTATGGGTTGCATAGAGGACTACGGTGCTACGGCTCAATATTCGAGTTTTCAAAATCCTAACGGTCGATCCGAACCGTTGATCCTGTTCTCCATATTAATATATGTTTGGAGACCAAATTTTATATTTTTGAAAAAAATTTATTATTTTTTTAGATAGGTAGAAAATCAAATATCTGAATGGTGCAGAATTTTTTAGATCAAATGATTTTCTACCTATCTAAAAAAATAGTAAAATATTTCCAAAAAATGTAAAATTTGGTCTCCAAACACATATTAATATGGAGAACAAGATGAACGGTTCAGATCGACCGTTAGGATTTTGAAAACTCGAATATTGAACCGTAGCACCGTAGTCCTCTATGCAATCCATAGCACCGTAGCCTTATCCTTTTTTTCAACAAAGTACTATACATGTATGAAATGAATGCATATGTAATATGTTTTAATGTTTTATTTAATTAAATAATAAAAATAATTATTATATTAGTATTATACATTATTTATCCGTTCCCATTTTATTATCCGATAATCATAATGAGTAAGGGTAGTATATGAATAAGATAATTTGTAGCATATAAGAGTAGAATATGAATAAGAACAATTTGTAACGGATATATACAAATATGAAAATACTTCCATTCGATCTTTACCGTACCCGTTAACATCCCTAGATGATGGTTATAGATTTATAGGCTATGTTTGATTTAGACATGGGTGGGCCAAGTTGTGGGTAAAGATTTACAAAATAGTTTTGTCTTCATGCAGCACATGAACCATTTGAAGTGTTGTTTTGATATTATAGCTTCTATGCTGCACGAAGCCAAAACTAATCTGCTAAAATCTTTTCCCAAAGTTTTAGTGATGTAAAATACATAAAATGGTCCCTGAAATTGTAAAGTGTATATGCCTTTCTCCTTTGATCTCAACTTTTAGATAATTTTATTTTGGTTCCTTTACAACAATTTAGAATGTTTGGTTTGCTTTTAGAATGTACGAGGAAAGGGTTAATAGATCTGAAAGAAAACTTGTGCTGATTTTAAAGAAACTTAATTTTTAAATTAATCGATGTACAGATGGGAGGGGACCAATTCGGTAGATTTATTCCGAATTCTAATTTATTTCAGAAAGATTCAAATGCATACATACTTTTTACCTCCATTCATCTACTTTTAAAACTTCAATAATAACTCAATATTTAAAATTTAACAATCAAAATAAAACTGTTTGATATAATTTACATCATTTTCTCTATGCACTATGTAAAAAATTATGACATTTTTAATTTTGTTTTAATTATTATAAAACTTGAAAAACTACACTAGTGTAGATAATTTTTTAACGTTGATTTTTCAACTTATTGATTCGCATAAAAATAATATCAATAAGTGATAATTTTTTATGTCCATATAAAAATAACACATATCACATCTAACAGTTTTATTTTAGCATATACATTTTTACAATTTGTTTATTAAAAAATTAAAGCATTTTAACACTTCTCTGTTCCGAATTCTATTTCATTTTTGTGTTTGACCCTTCGTTCTCATTTTTCGATCAGAGCTGTTGCTTGCTGGTTTAACTCGTTATAACTCACTTTTTCCAACTTTTTTAATTTGATATTTCAATATTGTTTTTTTACTTTTCTATTATTCTATATACAACTTTTTAAAAAGCAATGTGTGGCTTTTAACTGCACAGTAAAAATATGGATGCATGGATATTACTCAAATATATTACATTTACATACATTTGAATATGTGTATAATACGTACAAATGTATTTTGTACGGAGAGATACTCCGGAACATAAAAGAGCTAAGATAGAATCCTTATGTACAACGAGCGTTGCTTTCACCAAAATTTTATTCGAAAGTGATAGAATATACTAAATTATTGGTCTAATTTTAAATAATTCGCCTGGCATTATAATTAATTCGCCTTTAATTTTTTTCAATCATTTTGTGGAAGCAATAGCATTATAATTAATTCGCCTTTAATTATTTTTCAATCATTATGTGGAAGCAATAGCATTAGAATTAATTCGCCTTTAATTTTTTTCAATCATTATGCGAAAAGCATTGCTTCCGTACATTTCTTTATTGATCATACATATAAACATGTTTTCATGGAAATAATTACCCAACCGGAGTCCCAACCATATTTTATGTATTGATCATTACCTCTGGTTTTTATTTCCATAATTTTTTTTTTACCACTGGCTCGTCACACCTATCGCCAGTGGCGTAGCTAGGATTTGAGCTAGGGATAGGCAAAAATCGGATTTGGATTTTTTTTCCTGAACGGATTCGAGTTCAAATCGCCTCCATAATTCTCTTCCTGGTTCTGCCCGTCTACCAAATTGCATCTCTACCTATCGAATAGGTTGTACTAAATTACTAATTGGTACCAAAATTACTAAAATAATTACTTGTAATTTCTAAAACAATTGGTATTAATTGGACGAAGGGGAATCGCTACATACTCTGAATTGAACAAAGATTTAAAAATATCTTTCTTTCCTAATTAGATTAAATGACTCACACATCCATCTCTAAAGTCAGAACATGCAATCGCTACTCTGAATTGAATCCAGAGGTAGGCAAAATCAAATCCAGGAATAGACAAGACCCATTGAAAAACCTAGTCCAATATATATAGAGATTGACTAATATGCTTTCGGTAGCACTTCGGCCGAAGTGCTACCGGTTCAAATTTGAAATTTCAAAATCCAAAAAGTCGATCTGAACTGTTTATCTTGTTCTCCATATTAATATGTGCTTGGAGACCAAATTTTATATTTTTCTAAATTTTTTTACTATATATTAAGTCACTTTGAAAATCCCTGATCCAACGGTGGCTTAACAAAACAGTGCTACCGTTGGATCAGCGATTTTCAAAGTGGCTTAATAAATAGTAAAAAAATTCATAAAAATGTAAAATTTGGTCTCCAAGCACATATTAATATGGAGAACAAAATGAACGGTTTAGATCGACTTTTTGAATTTTGAAATTTCAAATTTGAACTGGTAGCACTTTGGCCCATATGCTACCGAAAGCATATTAGTCAATCTCTATATATATATATATATTCCACAGATAGGTAGTTGCCTACCCCTGCAACACTGTAGCTCCGCCCCTGCCTATCACAACTCTCCTTTTTCATATTTGGAACAACGGCCATTTTTACTAATACCCCAAAAGAAAAAGTTAATTTTAAAAATAACCCCGCATTTTTTTTTCAAAAATGACCTAACCGCCTGGCCCACGGGCGGTCTCCTAGGGGACCAAACCGCCCCTCCCACAAGCGGTCTTCTTTTTTTTTTTTTTTTTTTTAGAGAGATCTGAGTATTTTGATTTAAGTAATTTTGTGAAGAAAAACTTTTCTTGTTTAGAGTGTATGCCAAAAGAATAAGACATTTGATAAATTTATGAAGTGATGTCGTAACTCTTTATAACTTTGATTTTATTTGTCAATTAGATATCACAAGTCTAAATATAACACTAATGAAGGACTTGACCTTTATTCAAAAATTTCTAAGCTCTGACAGCTTGTTGATCTTTTTCTTTTTTTTCTGATTTTTATAATATATGTATTAGGGGTGTACAACGGGCGGGTCGATGATATTTTATTAAAATTTGAATTCAATCCGATTACACCGGGTTAAAAAAAAATTTTACTTAACCCACCCATAACCCAACCCAACCCATCTATTTTTTTTATATACGGGTTATTACGGATTATGCGGGTTAGACGGGTTAACGAGTTATAATTTTTTTATATATGGGTTATTTGGTTGGAGCTTCTTGCCTTCTCTGATTGCTTCACCATTGATGTTTCCAAAGTAGAATTCATAAAAGAATTCTCTCTCCATGAAATATATATAACCAGATCTGAAAAGTGTAATTGAATTAAGCTTATAAAAGTTCTGTATGATTGAAAAAGTACCAAAGAATATTTTTTTACTGTTCTGACACCTATATCTTATATTCTTAAAACATGGAGAAAAAAAAAACAGATGCATGGCAACATGCTGAATTTTGTAAAAATATATTTGATAAAGTAAAAAAGCACATGAACTATATATATATGATCTATATAATGGTGCTAAGACAAAGATAGAATTAGTGTTAACAGAAATTAACACATGTAGAGAAATAACACAAAACAATTTCATATTTAAAGTAGAAGTAAAAAAAAAAGTACAGATAATTCTATTAGAAAAACTAGATAAAGGGTGCTTTAAATGTTTCTGGGTAGAAATAAAGGGGCTTTTAATTATCAGGTACGGGCCGTAGATTTGAGATCGGGTCCGGGTATAAACGGGTTATTAAGATCAAATCCATGACCCGACCCAGAGTAACGGGTTTGTCAAAATCCAACCCGTACCCGACCCAGTAACATCTCAACCCAGTAAAATACGGGTCGGGTCGAACGGGTCAGACGGGTCGGGTGGGTTGATAGTATTTTTGTACACCCCTAATATGTATAATATATACATATATACATATATACATATACATATACATATACACATATATATATACATATACACATATACACATATACATACATACATACATACATATATACATACATACATACATACATATATACATATACATATACATATACACATATACACATATACATATACACATATACATATATACATATACATATATAAAAAAAATAAGACATTTGATAAATTTATGAAGTGATGTTGTAACTCTTTATGGTACTAAAACAGTAGTTTAGAGCTACTAAAATATGTTCAAACTCAAATTAGATCTCTGTCCATGAACAAAGCACCCTAGACTGACCACTACTGGTAAATCAGCAAGTCTGGATTGATACAAGGACCAAACTAAAAAAAAAATGAGTGCACCAGCAGATAGAGCATTAAAAAATACACAGAATTGACACAAATTTTAATTTATTTGAATTTTTCTACAGTTAGTTATGAATTTCCAAAGTTCAACTTTCGAAAAAACTTTAAACATCCATAACTTTGGCTAGGAAAGTCGAATTTGGGCGTACGAGCACTTTTCGAAAAGGGGAGGACGAGACGAATCCGATTTTTCCTGGGAAAATCTCAGGCATTGTTGTATTGGAAGCATCAGAATTTCAAAAAAACATCGTTTAGTGCTTCAAAAACTCAGTTTAAGTTTTCGTACGACGGTAGGCATTAAAAAACAGTGATTTTCAAACCATCTTAATAAATAGTAAAAAAATTCAAAAAAAATGTAAAATTTGGTCTCCAAGCACATTTTAATATAGATTAAACATCTAATGGTTTGGATCGGCTATTTGGACTTCGAAAATAGAGATGAGCGTGAATTAAAACACCCTGTTTAATTCGCGAAGTAGAGTAGCCTTACTCTACATGTGTATATATATATATGTATATATTAGTATATATAATATAATACATGTATATATATGTATATTATATATATAATAGAGATAGGCTAATGTGCTTTCGGTAGCATATGGGTCGAAATACACATGGTCCAAATTTGAAATTTCAAAATTCAAAAAGTCGATCTGAACCATTCATCTCGTTCTCCATATTAATATGTGCTTGGAGACCAAATTTTATATTTTTCTGAATTTTTTTATTATTTATTAAGCCACTTGAAAAATTGCTGATCCAACGGTGGCTTAATAAAACAGTAAAACCGTTGGATATGTGTATATGTATATGTGTATATGTATATATGTATATGTATATATGTATATGTATATGTGTATATGTGTATGTGTATGTGTATATGTATATGTATATATGTATGTATGTATGTATGTATGTATATATTATACATATATTATAAAAATCGGAAAAAGAGAAAAAGATCAACAAGCTGTCAGAGTTTAGAAATTTTTGAATAAAGGCCAAGTCCTTCATTAGTGTTATATTTAGACTTGTGATATCTAACTGACAAATAAAATCAAAGTTATAAAGAGTTACGACATCACTTCATAAATTTATCAAATGTCTTATTCTTTTGGCATACACTCTAAACAAGAAAAGTTTTTCTTCACAAAATTATTTAAATCAAAATACTCAGGAGTAAAGCTAGCGTGTGACATGCTCACCAAGAAAGTTTGGTGAGCATAACTCCAAAAGTATATCGGATCAACGTCAAATGTCAAATCCAAACCGTTGAAATCCATGTACTTCATGAGTGATGCATATATATGCAAAATTTTGAAAGTTTCGAGTTTATTTGCTACACGGTCAAGTGGTCAAAGAAATGAACATTTTATTATAAGTTATTTTATATATTCAATTTTTATTATTTCTTTGACCACTTGACCGTGTAATAAATAAACTCGAAACTTTCAAAATTTTGCATGTATATGAATCACTCATGAAGTACATGGATTTCAACGGTTTGGATTTGGCATTTGACTTCGATCCGATATACTTTTGGAGTTATGCTCACCAAACTTTCTTGGTGAGCATGTCACACACTAGCTTTACTCAATACTCAGATCTCTCTTAAAAAAAAAAAAAGAAGACCGCCCGTGGGAGGGGCGGTTTGGTCCCCTGGGAGACCACCCATGGGGGGGGGGGGGGGGGGGGGGGGTTTGGTCTCCTAGGAGACCGCCCGTGAACCAGGCGGTTAGATCATTTTAAAAAAAAATGCGGGATTATTTTTAAAATTAACATTTTCTTTTGGGGTATTAATAAAAATGGCCGCATGTAACAGACTGTGCAAAATTGCAATATTCCATTTAAAGAATAATATGCTTAAAGGATAATTTGTTTAAATAGAAAACATATGAACTATAGAGAAGCATATTTCATTTACATACTTTATATTTTGAAGTCATACTAAATTTTTGAGGACATATATTATTTTTGGATGAGAATTGCAATGTTTAAGTAATTACACAGTGTATATGACATTTCTTCATTGTGTTACTATAAAATAATTTCAGCATTACTTGTTTGATTTTAAAATATATATAAAAAAAAACACATGGAGCTCAACCATTTTTTATTATTTGAATAATATGAAAGAAAATATCGGGATGTGCTACGCTACTCCATGGAGTAAAATGAGTTGGTGCTCCACGCCGCCATATTTTTATTTTGAAAATCCAAACGACCTATCCGAACATTAGATGTGATCTCCATATTGAAATGTGCTTGGAGACCAAATTTTACATTTTTTGGAATTTTTTTACTATTTATTAAGTATTTTTCAAAATTGCTGATCCGATGATCCAAAATTTTTTACTGTTTTTACTGTTCACAGCAAAACAGAAATTTTGAAAAATGCTTAATAAATAGTAAAATTTTTTTTTAAAATGTAAAATTTGGTCTCCAAGCACATTTCAATATGGAGATCACATCTAACGGTTCGGATCGGTCGTTTGAATTTTCAAAATGAAAATACGACGTGGAGTACAGACGTGTTTTACTCCATGGAGTAGCATAGCCCATCCCGAAAACATCTATAAATTATAAAGATCAAGGAGCACAAGATATGTATAGATCACCTTTGTATGATTAATCAATTGTAAAGAGTAAAATGTAACTTTTGCATTTCGAAATTGAAAATTCATAGAAATAGCGTACGTACATTGGAAGAATTTATCTCGACATAAATGGCGCTGATTAGCTCTGAAACACAATCAAATTCTATTATATATATGAATTTATAAATATTATGTATGTAATGTTACAGAATAAATATTAGAGTGTACGCTATACAACCAGTCTAGAATCACATGATTTGATCAGTTTCTCACACCTAATTAATTCGACAATCCATAGAACATGGGTCAATATAAATGGCTAAATAGTGCAAACCTAAGAATTTATGTATGTTATGATTTCGAGTTCGGAAAAAAGTTTCCTTTTCGAAGAATTTAGAATTGCAATTGAAAATAAAGAGATAATGATGTAAATGATGATGATAGGGGCGTCAATAGCATTCTTTTATCCGTTAATCCGATCCGTATTGTATTTGATAAAATGGGTATGGGTAAGATTTTTTTTCATAAATTTATTGGGTACAGATACGGGTCAATAATTTTTTTCGTTATCTAAACGGATAAGGGTACATGTAAAGCCTATTTTATACTCATTATCCAATCGGATAATTATAAATATATATATATGTATTAATGAGCATTGAAAAGATTGTTTTAATTGGTTTACTTGCGCTTAGCATTATCAATAATTTTCTTTTTCAACAAAGTACTATACTTGATATGTTTTAATGTATATTTAATATGTTTTAATGTTTTATTTAATTAAATAAAAATAATTATTATTATATTGGCATTATCTGCTATTTATCCGCTACCGTTTTATTATTCGAGAACCATAATGAGTAAGGAGTAAGGACATGGTACATATAAGATAATTTATAGCGAGTAAGAGTAGAATATGAATAAGGACAATTTGTAATGGATGCAAATATGAAAATACTTCCATTGGATCCCTAGATGATGATTATAGATTTATAGTTCAGTGATTCAGACATGGGTGGGCCAAGTTGCGGGTAAAGATTTACAGAGCAGTTCTGGCTTCATGCAGCATAGAAGCTATAATATCAAAACAACTTTGATCTCAACTTTTAGATAATTTGCTTTTGGTTCCTCTACATAACAATTAAGATTGTTTGGTTTGCTTTTCGTCGTCCGTGTACGAGGAAAGGGTTAATAGATCTGAAAGGAAACTTGTGCTGATTTTAAAGAAACTTTATTTTTAAATTAATCGATTTACAGCTGGGAGGGGACCAATTCGGTAGATTTATTCCGAATTCTAATTTATTTGAGAAAGATTCAAATGCATACATACTTTTCACCTCCATCATTCATCTGCTTTTAAAACTTTAATAATAACTCAATATTTAAAATTAACAATCAAAATAAAACTGTTTGATGATATTTTAACTTTATTTTGATTATTATTGAGAATTTGAAAAACTACACTAGTGTAGATAATTTCTTGGAAGCCAATAACAGTACCTGCACTGTATCCGCAGGAAGGACTGCTGAAAAAATGTGAATTTTTTTTTTGTGGAGATCGCAAAAACTCCATAATTCGAATTTTTTTCCTAAAGTATTAATATCTATGTATGTAAGTATTTATACCTATGTACGAAAGTATTTATAATTATGAGGTGAACAATTATTTATTGTGCGGGCACTGTAGCACGAAAATAATAATACTCGCAGCACTGTACCTGCGGGGGGACCACCGAAAATTAAATGCAGAAAGATAACTTCTTGGAGGGACTGCAAAATCTCCACAATTTATTTATTTTTCTATATTATTAATACCTATGTAATTTTTTCTTTCAAATGAGATCTATGATGATGTACTTTCAGACTCGTTGTCGCGCAAGTATTTATACCTATACTTGTAAGTATTTTTTACTTATGACACTGAAAGTATTAATATCTAAGTATTAAAAGTAATTATACTTACACACTGAAGTATTTATATGTATGAGGTCAACTATTTTTGTTAGAGAAAGACTGATGCGGGGATGATTGGGGAACTCGAAAAGGAATAATCATAACAAGTCACACATCAAAGTATTAATATTTTTTTAAGTGTTAAAATCTTATCTTCTAAGTATTTATAACTACAAATGTATACATATCTAAGTATTTTTTACATATGACACTGAAAGTATTAATATCTAAGTACTGAAGGTATTTATATTTATGCATTGAAGTATTTATTCCTATGAAGTTAACTATTTTTGTTAGAGAAATATTGACATGGGAACGAGTACGGAGATTAGAGTTTGGACAATACCCGCCAGGGGTATACCCAGACCGGTCCGCCCGTGCCCGTGCCCGGGTATGCACAGGTATCACAGGTACGGGTATAAGAAGGGCCGAATCTGTTTTTTCGGGAAAAAAACCCGTTGATACCCCGACTGAATTGTACCCGTGCCCTTCCTGCTCGTGCCCGTGTACCCGTGCCTGTGCCCATCTACTCGTGTACCTTTTTTTTTAATAATTCAAAATTCAAATAAAATCCCCCCCCCCCCCCCCCCTAATGAAGATCCATATTCAAATGTTTGCATATTCAGATATTTAGATATATAATAGATAATTTGCGTATACAAATACGGTTTTAGTTTTGAAAGCAAATATCCATACATATAATTATTTGTATGTATTAAAAAAATAAAATATTTGTCCATATGGATACAAATATGAATACAAATAATTATGAGGAGGGTTCAAATGCCTCCATGTTTTTGTGCCTCCATCTCCCTCTATCATTTTCAAAGTTCAAACAGTCGATCCGAACCGCTCAACCTAACCTCCATACTAAAATATATTTGGAGACCGAATTTTATATTTTTAGGAATTTTTTTACTATTTTTTTAGATAGGTAAAAAAAATACTGTTTTTAGATGGTTCAGATTTACTGATTTTGTACCTATCTAAGAAAATAATAAAAAAATTCTTAAAAATATAAAATTTGGTCTCCAAACATATTTTAGTATGGAGGTTAGGTTGAGCGGTTCGGATCGACTGTTTGAACTTTGAAAATAATGGAGAGAGATAGAGGCATGATGGAGGCACAAAAACATGGAGGCATTTGAACCCTCCTCAATAATTATATGTATCCATATTCGTATATTTTTTATTTTTCAGATATATATTTGTGCATATATACACACGGATAGTATTTGTATCCATATCTTTTGATTATAAAATATGATTATATTATTGATTAATTTTTTTAACAATATATATATTTTGTAATGACATGACAAGTTTAACATTACAACAATATTTTGTTCACCAAAATGATCAAATATCTAAACTATATCCGTATTTTATGTTATTTTTACTTTCTAATAAAATAATAATTTATTGGATAGTATGTTAGTTTTACAAATTAAAATTAGGTATTTAAAATATATATGTAACTATGTTTGTATCAGTTTAATATACTGATACATATCCGATAAATAATAAAAATACATATATAATTTTATCATTGTCTAATTCGTATCCGATCATTTTGCTGCAACTTTGTCTTCTGTGGATTAAATTGTTCATTTTTTGTTGCCGATTATAACCCCTTTTACAATTATTGAAAATTATCCCATGTTTTTTTCATATTTTTGCTGGGACTTTTTAAAGACAAAAAAATTGTACGAATTTCTATTATTTCTTTAAAGAAATAATAAGAAGTCATATTTATATTCATATATATTCCAAAAGGTACATCTTGCTAATTACATAGTTTGTTATATGAAGAGAATGCTGCAATAAAACTTTTAGAGAAAAAAATTATAATATGCTACAACTTGCTGAACAAGTGTAAACACAATGGAGATATAATTTATTATTTTGTTTCTATAAAGTTAAATAAATTAAAAAATTAACATTCAAATTTTTATCTATATCAATGTATTTTTGTCAGCTCTTGAGACCAATTAAAACAAAGTTGAAATATCATAATTTTTTGTATGTGTATAGAGAAAATAATAAAAATCAAATATAACGGTTTTATTTTAATATTTTAGCTGTATATTTTAAATTATTAATGTTTTAAAAATAGAGGCATGATTGAAACACACAAAATGGAGATATTGTACTCTATTCAAGTATTCATAAAAAATTAATGGATTTTTTTTAAATTTCTATATTGTTCATTTCTTCTTATAAATATCAGTTGTACACTAGTAATTTAGTTGTTTAAAATTCCGCATTGCATTTGTCAGAAATTTAAGAAAAATCTCATCTACCACATTATATTTTCAACCATTTTTATATTAATTTTCTAGCTCCCCATCTATTTGGAATTGTCTTGAAAATAAGTGTCTGCACATATTTAAATTGTCTTATCTTTATATTTTATGTTTCAGTTATTTCTATCTAAATTTTCTTGTTCCACCTTGTGTAAAATTGTCTTCTCTTTTATTTAGAATCAAAAGTGGTGTTTGGTTGTTTAGAATCAATAGATTTGTACTTAGCCGAATAAATATATAAATTTTTCGCACGAATAATTTTTATATATAAGTTACAAATTTTATTTATTTATATACACTATTTGATATTGAACTATTCAGATTTTAAAAGTCAAATTATAAACACGTAATAATATTTGTACAACACCGTAAAAAAAACTGGACCGGACCGCCTTGCCCCCTGCGGGTACAACGGGCACGGGTATAAGACGGGTAGGGCAGGGTTTTTGAAAAAAAAACCCGTGATGCCCGGCCCGTGGTACTCGTATACCCGTCGTGCCCGTGTCCGTGCCTACTCGTACCCGTCCCCGGGTATGCCCAGCCCGCCTGTGCCCTGCCCGTGATCCAAACACTAGCGGAGATTATAAAAGGAAAACTATATAATTAGTGGGGACCATAGGAAAATGATGCTCCTGGAATTTTAGAATAATAATTAGTGGGGACCATAATACATTATTCCTTTAGGTGCGGGTACTGTAGCATGAGTACTGTAGTGCGGGTACTAAAATAATTATTCTAATTTCTTAACGTTGATTTTTTAATATATTGATTCGCATAAAAATAATATCAATAAGTGATAATTTTTTATGTCCATATAAAAATAACACATCTAACGGCTTTATTTTAACATGAGGAGGGATCAAGTTACAATAATTTTTGAGTTACAACAAGTTACAACAACTATTTTCTACATTTTCAAAGTCCAAATCGTCGATCCAAACCGTTAGATGTGATCTCTACAATAAAATGTGCTTGGAGACCAAATTTTACATTTTTTTGAAATTTTTTTACTATTTATTAAGATGGGTACAAAATTCAATGGTCTAAATTTGACTAGTTTTTGTACCCATCTTAATAAATAGTAAAAAAATTCCAAAAAATGTAAAATTTGGTCTCCAAGCACATTTTATTGTAGAGATCACATCTAATGATTTGGATTGACGATTTGAACTTTGAAAATGTAAAAAATGGTTGTTGTAACTTGTTGTAACTTGATCCCTTCTCTTTTAACATATAAATTTTAGAATTATTTTGATTAAAAAAATAAAAATAAAATCATTTGAACACTTCTCTGTTCCGATTTCTATTTCATTTTTGTTTTTGTTGCTTCGTTCTCATTTTCCGATCAGAGCTATTGCTTTCTGGTTTCACTCATTATAATTCACTTTTCGAACTTTTTAATCTGATATTTCAATATTGTTTGTCTTTTCTTATATACAACTTTTTAAAATGCAATGTGGAGCTTTTAACTGCACAGTACTTAGAAAATTACGGATGTATGGATATTACTCAAATATATTACATTTACATACATTTGAATATGTGTATAATACATACAAATGTATTTTGTACTGAAATATACTCCGCATCATAGAAGAGCTAGATAGAATCGAATTCAAATCCAGTGAAGTAATTCAATTTTTGAGTTTTAGATTGAGATCGTCTAATTCGAATTCGCAATAATCTAATCTAAAGTGAAGCGCACACATTCTGAGTGACAGATTCGAATCATACGGTCTCAATCTAAAACACAAAAATTGAGTTACTTTAGGGGATCCGGACCCAATAGAATCCTTATGTACAACGATCGTTGATTTGATCAAAATTTTATTCGAAAGTGATAGAATATACTAAATTATTGGTCTAATTTTAAATAAATTAGATGTGATCAAGTCTGGCATTATAATTCGCCTTTAATTTTTTTCAATCATTATGTGCGAAGCATTGCTTCCGTACATTTCTTTATGTGATCGAGTCTGGCATTATAAACATGTTTTCATGGAAATAATTACCGAACCGGAGTCCCAGACATATTTTCTGTTGTGATCATTTTTATTTCCATAAAAATGTTTTTTTTTTTTTTTTTTTTACCACTAGCTTGTTAGGCCTATCACAACTCTTATTTTTCTGATTTAAGACAGACTATGCAGAATTGCAATATTCCATTTTAAAAGAATAATATGCTTTAAGGATAATTTGTTTAAATAGAAAATATATGAACTAAATTATAAGATCAGGGAGCACAATATGTGTAGATCACCTTTGTATAATTAATCAATTGTAAAGAGTAAAATGTAATTTTTGCATTTCGAAATTGAAAATTCATATAAAATAGCGTACGTACATTGGAAGAATTTATCTCGGAATAAAAGGCACTGATTAACTCTGAAACACAATCAAATTCTATAATATATATGAATTTATAAATATTATGTATGTAATGTTACAGAATAAAAATGCCATTTTTTCTTATTTTTAATAAATATAAACCAATAGAGTTGCTATCTATTATTTGTGCCTATTGGGGGAATTAGACATATGACGAATATATCGGCCAAAATTTCTGTAATGAATATAAACAAATACAAATGTTCTATACTATTTTAACTTGTTCAAAAATTAAATATATGATCAATATAGCGGCCAAGAAGTATATCATACATTTTATTCGTTATACTTGCAAATTGAGATGAGCATTTAAAAATAAATTGTCTCAAACCGATGTCTCGAATGTAAAATATATACATGTAAGAAGATAAATACGTTGATATCCCCCGTTTTTGTAATTCAAGTAAATTTCAGGGGCTATTCATAAAAGCAGTAACATCCACGCAAAAAAATGGCGAAGAGAAGTTATAACTATTGGTGTTGCGGATGGAAACATATTGTGTCGAGAACTTCAACATGATTGTCTGTATGGAGCAAAACATAGCTGATCGAATGAAACACAACACGATTCGAAGTGAAGCGTGGATCACACCTGAAGTGGTCACAGCTCGGAAGCCAGGGGTGCTAACAAATCGGATATTATCCGTTCTGATTTGTATTTGAACTTTTGTAGGATTCGGATATTATTTGTCCAGATTTGTATATGTATTTTTTATATTTTTATGAATATCTGTTTGTGGATTCGGACTAATTTTTTACCTGTTTGTTTTATAATTATATATAGTCAAGAAAAATATTTTTTATTAGTATTTATTGATTAAAAATATGGTTATGTTGGTGATTAAGTTTAGGAACAAAGTATATATTTTGTAATAATATAATGAGTTTAATACGAGAAAAATATTATTTTGTTCATCATCATGATTGAATGTCCAGAATATATGTATTTTATGTTATTTTTATGTTTCAATGAAAAAATAATTATTGAATGACATGTTAATTTATTTCATCATTGTATTTAAATTACATATCCGAATACATAATATCCGTATATGTATTTGTATCCGTTTAATATTTGATCCGTATTCAATATATATATATATAGAGAGAGAGAGAGATGGGCTATGGTGCATTGCAATGCATGGAGGGGTTTGTGCATTGGACCATAAATCTAAAATTCAAAATCCAAATGACCGATCCAAACCGTTCATCTTATTCTCCATATTAATATGTGTTTGGAGACCAAATTTTACATTTTTCTGAATATTTTTACTATTTATTAAGCATTTTACAAAATTGTTGATCCAACGGTGGCTTAACAAAACAGTAAAATCAGCAGCCACCGTTGGATCAACAATTTTGTAAAATACTTAATAAATAGTAAAATTATTCAGAAAAATGTAAAATTTGGTCTCCAAGCACATATTAATATGGAGAACAAGATGAACGGTTTGGATCGGCCATTTGAATTTTAAATTTTAGATTTATGGTCCAATGCACAAACCCCTCCATGCATTGCAATGCACCATAGCCCATCTCTCTCTCTCTCTCTCTCTATATATATATTTATTATCCAGTCATATTTGTATGTGTTTAATATATGATATGTATATGTATTCATAAAATAAATTTAAATATAGACATAGTTTTACCATTATCTAATCCGTATCCGATCCGTTCGCACACTATCGGAAGCCCACACACAATAAGACATAATTATACAACATGCTATTTATAATTATATATTTAGGCATGACATAAGAATAGTGTCATATCCAACGTCGATATGATATTATGATATGAAGATGACACAATGTTAGAACAAGAATTAAGCACTATCTCGTGATGCCATAAACCACAATTAATGTAAACAACAAACAGTATGGAAAGGGGGAAGAAGAAAAGAGGCAAAGAAAACAACTATTTACGACAAGAAGACAAATCAAAAGTATGACTAGTGATCACTCGTTCTAACCAAGCTGGAGGTGGGATGCCAAAAATAGTTGTTGAACAGAGATTTCAAGAATTCAGAATGCACCACCATTTAATGTTTGATGTGCCATCTAACAACTTACACCACACTATCATACATTCCTAAGAACAAGCAATTAAGAAACCAAAGAAGCCGTCCATAGCTGCTGATCAAGTCAATAAATCGAGATTGTCTATGGCGCTCTGCTGTGTGGCCTATCAATATAATCCCCCTCCAAATTATTGCTTATATTAACCGTGTACAATAATTTTTCATATATTTTGAATTTTTAATATTAATGAAAAGAAGGCAAATAAACATATATAATCTCAGTACAAATTTAAATCTACAAGGTTCAAATCATTAAACAGAAGCATTAGTCTACAATTATACATAATACATCCATCTGCTATGACGGCCATAAATGAATCCTTGCCGCCGGAGTGAACGTGCAAGGGGTAACGCAATCCGGATGGACGGTTGAGATTCCTCCAATGAAAGTCCGTGAACAGGAACCCTTATAATACGGTATTTGGAAGGACTTGTGTCGGTGAAGGCGCGTTTTTGAGGTCATTTATTGATAGCAACCAAATAGGTTGAGTTTGGGGACATAAAATAAAAAAATTGAAATAATTTAAGCTTATCTATCTTGTCAAATCACAGTGTGACATATTGAGGAAATTCCTAGCCGGCCCATAACGAGGTCTATTTCAAAGTTGCATTGCATTGCAAACCCTAACCGGCACAAAACAAAATCTCTTATTAATTGATCCATCTTTGGTTGGTATTAACAACGAGGAGGGTTCAAATGCCTCCATCTTTTGTGTCTTCATCATGTCTTCATTTTTGAAAGCTTAAATAACTCAAAGTTTAAAACTTAAACGTCAAAATAAAACCATTAGATGTGATCTATGTTATTTTTTCTATGTTCCCATAAAAAATTATCCCATTTTGATTTTGTTTTTATGTGAATCAATAAGTTAAAATATCAGCATCTAGAAATTATCCACATTAGTATATATTTTTACAAGCTCAAGATGACAACCAAAACAAAGTTAAAATATCATAATTTTTTTTACAAATGCATAGATAAAATGATGTAGTTCATATCCAACGGTTTTATTTTGAATTTTAAGATTTAATTTTTGAGATATTAAATTTTTTAAAAATGGAGGCACAAAAAATAGAGGCATTTGAACCCTCATTAACAATTGTACAACAAAAAGTGATTAGTGTACTTTCAAAGATTTAATATACTGCTTAAACATAAATAAAAGACGTGCTTTGAGTTATCTGTAGTGTGGGAAAAATGGCACGACGGAGCCGGCTCCGTCACGGAACGGCACGGTACGTGTTACTGTTCCGTGTCGTGACTCGCGTGTCGCGTGCTGTGACCACTCCTTGACATTTTGGTCACGGCACGGCATGGCACGCGAAAGATCCGGTCACGGCACGTAATCATGCGAGTCACGTATAATTAGGACCGTTAGGTCTTAATCAAATGGTGAAAGATGAATAAACTAACTTAAATTATAAAAAATAGTTAAACGTGAGAAACGTAACCGGTTACGTTTGGACGCGGCACACGAGTTACGGCGTGACTCGCGTACCATGACCACCCCTTGACATTTTGGTCACGGCACGGATCACTGTTCACTTGATCACGGCATGGCACGGTACATTTTTTCCACACTAGATATCGGGCGGTCCGATAGACATCGGATCAAATTCGGTCTGATGTTAAATTGTTCAATACATTAAAATTTGTACTGATAACTTCAAATTTTATGTAAATCAAGTGCATATAAATCTTGATTCATATCGGACGGTTACAATCAAGCATCGAATCCGAACCCAACTTCATGAAGAAGAGGCATTCTCCGAACAATGAAATTTGTAAATAATTGTATACTTGCTTGTAGCTTGGTGATTTTGGTTCCTTTATTTTTTTGTTTAAAAAATAAGTTACCCACGTTAAAATTAAAAGAAATACACTAATGTGGTTTTTCAGCGTTTGTCGTAAGCTGCCCATAATCCAAGAATTCCAATTATAAATCTTATAATTATGCAACTCCCATTATGAAGGAATTTTTTTTTCTAAATTTTCAGAAAAGTACGTCCTTCTCACTTCATTAAAATATTATAAGATTTGCTCTTGAAAGAGTCATACATGATATAATAAGAGGTTGCTAAGTTGTTGCCAAGACCAGTTTTGTTGCCTTATTTAATGTTTATGATAGAGACCCATCGTGAAACATAATATAAGAGAGCTGCTGAAATAAGGTACACGATTTAGATGATTTAATTTTTTAAAAATATGGTACAAATGATATCAGGTTTTTTCTTTCTTTGAATCTCTTGTTTTCTTTTCTTTTAATATATTTATTTCGGTTGAGAGAACATACCAGTTGGTGCATAGACAAAAGGTGTACCTTTATCTCAGGAAATAATGCACGCCACAAACAAAACATCTACAAGATATTTGCTTTTATAAAAGTATACCGTCTCATAACTTCTCCAGATTTTAAATATGTTATCAAACTGGAAGTAAATGAATAAATCTATTGAGTCAAGCCATGTGCATCACCTTGACAAGTAACACATCATATGCAGCATCAGTAGATACTTTTACATAACAAAAGGCTTTCTTAAAAGCATTTGCATCTAACAGGAAGCAATAGGTGTACCAGTTTAAAATGTAGATTAATTGTGAAAATCACCAAAATGGTTAAGTGAAATTTTCTGTTTTTTCCTAACTAACAAGTTATTAGCAGATTCTTGAAATTTGGCTGATCAATACCTCGAGGTAATAAATTAGCAATTTTAAATTGCTTATCACCACATTTTTTTTTCTCCAAAATAGCGCAATTGCATCTACTGGTGAGCCATTATTCTACCAGTTTTAAGGTCTAGAAGGTTTGAGATATTTAAGAAAATTGTTAGTGGTACTATCTCCAAATGAATTGAGGAAAGAATTTGTACAGATTTGCGAATAAACATTGTTCAAATCTGTCTTATTATATGAGATAGCTAAGAATTGAAGCTACTACTGTGTAAAAATTAGAGGGCTCAAATGCCTCCATTGTTTTCGTGCAACACATCATATCTCATTTTTCAAAGTTGAAACAAGCAATCCGAACCGTTCAACATAATTTTCGTATTAAAATGTGCTTGAAGACCAAATTTTATATTTTTTTGTAAAATCTTTTACTATTTTTTTAGTTAGGTACAGAATCACTGGTTTTGGATGGTTCAGTCTGAAAAACAGTGATTTTGTACCTATCTAAAAACATAGTAAAAAACTTACAAGAAATATAAAATTTTGGTCTCTAAATATATTTTAATACGGAGATCATATTGAACAATTTAGATTGCCTATTTAGACTTTGCAAACGAAAATAAGAATGTGGGCATGATTGAGACACTAAATCAATCATTTGAGCCGAAATTTCTATTAATAGGAAATTAATTAAATAAATATCGATAATAGAGAATGAATCTGAATTTTTTCTAGATATAGAAAAAACATGATAGTTTATAATGTTCTTTGGACGTTATAGACTATCACAACATAATTAGCGATAAACTAATTACCGCACTTATTAATTAACTAAAAAAAAAATACTGAATGTGATACTCTATCACGTCCAGGAAAAATTCAAATGTGAATTCAACTTAATTTTCTGATCAATTGTACTTAGTCACGCATCAAGAAATATTAAAAAAAGTATTTATTAATTTTTAAAATAATTCAATGAAAGACAATAAAATAACTTTTTAAGTAATTATAATTTGATACATGTCATGATGAACAATTCATATAATTTTTAAATTTTTATTTTGAATATTATCTTTGAAAGCATTAAATAAATATATCTGACCAAGTACAACTGAAAAAATGGACGATTCAGAATTCTTCTTTTAACTTGGCACGAATCTCAATGCACAAATAATGCTGCCCCTTGCTATTCCGAATGAATTCACATCCTCTCCATTATTTTAATACTGCCCCTTGCTATTCACATCCTCCAACAAATGCTTAAAATAATACTGCCCCTTGCTATTCACATCCTCCAATTAGAATTTTGCCTGGACATGATACTCTATCACGTCTAGTAACTTTTTTTTAGTTAATTAATAAGTGCAGTAAAGAGTAACTTTTTTTTAGTTAATTAATAAGTGCAGTAAAGAGGACGTTATAGACTATCACATTTTCTCTCTATCTCAAAAAAACTCAAATTTATTTTTCATTATCGATATTTTTATTTAATTATTTTCTATTAATAAAAAATTTGGGGCATTTGAGACCTCATAAAATTAAGATTTGACACATGCAGACCCAACTACAGCAAAAACGAAGAGCCCAGTTTACAGAAAAGACATGTCAGATAAAAGATAAGATTAAATGGTATTTTAAATAGATGAACTTAATGCTAAGAAAAATACTGTAATTATGATTTTGTTTCCTTAATTGCTCAGTATTCGTGCAAGCAAAGCCTTGTTATAGTTCTTCCCAGTTGAACCAATAGTGTAAGGAAAGCCTCGTTATAGTTCTTCCCAGTTGAACCAGTAGCAATAATTGAAGAAAACTGTACAGCACAGAAAAGAGGCATAACTTTTCACTGGTTTTGTACTTTTGTTATTCTTCTTTTATCTTGAATTAAAAGCAGCATGAAAATAAGGTTAAATAACCACCAACCTTCTACTGGAACAGTTAACATAATTATTCAGACCTTTAGTTAGTTGTTGTAATTTACTTTTCCTAGCTTACTCAAATTTTAATCTTGTAATATTTTCTTTAGCACTAGTAGGGTAATTTAGGTAATCTAATAATGGATAGGGGTAGAAGTAAGAATAGAAGAGAAATTGGGATGTACTGCAAAGCTGAGATAGCATGTAAACTTGAAGGACTTTATGAAATGCAAATGACCTACGGGTTTTCAATAAAAAAAAAAAACTCAAGACACCTATTATAAAAGAAAATTGCATTTCTAAAAAAATCGTTCCAAAGTAAAAATCACCATAAGGTTAAGAGTGGATTTCATCCTCTTCAGGCTTAACAAAGAACTCAATATAAGCAATGCGGCTAGGCTGTGTATCAGTATATTGATTTAATGCAACTGCTTTTGCAACCGAAACGAGATGCTGAATTTTGAGCATGCCACCTCTACCTATTGTCACTTTGCTACCTCTATTCTCTTTTAATACACTACTCGGGAAGTTAGATGTAGTAGCTCGAAGAAATTTATATTTGTACCTGCACATTTAACCTTGAATAAACATGTATTTGTACAACAACAACAGTTATAGAAGTATAACATTTCTCACCTGCAACAAATATGGCGATCACACTGAAATGCGATCAGAAGGTCAGTATTTGCATAATAAGGGAACTCAATCTGCAAATTTTAAACAAAAAATCTTAGAAATGAAAAACAAATGAGAAAATGATGTAAATTATTGAAAATAAATTCAAACCTGTAAATCGCCATGACCTTCCCCTCGAAATGTTACCACAGGTGGTTCAGGTTGCATCATAATTTGGATACTTGAGCCTGGCCAATCTAGATCATCAATTGCTTCCTTCAGAATAGCTGACTATAAATCATTAAAAATAAAAGAAGGAACCGAGAGATGGAAAAATGGGGAGTAAGTCTTTTGTTCAGTAGTGTTGATCTCATATAAGAGCATTTTGATAATTAGAGAAAACCTTGACAGTGAAAGTAAGAGGGGTATTTGCAGCTTGTTCAAAATGGTAGTCCCAAGAAATTGTATCAGGAATTCTTGTTCTTATTTCAGCATACAAGCAAGAATCAGGCGATCCCACCGACCTGACAAGGAATTAATCAAATTAGTTTAGAAAACAAAAACAAATGTCTGATGTGAAGATGTTCTTGTCGTTTGGTATTCGTGTTGTCAACAGTTGATACCAGGTATACAAACAAATAAGAAAAGTTAAAATTTCATTTCAGCATGTACAAGCTTATACAGACCTCGTGATGTCATTAAAGGTATGGAAAAACGAAATTTCCAACGAAAACAAAGTTTAAATACTCATTATTTGGCCATCATTAATCCCATGTTGTGTAAATCATGCCTAAATATTTTCCACAATTTAACAATAATGTACACTTGATTGTGAAATTCTTCATAGTAGTACATCAACGTACCCTCTTGCTTGAGCAGCATAACAAATATACAAGAAAAAAGGAAATACTGGGCAAATAAGAAACAATTCTACATCATCTGCCACAAAGTGTTCCCACTGGTACCAAGAAGATAAAAAAACCAATGATTACCATAAACTTTAGCATAACTCAGGTCAATTTGGTCTGAATAATTCATATTTTGCCTCAATGATCCCCGAATTGAACAACTAAACCTCAACCGAGCCCAATTTGATCTCAATCATTCAACAAAACGAAACTGCATGATAAAGTTAACGGAAACAAAACTGACTTCAAAAGAAGCTGCATGTCTGGACCAGGATACTGGATCTCAATCACTGATGCATTTCCAGGGGCTGAGAATATGTTAAGGCAATCTACAAGCAACCCCAGGCTCAGTCCAAACCGAGGCCTTCCTTCAGCACCATAATCATACGAAATAAACAGCTGAACAAAAATGCAAACTCTATTACTCTATCACACACTATTACATGAATTGTTTGTATAGAAACACTGATCTGATCTTGCCTATAATACCTCACGCTTTAGGTAGACCTTAGCTTGGAGACAACCTGATTCCTCTACAATAAGCACAATACCGTGCTCAGATAGTTCAATTACAGCATCCTGTAAATATCATTTCGTTTCGGATTAAAAAAAAAAGAAAAAGCTTGTTATTTGGAAAGATAATCTCAGTACAACCCCAAGAAACTGGAGGTAGAGAGTAGAATCTGACCTGGTGTCGCTTCCATCGGACGGAGGAGAGAGCATCTACCATGCCCTGGACGCAGTCCAGCTGGCACACCAAGTCCGGCGAGTCGTCGTCATCTCCTCCTCCTGTCGATGCACTCATTTCCCCTCCTCTCTCTCTCTCTCTCTGTTCCCGCGCTTGTAATGTACAAAGCATAAGAATGTACTTAAAATCCGAATTAGAATCACCAAATTTTAATTTTAGATCCTGACCGTTAGATTTGCTATGGCACGAATATTAAAGGGTCTCCGTCGATACCACCTCACGCCGGCTTGGCCCGAACTATGATCGGATGGTCCGGATCAAAATTTAAACTTTGCGTTACTTTTTAAGGTGTTCGGAGCACATAAAAACAGGCTTCAGAAAAATTGAATTCAAAAATTGGTCCAGGTTTATTCTAGCCTGAAGGTTGTTACTTACAAGCCCAGCAAATTGTAGCCTTTTCTGGCTTATGGCCCATTTAATGTCACACAAATTATATAGAGCTCCAAAGACAAACCAGGCCTCGGGCCAGTTTTACAGATATTTTACAAGTTTTGCATAACACAAAACTTTTTAGGTGGTTTTTTTTTTTTTTTTTTCAAGTTGGGTCTTTATCTGCTGCTGTTTTTGGAACAAGTAAAATCAAAATTGTACAAATTTGATTTGCTTGTTTAGAAGGACTTTTCCTGTCTCACTCACTCACTTTTCACAAAGAATAACTATAATATCTTATTTCTTTAAAGAAATTAAAAAACATATACCTAAAATTCGGATACAATTCAGAAATCAGAATACTGTCTACATATAGACATAGGTTTTCAGATTTTTTATATTTATCAGCAAAAAAGCCTGCACTTAAAATTCTCAATCTGAATCAACATTTAACGTGTTCAAACTTTTTGTAAGTTTAGGCCCTGTTCGGCAGTAAAAAGAAAGTTACTGTTCATATGGAAAAAAAACAATTCACTTTGACTGAATTTTTTTTTCCTACGTAAACAGTAATTTTCAGTTCAAAATTTTGGATTCCTATTTTCAATAAGGTTGCCGAACAGGGCCTTAGTTATTTTTATGGAGACAAAATTACTGTTGCTTGATGTTATATATGAAGAGATAAAATATGTGGGACATATCAGAATCCTGTATTAATGAGAATTAATATGAGATGGTTGCAACTCCATCTACTGTTTGTTATTAGTATGCTTTTTAGATGCAAGAGAGCGTTCTATCTCAACCAGTTGGAATTCAGGTACATGCAGGCATGCAGCCGCGGACCTCCATATGAAATCAGAGGGCAGTTCCCTCTTTTCTCCGGATTTTGAGTTTTAAGAAGATTTATATGTTCTGATTGATTTTACTCTTTTTAAATTTATTTTTTGCTCCTCTCTGGATTTTTAATTTGTAATTTGAATTAAATTTAGGGTTAAAATAAAACAATAAATTATAATTGATAATTAGATTATAAATTAGAGCATCATAATTTATAAGTCTGAGTAGTAAAAAGTATAAGGTAAAGCATTGGTTTTTATTGAGTATCCAATTAGTTAATAGATTTAAATCCGATTCGTTATTTTTTAATCTCTCATGAAAATTCTAGATCCGTTCGGATACATGATGTGATCGGAAGTGACACGGACCTTTTATTTTAATTTGATATTAATTTTAAAGGCTTCCGTAAATTTAAGGTATGGCGGAAAAAATGATTCTGCAGAAATTAATCTATATTTTTTTTTGTTAGTGATATATCATCTATATTTTTATCTGTCTGATTTAATTTATCTTTTCTTATTTTAAACGAATGCTTTGGTATTATTATCTTCTCTCCTCATTTAATAATATGCATTAATTGCAAATATGATGTAATATAATTCTTAAAATAAGACTTTTTTGTAATTCTTTGTTGCATTACTCTACGGTGTTCTTTATCTTTATATATATCTTTAATGATTTGAAAATGAATTTATCCCTGCACAAAATTTTCTAAATCAAAATAATAATTATTTTATTTTCGAAACAACGTTTCTCTTAATATATAATTCTCTTTGAAACGAAGTTCAAAAAATAACTACAGTTAAAATCATTTTGAAGCTATGTCCCAGCTCTAGATTTCATCATACGCTGTAATTTTCTCAAAAAAAAAAAATCACACAAATTATATTTAACGTGTGGCTGAATTTAATGCCAGGACTGGTATAATTTTGAAAATTATTTGGACTCAAGCGCACTGGTTGCCTAATGCCTTCACTTTATACAAAAGCAGACAAAGACAAACTTAATCATTGGTATCTGCTATATCCACAGTAATTATGCTATATGTATCTGTTGAATTTAATTCGAGAACAAATTATATTAAATATTGGCAGATGAACAAGTGAAGAAAAATAGTAAGTGGGAACTTTGTTCATTTTAAAATCCAGCACTGAATGGTCATTGATATCTGCTAAATTAACAGTGTCTGACACTTAAATTCGTCAGACGGAGTCAAACAGGACCATAAAAAATGAACAAAGTTGGTGACATGCTGACACTTGAAATCTGAAAGTATCCAATTCGAGAAGTTTTGTGATTATATTAATTAAGGAAGCTCATATGATACCCGCGTTACAGTATTTACACCTAAACTGTCATATATAATTGTTTGTAGGGACCAAACTGTCATAACTACACTTCAGATCTGTAACTTTTTTTTAATATTAATAGTCAAATTTTGAAGTATATAGTCCAAAGAACACAAATATTTATATTTATATAGTAAACAATGTAAATGATAAATTAATTATTTTTAAATAATCATATCTGCACTTTTTTTTTGAAATTTCTAATGTCGTACCCGCACCTAAACTGCCATAATTGCTTGTGGGGACCGCAACTGTTCTAGATCTGTAAGTTTATTTTAAAATATTAATAGTCAAATCTTGAAGTATATAGTTCAAAGAACACAAATATTTATATCTATATAGTAAACAATGTAAATGATAAATTAATTATTTTTAAATAATCGTACCCGCACCTATTTTTGAAATTTCTGACATTGTACCCGCACCTAAACTGCCATAATTGCTTGTGGGGACCGCAATCGTTCTAGATCTATAACTTTTTTTTTAATATTAATAGTCAAATCTTGAAGTATATAGTTCAAAGAACACAAGTATTTATATCTATATAGTAAAATTATAATACAACACTCCAACTAAACTTAGTTGCAACACTCTAGTAGTCTTTAGATGGAAAAAGAAGAGAGTAGTTGTAACCTTAATACAACACTCCAATTGAAAATATTTTGCAACACACTAGTAGTGTCCCCATATGGTAAGAGAAGAGGGTGGTTGCAATCCTAATACAACACTCCAATTGAAGCTGTTTGCAGCACTCTAGTAGTGTCTCCATATGACAAGAGAAATGGTAATTATAACCTGAATACAACACTCCAATTGAAGGTCATTGCAACACATTAGTGTCTCTATATAGCAAGAGAATAAAGTAGTTGCAACACTAATACCACTCTCTAGTTAAAAGTGTTTGCAGCACTCTAGTAGTGTTTTCCTATTACAAGAGAAGAGGGTAGGTATAGACCTAATACAACACTCCAAATAAAGATTTTTGCAGCACACTAATAGTGTCTCCATATAGCAAGAAAAGAGGGTAGTTGCAACCCTAATACAACACTTAAATTGAAGGTCTTTGTAGCACTCTAATAGTGTCTCCATATGGCAAGAGAAGATGATAGTTGCAACCCAAATACAATACTCCAATTAAAGGTCTCTGCAACACTCTAGTAATGTTTCCAGATGGCAACAAAAGATGTCAGTTGTAATCCTAATACAATACTCTAATTAAAGGTCTTTGCAGCACAATAGTAGTATCCCTAGATGGCAAGAGAAGATGGTGGTTGCAATCCTAAAATAACACTCCAATTGAAGCTGTTTGCAGCACTCTAGTAGTGCCTCCATATAGCAAGAGAATAGGGTAGTTGTAACTAGTGTTATCAGAACCGGACCGGACCGGACGGTTCGGCCGGAAAAAACCGGAACCGGTCACCTGTCCGGTTCGGTTCAGATAATTTATCGCTTCAGCAATTCTATCGCTATTGTATCGGTGAAAACCAATTTTACCGGCCGGTTCATGTATTAAGTCGTTGAATAAAACTGCTTAAAAGTACCGGTTCAAATCCAATTTGATAAAATATCCGTATCTTCTTCTTGTTGAAATCTGATTTTGTGCATCTTTCGAATTCGCCAAGTTTTTCATTTCCTGCCCCTTTTCTCCACTGGTTAAGATGGAAAGAAATAAGAAATTGGTTCTCATTCCTCTTTCTATTTGGCTTTCTCCTTCAATCTTCTTATTTTTAGTGTGGTGTATTGCACAGTGGCTCAAGGGCATTCTGAAGACTAAACTTGAAACGAAATCAAACCTGCACAAAATACCGTAAGTAATCTCTTTTAATCACTTAATTTGAATTTGTAGTCCATGCACTTGAAAAGATTGAATTTTTGAGATCATTTTATTAAATAGAATAATGCATTAAAGGTGTTTGTTGTAATGCTCAAACCAACGCGGATGGTCCTTGATACATGAACAGAAGCACTAGAAGTGACGAAAAATAGTTCATGTAGTTGTCACACCCCGCGGCCACGGGTAGTAACAGTCCCCCGCCGTAAGCATACAACGCCGTGTATGCTTACAAGGCTAATCACAATTTAAACCAAACAACACGCAATTCAAAACGAGTTTCTAATATAAAATCAGAGTACACAGTCTGGACAGTAAATAGTACAATATAAGTATCTCCTCCGGATACCAACCACGAGGCCTACCCTAAATCTATACAACAAAAACACATCTAGGGTCGTATACTGGTAAGCTACTAAGGCCTACTACTCTCGTGCCTCTCCGGAATCCGTCGCACCAGTACCTGTAACATAACGGGGAAGGTGGGGGTGAGAATAAATTCTCAGTGCGAAAATTTGCCACATTTGAATTATTGGACTTGCAATCAAACTCTATATTCAAAGATGAAACCCAAACAATAACAATGCAACAGTTATATAAGAAACATAAATAACAGAATGCCACTACTCGACAACAGTTAATCAACCTGAAACACAGTTTACGGAATTTACAATATGGATTTCAAACACAACATATACTTTGGCTTAACTCGATTCCTAACTCAGTTCAATTGGGCTTGTAGCAATTACAAATGTTATCTCGAGCTGAACCGTTATCAAACCCACATCTGTAGGGTTACAGACGCCTACAGATGGCCAACCGCTGGACCCTTTATCAGACACCCATCTGCAATTGCTGTTTGGCTTAACCATTTCCTAAGGTCCGGTTACAAGTCACCAATACAGGTCAACTTGACACAATGCAACACACGGAATCAAAGTTACCTATACAGGTCAACTTTGCTTAATCTCAACAAATATATTTATCAAAGCCACACATATAGGTCAGTCTCGCAAAATCATAACAGGTCAACGCATAAGTCAGCAGCGTCACCTTATCCAGCCACCTAAACAGGTCGGTCTGGCAAATTCTAACAGGTCAACGCATAAGTCAGCAGCGTCACCTTATCCAGCCACCTAAACAGGTCGGTCTGGCAAATTCTCACAGGTCAACGCATAAGTCAGCAGCGTCACCTTATCCAGCCACCTAAACAGGTCGGCCTGGCAAATTCATAAACACAGGTCAACGGATAGGTCACCGTTACCTTATCCAGCCACCTAAACAGGTCGGCCTGGCAGATTCATTCACAACAAGCACAATTCATAGAACTAAACAATTAATAACCGTACCAACATGCAAATCAACCTTAACTAAAACAATTCAATCATTCTCATTTATGCAAGAATCAATATGCAGTATGAATTCCAAAGTATGCAACAATTAATCATTCAACATGACAAACGAATAAACAGTTTAATTCCTGAAAATAAAGTATCAAACAAGTCCAAGAATCCCGCACCTGTTTGACGAGCGTACCGCTTAAGCTAAGGATCGGACGTCTCGTATGGTCTCGCAAGTTCTTGCTCGACCGAGCCTACACCTATATCATACGTATACTTGGTTTAATTCGGGTTCAGTGGTCTATACGTTTACTTAGGGCTTGTACAGTCCTAAATCAGTTCTCATGGTTTGGTATCGATTCTTTTCGGTTCCTTCTTTCTTACCAAAACCTCACCAAACGGTACACAATTCCTTCTAGGCCCTCTAGCCTTATACTATGTCACTTTGGTAACCATCAATCACCGCTTTACTACTTTGGTTCTCGGTTCATTTCAATTTACCGTTTGGTTAACCCTAATTTGGTCAAAATCTCAAATCAGTCGTTAAATGTTCTAGAAATTCACGATCAGGAGGCAACCCTACCGATTACAAGTCTAATTGGTCGGGTTAAGCAAATCAAATCACGATTAGGCCAACTTTCAATTTTGGCACGAAACCCTAGAAATCAGATTTCATAAATCGGAAGAAATCGGGAAAAAGAATGACAAACAAACTAGTAAGAAGTGTAGAGGAACTAGTCCTCGAGCAATTCGAGCACAAATCTCGGGTTTAAAACGAGAATCCGAGAAATCGAGAAAATTCGAGGTTTCGAAAGTAAAAAGGAGAGAAAGAAATACCAAATAGAAGGGTTCTGAGAGATCCTCGGCTGCTTTCTCGGTTTCAAACTCGATTTCTCGCAACAATCGGGAGTCTGGAAGAACCGGAAACTCACGGGATCTTTTCCTTCTCTCTTAACCGAAAATAACTTAGAAATGGGGATAATGGTGAAGTGAGAGAGAGAGAAGGTTTAATTTGGGTTTTAGGGTTAAAATTACCCTGAATGCGGATTAGCCAATCCGCACTGCGGGTTACCTAATCCGCACTCGAGACTTAGTCGGTTGTCAGCCGAATCCAGGAAAAGTCCGAGCCTACTGCGGATGAACCTGATCCGCACTGCGGTTCAACCTCATCCGCACTCACTACTTAGCCGATTTCAGGAAAATTCAGTGCAATACAGAAATTCATGAGTGCGGCTAAACTAATCCGCACTGCGGATCCCTCACCCGCACTCACTACTTAGTCATATTTTTGTCAAAATTCCAGAAAAATCCTGAGCCACTGCGGATGAGGTTGATCCGCACTGCGGTCAATCTAATCCGCACTGAGCCCATAAGGTTCCGAAATCTCGAAATTTCGACGCGGTTTCAATTCACAATTAACTTACTTATTTAGGGAAACCTTAATTAAGGTTTAAACTTCCATTTTATTAACACAATTTATCGGTTCTTCCTTTTAAATCATTTCAATTTAATTGTAAAAATTTCGTAACGTAACATTTCTCCCCCCCTTAGAATAAAGTTCAGTCCTCTGAACTAAATTGCGTACCTGATTCGTTGAATAGTTCCGGGTACTTCTCACGAATGGTTTCCTCATGTTCCCATGTTGCTTCTTTAGTCGAATGGCGTCCCCATTTAACCAGGACAAGTTTAATCGTTTTGCTCCGAAGTTGCTGTTCTTTTCGGTCCAATATCTGCATTGGCTCTTCTTGATAGGACAAGTCACCTTGGACATGCAGGTCCGAGTGATCAATGCAATGAGACGGATCTCGTACGTATCGGCGCAATTGTGACACATGAAACACCGGATGAACCCGGTCCAATGCTGGTGGCAATGCAAGCTCATATGCCACCGGTCCCATTCGCCTCAAAATCTGAAACGGTCCAATATATCTAGGACTTAACTTGCCTGATACGCCAAATCGGTGTACACCCCTGACGGGTGAAACTCGAAGCCACACGTGATCCCCTTCTTGAAACTCCAACGGTCTTCTATGCACATCCGCATATTTCTTTTTTCGCTCTTGGGCCGACTTAAGCCGACTCAAAACGACTTTCGTCGTTTCAGCAATCTCTTCTAACATCTGAGGCCCGGTAGGTGAATACGTACCTGCGGGTCCCCACCACAGCGGTGTGCGACACTGCTGTCCTGTAAGTGCCTCTTGTGGTGACATTCCGATACTCGAATGGTAGCTATTGTTGTACGCAAACTCTACCAAGTACAAGTGGTTGATCCAAGATTCTCGGAAACTTAAAGCACAGGATCGAAGCATGTCCTCCAATGTTTGGATTGTTCGTTCGGATTGACCGTCGGTTTGCGGATGATGGGCTGTACTGAATCTCAGTTTCGTGCCCATGGCTTCTTGAAAGCTTCCCCAAAAGTGAGACGTAAATCGAGTGTCTCGGTCAGAGACAATGTGCCGTGAACATCCATGGTATTTAAATTGGTATTGCAAGAACAGGTCAGCCAACTCTCTTCCGGATGTCTCGATCCGGAGTGGAATGAAGTGTGCAATCTTCGTCAGCCGATCCACTATCACCCATATGGCATCATATCGTCCAACGGTTCTCGGAAATCCAGTCACGAAGTCCATAGTGATAGACTCGAATTTCCGCATGGGTATCTCCAAAGGTCTTAGCAGTCCCGCCCTCTTTCGTCTATCCGCTTTGACTTGCTGACAGATCTGACATTTCTCAACATAGCCTTGTACGTTCCTTTTCATCTTTGGCCACCAGAAATATCGCTTTAGATCTTGATGCATCTTGACTTCACCAGGGTGAATGGTATACCCCGAGTCATGTGCTTCTGACAGAATCAGATTCTTCAGTTCTGAGTCATTCGGAACGCATATGCGGTTATGGAACCGCAGAATACCATCTTCGTGGAGTTGAAATGGCGAGTCTGCATTTGACTCGAAATGTTGTCGGAACTTCTGGCACTTTGGGTCCCCTTGTTGTGCTGCTCGAATCTGTTCGTGTAACTCTGGTCGAACCTCGACCGCGGCCAAGATAATCGAGGCAACTGTAGCTGTACCTGCACTATTGCTCGCTCCAATCAATCGAGATGAGGTTTCCAATGCAAACTCACGGGATGCACCCACGTGCAGATTCATTCTTCTCATTTCTTCGAGAATGTGTGTCTCGCTGGTGATAATCGATGCCAGATTGATCTGACTCTTCCGGCTTAGCGCATCTGCTACCACGTTTGCCTTTCCGGCATGATACTGGATATCCAGATCGTAGTCCTTCATCAGTTCCAACCATCTCCTCTGCCTCAAATTTAACTCCCTTTGAGTGAAGATATACTTCAAACTTTGGTGATCCGTGAAGATACGGCACTTCACTCCATACAGGTAATGCCGCCAAATTTTTAAAGCGAAGATCACTGCAGCTAGCTCCAGATCATGGGTCGGATAATTTTGTTCGTGCGACCGTAACTGCCGAGAAGCATATGCTATAACATGGTCCTTCTGCATCAGTACACCTCCCAAACCAGATCCGGATGCGTCGGTGTAAACGGTATACTCCTCGTCGGTGATGGGCATGGCAAGAACCGGTGCAGTTACCAACCGATTCTTCAACTCCTCAAAGCTTTGATCTTGAGTGGCACCCCACTCGAACTTCACACCTTTATGCAAAAGCTTCGTAAGGGGAGCAGCTAACTGTGAGAATCCCAGTACGAACCTTCTATAATATCCGGCTAGCCCCAGAAAACTGCGAATCTTCGTAACTGTTTCCGGCCTCTTCCAATCGGTCACCGCCCGAATCTTTTCTGAATCCACGGCCAACCCTTCACCTGATATCACGTGCCCCAGGAAGGCCACCCTCTCAAGCCAGAACTCACACTTCGAAAACTTCGCGAATAGTTGATGATCTCTCAATCTCTGCAGCACTATCCGCAGATGTACCTCATGCTCCTCACGTGACCTTGAATATATCAGGATGTCATCGATGAACACCACCACCATTAAATCCAATAGGTCGTGAAACACTCGCTGCATCATGTCCATAAATGCAGCCGGAGCGTTCGTTAGCCCGAACGGCATCACCATATATTCGTAATACCCATAGCGCGTTCGGAAGGCTGTCTTTTCCACGTCAGTCGGACGTATTCTCAGCTGGTGGTACCCCGTTCTCAAGTCTATCTTGGAGTAGATCGAAGATCCTTGCAGCTGATCAAACAAGTCATCGATTCGGGGTAACGGGTATCTATTCTTGACGGTCACCTTGTTCAATTCACGGTAGTCGATACATAACCGCAAGGTACCATCCTTCTTCTTCACAAACAGCACCGGAGCACCCCATGGAGAGGTGCTCGGTCTAATAAACCCGCTTTCCAGCATCTTTTCTAATTGGGCCTTGAGTTCTTTCAATTCAGCAGGAGCCATACGATACGGACTCTTTGAAATTGGTGTCGTACCCGGTACCACTTCTATGCCAAACTCCACTTCTCGTTCCGGTGGTAATCCGACTATTTCTTCCGGAAACACATCCACGAACTCCGACACCACTGGAATCGTATTCATCTCAGGAACTTCCGTATCAGTGTACACTATTGCCGCCAGATATGCAGTGCACCCTGAATCGATCAGGTGCCTAACTTCCACAGCCGAGATGCACGGTATCAACCCTCCAACCTTTCTACAGTTTAGCATGCACGACATACCACCTTTTGCGGTCACAAAACAAATCCTGCGGTGCGGGCAGTCGATCGTCGCGGCATGTCTTGTTAACCAATCCATCCCCAATAGGGCGTCGTAACCCGTGATCTCCATAACCAACAGGTCTATCTCGAGATCCCTTCCATCAACTCTGACTTTTCGGTTTCGGCATATGGTTATTTTTCGGTCAGTCGAACCGAAAGGGGTTTGGACACTCAGGACTTGGTTATTGGTTTCAGTTGACCATTTATACTTTTCTACCCAAGCCTTCGATACAATGGAATGGCTACACCCGGTATCTATCAAACAATAGGCACTCTCATCCGAGATAGAAAGTATACCTGTCATCACATCAGCTCGAGAGTCAGACGGTTGCGAGCCTTCACCTTCCTCCAGCGTCCTCGTTGCGTCATATGCAACCTCTGCTATACCGAGTGCGTGGGCAGCCACTCGACCTCCAATCCTGCCCCCGCTGGTTTGGGAAGCACCTCGACCACGGAATGGTGGTCTACCAGATCCACGTCCCATGGGCCCTCTGCCACCGCCGCTCCTCTGGAACCCTAGTGCCGCATTCGGGCACTCTCTTGCCCAATGCTCCATGCTGCCGCAGGTGTAACACGCTTGGTTGTGGCGTCTGCAATCGCTCTCAGAGTGTGCCTGGTTGCATGAACGGCACCACACAGAAACAAAACCCGGCCGGAGTACCGGTGCTGCTATCTGCCTCGGAGGGGGTCTAGGTGCCATGAACTGTCTCAGGGGTGGTCTAACTGTCGACGGTCCTCCCCTTGACCTAAATTGTCGGTTTTGGCCCTCCCTCTGCTTGACATTCCTCTCTGTCATCTCCGACCTCCTTCTCTTGCTGTGCAACTCCACTTGCTCAGCGTGATCCATCATGGCCTGCAACTCAGTAGCCATAGGGGTATCTACAATCATCGATATCCCCCCATCCAGTCCATCCAGGTACTGCCTATGGTATCTCACCACATCAGTCTGTATATCAATCGCGTACCTGGACAAGGCAAGGAACTCGTTGTTATACTCCGCCACTGCTCGCCCACTCTGCTTTAAGTCTAGGAACTTCCTCCGCAGCGCCTCTCGCTGGATGTTACTCAGAAACCGTCGAGTGAACTGCAATTCAAACCACTCCCACGGAATCTTGGCCTCCTCCCCGACATAGCTACGTCGGGCTCCATCCCACCAGAACCTAACACCCTCTTCCAACTGTTGCTCTGCCAGCTCCACCATATCTTGTTCTGGTGCTCTACATAGAACTAGCTTCGCACTCACGCTCGCGAGCCATTCTTCAGCAGCAGCATACTCACCAGTGCCATTAAACCGAGGTGGATTAAGGCGCATGAAGGAGTCGTACAACCTCCTAAAATCTTCCGGACCTCCTCGGGGAGCCTCCGGTGCCACCTCACGTATTTCTGCTTGGCGACCTCTCTCGTAAGCCGCGATCAACCTCTCGTCTAAATCTCGATCCCGGTTCTGCGCACCTACAGGTCCAAGATCAACTCTCTGGACCTCAGGCCCTGCAGATCCGGCCTCGCTCGCATGAACGATCGGTTCGTTCAGTGGGTTCCTAGTTCTAGGTCGTCCCCTACCTCGGCGTCCTTCCATAGTTCTTAAATAAGAAGAAAATAGTCATTAGATTTGCATATACTTATCTCATAGAACGAACGAGTCGTTAGCCGTGCGACCCCAAGTATAACGTACCCCACTCACGTATCCTATCAGTCCGGTTAGGGTTTAAACCTTGAGCTCTGATACCACCGAAGAGAGCTGTCACACCCCGCGGCCACGGGTAGTAACAGTCCCCCGCCGTAAGCATACAACGCCGTGTATGCTTACAAGGCTAATCACAATTTAAACCAAACAACACGCAATTCAAAACGAGTTTCTAATATAAAATCAGAGTACACAGTCTGGACAGTAAATAGTACAATATAAGTATCTCCTCCGGATACCAACCACGAGGCCTACCCTAAATCTATACAACAAAAACACATCTAGGGTCGTATACTGGTAAGCTACTAAGGCCTACTACTCTCGTGCCTCTCCGGAATCCGTCGCACCAGCACCTGTAACATAACGGGGAAGGTGGGGGTGAGAATAAATTCTCAGTGCGAAAATTTGCCACATTTGAATTATTGGACTTGCAATCAAACTCTATATTCAAAGATGAAACCCAAACAATAACAATGCAACAGTTATATAAGAAACATAAATAACAGAATGCCACTACTCGACAACAGTTAATCAACCTGAAACACAGTTTACGGAATTTACAATATGGATTTCAAACACAACATATACTTTGGCTTAACTCGATTCCTAACTCAGTTCAATTGGGCTTGTAGCAATTACAAATGTTATCTCGAGCTGAACCGTTATCAAACCCACATCTGTAGGGTTACAGACGCCTACAGATGGCCAACCGTTGGACCCTTTATCAGACACCCATCTGCAATTGCTGTTTGGCTTAACCATTTCCTAAGGTCCGGTTACAAGTCACCAATACAGGTCAACTTGACACAATGCAACACACGGAATCAAAGTTACCTATACAGGTCAACTTTGCTTAATCTCAACAAATATATTTATCAAAGCCACACATATAGGTCAGTCTCGCAAAATCATAACAGGTCAACGCATAAGTCAGCAGCGTCACCTTATCCAGCCACCTAAACAGGTCGGTCTGGCAAATTCTAACAGGTCAACGCATAAGTCAGCAGCGTCACCTTATCCAGCCACCTAAACAGGTCGGTCTGGCAAATTCTCACAGGTCAACGCATAAGTCAGCAGCGTCACCTTATCCAGCCACCTAAACAGGTCGGCCTGGCAAATTCATAAACACAGGTCAACGGATAGGTCACCGTTACCTTATCCAGCCACCTAAACAGGTCGGCCTGGCAGATTCATTCACAACAAGCACAATTCATAGAACTAAACAATTAATAACCGTACCAACATGCAAATCAACCTTAACTAAAACAATTCAATCATTCTCATTTATGCAAGAATCAATATGCAGTATGAATTCCAAAGTATGCAACAATTAATCATTCAACATGACAAACGAATAAACAGTTTAATTCCTGAAAATAAAGTATCAAACAAGTCCAAGAATCCCGCACCTGTTTGACGAGCGTATCGCTTAAGCTAAGGATCGGACGTCTCGTATGGTCTCGCAAGTTCTTGCTCGACCGAGCCTACACCTATATCATACGTATACTTGGTTTAATTCGGGTTCAGTGGTCTATACGTTTACTTAGGGCTTGTACAGTCCTAAATCAGTTCTCATGGTTTGGTATCGATTCTTTTCGGTTCCTTCTTTCTTACCAAAACCTCACCAAACGGTACACAATTCCTTCTAGGCCCTCTAGCCTTATACTATGTCACTTTGGTAACCATCAATCACCGCTTTACTACTTTGGTTCTCGGTTCATTTCAATTTACCGTTTGGTTAACCCTAATTTGGTCAAAATCTCAAATCAGTCGTTAAATGTTCTAGAAATTCACGATCAGGAGGCAACCCTACCGATTACAAGTCTAATTGGTCGGGTTAAGCAAATCAAATCACGATTAGGCCAACTTTCAATTTTGGCACGAAACCCTAGAAATCAGATTTCATAAATCGGAAGAAATCGGGAAAAAGAATGACAAACAAACTAGTAAGAAGTGTAGAGGAACTAGTCCTCGAGCAATTCGAGCACAAATCTCGGGTTTAAAACGAGAATCCGAGAAATCGAGAAAATTCGAGGTTTCGAAAGTAAAAAGGAGAGAAAGAAATACCAAATAGAAGGGTTCTGAGAGATCCTCGGCTGCTTTCTCGGTTTCAAACTCGATTTCTCGCAACAATCGGGAGTCTGGAAGAACCGGAAACTCACGGGATCTTTTCCTTCTCTCTTAACCGAAAATAACTTAGAAATGGGGATAATGGTGAAGTGAGAGAGAGAGAAGGTTTAATTTGGGTTTTAGGGTTAAAATTACCCTGAATGCGGATTAGCCAATCCGCACTGCGGGTTACCTAATCCGCACTCGAGACTTAGTCGGTTGTCAGCCGAATCCAGGAAAAGTCCGAGCCTACTGCGGATGAACCTGATCCGCACTGCGGTTCAACCTCATCCGCACTCACTACTTAGCCGATTTCAGGAAAATTCAGTGCAATACAGAAATTCATGAGTGCGGCTAAACTAATCCGCACTGCGGATCCCTCACCCGCACTCACTACTTAGTCATATTTTTGTCAAAATTCCAGAAAAATCCTGAGCCACTGCGGATGAGGTTGATCCGCACTGCGGTCAATCTAATCCGCACTGAGCCCATAAGGTTCCGAAATCTCGAAATTTCGACGCGGTTTCAATTCACAATTAACTTACTTATTTAGGGAAACCTTAATTAAGGTTTAAACTTCCATTTTATTAACACAATTTATCGGTTCTTCCTTTTAAATCATTTCAATTTAATTGTAAAAATTTCGTAACGTAACAGTAGTTTGCCCAATTACCCATACAACTTAGATGACAAAAAATGTAGAAGTGGTCTGAATAATATGTACCTTTTATCATCACATTGCCGCTTCATCTCCTAATTAGAAAATATGAAAAGAAAATTTGCATTAATAATTAGAAAAAAAAACCTTGTATCTGTTATCATGTCCTTCATGCATGTTATTTAGTGGATATTCGGCCTCTTTACCTGTGTACTGACCAAAATTTTAGTACATTCATTAAACTAAAATCTTAGGTAAAACCAAACTAATATTGACCAGATGGCACCTACCATACAAATTATGCACTGATGCATTTGTGCTCTATATATTTATGAAAACCATGCTTATGAAGTAATTACGATAGAGCCCCAAATGGCAACATGAGTAATAAACACCCATCTTTGAGTATCCATTGCTAAGTGCACATTTACCAGAATAACCACAGCCAAGGTCCAAAGGATTCTCAAAGGCCATATATCAATGCAAGTGTTGCTAAAGGTGAAGTAAGGCACGTAGAAGATCACAAGACTTTTCTTCTTCATATAATGCTGATCATATTTTTGTACTTATTTGAACTGGTTTCTTTTGTTTAATTTGAAAAAAGTTATTTTGGCGTACTAAGAATTTGGGACACTTGTGGGAGGCAATATTAGTTATGAAGTTTGATCTCCATATTCAAAGGTTAGATTAATTACTTTTTACTTGCTTAAAATTATCCATGTTGATTAAATCTTGAGTCTGTGTCCTTTTAATGGTCAACTACAATTAAACTACAGTAAGCAATTTTTATTTAGTATTCTTCAATTTTAAGTTAAAAGTTTTATTAATTATGCAAAAGGAGCAGTTGCTGATTTAGATTAGGGTGCATATTTTTTTTTGCAGAGACTATGTCGAAACTTGAAGTAAATGGAACTGTCGCACCTTCTTCTCCGAAAACTACTACAAGAGGCAAAACTGATCCAGCTTGGGGACATTGTGTTGAACGCATTGTTGTTGTGAAAGATAAAAATGTGAAAGCCATTGCTTGTCTTTATTGTCAGAAAACATTTCAAGGTGGTGGTATTACTCGATTCAAGAAGCACCTAGGTGGTGTAAAAGGAGATGTTCAACCATGCAAAAAGTTACCAGGAGAGGTTCGTTTTCAAATGCAACAGAATATCGAAGAGTTTGCCAACAAAAGAAGGCGATTCAATGAGGTAGATGAAGAAATGAATTCTGATGAAGAACAACCTCATATAGATCTAACTAACGACGAAGAAGAAATTGGCAATTCGTCAGCCCCTTCTAGTTCTAGACCCAAGGGCAAACATATTGCTTTCAACGTAGGGCAACTAAATGCTAGCCAAAAGAGGTCAGAAGTTGTGACAAGAAAAGCAAAACTTGGTGTTGGTGAGTACTTCATGCCTCGTACCACATCGGGTGCTCAACCATCTCTTAAGAGCGTTTTGCAAACAAAAGAAGTCAAAGAGAAGGTTGACTTAAGAGTTTCTAAGTGGATGGTTGATGCCGGGGTTCCTTTCAATGCTTCTAACTCCAAGTATTATCAACCCATGTTGGATGAAATTGCTAGTTTTGGGCCTGGCTATCGAGGTCCGAATTTTCATGATCTTCGTGGTTATTTGCTTGAAAAAAACATTGAAAAAGTGCAAAAATTGGTTGAGGGTTTCCGTAGTGTGTGGAGGGAGACTAGTTGCACAATAATGGCTGACGATTGGACTGATCAAAGGAGAAGAACATTGATAAACTTTTTAGTGCAATGCCCGAAGGGAATAGTGTTCTTGAAGTCCATTGACGCAACAGAAGTATCCAAAACTGCAGAAATGTTGTTCAAGCTATTAAAAGGCATTGTGCAATTTGTTGGTCCTGAAAATGTAGTGCACATAGTGACTGATAATGTAAGCAATTATGTCGCTGCAGGTAAATTGCTTGTATATTCTTTTATTTATTTTATAAATTCTGGTTAATGGTTTTAATTCTGACCATATATTGTTGGTCGGTTTTCTCTCAACTCTAGATAAAAAAACTTGTAAAATTACCTAGATAGTAAATTGACCTCACAGCTACTGGTACAAAAGTTGTGTACCCCGGTTACAGTCTAAGTTGAGTTTTAACAAAAATAAGCTTAATATAAGGTGCATATGCACTAGTTTTTTTTTTATCACCTTTAAATCCTTCTCACATACCTTCTTATAAGATCAAACAGACCCATCTCACTCTTTGACTGAAATATATATATATTTTTTTGCATTATTTGTAGGTAAACTCCTCGAACGAGAATTTCCTACCCTTTATTGGTCACCTTGTGCTGCCCATTGCATAAATTTAATGCTCTCGGATATGGGAAAATTGGTTGAAGTTGGAGTAGTAGTTGATAAAGCATCGAGTATAACGAAGTATATTTACAATCACTGCTATCCTTTGCATTTGATGAGACAGTTCACTAAAGGAAGAGAAATACTCTGACCAGCACCAACCTGTTTTGCAACTAATTTCATTGCTCTACAAAGCATCTTTGCGCAAAAGGATGCATTGTGTGCCATGGTGACATCTAACGAGTGGACAACATCAGCATATACAAAAGATAAAAAGGGTAAGAAATTCAAAGAAAATGTTCTAGATCAAGGGTTTTGGAAAAATTGTGCAACAATTTTCCAAATAACAGAACCACTAGTCCATGTCCTTCGAATTGTCGATGGTGATGAGAGGCCTGCAATGGGTTACCTGTATGGTGCTATTCATGCTGCCAAGGAAGAAATTGTCCGGAGGTTCCAAAGGAAGAAAACGATGGCGCAACCATTTCTAGAAATAATTGATAAACGTTGGGATAATCAACTCAGCAAGAACCTTCATGCAGCAGGATATTGGTTTAATCCATCTTATCAGTATGACATTACTAAAATTTCAAAACATCGAGCAACCATCTCTGACGTGCATGATGTGATAGAAAGGTTCGCTTATGCAAAATTAGGATTGCAGACCAATCTGACAAGTGAGTTGTGGTTGTTTTGAAATGCGGATGGTGATTTTGGAAGGAGTACTGCCATTCGCAATCGTTCATTGATGCCTCTAGGTAATTTATTAGTATTTGGATTAATACATTAAGTTATTTGTTAGAGATTAGTTGCCTCATGAATATTTCACTAGCTTGTGTATATGTTGTTCCAGTGAAGTTTCAATTTTGCTGTTGCCCCTTAAATTTTTTGTGTATGTACAAATATTTCATGTAGTATTTCATTTGCCCCTTAAATTATGCACTGATGCATTTGTGCTCTATATATTTATTGTATCTTGTGACTGTATAAGGTGTTTAATATTATAGTTATTTGACTAGGTTTGCATTTGTGATTCGATACATGTTTTATTCACAAACTGCACATGTGTCATTATTTTTGTAGATGAATGGTGGATAACATATGGTAGCAGCACACCTAATTTACAAAAGTTAGCAGTGCGCATCTTGGGTCAAACTTGTAGTTCATCCGAATGCGAGAGAAATTGGAGTGTGTTTGAGTTCATTCATTCAAAAAAAAAAAAAGAACAGAATGGAGCACCAAAGATTGAATGATCTTGTATATGTTCGATACAACTTGAGATTGCATCAAAGGTATGAAAGATATTACAAGTGAAATTAAATTAAATTTTTAAACAAGAAATTAAATAGAAGTTATTGAACTGTAGGATATCATTTCGTGGGAAAAATTATGATCCTATTAGCTTTGAAGATTTTGCTGATAATGGCAAGTGGATTTTGGAGGATGATCCGCCATTGTTGACGGCTGATGAAATTGAGGAATTTCGCAAACAAATGGTAGGACTCAGGATACAAACTAATGAAAACAATGGTAAAATTTTCATGACCCAGTTTGAATTATGAACTTCAATGTAAGTTATTTTTCAAATCTTACTACATTATTACTTGCACTTCTCATTTTGTAGATGAAATTTTGAATCTAGATGAATTTGATTCTGATGATGAGATTGAAGATCCGTGCATAAACAACATAAAAAGAGTCCAAGAGCAAGGAACTCAAAGTGTCGAGACTAGAGAAACCATAGGAGAGGACCTAGGACATGCAGATCCTAACAATGATATGTATCAGGGTGCTTCAATTATTGAGTGGCATTTTACTTAGTTATTTACAATGCAGATCTAGATTTTAGCATTTTAAATTTGTTGTTGGTTAATTTTCTTGAAAATATTGAACTTTTATTTTGTGTTATGAGGCTACTTCAAACTTGTGAGGCTAGCGACATATTATATGTCAATTGTCAGCTATATCAGATAATCAAAATATTTAACTTCTATTATGTTGTTGGGCTTCTATTTTCTTTCTCCTGATATTTTTTTTGTTAGAGCTTGTTAGAATTGCATGTTTTATTTAACCATATATGTTCTCATTATTTCTTGATAGAAGATGTAAAAGCGTATAATCAGTTTGGCTCTCAGATAATAAGTTACGTATATTTTAAAAAACCAGTAATTAAACTGGTTAAACCACCGGTCCGACCAGTAAACCATTGAACCGAAGCTTTAGCGGTTCGATGTCCGGTCCGGTTCTGATAACATTGGTTGTAACCCTAATACAACACTCCAATTGAATGTCATTGCAGCACATTAGTAGTATCTCCATATGGCAAGAGAATAGAGTAGTTGCAACCCTAATACCACGCTCCAGTTGAAAGACTTTGTAGCACTTTAGTAGTGTCTCCATTGGCAAGAGAAGAGAGTAATTGCAACCCTAATACAACACTCCAATTGAAGGTATTTGCAGCACTCCAGTAGTGTCTCCAGATTGCAAGAGAAGAGGGTGGTTGTAACCCAAATACAACACTTAAGTTGAAGGTCTTTGTAGCACACTAGTAGTGTTTCCAAATAACAAGAGAAGTGGATAGTTGCAGCCTTAATACAACAATGTAATTGAAGATCTTTGCAGCACTCTATTAGTGTTTCCAAATGGCAAGGGAAAAGGTACTTGCAACTCTAATACAATACACTAGAGTCTTCAGATGAAAAGAGAAGAAGGTAGTTGTAACCTTAACACAATACCCCAATTGAAGGTCTTTGCAGCACACTAGTAGTGTCTTAAGATGGCAAGAGAAGATGGTGGTTACTGTTGTGAAATACATGCTGCTTGATGGTGGAATTTTAAGTTTTCTAGCCCATCATGTACGATCTTATGATCAGGAAAGCAATCATCCACGCAGTTTATGGTTCACATCACACATGTGAACGAGCATAGAGATCATAACCATACCTCTCCAAATGAATGGAGTGAGCAACGACCAAAAGCTAGCGTCATAGTCGCCCTTGTGCCTTCTTCTCCAAGTTACCAAGAAATGTAACCTAAAAGCTTTGATCCATGATGAGCATAAATTATGATACCTTTGCTTAGGGATTAATATTAATAACTTGACCAATTTCTATGCATTTAGTTTAATTTAGTTTAGAATTATACCAAGAATCAAGTTACTGCCGAAATCTATTTAAATTACAGGAAATGGAGCAAATTATAGGTCTTCTCACAAGCTTTCCAAAAATGGTAGAACACTGAAAACGAAGTTACGAATAATGAGTTATGTCCATTTGAAGTTTGGTTCACAGTCGAAACAGAAGCAGTACACAGACCGCACAGAAGGCACATGGACCGTGCACCAACCCAGACAGCGGTCGCGCATATATGGAAATTCCAGATTGCGACATTTTTTTCGTATTTTGGCCATATCTTGGTCATACGAACTCCGTTTTAGGCAAATAAAAGCTTGCTGGAAAGAGGACAATGAGATCTACAATTCTAGGAAGGTTATAAATAAAAAATTTTAATGTGAAAATTGCAGAAACCTTTTTAGAGAGCCATCAACTGATATTTATTATATCTTATGAGATCTTGATTGATTCACCTTCTATCCTTGGTTGCTTGCTCCCCAAGTCACAAAATAGCTATAAATGAGGGGGAGGCAGCAAGAGGAAGGGGTCTCTCCCCTTTGGAAGCAATCTTTGCACAACCACTATTATTCTCCACTCAGTTTCGAGGGCTTGGAAAGATGAGACTCGGCAGGAAGTTTGTTTTCTTTGGGTTTTATCATTTCAACTATGAACTTTCTTCTTTCCACTTGTTTTATCTGTTTTAGAATCATGCTAAAGTAGACTTTTTAGTTTCTAGGGGGCGTTTGGTTCGCACTATATACCATTCTAGGGAATATAAGGATTCCAAGGAATGTAATGCCAAGGAATACCATTCCTGAGAATATAACATTACCATGTTTGGTTCGCACATAACCATTTTAATAGCTATCGAGAAATTTCTTTACTTCTTTTAAATTATTAACTAAATTTTGTTCATAAAAACTTATTTAATTAACATAATTATAAACCAAACCAATAAAATTATAAATCAATTAATATCTCCGTGAACTGGTACAAGACATAGAATCAATGTTTTTCTTCCAATTTTTTTATATGTTTTAATTGTTTAGGTAAAGTTTCATACAAACATAAAAAATTTGTATCATAGATCGTTAATTAAAAAATAAAGATATAAAACAATTCTCATTTTATGCTTGCATAAAACATTGAAATGAATGTTAAGTATGCAAAATCAGAAACTAAATATGAGAATATCAGATTAACTCACTACTTAATTTGTTACCATAATAGACTTCTTTTTTTTTAGTTAAAGCCCTTAGACATTCCATTGAAAATGAGAACTGTATTACACCTTACATAGATTGAAATAAATGTAAATCTCACTACTGCATGACATTGGAAATAAAATAAAATTTAAATAAGCATAAAACCTAGTATAAATGAAATGTTTAAATTTCCTAAAAAAAAGCATCTATAAGGTCTGGTCTTGCTCCCTATGTGCCTGTTGTTTACTGGTATTGCTTTTGCTTAATTACCAGTATAATTAACTGTAACTCAGTTCTTGTGATTACCAGCACAGACTTTTGGCGCGCCCTTTGGCATGAAACGATCTAAATTTACTTGCAAGCATTACCCATCATGAATAGCATTAACAACACAATTGTGACAGCATGCAAATTGATGTGATTTGAAAAAACTATTACTAACAATAACTAAAATAAAGGAAAAAGAAAAGAGGGTCATCTTGACTAACTAAGCTACAGTTTTACCATAACACAAACCCTCAATTCCACATCTCTTAATTTTTCAACAGCTAATAAACTAATCCCCAACCCAGCTGATGAACTAATTTTTCCTCCACCTTCTTCGAGCTTGCATTTATTCTCTTTCTAGCCACCATTTTTTTAGTATAACTTGCTAAATTGGCCTCATTCTTTCGTGGACAACCCCGACCACTCTTAACTGGTTCACTAGTCGATGAAACAACAACAGTACCAGCACCAGTACCTTCAGTAGCACTACTTATCCAACCCATACTCGGCAAAACCACAGCCGGTACATTCCCAACTATAGGTACATCTACTAGAACTGATCTAGGTGTAAAGATAAACCTGAACTCGGCTAATTCTTATCCGACCGACCCCTACCCCTCTTTACAGGAAAACTATTCGGTGTACCAGTGATAATACCAGTACCATCAACACAGTACTCTACCAGAATTTCAAAATATGTGCCAGTATGCACGAGTGCCTGCATGTCATAGTCCGTAATTATTATTTTGGATTTGAACATAATTTACAATAAGCGTGAATTTTTCTTTAATTACAATTTAGATTTGAACACACTAGAATTTACAGTAAGCATGATCCATTGTTTCTCTCTGCTATTCTATGCCAACTAGCTGAATCAAAATCTTTCTGCATGTTATAAAAACAGTACAATTAGTACCCTGTATTGGCCAGTCTTGTACCAAAACCAACCTTTTGTTATACTTTGTAGTCTATATTTTTGCAAGAAGCAGGAGTTTACAACAAACAATCAAAACATCTAACACCTTGGTTGCTCTTGCAATAAGAGGAGCCTTCATCAGTGCAATTAGAGTCCTACGTACAGAGAAAGATTTTGATTTGTCATGAGATCAAATTGAAATAAAGTTAAATAGGCACAAACGTAAACAATTTCACCTTATTTTTTCTGGAATCAAGAAAACAATTTTACCTTCTCCCTTTCTGCAAGTAATCGATACTCTCGCCTCCAGCCTGCTTCGCCATGACGTAAGCCTCCGATCTGAACACTTCTCTATACGTCACCTGAAAATCAATCACCGATACAACCAGTACAGTGAATGTATTGTCCCCCTGTCGAACACTACACCTCTCAGCGTCACCTTATCGCGTGCGCTTGTGCCAACTAACATAAGCCAAGTGCAAAGGGAGGTGATAAGGACTGGAGAGGTAAGGCAGAGAAATGGGAAGAAGAAAATGGATTGGTGATGGGTAGTGAGTGTGGAGAGAGAGAAAGAGATGAAATGAAAAAATAAAAAATAAAAGTCGCTTTGCGTGATTCCCGTCGATCGGGAAAGAAGAAATCTGCCTTTTTTTAGGCTATCACAATAGCTATAAACAAGGGAATCAAAATAGCCAGGAATGAAGGATTACCGAATCTATTCCCTTCGTAATTTTGCCAAACGGGGTAATCTTGTTCCAAGGAATCACAATGCTTGGGAATTGCCTTTTAAAAGCACAAACCAAACGCCCCCCTAAGGTTATGATGTAGTCGAATACTTTGCTTTATATGCTAGTTATTTGAATCTGTGTTGATATTTGTGTTTACTTGCTTGAGTAGTATTTTAATTACTTAGTTGAAATTGTTTGAATTATTCTTGGTTTACTGTTAGATGAACAGCTGAATCTTTCTTGTACTTTGGCCCTGATCTTTTTCTCAACCAGAATAAGTATTTGAGGTAGGTTTGTGAGCCGAGAGGTGAACTTTTCATGCGTCGAGAGATGGTGGATACCTTTAGTAAACCAAACAAGTGACTTAGGTCATTCAAACCAACAAAAGAGAATTGAGGTTTAGAACCCTGAGAGGGCAGAAATTGCAATTCCAGTAGTGAGTTGATTAAGCCAATAAATGAGAGTTGAGGTTTAGGAACGTCAGGTACGGTCAATAGAACCCTACACAAAGCTGCCAACACAGAAACAAATAGCTGCTATATTACCTCGAGGGCCACGCGGACGGTGTATGAGAGTACACAACCCGTGTACATTGGACACGGCCCGTGCATGAGAGTGCACGGACCGGGCACCGAGAGGCAAAGTTCAAATGAAATCAGAAACCCTAGGAACATCTTTTTATTATTGTTAAAACCAAATTAAACTTACTTTCTGTTTTTAATTACTGTTGTTGAATTGATTAGGAAATTAAATACCAAAACCAACCTTTTGCAGAACTTCTATTCTTTAATTAATTTAGGTAGATTCCAGTAAAGAATTGAACCGTCCTCAGAATCGATACCTGACAATACTGCACGATAGGATTGTACACTTGCAATCTGAATCGAAAGTAAAGTTAAGGTTTAAAAGGTACAGTTTACTGTACTGAAATTTTGTACTACCTTTTGGTGTAACAAGTTTTTGGCGCCGTTGTCGAGGACGACATGATATCTATAATGATAAGTGCAAGTTAGGATATGTCATCTTGCCTACTTATATATGTTTCTTGATCTATAAGGTTGATTATATTTACAATCTCCAAGATTGTAATGCGCATATACAATCTTACTCAATCAAGGAGTCCATAAGCTATCATCACTCATCCAGATAATCATATTGTGACGAGGAATATTCGTCTTCTTCATTTTTCGCTAGAACCTCCAATTAAGATAGGCACAGAGAATAACATATTATATACTATCTCTTTGCAGAAGATCCTCAAACAAGTATAATTTGTGCACATCTCATATTAGGTTACCGAATCATCTCAGACTTAAGACATATACACCATGTGAACATTAATGACATAAGCATACATAGACCCCTTATATAATGTTCAACATTATTGTTGGTTTGTGATGTAATATACTTGTCTGTTTGACTAGATTTGGAAAACATATATAAGTTGCATTTTATACTTTTCCTTCTTGAGATATTGTGCAGGTTCATGACAACAGAAGATAAATTAATTACACATCAAGGATGAACTATTAATACAACACTCCAATTGAAGGTGTTTGGAGTACTTGAGTAGTGTCTCCAGATGAAAAGATAATAGGGCATTTACAACCCTAATAAAACACTCTAACTGAAGGTATTTGGAGAACCCTAGTAGTGTCTCCAGATCACAAGATAATAGGCATTTACAACCCTAATACAACACTCCAATTGAAGGTGTTTGGAGCACTCGAGTAGTGTCTCCATATGGCAAGATAACAGGGTATTTAATAGGGCATTTGCAACCCTAATACATCTAATTGAAGTTGTTTGAAGCACTCTAGTTGTCTCTAGATGGCAAGATAATATTTAACAACCGTAATACAACACTCCAATTGAAGATGTTTGGAGCACTCTGGTAGTGTCTCTCTATGGCAAGAAAATAGGGCATTTACAACCCTAATAGAACGCTCCAATTGAAGGTGTTTGGAGCACTCTAGTAGTGTTTTCAGATGACAAGATAATAGGGTATTTACAACTCTAGAGTGTTTGGAGCACTCTATGGCAACATAATGGGTCATTTACAACCCTAATGCAACACTCCAATTGAAGGTGTTTGGAGCATTCTAGTAGTGTTTTCAGATAACAAGATAATAGGGTATTTACAACCCTAATATAACACTTTAAACAAAGGTGTTTGGAGCACTCTATTAGTGGCTTTATATGGCAAGATAATAGGGCATTTACATCCCTAATACAACACTCCAATTAATGGTGTTTGGAGCACTCTAGTAGTGTCTAAAGATGACAATATAATAGGGCATTTACAACCGTAATACAACACTCCAATTGAATGTGTTTGGAGCACTCGAGTAGTGTCTAAAGAGGAGAAGGTAATAGGGCATTTACAACCCAACACTCCAATTGATGGTGTTTGAAGCACTCTAATAGTATCTCGAGATGGCAAGATAATAGGGCATTTACAACCCTAATACAGCAGTCCAATTGGTTGTATTTGGAGCACTCTAGTTGTGTCTCTAGATGGCAAGAGAAGAGGTCATTTACAATCCTAATACAACACTCCAATTGAAGGTGTTTGGAGCACTCGAGTACTGTCTCCAAATGAGAAGATAATAGGCATTTACAAACCTAATACGACACTCCAATTGAAGGTCTTCGGAGAACTCTAGTTGTGTCTCTAGATGGCTAGATAATAGGGCAGTTACAACCCTAATACAACATTCCAATTGAAGGTTTTTGGAGCACGCTTTTAATGTCTCTAGATAGCAAGATAATAGGAGTTAGGCTGGGGTGCTATGGATAACATAGTGGTCTCTATGCTACGGCTCAATATTCGAGTTTTCAAAATCCAAACGGTCGATCCGAACCGTCCATCTTATTCTCCATATTAATATCTGCTTGGAGACCAAATTTTATAATTTTCTAAATTTTTTTACTATTTATTAAGCCACTTTGAAAATCGCTAATCCAACGGTTTTACTGTTTTGTGCAGCCACCGTTGGATCAACAATTTTGTAAAATACTTAATAAATAGTAAAAAAATTCAGAAAAATGTAAAATTTGGTCTCCAAGCAGATATTAATATGGAGAATAAGATGAACGGTTCGGATCGACCGTTTGGATTTTGAAAACTCGAATATTGAGCCGTAGCATAGAGGCCACTATGCTATCCATAGCACCCCAGCCTAACTCAGATAATAGGGCATTTATAACCCTAATACAACACCCCAATTGATGTTTTTTGGAGCACTCTAGTAGTGTCTCAAGATGACAAGATAATAGGGCAATTACAACCCTAATACAACACTCCAATTGATGGTGTTTGGAGCACTGTAGTTGTGTCTCTAGATGGCAAGAGAAGATGTCATTTACAATCCCAATACAACATTCTAATTGAAGGTGTTTGGAGCACTCCAATAGTGACTCTATATAGCATGATAATAGGGCATTTCCAACCCTAATACAACACTCCAATTGAAGGTGTTCGGAGCATTCTGGTTGTGTCTCCATATGGTAAGATAATAGGGCATTTAGAACCCTAATACAACACTCCAATTGAAGGTGTTTGGAGGATTCTAGTAGTGTCTACAGATGGCAAGATAATAAGGAATTTACAACCCTAATACAATACACCATTTGAACATGTTTGGAGCACTCTAATAGTGTCTCTATATGGCAACACTCCAATTGATGCTGTTTGGAGCACTCTAGTAGGGTCTCTTGATGGCAAGATAATTGGGCATTTACATCCCTAAAACAACACTCCAATTGAAGGTGTTTTGAGAAATCTAGTAGTGTCTATAAATGGAAAGATAATAGGGCATTTACAACCCTGAAATAACACTCCAATTAAAGGTGTTCGGAGCACTCTAGAGGTCTCTCTATGGCAAGATAAAAGGGCATTTATAACCCTAATACAACACTCCAATTGAAGGTGTTTGGAGCACTCTAGTAGTGTATTAATATGACAAGATAATAGGGCATTTACAACCCTAATAAAACACTCCAATCGAAGGTGTTTGGAGCACTCTAGTAGTGTCTGTCAACTGCAAGATAACAGGGCATTTACAAACCTCATATAACACACCAATTGAAGGTGTTTGGAGCACTCTAGTTGTATCTCTAGATGTCAAGAGAAGAAGGTAGTTGTAACCCTAATACAACACTCCAATTGAATGTGTTTGGAGTACTCTAGTCGTGTCTCCAAACACCTTCAATCGGAGCACTCGAGTAGTGTCTCCAGATGACAATATATTAGGTCATTGACAACTCTAATACAACACTCCAATTGAAGGTGTTTGGAGCACTATTGTAATGTCTCCAGATGGCAATATAGAACAGCATTTACAACCCTAATACAACACTCTACTTGATGATGTTTCAAGCACTCGAGTAGTGTGTCCAGATGGCAAGATAATAGGGCATTTACAATCCTATTATGACACTCCAATTCAAGGTGTTTCGAGCACTCGAGTAGTATCTCTAGATGGCAAGATAATAGGGCTTTTACTAGGGCATTTTCAAGCCTAATACAATACTCCAATTGAAGTTGTTGAGAGCACTCTAGTAGTGTCTCCAGATGGCAAGATAATATGGCATTTACAACCCTCATGCAACACTCCAATTGAAGGTGTTTGTAGCACTCTAGTTGTGTCTCCAGATAGCAAGATTATAGGGCATTTACAACCGTAATCCAACACTCTAATTGTAGGCGTTTGGAGCACTCTAGTAATATCTCAAGATGGCAAGATAATAAGGCATTTACAACCCTAATAAAACACTCCAATTGAAGGTGTTTGGAACACACTAGTAATGTCTCCAAACACCTTTAATTGGAGCACTCGAGTAGTGTCTCCAGATGACAAGATAGTAGGGCATTTACAATGTTAATACAACACTCCAATTGAAGGTTTTTGGAGCACTCTTGTAATGTCTCCAGATGGCAAGTTAATAGGGCATTTACAACCTTAATACAACACTCCAATTGATGGTGTTTGGAGCACTCTAGTAGTGTCTCCAGATAGGATGATAGTATAGTAGGGTATTTACGACCCTAATACAACACTCCAATTGATTGTGTTTGGAGCACTTTAATTGCGTCTCTAGATGGCAAGAGAAGAGGGCATTTACAATCCTAATACAACACTCCAATTGATGGTGTTTCGAGAAATCTAGTAGTGTCTCCAGATGCAAGATAACATGGCAATTACAACCCAAATACAACACTCCAATTGAAGGTGTTTGGAGCACTGTAGGAATGTCTCCAGATGGCAAGATAATAGGGCATTTGCAACTCCAACAAAACACTCCAATTGAAGGTGTTTGGAGCACTCTAGTAGTGTCTCTATATGGCAAGATAATAGGGCATTTACAGCTCTCACACAGCACCCCAATTGATGGTGTTTGGAGCAATCTAGTAGTGTGTAACCAAATGGCAAGATAATATGACATTTACAACCCTAATACAACACTCCGATAGATAGTGTTTGAAGCACTCGAGTAGTGTCTCCAGCTGGAGAGATAATAAGGCATTTACAACCCTAATACAACACTCCAATTGAAGGTTGTTTGAGCATTCTAATATTGTCTCTATATGGCAAGATAATAGGGCACCTACAACCCGAATACAACACTACAATTGATGGTGTTTGGGGCACTCATGTAGTTTCTCCAGATGGCATAATAATTGGGCATTTACAACCCTAAGACAACACTCCAATCGAAGCTATTTTGAGAAATCTAGTAGTGCCTCCAGATAGCAAGATAATAGGGCAAGTACAGCTCTAATACAACACTCCAATTGAAGGTGTTTGGAGCACTCTAGTTGTGTCACTAGATGTGAAGATAAGAGGGCAGCTGCAACCGTAATACAACACTCCATTGGTGTTTGGGGCACTCTAGTAGTGTATCCAGATAGCGAGATAACAGGGCATTTGCAACCCTATTACAACACTCCAATTGAATGTGTTCGGAGCACTGTAGTTGTGTTTCTAGATGGCAAAAAAGAAAGTTATTCACAATCCAAATACAACACCCCAATTGATGGTGTTTCGAGAAATCTAGCAGTGTCCCCAAATGACAAGATAATAGGGCATTTATAACCCAAATACAACACTCCAATTGACGATGTTTGGAGCACTCCATTAGTGACTCTATATAGCAACCAATCGAAGGTGTTCGGAGCATTCTAGTATTGTCCCCAGATGGCAACACAATAGGGCATTTACAACCCTAATACAACACGCCAATTGAAGGTGTTTGGAGCACTCTAGTAGTGTCTCTAGATGGCAAGATAATAAGGTATTTACAACCCAAATGCAACACTCAAATTGAAGGTGTTTGGAGTACTATAATAGTGTCTCCATATGGCAACATAATAGCGCATTTACAACACTAATACAACACTACAATTGATGGTGTTTGGGGCACTCTTGTAGTTTCTCCAGATGGCATAATAATTGGGCGTTTACAACCCTAAGACAACACTACAATTGGCGCTATTTTGAGAAATCTAGTAGTGCCTCCAGATAGCAAGATAATAGGGCAATTACAACCCTAATACAACACTCTAATTGAAGGTGTTTGGAGCACTCTAGTAGTGTCTCTAGATGGCAAGATAATAAGGTATTTACAACCCAAATGCAACACTCAAATTGAAGGTGTTTGGAGTACTATAATAGTGTTTCCATATGGTAACATAATAGGGCATTTACAACCCTAATACAACACTTCAATTGATGGTGTTTTAAGCACTCTAGTAGTGTCTTCAGATGGCAAGATAATTGGGCATTTACAACCCTAATACAACAATCCAATTGAAGGTTTTTTAAGAAATCTAGTAGTGTCTATAAATAGCAAGATAATAGGGCATTTAGAACCCTGATATAAAACTCCAATTGAAGGTGTTTGGAGCACTCTAGTTGTGTCTCTAGATGTCAAGAGAAGAGGGCAGTTTCAACCCTAATTAGGGGTGATTAATGAGCGAGCATGAGCGAGTTAGGGTATGCTCATGCTCGCTCATTAAGTAAATGAGCGAGTTGTTAATGAGCGAGTTTAAATGAGCGGATAAATGAGCGAGTTGTAAATGAGCGAGCTTTTAATGAGCGAGTTATGAGCGGCTCACGAGTTATGACTTATGACTCATAAAAAAATTATATAGTGTGCCCACGCATAACAAAATTTGTTAAAAGTCATCATAACAAAATCCAACAAATTGTCATAATTCATTTAAATGAGCGAGTTGTTATGACTATTACTTGTTTTGGGGCTTTAGGCGGAGGTTTTGGTTCTGCCGATTTACAAAAAAAAAAAATATGAAACTATGAATATTAGTATATTACACAGGATTAAATGTTACATTGTGCTCACTATATTATACAGAATTAAATATGAAACTATGCTCACTATCTATCAATCTTAATGAGGCAAGGTTGATGTTACACATAATTACATAGGATTAAATGTGGTAGGGATTAGATGTGACAAATTCTTAATGAGCGAGTTATGAGCGAGTTGGGTCATGCTCATGCTCGCTCATTAAGTAAATGAGCGAGTTGTTAATGAGCGAGTTTAAATGAGCGGATAAATGAGCGAGTTTAGGTGAGCTTTTAATGAGCGAGTTATGAGCGGTTCACGAGTTATGAGCGATTTACTCACCCCTAACCCTAATACAACACTCCAATTGAAGGTGTTTGGGACACTCTAGTAGTGTCTCCAGACAACTTCAATTGGACCACTCAAGTAGTGTCTCCAGATGAGAATATAATAGGTCATTTACAACCCTAATACAACACTCCAATTGAAGGTGTTTACAGCACTCTTGTAATGTCTCCAAATGGTAGATAATATGGCATTTACAACCCTAATACAACACTACAATTGATGGTGTTTGAAGCACTCTCGTAGTGTCTCTAGATGGCAAGATAATATGGTATTTACAGCCCTAATACAACAGTCCAATTGATTGTGTTTGGAGCACCCTAGTTGTGTCTCTAGATGGCAAGAGAAGAGGGCATTTACAACCGTAATACAACACTCCAATTTATAGTGTTTCGAGAAATCTAGAAGTACCTCCATATGACAAGATAATAGTGCATTTGCAACTTAATACAACACTCCAATTGAAGGTGTTTGCAGCACTCTATTAGTGACTCTATATAGAAATATAATAGGGCATTTATAACTCTAATAAAACACTCCAACTGAAGGTATTTGGACCATTCTAATAGTGTCTCCTGATGGCAAGATATTAGGGCATTTCCAACCCAAATACAACACTCCAATTGAAGTTGCTTGGAGCACTCTAGGAATGTCCCTAGATGGCAAGATAATAGGGCATTTGCAACTCCAATACACTCCAATTGAAGGTGTCTGGAGAACTCTAGTAGTGTCTCTATATGGCAAGATAATAGGGCTTTTACAGCACTCACACAACACCCCAATTGATGGTGTTTGGAGCATTCTAGTAGTGTCTCCAAATGGCAAGATAATATTGCATTTACAACCCTAATACAACACTCCAACATCTAGTGTTTGAAGCACTCTAGTAGTGTCTCCAGATGGCAAGATAATTGGGTATTTACAATCCTAATACAACACTCCAATTGAAGGTGTTTGGAGCACTCAAGTAATGTGTCCCGATGGCAAGATAATAGGGCATTTACAACCCCAATACAACACTCCAGGTGAATGTGTTTGGAGCACTCTAGTAATGTCTCCGGACACCTTCAATTGGAACACTCGAGTACTGTCTCAAGATGACAAGATAATAGGGCATTTACAACCCTAATACAACACTCCAATTGAAGGTGTTTGGAGCACTTTATTTGCGACTCTATATAGCAATATGATAGGGCATTTATAACCCTAGTACAACACTCCAACTGAAGGTGTTTCGACCACTCTAATAGTGTCTCCTGATGGCAAGATATTAGGGCATTGGACAAATACAACACTCCAATTGAAGTTGCTTGGAGCACCTCTGGGAATGTCTCTAGATGGCAAGATAATTGGGCATTTACAACCTTAACACAACACCCCAATTGACGGTGTTTGGAGCACTCTAGTAATTTATCCAAATGGCAAGATAATATGGCATTTACAACCCCAATACAACACTCCAACAGATAGTGTTTGAAGCACTCTAGTGGTGTCTCCTGATGGCAAGATAATTGGGCATTTGCAACCCTCATACAACACTCCAATTGATGGTGTTTGGAGCACTATAGTAGTGTCTCCAGAGGGCAAGATAATAGGGCTGTTGCGACCCAAATACAACACTCCAATTGAATGTGTTTGGAGTACTCCAGCAATGTCTCTGGACACCTTCAATTGGAACACTCGAGTACTATCTCAAGATGACAAGATAATAGGGCATTTGCAATTGTAATTCAACACTCTAATTGAAGGTGGTTGGAGCACTCTAGAAGTGTCTCAAGATGACAAGATAATAGGGCAATTACAACCCTAATACAAGACTCCAATTGATGGTGTTTGGAGCACTCTAGTTGTGTCTCTAGATGGCAAGAGAAGAGGGTATTTACAATCCCAATACAACATTCCAATTTATAGGGTATGGAGAAATCTAGTAGTGTCTCCAGATAGCAAGGTAATGGGGCATGTACAACCCTAATACAACACTCCTATTGAAGGTGTTTGGAGCAGTCTAGTAGTGTCTCTATATAGCAAGATAATAGGGAATTTACAACTCTAATACAACACTCCAATTGATGGTGTTTGAAGCATTCTCGTAGTGTCTCGAGATGGCAAGATAATATAGCATTTACAGCCCTAATACAACAGTCCAATTGATTGTGTTTCGAGCACTCTAGTTGTGTCTCGAGATCGCAAGAGAAGTGGGCATTTACAACCGTAATACAAAACTCCAATAGATGGTGTTTGGAGATATCTAGTAGTGTCTCCATATGACAAGATAATAGGGCATTTGCATCCTTAATAGAACACTCCAATTGAAGTTGTTTGCAGCACTCTATTAGTGACTCTATTTGGCAATATAATAGGGCATTTATAACCCAAATACAACACTCCAGCTGAAGGTGTTTGGACCACTCTAATAGTGTCTCCAAATGGCAAGATAATATGACACTTACAACCCCAATACTACACTCCAACAGAAAGTGTTTGAAGCACTCTAGTAGTGTCTCCAGATGGCAAGATAATATGGCATTTACAACCCCATTACAACACTCCAACAGATAGTGTTTGAAGCACTCTAGTAGTGTCTCCAGATTGCAACAGATAATTGGGCATTTACAACCCTAATATAACACTCCAATTGAAGGTGTTTGGAGCACTCAAGTAGCGTGTCCATATGGCAAGATAATATGATATTTGCAAACCCAATACAACACTCTAATTGAATGTGTTTGTAGCACTCTAGTAATGTCTCCGGACACCTTCAATTGGAACAGTATATTAGAGTCTCAAGATGACAAGATAATAGGGCATTTACAACCCTAATACAACACTCCAATTGAAGGTATTTCAAGCACTCTATTAGCGACTCTATACAGCAATGTAATAGGGCATTTATAACCCTAATACAACACTCCAACTGAAGGTGTTTCGACCACTCTAATAGTGTCTCCTGATGGCAACATAAGGGCATTTCCAACCCAAATACAACACTCCAATTGAAGTTTCTTGGAGCACCCTAGGAATGTCTCTAGATGGCAAGATAATAGGGCATTTGCAACTCCAATACAACACTCCAATTGAAGGTGTTTGGAGCACTCTAGTAGTGTCTCTTTATGGGAAGATAATAAGGCATTTACAACCCTAACACAACACCCCAATTGATGGTGTTTGGAGCACTCTAGTAGTGTCTCCAAATGACAAGATAATATGACATTTACAGCCCCAATACAACACTCCAACAGATAGTGTTTGAAGCACTCTAGTAGTGTCTCCAGATGGCAAGATAATATGGCATTTACAACCGTAATACAACACTCCTATTGAACGTGTTTGGAGCACTCTAGTAGTGTTTCTATATAGCAAGATAACAGGGCATTTACATCTCAAATACAACACTCCAATTAATGGTGTTTGTACCGCTCTAATAGTGTTTCCAGATGGCAAGATAATAGGGCATTTACAAACCTAATACAACACTCCAATTGAAAGTGTTTGGAGAACTCTAGTAGTGTCTCCAGACCCTAATACAACACTCCAATTGAAGGTGTTTGGAGCTCTCTCGTAGTGACTCTATATAACAAGATAATATGGCATTTACAACCCCAATACAACACTCCAATTGAAGGTGTTTGGAGCACTCTTGTAGAGCCTCCAGATAGTAAGATAATAGGACATTTACAACACTAATACAACACTCCAATTGAAGGTGTTTGGATCACTCTAATAGTGACTCTATATAGCAAGATAATAGAGCATTTACCACCCTAATAAAACACTCCAATTGAAGGTGTTTGAAGCTCTCTCGTAGTGACTATATAACAAGATAATGTGGCATTTACAACCCTAATAAAACACTCCAATTGAAGGTGTTTGGAGCACTCTAATAGTTTCTCTAGATGGCATGATAATAGGGTATTTACATCCCTAATACAACACTCCAATTGAAGTTGTTTGGAGCACTCTAGTAGTATCTATAGATGGCAAGATAATAGGGCATTTACAACCCTAATACCACACTCCAATTAATGTTGTTTGGAGCATTCTAGTAGTGTCGCTATATGGCAAGATAATAGAGCATTTACAACCCTAATACAACACTCCAATTGAAGGTGTATTGATGACTCGAGTAGTATCTCTAAATGACAAGATAATAGGGCATTTACTAGGATATTTAGAACCCCAAGGTGTTTGGAGCACTCTAGTAGTGTCTCTATATGGCAACATAATAGGGCATTTGCAACGCTAATACAACACTCCAATTGATGATGTTTGGAGCACTCTAGTAGTGTCTCCAAATAGCTAGATAATACGACATTTACAACCCCAATACAACACTCCAACAGATGGTGTTTGGACCACTCTAGTAGTGTCTCCATATGGCAAGATAATAGGGCATTTACAACCTTCATACAACACTGCAATTGAAGATGTTGGGGTACTCTTGTAGTGTCTCCAGATGACAAGATAATAGGGCATTTACTAGGCCATTTACAACCCTAATACAACACTCAAATTGAAGGTGTTTGGAGCACTCTATTTGTTTCTCTAGATGGTAAGATAATTGGGCTTTTAGAACGCTAATACAAAACTCCAATTGAAGGTGTTCGAAGCACTCTTGTAGTGCCTCTATATTGTAAGATAATAGGACATTTACAACCCTAATAAAACACACCAATTGAAGGTGTGTTAAGCAGTCTAGTAGTGTCTCCAGATATAACATTTACTACCCTAACAAACCACTCCAATTGATGGTGTTTGAAGTACACTTGTAGTGCCTCAAGATGACAATATAATAGGGCATTTACAACCCTAATATAGCACTCCAACTGAAGGTCATTGGTTACGACCCTAATAAAACATTCAACTATAATAATTATTGGTGTTTGGAGAAATATTGTAGGGTCTTTGTATGGCAAGGTAATTGGACAGTTACAACCCTATTGCAACACTCGAATTGAAGGTGTTTGGAGGACTCTAGCAGTGTCTCCAGATGGCAAGATAATAGTGTAGTTGCAACGGTATGGCAACACTCCAATTGAATGTGTTTGGAGCACTCCAATAATGTCTCCACACACCTTCAATTGGAGCACTCGAGTAGTGACTCTATATTGCAAGATAATAGGGCATTTACAACCCTAATAAAACACTCAATTGAAGGTGTTTGGAGCACTATAGTAGTATCTCCAGATATAGCATTTACAGACCAAATACAACACTCTAATTGTAGGTTTTAGGAGCATTCTAATACTGTCTCCAGTTGGCAAGATAATAGGGCATTTACAACCCTAATACAACACTCCAATTGATGGTGTGTAGAGCACTCTAATAGTGTCCCCAGATGGCAAGATAATAGGGCATTTACATCCCTAATACAACACTCCAATTGATGGTGTTTGGAGCACTCTAGTTATGTCTCCAGATGGCTAGAGAAGAGGGCATTTACAACCCTAATACAACATTCCATTTGATGGTGTTTGGAGTAATCTAGTAGTGTCCCCAGATGGAAAAAGAATGGGGCATTTACAACCCTAATACAACACTCCAATTGAAGGTTTTTGAAGCACTCTCGTAGTGACCCTATATAACAAGATAATAGGGCATTTACAACTCTAATACAACATTCCAATTGAAGGTGTTTTGAGCACTCTAGTAGTGTCTCTAGATGGCAAGATAATAGGGCATTTACAACCCTAATACCACACTCCAATTAATGTTGTTTGGAGCACTCTAGTAGTGTCTCCAGATGGCATGTTAATAGGGCATTTACATCCCTAATACAACACTCCAATTGAAGGTGTTTCGAGGACTCGAGTAGTGTCTCAAAATGGCAAGATAATAAGGCATTTACTAGGGCATTTACAACCCCAATACAACACTCCAATTGAAGGTGTTTGGAGCACTCTAGTAGTGCCTCCAGATAGTAAGATAATAACACATTTACATCCCTAATACAACACTCCAATTGAAAGTGTTTGGAGCACTCTACTGGTGTCTCTAGATGGCAAGATAATATGGCATTTACAACACTAATACAACACTCCAATTGAAGGTGTTTGGAGCACTCTAATAGTGACTCTATATAGCAAGATAATAGAGCATTTACCACCCTAGTAAAACACTCCAATTGAAGGTGTTTGGAGCACTCTAGTTGTTTCTCCCGATAGCAAGATAATATGGCATTTACAACCCTAATACAACACTCCAATTGAAAGTGTTTGGAGCACTCTAGTAGTGTCTCCAAATGGCAAGATAATATGGCATTTACAACCCTAATACAACACTCCAATTGATGGTGTTTGGAGCACTCTAGTAGTGTCTCTAGATGGCAAGATAATAGGGCATTTACAACTCTAGTACAACACTCCAATTGAAGGTATTTCGAGCACTCGAGTAGTGTCTCCAGGTGGCAAGATAATATGGCATTTACTAGACATGTACAACCCCAATACAACAGTCCAATTGAAGTTGTTTGGAGCACTCTAGCCGTCTCTCCAGATGGCGTGATAACAGAGCATTTACAACCCTATTACAACACTCCAATTGAATTTGTTTGGAGCACTCTAGTTGTGTTTCTAAATGGCAAGATAATTGGGTATTTACAACCCTAATACAACCGTCCAATTAAAGGTGTTTAGAGCACTCTAGTAGTGACTCTATATAGCAAGATAATGGGTCATTTACAACCCTAATAAAACACTCCAATTGAAGTTATTTTGAGTCCTCTAGTTGTGTCCACATGGCAAAATAATATGGCATTTACAACCCTCATACAACACTCCAATTGAAGGTATTTGGAGCACTCTTGTAGTGTCTCCAGATGACAAGATAATAGGGGAATTACAACTCCAATACAACACTGCAACTGAACGTGTTTGGTGCACTCTTATAATATCTCTAGATGGCAAGGTAATGGGGTATTTACAACACTAATAAAACATTCCAATTGAAGGTGTTTGGAGAAATCTAGTAGTGTCTCTGTATGGCAATATAATAGGGCATTTACAACCCTAATGCAATACTCCAATTGGAGGTGTTTGGAGCACTCTAGTTGTGTCTCTAGATGACAAAAGAAGAGGGCAGTTGCAACCCTAACACATCACTCCAGTTGAAGATCTTTGTAGAAATCCAGTAATGTCTTCAGATGGCAAGAGAAGAGGGTAGTTGCAACCCTAATACAGAACTCCAGTAGTGTCCCCAGATGAGTAGAGGGTGGTTGTAGCCTTAATTCAACACTCCAGTTTAAGGTTTTTGCAGAAAACTAGTAGTATCTCCAAATGTGAAGAGGGTAGTTGCAACCCTAATACAACACTCCAATTGATGGTTTTTGAATCACTCTAGTAGAATCTCCAAATGGTAAGGGAAGATAGTAGTTGCAACCCTAATACAACACTCTAATTTGAAGGTCGTTGCAACACACAAGTAGACTCTTCAGATGGAAAGAGAAAATGGTAGTTGTAACCTTAACACAACACTCCAATTGAAGGTGTTTGCAGCACACTAGTAGTTTTCCCAGATGTCAAGAGATGAGGTTGGTTGCAACACTAATAAAATACTCCAATTGAAAGGTTTTGCAGCACACTAGTAGTGTCTCCCTATGGCAAGAGAATATGATAGTTGTAACCCTAATACAACACTTTAATTGAAGGTTTTTATAGCACTCTAGTAGTATTTTCAAATGGCAAGGGAGGAAGGTTGTAGCAACCCTATTACGACACACCAATTGAAGGTCGTTACATCACATTAGTAGTGTCCCTAGATGGGAAGAGAAGATGGTGGTTGCAACCCGAATGCATCACTCCAATTGAAGGTCTTTGCATAACTCCAGTAGGGTATCTAGATGGCAAGAGGGTAGTTGCAGCCCCAATACAACACTCCAATTGAAGGTCTTTGCAGAACTCCAGTAGTGTCCTAGATGGTTTGAGAAAAGGGAGTTGCAACCCTAATACAACACTCTAGTTGAAGGTGTTTGCATAAAACTAGTAGTGTCTCCAAATGACATTTATAGAGGGCAGTTTCAACCCCTGTACAACACTCCAATTGAAAGCCTTTCTGCAGCATACTTGTAGTGTCTTCAAATAGGGTTGCAACCCAAATACAAAACTCTAATTGAAGGTCTTTGCAACAATCTAGTAGTGTCTCCATATGGAAAGAGAATATGGAGGTTACAACCCCAATACAATACTCCAATTGAAGGTCTTGGCAGCACACTTGTAGTGTGTCTAGATGGCAAAGGAAGATAGTAGTTGCAACCCCAATACAAGAAAGTATTTGCAGTAATCTAGTAATGTCTCTAGATGGCAAAAGAATAGGGTAGTTGCAACTATTATACAACACTCTAAATAAGTTTTTAGCTATTGGCTTTTAGAGCCCTCGACTTATCTGTTTGACTAGATTTGTAAAACATACATAAATGCATTTAACAATTTTCTTGAGTTAGGATGTCTGCAGGTTCATAAGATTTAGAAATACAACAAGACTGTTGAGGCTGTTGAGGCTATTTCCTTCATTCTTGAGATAACTGATTGCATCACTGCTCAAATAATGGATAAGGCTTTAAAATCAACATTTACTCTTCACAAGCTTTCCGAAAAGTGGTCATATGCCGAAATTGGACACTCGAGCACCAAGATACACCTGTTTGAAGAGTGTAGAAGTTCTAGAACAATTGATGACCGTTATAACGGTCCAGGGACCGTTATAACGGTAAAAATATCAAAACGTGCTGGATTAAATTGATATTAAGCGGCTCTAGCCAAAAGTTGAGACAGAGACTTCCGTTGCCAGGACCGTTGTGTTATGTCAGTCTGTGCACCTTTCGTATTTTGGCCGCCATTTGGTCATACGAACTCCGATTTGAGTGAATCAAAGCTTGAAATTATTAGGAGACCGAGATCTACAACTTTTATGTATTAACCTTTTCAAAATATGAACGGATGGATCGCTATAGGTCTTGGAAGACAGACATCAGATATGGAAACAAGAATAAACCTAGATTTGCTTTTCTCTCTTTATATAGAAGCCAAAGCTAGGTTTCTTGGGTGTGCTCCAGCCATCAAAAATCTTCTTCTCAACTCAAATAGAGAGCTACCTTGGTTGCTTGATCTTGAAATTTCAATACTCATTCAACAACCGAAAATGTACTCTATACTCAATCTATTGTAAGAATTCAAGTGATTTGTGAGAGATCTTTTATTCATACAAATCCTAGAGCCTTGAGTGCTCGCTTCTCTTGTATTATAGCCTTTAGTGCTCTTGAGCCATTTCTGTGCTCGGGCCATGTGACTTTCCAAGCTTTGTAAGGGCTCACCGGTTCAATCTTGTATTCATTTCTCATTGAATAAAGAAAGGCGCACCATCAAGAAGGTCGCAAAGCCCCGGAGACGTAGGCATTAGTCCCGAACTCCGTAAACATCTCTCATGTCAAGTGTCTCTAAACTTTATTCTTTACTTTATTTATTTTATATTTTAGTTTAGATTTAAGTTATTCGAGTTTTCGCCGAGAATAACTTATAGACACGCTAGATAATTTAATTTAGATTAAAAGTTTTAAAAGGACCTATTCACCCCCCCCCCTCTCCTCTAGGTTCATTTGGGACCAACATTAGCAGCACTCAAGTAATTTATGTAGATGACAAGAGAATAGGCAGTTGCTACCCCAATACAACACTCCAGTTGAAGGTGTTTGCATAATACTAGTAGTGTCTGCAGATGGCAAGAGAAGATGGTGGTTACAAACCTAATACAAAACTACAAATGAAGGTGTTTGCAGCTCTCTACAAGTGTCTCTAGATGACTTGAGAAGATGGTGGTTGCAACCATAATACAACACTCAAATTGAAGGCATTTGCAGCACACTAGTAGTGTCTCCAAATAGCAAGGAAAGAGGGTAGTCACAACCCTAATATAACATTCCAATTGAAGGGCTTTACAACACTTTAGTAGTGTTTTCAAGTGGCAAGGGAAGAATGTTGTAGCAATCCAAATACAACACTCCAATTGAAGGTTGTTGCATCACATTAGTAGTGTCCCTAGATGGCAAGACAAGATGATGGTTGCAACCCTAACACATTATTCCAATTGAAGGTCTTTGCGGAACTCCAATAGTGTCTTCAGATGGCAAAACAAGAGGGTAGTTGCAACCCTAATACAACATTTCAATTGAAATATTTGAAAAACTCCAGTAGTGTCCCCAAATGGTAAGAGAAAAAGGTGGTTACAACCCTAATGCAATACTTTCGTTTAAGGTCATTGTAGAAAACTAGTAGTATCTCCAAATGGTAATTGAAGTGGGCAGTTGCAACCCCTATAGAACATTTCAATTGAAGGCTTTTTGCCAGCACACTATTAGTGTCTCCATATAGCAATAGAGGTGGGTGGTCACAACCCTAAAACAACACTCTAATTGAAGGTCTTTGCAGCCATCTAGTAGTGTCTCCATATGACAAGAGAATAGGGAAGTTGCAACCCCAATACAACACTCCAATTGAAGGTCTTTGCAGCACACTAGTAGTGTCTCTAGATTGAAAGAGAATAGAGTAGTTGCAACCCTAATACAACACTCCAATTGATGGTCATTGAACCACTATAGTAGAATCTCCAAATAACAAGGGAAGAGAGTAGTTGCAACCCAAATATAACACTCTAGTACTTCAGATGGCAAGAGAAGAAGGTAGTTGCAACCCTTATACAACACTCCAATTAAAGGTCTTAGCAACACTCATGTAATATCTGCAGATAGCAAGAGAATGGGCAGTTGCTACCCCAATACAACACTTCAGTTGATGGTGTTTCCAGAACACTAGTAGTGTCTGTAAATGGCAAGAGAAGAGAGTGGTTGCAAACCTAATACAACACTCCAATTGAAGGTCTTTACAACACTCTATTCTTGACTCCAAATGACAAAGGAAGAAGGTAGTTGCAACCCTAAACCCTAAACCCTAAACTCTCCATGAGATTCCTAGTTCCATTACTTATAGCTTCCTTCTTCGTAGACAAAGCTGATTCGGACTCTCCAAGGCATCACTTGGATTCGTGTGAGCCTGGAGTTTGCTTCCAACAATATAATATAGATATTTCTTCCTTATGATGCATATCCCACAAGCCTCTTTTTCATTCTCGTTCGATCACGGCGGGGGACTAAGCCCAAATAGAACAACTCAGATTGGCTTTAGGTTAGGGATAATCAGGTTCGAACTGATGACTTCCACCACGTCAAGGTGACACTCTACCACTGAGTTATATCCCTTCCCTCCCTAAAATACTAACTAATATGGTCGAGAAATTCAAGGCCGCTACTCCTAAACAACTTGGAGTCGGGTCTTCTTTTCGTACTTTTTATTATGGATAGCTCAGGAGTGGGACCATTGTCAACCACTCCTATTAAAGGTCCTTGCAGCACTCTAATAGAGTCTTCAGTTGGAAAGTGAAGAGGGTAGTTGTAACCTTAATACAACACTCCAATTGAAGGTCTTTTACAACACACTAGTATTGTCCCCTTATGGCAAGAGAATAGGGTGGTGGCAACCTTAATAAAACACTCAAATTGAAGGTTATTGCAGCACTCTACTAGAATTTTCCTATGGCAAGAAAAAGAGGGTAGTTGCTACCCGAATACAATACTGTTTGCAGCACTCTAGTAGTGTCTCCACATGGAAAGAGAATTGGGTAGTTGCAACCTGAATACAACACTCAAATTGAAGGTGTTTGCAACACTCTAGTAGTGTCTCTAGATGACAAGAGAAGGTGCTTACAACCCTAATACAACACTCCAATTGAAGGCCTTTGCAGCACTTTAGTAGTGTCTCCATATAGCAAGATAAGAGGGTGTTGGCAATCCTAATACAACACTCCAATTGAAAGCCTTTGCAGCACACTAATTGTGTTACCATATGTCAAGAGAAGTGGGTGGTCGCAACCCTAATACAACACTTCAATTGAAGGTTTTTGCAGAACTCCAGATGTGTCTCTAGATAACAAGAGAAGAGGGTAGTTGCAACCCCCAATACAACACTCCAGTTGAAGGTCTTTGCAGAAAGAGAAGAGTGTAGTTAGAACCCCTATACAACACTTCAATTGAAGGCTTTTGCAGCATATTAATAGTGTCTCCAGATAGCAAGAGAATAAAGTAGTTGCAACCCTAATACCACACTCCATTTGAAGATCTTTGTAGCACTCTAGTAGTGTCTCCATATGGCAAAGGAAGTGAGTAGTTGCAACCCTAATACAACACTCCAATTGAAGGACTTCGCAGCACTCTAGTAGTGTCTCCCAATGGGAAGAGAGGAGAGTGGTTGCAACCATCATACAACACTCCAATTAAATGCCGTTGTAGCACAGTAGTAGTGTCTCCAGATGGAATGAGAAGTGGGTGGTCACAACCGTAATATAACACTTCAATTGAAGGTCTTTGTACCATTCTATTAGTGTCTCCAAATAGCAAGGGAAGAGGGTAGCCGCAATCCAAATACAACACTCCAATTAAAGGTGTTTGCAGCACTCTAGTACTGACTCAAGATGTCAAGAGAAGAGGGTGCTTGCAACCCTAATACAACACTCAAATTGAAGACCTTTGCAGCACATCAGTAGTGTCTCTAGATGACAAGAGTATTTGTTAGTTGCAACCCTAATACAATACTCCAATTGAAGGTCTTTACAACACTCCAGTAGTGTCTCCATATGGCAAGAGAATAGGGCAGTTACAACCTTAATACAACACTTCAATTAAAGGTCTTTGCAGCACACTAGTAGTGTCTCCAAATGGCAAGAGAAGAGGGTAGTTCCAACCCTAATACAATACTCGAATTGAAGGTCTTTGCAGCACTTTAATATAATCTATAAATAGCAAGGGAAGTGGGTACTTGCATGATTTCTAATTTTAATTATACGTATCTGAATAGTGGATATATGATATATAGTTTAATATATAGAGCAGAACTAGGGTGTTCTTAAGTTCACCAAGTCCCTTGGTGGACTTGGTGAACTCAAGTTTAAAACCCGTCAAATCAATTTTAAATGACGAATCTGAACTGTTGAAACCCGCCTACCTTACGAGTGATGCGTCTACTTGTGAAAATTTTAAACATTCAAATTAATTTAGTGTAAAGTCAAGCGGTCAAAAAATATTCAAAAAATGAATGCGTTAAAATTAATTTATTTACCTTCTTGTTTTGACCGATTGACTTTATACTAAATTAATTTGAATGTTTAAAATTTTCACATGTAGACGCATCACTCGTAAGGTAGGCGGGTTTCAACGTTCGGATTCGTCATTTGAAGCTGGTTTAACGGGTGTTAGACTTAAGTTTACCAAAGACTAGTTCTATTCTTAATATATATTATAAAAAAACTATGTTATTTAACTATTATAAAAAGAATATATATGTATCCATATCCATTTAATCTCTGATCCATATCCGTATCATTCTAATATCTGATCCGTATCTGAACAATAAAGGCGGATACAGATATAGTTTTACCACTATCCGATCCGTTTGCACCCCTATATAAAATTATAATTCGAATTTGGTATTTTAATTCATTATATACGTGCTTAGGACCTTGAAACTCACAACATTATGTTTTTGTTTTTTTTTCTTTTGAGAGAAACAACATTATGATTTCGTAAATGGAGATTAAATGGAGATCATCATCACAATAGGAAGAATCTTTAGTTATCTTCCTAAAAGGTATAACGCCACAAATGTTAGAATTGAGAAACTCATAAATAAAAACGGTAGATATCATTAAGGTCAACACTGAAGGATGTGTGTTTTGAAAGTTATATTTTAATAATAATTTATGTGTTGTTCATGATTTTATTACGAATGTTTTTATTCTTGTTCCTTGAGATTTATATGTTATATCTTTGGAAGTATTCAAGAAGATGCTCTTGGTCTTGAATCATAGAACTCCTAAGATGAGAAACATTTAATCACTAAATAAGTTCACAATCGTGGTAATTAATGTTAGTTTGTAATAATCTAGAAGTCAATAATACGATAAATTATCATAAAGTTTTGTTCATGAATTGAATGTTTATTTATATATCATTTTGTTGCCTTGAGTATTATTGAATTTATGGATTATTTCGAGTTCATGACTGAAATTGTGAAACTCCATAATATAGATGATATATACTCTTAAAAGGTCGCTGACCAAGGTAATTAGCAGGAACACTAATTACCGCGATAAGGTTAGTATGTGGATTAAAAGATGGTTAAGTTTTACAAACCACCTGACACGAGATGTCATTTTAATCACATAGATACATGTTCTAGGAACATGGTATTTGACAGACCCTGAATGAAACATTAAATAGAATTGTGTTCGTGTCATTTATGTTTTCATTCAGTGTGAGGTTCTACAGTATGAGGTATTTATCATTCCCACTGAGAAATATGTATGTGTGATTGTTATCTAACGCTGTCCGTAAAAAGCAGTCAGAACAGTAGCTTTTCCATATGTATAGCTTAGCTGAGGAAGTGATAGTTTACCAAGAACATTATTTGTCCCTCGTATTTTATACGAGCTATAGCATCACTGGGCCCCTTGATAGAGTAAGATTATCTGCTAGCGGTATAATTACAAGAGTAATTATATTTGATAATCTGCTCAAGATCAAGAAAAGATTCAGTTAGCAAGGATGACACACATCTACCTTGAAACTAATCTGATAGCTATGAGACAGAAGAACAGACACAAGTAAATAGTTTACTGGATCGTGATATTGTACAATACAGCATCATCTGTGTAATTGAATGGTCATGATGTATACTGCCAGATACCGCTCATGATTATAGAAGTTAAAACAGTTTTAACTCTATTTACCAACATAACACAGATCCTATTGGGTCACACCATATAGGAGTTAATCGAAGAATCTTATTGTGATTGATTATAAATTGGTTATGATCAATTGTAAGATGGTTATAATTAATTATACGTGTTATAATTAAATTATAAATGTTATGTAAAAATAACAAGCAAAAACATTGGTTAATTTATAAACGTGTGGCACGTTGTATAAAAGTTAACCGGTTAATTTATAAATGTGCAGGACACGTTGTATAAATTACCGAAACAACAACCGCAAGAAATATAATTGTTCAGAATAATTATACGAATATTATTTGTATTCGGGCCGAGGGCATTTGGGTCTTTTCAGATTCGTCATTATCCGCATGACACGTCATCGATCCTATCCAGATGACACGTCATCAATCCTATCCACATGACACCTCACCCCCCTAGGTGGCATGCCTTGTCATAGGGGTATTTTGGTCTTTTCACATCATTTTAGAGGCTATAAATAGAGGGGTGCATGGAGAGAATAAAATATTAATTCATTCGTATCGTTTTGTGTCCAAACGAATCGGTATTTTATCTCTTTCTCGGCTTCTCTCCCAAATAGTGTTTCGGTTGAGAAAAGAAAGTTATACGTAGTTGACGTATAATCTTGCGGGTTGTTGTGAAGTATATTTACGGGATTGATGAATAGTATTTTCCCGAATTTCGCAGTATGTCAGTTTTGCTTATTTGTGAAACTGAGTAGATAAAAATTCGTGTTTACGGGTTTTCGTCTCTTCCCTGTGAATAGTGTTTTTGCATAATACCGCGGTTTATAGTATTTCTGGCAAAAGAAATAAACCGCTCTCCGGTTAGTCCTGGTGGATAACCGATAGAGGCATCAGACGTCTGATGCTCCGAGGAGAATCATTCCCGTGATGTAGCTCTACTCGCTCGGTCTGCATTCCAACTGTGATTTGGAAACAAGGTATAAATATGTTATATTAATCTATTTAATTGGTAAGTAGATTAAAGTTTTAGAAATAAATCATGGAGTAGATCTGTAAAAGGATTAAATTGGGTTTTGATGCCAAAGGAATACTGAAGGTGGGACCGCCTTGGAAAGTTTCCTGACATACCCCGTTTAATCCTGAGCTTAAGTTGGCCGTAGAAATTTTTGTTCTACGGTCATTCCGCAGCTTAAGCCTAAACGGGTTTTGGTTACCCCGAAACCCAACAATTAAGGAGGAACATTAATTACCGAGGAAGTTGTCATGTAGATTAAAGTACATTGAAGTTCTATAAATGTTGATAAATGATTATCATTTAATTATATGAATATATAAAAATGTGTATTTTATATATTGAACATGACCTAAATGAATGGAACATTATATGGATTGTGTTTTGTGTCATTAATGTTTTCATTGTGTCTTTAGAATCTTAGATATGAGATGTGTAGTTTTTTCACATGAATAGTATATAATGTGATTACTATTTAAATACTATCTTAAGATAGGAATGAAATAGTAGTTCGTTGTGTACAACTTGTGTGGGAGAAATCTATATGTTAATATTATCATTGTCCCTCAATTTGAGTTATGATATTACTAGGCCCCTTGGTAAAGTGAAATTATATCGTATGCAATATAACTGATGTAGTTATAATTATAATTCACTTGAGAGACCAAGAAAACAAATATAATGCAAAAATGACACGATCTTATTTTGCATATTATTCATAATATCATGTGACAAGGATAGACACAAAATTAGTGGATCGAGTAAATGACTACTATGTCGTTTGGATAACTATAATGTAATGATAGAACCTCTTATAGTCAATAATATAAAGTTTTATATTATTGCCAAGATGACATAGATCATCTATACGGTCACACCAACTGAAGATAAACAACAAGTATTTTACATTTCATAATGATGTATAAGATAAAATACATGTGATGAAATGCTAAATAAAATGTCATAATATGACATGCTTAGACCATAAATAAATTTATGAAGTTATGCAAATATTATTTGGTATAATGTTTGAATACATTATAAGAATAATAGAAATATTGTATAATAGAATAATATGAATAATATTATTTGTTCATAAATTAATTTATTAAACCGATAGTAAGATGAGATTATAAAGAGCATAAAATGGCTAAACAAGGCTAGTGACATTTGTGTAATTGATTCAAACCTTACACAAAGAGTTGCCCTAACCCTTGCCTATTTAAAGGGGTGTAATTAAGGAAAATTACACTAATTTTTCTACCATAAACCTTAGCCAAAAATCATCCTTGAGCAGCCCCTTTCTTCTTCCCTTGGCTGAAATTTGTAAAAGCTTCTCCTTGGTCGAAAGTTGTGTGGCTTGCTCTTAGGACAAATCTCTTTTTACTAGGTGGTTGGATCTAAGCTTTGAACTTCACATCCATCTATTTAAGATGTGTGTTAGTTCGTTGTTTAGGTTCAAGGTGAACCAAGAGGTGCTTCCAAAAGAACGATGGTTCCAAGATATCTAGAAGGAAAATCGATTTCCCTCTAACAAGAGATTTGACAATCTCTTTAGGTATGAATTTTTATCTCATCTTATGTGAAAAATAAATTTATTTAATTTTATTTGAAGCACATGAGATGCTAGAAGAATTTATTTAACATAATATTTCTTGCAATTCTCATACAAATAAGATCTGTTGTGTATTGAGTTAAAAAAAAAAAAAAAATTTACCCTCTTGACATACACATGAAATCCCTACAAACACAGCAGTTTAATTTAATTGGACATTATTTCTAAATATATAATTAGCTATAGTGGCAAACAAATTAAAATTATACCAAGCGGCATTAGTGTTTTATGTGGGGGAGACAAATTATCATGCATATTTAAATAAAAACATGATCCATGAGACCATGACATATTTTTATTGGATGGCATACATAAGAAGAGAGTGAAAAGTACAATAAACTGAATAATAGAAGTGTATTTTCAAATCTTTTTTTGAGAGATTGATATTGAATGAGGTTTAATTTGAAAATTATATTAAAAAAATCATCATATTGTTGTACTGCCTAATAAAAAGCATTTAAGTTTGAAACTATATCCAATTAGATATATTATCTATCTATTGGTTAAAGCACATTTTTTGTAATTTTAATTGTTAAATTTTAATTTGGTGAGTTTTATTGTCTGCTGATAATTTCAATTTTGACAAGTGTAATCTATATATTATTTAGCAAGATTGATATTTGTTGCGGCGAACAAGTCATTTATTTTACCTTCTAACATAAATGATGTTAAAAGTAGATATTTTTTAAGAGGGTTAAAATATCCCGTGTCTTTCGTGTTTTATTGAACTTCGCATTCTATATTTATATTTTTAAAGTTCAAGCTATTGATTCGAATCACTCAACATGATCTCTATATTAAAATATACTTATAGACCGTAATTTTGCATTTATTGTAATTTGTTTACTAATTTTTAGATATATATATATAATCGTTGTTTTTAGACCATCCAAAAATAATAATTTTATACATATCTAAAAAAATAGTAAATAATTTCCAAAACATATAAAATCTGGTCTCCAAATACATTTTATTATAGATATCATATTGAGCAATTCAAATTGACAATTTGAACTTTGAAAACAAAATTATAAAATGTAAGACTCGCTACATAAAAGACATGAGGTATTTAAAACCTTCTCATTATTTAATTAGATATTTGTTGATCATCGTAGATAGGGGTGACAAAAAAGTTCATAGTTCGTGATTCGATTTGAGTTTGATTTGAGTTTAGTTCGATTCGAAATTAGTTCGTTCTAAAACAAATCAAACCAGTTTGGTTCGAATCTTATTCAAATCAAACTCAAACTGGGTATAATTCATTCGAAATTGAGTCGCGAACTATTTAGGTTCGAATCTCAAATAATACAACTAATGGATTCAACCATTAATCTTTAATAATGCAGGAATCAAACTTATATCACAGCTCAAAATTGTTAATATAATGGTAACTTATAATAGAAAAATGTTTCAGCAGTGTAACAAATTAACAATGGAATAAGTTTCATTTGACTAGATCCATACTATGATTTTAATCAATTCAGCAGCATAAAAGGTAAGAAAATCTTGAACTGACTCATAATCCATTAGTGTGAATTTGTGTAATCTTGAACTGACCCATAATCATACACGGTGTTCTTTGTTTCCAGCTATGTATGAATGTTCCGCAGGACTTTGAAAAATAATCCAACTTGTAATAATACACGGTTTTATTATATGATCCGTTTGTGATATAGGAAATACAAAAAATTTCACATTATTGGTGCGCGTCTTCCTGTTATAAATCTAGCTTTTCTCGGACATCTCAATAATTTCTAAAGTACATCGTCTATGCACGTGTATTTAACTAATACACCTCTTCTAAAAGGCGAGGCTATGGTGAGGAGTAAGTCAAGGAAGGCAATATCTTCACCAAGAAGGCAATCAGAGTCGAAGAACTTTCAACATGTGCAGAGACGAATAAAACTTTCAACATGTACATATCAGAGTCGTGAACTTTAGGAATTGGGTCAGATGCTGAAAGTTCATAAATTCATGTAATTGAACTGTTAATTAATACAATATATCGTCTTACAATATCCAAAGAGACCATTTATTAAATATTAATATGATATGTACATGTTTGACGATTTCTATGTTAATATTTACTTTTAAAGAAAGCTAATTACCGTATCTATAATTTATATATTTTGAGGATTTCTAAAATACAAATGTGTAAGCTCAACATATATGTAGATGCAAATAAACTAACACAAAATATGAAAGTATATGTTCTACATGTAATTGACATCTATAATCCTACCAACAATCTTCAAACTTATATCTAGTTAACATAAATTCTAGGCTTATAATATACTGCTCTTGCATAATAAATTTTCTATTCTATATCAACATATGTATTTTCAATATATATAGAATTATAAATTAATATATTAAGAAATATTATTTTTCTTCTAATCGTCATTTGATATATATATGTATAGAGGTTCTTTCCAAAATAATCATATTTTCATTTTAAATGGCAGAATAAAATCATCATACAAATCCTCCTTGATTTCTATCAACTTCCATAAATTCTCTAATTGAATTTGGACGCTTACACAACTAGATGCACCCAATTAATTAAATCTTCATATAAATTAGTATACACGATCCATGCTGTACATTTTTTTACCCTAGCATACCTCCTCCGTAAATAGCAACTCTCCATTTAAAAATTACTCCTACAATCAATCGGAAGGAGATCACCTGTCCTCCGAGGTGCAGAAAAATCTTGCCCCCTCAGTTACTGTCAGGTAGAGCTGGTCACTGATAAAGAGGACCAATCACTGTTAATTTTTGAATTAGATGCCCACTAACAATAATTTTGGAGGCAGAAATTACTTTTCTTCTGTCGCGAGACTAAACCAGGTACTAATTATTTTTCTTCTTAATACAATTATTTACGGCACTTTACTGTAAACCTTAAAAATAAAATAAAAACTTTGGAGACAGAAATTTTCTACCCTAAAAAGGCAGAGGATTCGATCTCTAATCAATCTACCTTATGTCATGTACTCTCTCTGATTTCATCACAGCAATTAGAAAGGAGATCAATATTTTATTTCCTCTTTCCTTCATAGCTCCCATGGGAGATCCAAGCCGCACCCTCCCTTGAAAATAAAGTTCTCAAACTAAGGTATTCCAATTTCATATTAAATTTTGTAGTTTGTAATTAGATTAAATATTTGGTTACGTTGATTTATTTGATAAGATTTCTGAAAATTAAATATTCCCAAAATTTCATATTTGTTATATTGATTTATCCTTATTTTTTTTTTAAATTACATGCTTGTTCAATTAATAATAGTACTTCTTGAATAAAAATAGAATGATTTATTAAATATTTCTTTGGTAATATAATAAGCTGAATTTACGTCTGTAAAAAAACACAAAAACTTAAAGCAAATGGTCACAAAATTAAATCTCTTGATCATATAATTGGTGGAAATTAAGAATGATTTCGATTGTCAGATTACAATATTCACTTGTAATATTAATTTCTCTTCTTTATATACACTACAAATAACTGATATTCATAATTTCATATATCTACATATATTATTCTCACTATATAGTCCTATCAATATGAATATATTGCTTATGTCATGTCTTTCTCTGTTTAGCAATTTCTCAGCTAGTGATTTGTCTCGGACTTTATATTTTTTTTTTAAACACTCCAATTATTTATATTCACTATGCTAAATATTTAACATCCATATAGTATATTATAGTAATTAATTCATAATGAATATCTACTGTAACCAGTTTACGGAATCTTATCATTTTGCATTAGATGATAATTTAATATTTCGTTAAATCTCATAGGTTTAATTAGTTCTTGGATTTTCACCGAAGTTTACCAAGGTACAATTAAATGATAAAAATTCACCTAAGTTTTTGAATTGCATATGTTAGTTTAATAAATGGTAAATTTTCATAGAAAACCCTCGGAGTTTTTCACCAATGATCCCAAAGTTATTTTTATTGTAAAGAGGTCTAGTTCTAAACTTAATAAATATAAACTTGTTCAATGAGAAATGTGAATATATTTTAATTTAGAAACAATTTTTCGTGGTCTAGATTTGAGTGGCACAGTAAAGAGAGATGTAGAGACAACAGTGAACTGCCTCACGACAATAAGTGCGGATTTTCTAGACTTTATAAAATTATTTTTACTTGCCTGTTGTCATTCAACTGTTTATTATTATGGCATTAGTTGCAGTTATGCATGTTGTTTTCGAACCATTTGTATGACCTGAGTAGAACATAAATAAATTGCATGAAATGATATGATTTATACATTGACCAATGGACTTGCATGAATAGAGTGTGTTGAGCATGGCATGAATTATGTGACTGAGTGAATGCATGTGAAATGAACAAATAATGAAAGTGAACATGGGCCAATATGCTTGCATACTGGGTTGTATACATTGGGTATAGTATTTGACTGGACCCCTCGATAATGTGACTGTAGGCAAAAGCGGTCCTGTCACAGGTCAAAACCTAACGTAGGGTAGACTCCCCATCTAGTGAGACAGCCTCTCACTGTTGGTTGGACTTCCCAGAGAGTTGGCGGCCTTTCCAATGTTGGTTGGACATCCCATTGATTTGGCGAGTAAATCAAAGTAAAAAGAATATGAAAGTAAACGTAATAGTAATAGTAGTAGATGCATTGCATTAATTAGGAAATACTAATGCATTTGATTTCTTATCATATTTGTGAGAATAATGTAAATATTTTATAAACTCTGGGCTGGAACTAAATTCCACACTGAGAGAAGGTTCGATCTCTCACCCGTTCCACTTTTACGTGGTTCCAGGTAATGACAAGGAATGATTTGAGCAAGGACAAGAGTGGGACTAAGCAGGAAGATATATGATTAATAAACTGCCACATGTTGTTTAGTTTTTCTTCAATGATTCAATAATTGATACATTGAGCCGGTATGGCATTGTTTGTTTTACTAGCCATGTCGGCTGTGATCGTTTGTTTAAATTATTTTCTTATTAAATAAATGTGACTTTATTTATATAGTTATTGATAATGTATGTGATGTGTATACACCTTACGTAGTAATACGTGGCGAGTTGTCTCGGAGTGTGACAATAGTAGTGCTAGCTAGTAATTAAGTCCATGAAAGTTTTCTTTAATGTTGTACAAGAGATCAAAGATCTATATTTATTTAGTGTTCAATCTTTTCAAAGTTTTCATTTTCATAATAAGATTCTGCTTCTATGTAATAACTTTTTAGATTTTGTTATTACATATAAAGCTGGCACAGTTAATTTGTTTGCGTTGTTTAGTCGTATATTAGTAACTAGTAAGTTTATGCTCACAATGCTAGTATATATATAGTTGTGTTGAAGCGTTCATACTGATGATGCAACAAAGGGCAGATATATATATTGACAAAAAAAAATATCTCTTGTATATTTGTATGTGCCCCCACGCGAGGATAGGTATAAGATGGATAAGTACCGCTGAACTAAATGATATATAAAGCCCTAATGTGACTTGACTTTGCAAGAATCATTTAAAAATGAAATAAAAATTATTTTGTGGAGTACAAGCTTCCAAGTATAATTAAGCTATTGCTGCGTAGGTGTGCGCAACTGTAATATTCTTTATCTAAATGGTGCTCCTATATCGTCAGTGAAAATGATGATATACCAGATTACACCGAACCAATAACTTAACCTTCCCTGGAGAGTTCCAACTAATGTTTTTATTTTTTTTGAGAAAAAATGAGGGTCTAGTCCAACTAATGTTTATTTTATTTCTTAGTCTATTATAGACATGTTTTGTCCGTGTACAGCTTAATATAAAGACCAAGAACTAAATTCTTAGTCTATTATATATCATTTTGAGTAGATATATGGTGTTATTAACTTCATCAAGCTCTTTTGTGAAGTCAACTCTAAAATCTATTAGACTAGCTTGAAACAACTCTAAGATCATTGAAACTCATCTACCTTACGAGTGATGTGTCTACAAACAAAAAATGTGAACTATTATTTCAATTTTTGTACTATTACCCTGTCAATGTCACATAAAATTTTAGCATTACCATCACAAAATGCTATATCAGCCCACAATATTGATCCACTTCAAGCAATACCAGCACAAAATGCTATATCACCAATCAATCTCCTACGACAAACTAAAACATTAAGGGGAAGGTCAGTTAGTTAAATGTGTGTGTTAATATTTTTTGGATTTTGTAGATAAATTAAATATTTATGTTTTCCAAGTCATGTTGGAATGTGCAATTCATGCACTTGATACTTGTCTCATGGTTAATGTCATTTATGTTTTAGAATATCTAAAAGGCCTCATGTAACCTATAAATAGATGAGTAATCATTTGTAATATGTATGAGAGATGAAAAATATCAATATAGTATTAAAAGTTTTGCTACCTTTCTTCTCATTATTATTTGTCTCTTCCCCTAAATATAAAATATAAAACAAAATAACAAAAGATCATTAATAGGCCAACAATATATACGTCTTATTCCACTTAGATCTTGCCTCACACATTATTCGAAACAATTTACACCAATGTATAACAACCACTTAATTTCATCTTTTTTACAACCATAAAAAAAAATTAACTGAAATTTTGGGTTACTCAGTTTGCATTAGTCCATCTAAAAATTTATTGCTAAACAGTCCAAAATTTGAAAAGCAGTAGTCCAACTCAGTTGCTATACGTTTTTTTCGATCCACATTGCCAAACATGGTTCTTTAAAAGGAGACTTAATTTCATTGGCCGTGGCAAAGCACAGGTCGCTAACTAGTTAATACAAACTTATACTTAACCTAAGAATTAATACTTATTTTATTATAGGTTGAGTCTTAATTAGGTCTTGGTTCAAAAAGTGATAAAGAAGCGAGAAATGTTTTTTTTTTTATAAATCATCATAAAAAAAATAAAAAATTGGAAATCAGATTGATTGCCTATTTTTTTTTTACACTATTAATACCAAAAATGATTTTCCATACTCACTTTTGATTTCAAAATTCAATTTCGGTATTCAAAATTTCTACCCGGTCTCCCTGTACTCTTTAGCAGCCACAGAAAATCTAAACCAGCAAAACCAAAGTAGAATTTCGAAATCAATTTCGGTATGAGCTATGAATTCCCCTTTATCCTCTCTCCTCTATCCAATTGAATTCCAACATTCAATTTCGGTCCATGCATGCGGTTAATTAATTGCAAAACCGTTCGGCATGAATTATTTAGTAACTAATACAAATGGTTAAATATATAACAAATATTTTATTGAGTCTGATAATAGGATAAATAAATGAAAATTTCTGATCCATGTGCCGCATGATTTGTCTTTTTTTAGTATATGGATTTTCACTTGCATTTACTTTATATGATACATCTATTCGATAATTACAAAACATTAATTAAATTAAAAAAATAAAAAAAATAAAAGATGTATTTTAAATTATTTAGATAAAAATACCAAATTTAAGTTAATTAGAAATTGATTAATCATCATTAAATTAAGCTATCAATGACGACCACAATTAAAAAATTAAACTATTTAACATGATCACATATTAATTAAATAAAAAGACAATTGGAAACTTTGATTAAAAAAATACTTCAATGCAAATTAAGAATCATTTTTGGTATGAAAAATTCCAACCGAAAATGAATTTTGGTATTGCCTCGGACCGAAATTTTTAAAAACACCATTTTCAAAAAATTAATAAACCAAAACACCCTTTCTGGAATTTTTTTATTAAAAACAGCATGGCCGCTTCTGTGGAAAGCGGCCACATACAATCGGGCCGCTTTGGGGGGCAGCGGCCATAGAATTTTTCTTTTTTTTTTTTTGGAAAACAGAAATTTTTTTATTATTTTTATTTTTTGTATTAAAATATTAGAAATGTTGAATATATTTCTTTGAATATAGATGGAATACAATATAATTTGATTTATTAGAAAGACTGCAACAAATAATCCGGATCAATATTTTTCATGCCGAATTTTTCGCGGCTGTAAGAAAATTTAATATATTTCTTTATGTGTTATTGGAAAAAAAAATATTTAGATTCTGAATTATTGATACCGGTTCAAAAGTCACTTCTAGGTAATTCAGAAAATATTATGATCCTTCTAGTACATTTAATTTATAAAAAGTTGTATCTATTTTTGAAAAAAAAATAAAAACTTTAATTTATTTAATGATTGTTTTTCAAAAATAATTCTCAAAATAGATATAACTTTTTATAAATTAAATGTATTAGAAAGATCACAATATTTTTTGAATTATCTAGAAGTGACTTTTGAACCGGGATCAATAACTCAGAATCTAAACATTTTTATTTTTTTCCAATAACACATAAAGAAATATATTAATTTTTCTTACAGCCGCGAAAAATGCAGCCTGAAAAATATTGATCCGGGTTATTTGTTGCAGTATTTCTAATAAATCAAATTATATTGCGTTCCATCTATATTCAAATAAATATATTCAACATTTCTAATATTTTAATACAAAAAATTTCTGTTTTCCAAAAAAAAAAAAAAAAAGCAAAGAAAAGCAAAATCCTGTGGCCGCTGCCCCCAAAGCGGCCCGATTGTATGTGGCCGCTTTCCACAGAAGCGGCCATGTTGTTTTTAATAAAAAATTCCAGGAAGGGTGTTTTGGTTTATTAATTTTTCGAAAATGGTGTTTTTAAAAATTTCGGGCCTCGGGAAGAATTTGAACGGGTTGTATATCGATTTGATTTTTGGTATATATAAATAATCTTTGTAAAAAAGTAAGCAATCAATCTTTTTTTTTTGATATTTTTATGTTTTTAATTATGGTTTATAAAAAGCATTCAGAATTAATAGAGGCATCCGGATTCTAAGAAAGATATTTAAAAATAGAATTGTAAAAAACTCAAACAAAAAGACTCTTAACAAATCTTACTAAATTTAGAAAGACTCGGAGCTAAATTCTTACTTTCACCTTCAATTTGTAGAGAGCAAGTGAATTTATTTAAATTCTCTCCTTATTCAACCCTCTATTTCCCTCTCCTCTCAGCTCTCCCCTTCCTCTTTTTTATTTTTATTTTTCTTGAGTAGGTTTTCAAATAAATTAAGATTTTGATATTTAAACAACTAAAAATTCATGCTTAATTATTTAATAATTTCAATATGTTAGGTATACCGGTCAGGTTATCAAGCACCCTTGATTAAGTCAGCTAGTTTAGTTGAATGAGATAACAGTTGCTGTTTAATCAATATTTTGTTAACAGATATCACACTTAAAAGAGAAAAGTAGGGTTTCAATCTCCTTTTAGGTACATCAAGCTATAAGCAACAGCCACTAAGTGGAACACATGGCTCTTTAATTTCCCAAACGACCTAATCTTCATAGATGGCCACATCCCACATGGTTAGTTTATTGACCAAGAGATGGAATAGAAATATATATGTATAAAAAAATATAGTGCGCTTAGCTATCAGTGTATGGTCCTGAGCATTTAAGTCAAAAAAAAATGTTAGCCAGACCAGGTGTGCAATTCTATGCCAAGAGAGAAGAAACTGCACTCAGCCAGGCATATCTGGTCCCGTTGTAAAAAGAGAATTATTTTTTTCTTTTTCTTTTTCTTTTGTTTCCCCTCAGAGGGGCCGAATGTTGGAAATAAATCTGCTGTTATTCCTTTGGGATAACAGGACTCTGTTATTCCTCATTCAGCCATTCAATTTCGTTAAGATTCGTGTATGATAAAGTATCTTTGTTGAGATCCGCACATGAAAAATTTGAATGGCTAAATGAAGAATAACATGTCCTGTTATATATCCAAAGGAATAACAACAGATTTATTACGCCGAATGTTCAACCATTTGAAATACATATGTATTTTCTGCCAAATATTTTCATTTTTAAGGTATTTTGTATATTTAAGTGAAGTCGATTGACTTGTCACTCCGCTCATATGACAAAGAGCATTTTTTTCTAAAAAGAAAAATATAGACACATTCCTTAAAAAAAACTCGTAGTTTCCTATAATTAGATCTAGACACTCCAGAGCGATTGAAATTTGATGTCTATTATTTAGATATAGCCATATAGGTATCTGTTTTGAGATTTGTGTCACATTAAAACTGATGGCTTAGACCTAATTGTACTCACATAGGTATTGCACTGGATTTGAATTCAAAATTGTAAGGAGAGAAGTATGTCTAATGAGTGCAATTTAGGTCTAATGGCTCTATATTAGACATAAATTTGGATCTGGTGGGCCATCAGAGTCATCTGGTGGGCCATCAGAGTCATCTGATGCGTTTTAAATTTTGTGCACACGCAAATCATAACGCATATCAGACGACTTTGATGTTTATCAAATCGAAATTTACTTCCAATAGCCATCAGACCATGCAATTTATGGAAAAAAAAATGTTAGTAACACACAAAAATAAAATAGTAAAAAAAGTTGAATTCGTTGTTAACAGTGTGGATGTGGACTGTCAAATTAGGGTTATGTGGTTGCTGACTCGTGGTCCCCTCTATTATATATGATTCTTATTTTAGTGCACCGGCCTAACAAATCCAAATTCGCCGTTAAATATATAGGAGCTATGTATTCGAACCACGCATTTAAATAAGAATGCAAGTGCATGAACTTTCTTTATCCTTTCAATATTCTGATTATCTAGGTCAGGTAATTAATTAGGTCATATTAATTCTAAAATAAAAAAAAGGGTTGATTAGGTCACTATATCACTCAGGACTCAGCGTGCAAACGCAAGTGAACTTAATTAAATATCATTCTTTCTTAGGATTAGTTGGTAAATTCTGGTCATCTTGATTAGGTTAGATGAATTATGCACAATTAATTGTTCTTCAGATTTGGCTCCAAAATGAATATTATTTATTTTAAGAAAAATATTTTTTTACTGTAATCCTTTTTTTATAAAGGCTCATACAGTCAAATAAGTCTTGAACATATAAAAGGTGTTACGTTAAAAAAATTTAACAATAAATTTTTGAATGTTTTAAAAGCAAGAATCGAAAATCTTATTGTCAAAATATGAATTTAAACTGAAAACAAGGTTTCCCTAGATAAGCAAGTCGAGTGTGAATCGAAACCGCGTCAAAAATATGAAATCCTGACTATCTACAGGTCCAGTGCGTCCGCACTGGTGATGAGTGCGGATGACCGATCCGCACTGGCTCTTGTTTTCCTTAACTAGTTTTTTGAATTTCTGTGAGTGAAGATGGGTTGACCCGCACTGGATATTAGTGTGTCCGCACTCATGAATTTCTGTGTTGATTTGAATTTCTCGAAAACTATCTAAGTACTGAGTGCGGGTGACTAACCCGCACTGGATTTGAATGCGGACGCAGTGCACTCGGACTTTTTCTGTGTTTGGCTGAGGTACTAAGAGTACTGAGTGCAGATGGGTTGACCCGCACTGGATATCAGTGCGTCCGCATTTATGAATTTTCTGTGTTGACTGAATTTCCTGAAATTCTACCAAGTGCTGAGTGCGGGTGGCTAACCCGCACTGAAATTGAGTGCGTCCGCACTCAGAGGGCCTTTTTACCAAATCCCAGATTTTTTTTCTCTTTTCTTTCTCTCTTCCCCTCTGCCCCCTTTTCCCTTGTGTGTGTTCCGCCAAAGAAAGAAGAAAAAGAGATAGAGACTCTCATCTCCCTCTCAAACCACCCAATCTCTTGGGAAATTGAAGGTGGAACCGAGAAATTGGCTGTAGATCTCATCTAGCTCCCCCACTCGATATTCCCTTCTCTCCTCTCTTTTCACAAAATTCGAATTTTCACCATTGCTAGGGTTTTTGCTCTAAACCCGAGATTTGTGTTTAAATTGTTAACAATTCATCTCTATTGAGCTTCTTTCTTGTTTATATGTTGGTTTTTTTTCTCGATTTTGGATTTCCATTTCTAGGATTTTTGGTACCAAATCAGAAATTTGAAAATGTTGTTGATTGATTAGGCTAATCCTACCAAATAGACTTGTAATCGGTAAACCTCTCCCTCAACCTTGACATCTAGCAATTAATTCAAATTTTGACCAAATTAGGGTTTAATTAATCGGTAAATCAAATTGTTGCGGGAACCAAAATAGTGAACCGGTAAATGAAGTGTTACCAAATTGAGATTGTATATGGTTTAGAGGACCTAGATGTAAATGTGTGAGGTTTTAGAGATTTTTAGTAAGAAAGGAGGAATCAAAAGAATCGGTACCAAAGTATAGGAAATTGGTTAAGGAAGGTAGAAGCCATTAATAAACTCGAGTAAGCATCTCGATCGTTGAACCAGGATTAAACCAAGTATATGTGTAATATAGGTGTAGGCTCAGTCGAGCAGGAATTCGCGGGACATTTCGAGACGTCTGATCCGTAGTTAAGCGATACGCTCGTCGTAAACAGGTGCGGGGTTCTTGGACTTGTTTGATGTTTCATTTTCAGAAATTAAATTCTTTTCCGATTGTCATGTTGTATGTTTGATTGTTGCATAATTGGAATGGTGTGAAACATGTGCATAACCCAATCAATTTAAAACTGAATTGTAGTGATATGGTTGATTTGCATATTTTGTATGGTTGTCATTTTGATTGTTCTCTTATGATGTGATTATGAAATTATACGTGAATGAATTTTGCAAGGCTGGCCTGTATAGGTGACTTTGATCTCGGGAACCAAGGTTAACCTGTATAGGTGACGTTGATCCCAGGAACCTTTTGTGAATGAAATTGCAAGGCTGACCCGTATGGGTGGCTTTGATATGTGTGAATGAAATTGCAAGGCTGACCCATATGGGTGGCTTTGATATGTGTGACTGAATTTGGGCTGACCTGTATAGGTGTCTCTGATATATTTGCCTGAATTTGCAAAGTTGACCTGTATAGGTGACTTTGATTCCATGTGAATGCATTTGTCAAGTTGAGCTGTATAGCTGACTTGGAACCAGACTTTAGTAAATGGTTAGGCCAAAGCACTACAGATGAGTGTTAGATAAAGGGTCCAACTCGGTGGAATATCTGTAGGTGTGAGTAACCCTACAGATGAGGGTCTGATAAAGGGTCCAGCTCGGTTGAACATCTGTAGGTGCTACCAGCCATGATAAGATGGTTAAGCTAGGCAATTACAGATGGGTGTCAGATAAAGGGTCGAGCTCGGTGGAACGTCTGTAGGTATCAATAACCCTACAGACGAGGGTCAGATAAAGGGTCCAGCTCGATTGAACATCTGTAGTTGTTACAAGCCCTAATAAGTCGAGTTAAGCCAATATGTGTTTTGTTGTTGAAATTCATCTTGAAAATTCCGTTAATTGTGATTCGGTTGGTAAATTATTGTCGAGCATATGCATCCCTTTTATTACGAATATGTATCTGTTAAATTGCTATTGTATGGGTTTCATTTTTTAATATGGAGTTTGATTGCAAGTCAAATAATCTAAATGTGGCAAATTCGCACTGATAATTTATTCTCACCCCCACCCTTTGAGTTATTTTACAGGTTCTGGTGCGACTGATTTTGGGGAGGCACGCAAGTAGTAGGCCTTGGATAGTTCACCCTTATATGACCTTATATATATATATATATAGGTGGGCTACGGTGAGTTGCGAAGTAAAGCGACTATTTTACTTCACGCTCATATTTTGCGATTTTAAAGTTCGAAACGTCGATCCGAACCGTTCATCTTGTTCTCCATATTGAAATGTGCTTGGAGACCAAATTTTATATTTTTTTGAAATTTTTTTACTATTTATAAAGCAATTTTGAAAGTCGCTGATCTGATGATCCAGAAAATTTTACTGTTTTTTTACTGTTCACAGCAAAACAGCAATTTTAAAAAATGCTTAATAAATAGTAAACAAATTCCAAAAAATGTAAAATTTAGTCTCCAAGCACATTTCAGTATGGATTAAATATCTAACGGTTCGGATCGGTCATTTGGACTTTCAAAATAAAAATACGGCGTGAAGTAGAAACGCATTTTACTTCGCAACTCACTGTAGCCCATCTCTCTCTCTCTCTCTCTCTCTATATATAGGCTGTGGCTAATTTGCTGCCGGCAGCATTTCTGCCGGCGGTGCTGCCGCCCATTTTTCTGTTTTGTGATGTCCAAACAACAAATCCAAACCGTTAGATGTTTAATCTATATTATAATCTACTTGGAGACCAAATTTTACATTTTTTGGAATTTTTTTACTATATATTAAGCTGGTTTGAAAACCGCTGATTTCAATGCTGCAGAAATTTACTGAAATCAGCGGTTTTCAAACCAGCTTAATATATAGTAAAAAAATTCCAAAAAATGTAAAATTTGGTCTCCAAGTAGATTATAATATAGATTAAACATCTAACGGTTTGGATTTGTTGTTTGGACATCACACGGCTAAATATAGCCCCGGCAGCACCTCTGCTGAAATGCTGCCAGCAGCAATTTAGACAGACCCTATATATATATATAGGATTTGGCTAATATGCTATGGGTAGCTAAGAGGCCTCCCGTGCTACGGCTCAATATTCGACTTTTCAAAATCCTAACGGTCGATCCGAACCGTTCATCTTGTTCTCCATATTAATATGTGTTTGGAGACCAAATTTTACATTTTTTGGAAATTTTTTACTATTTTTTTAGATTTATTGAATATCGCTGTTTTTTATGGTCCAGATTTGTCTGAAAAACAGCGATTTTCAATAAATCTAAAAAAATAGTAAAAAATTTCCAAAAAATGTAAAATTTGGTCTCCAAGCACATATTAATATGGAGAACAAGATGAACGGTTCGGATCGACCGTTAGAATTTGGAAAAGTCGAATATTGAGCCGTAGCACGGGAGGCCTCTTAGCTACCCATAGCACCGTAGCCAAGTCCTATATATATTGTTGTATAGTTTTAGGTTAGGCCTTGTGGTTGGTATCCATATGAGATATTTTTGATGTATTATACTCTGATCAGATTGTGTACTCTGATTTATATTTATAAACTCGTTTTATATTAATTATTGTCTTGATTTTCTGAGTGAAAATGTTAATTGCCTTGTAAGCATACACGGCGTTGTAAGCTTACGGCGGAGCACTGTCGTGACCCGTGGTGTGACAAAAGGTTTCTCAAATCTCTAAATATTTATATAACAAAAATGAACTCTATTAACTGTATAGAAATTTCTGTTGGGTTTTGACTGTTCAAACCCATTGATTAATTATGTTGGGGTTTTGACTGTTCAAACCCATTTATATGCTTAAGGTGCGGAAAGAGTAAAACAAAACTTTTACATCTACCTTAAGCTACGGATTAAACGAATCAAGAAGATCCGTTTAATCCTATTTACAGATCTACTCCATAATTGATTTTCTAAAACATTAAATCTATTTATCAATTAAATAGATTAATATAACATGTTTATACCTTGTTTCCAAATCACAGTTGGAATGCAGACCGAGCGAGTAGAGCCTCACCAGGAAAGGAATCGACTCGGAGTATCACACGTGTGATACCTCTATTGGTTATCCACCAGGACTAACCAGAGAGCGGTTTATTTCTTTTCCAGAAATACTATAAACCGCGGTATTCTGCAAAAACACTATTCACCGAAAAATTCGTTTTAATCAGATTTGCTAATTAAACCAAATCTGAAATACCGTGAAAATTCGGTAAAACATTATTCACCGATCGAAAAACCGTAAACAGAGAAAGAGAGAATTCCAATTAACGAAGTAATCAGATTAACACGTGAATTAGTGAGTTTTCTCTTTCACCTATGCCTCTCTATTTATAGGCATTTGAGAAGGTTTGCAAAAGACCGAAATACCCCCGAAGTTGCCAAAATTACCAAAATGTCATTTTGGCATTCAAATTTGATTTTGCAACTTCATATTGGTTGGATTTGTTTAATGGATTCTAAACCCATTAACCCAAAGGAATAGTAAATAGTAACTATCCAAATCAAATATGTATAATTATCATGTACAATTATATTCATTTACGGTTTTCGTTTTGTAATTTTTATACAACATGTCAAACACGTTTATAAACAAACCTGTGTTTCTGTTTGTCATTCTAAACGACGTACAATTAATTATAATTAATTATACAAAGTATAACTAATTATAACCATTAGTTTTTGCTTTGTCATTTTTAACATGACAAATATAATTTAATTATAACACGTATAATTAATTATAACCATCTTAATATTAATTACAATCAATTTATAATTAATCAGTAAGATTCTCCGAATAGCTCCTATATGGTGTGACCCAATAAGATCTGTGTTATGTTGGTAAATAGAATTAAAACTGTTTTAACTTCTATAATCATAGGAGGCATCTGGCAGTATACACTATGACCATCCAATTACACAGATGATGTTGTACTGTACAATATCACGATTCAGTAAACAATTTACTTGTGTCTGTTCTTCTGTCTCATAGCTATCAGATCAGTTTCAAGGTAGATGTGTGTCATCCTTGCTAACTGTATCTTTTCTTGATCTTGAGTAGATTATCAAATATAATTACTCTTGTAATTATACCACATGCAGATAATCTAACTCTACCAAGGGGCCCAGTGATGCTATAGCTCGTATAGAGATACGAGGGACAAATAGTATTATTGGTAAACTATCACTTCCTCAGCTAAGCTATACATATGGAAATGCTACCGTTATGACTGCTTTTTATGGACAACGTTAGATAACACTCACACATACATATTTCTTAGTGGGAACGATAAATACCTCATACTGTAGAACTTGACACTTAATGAAAACATAAATGACACGAACATAATTCTATTTAATGTTTCATTCGGAGTCTGTCAAATACCATGTTCCTAGAACATGTATCTATGTGATTAAAATGACATCTCGTGTCAGGTGGTTTGTAAAACTTAACCATCTTTTAATCCACATACTAACCTTATCGCGGTAATTAGTGTTCCTGCTAATTACCTTGGTCAGTGACTTTTAAGAGTATATATTATCTATATTATGGAGTTTCACAATTTCAGTCATGAACTCGAAATGATCCATAATTTCAATAATACTCAAGGCAACAAAATGATATATAAATAAACATTCAATTCATGAACAAAGTTTTATGATAATTTATCGTATTATTGACTTCTAGATTATTACAAACTAACAATTTCTACATAGCAATATAAATATATATAAATGAGGCTATGTTACTTTACAAAGTGCAGATCAGCCCGTATTATGAATTTATATCTATGTTTTAAAATTTAAATATTCAATTTGAACGTACTGCTCAATATGATCTTCATATAAAAATGTAGTTCAAGATCAGATTTTACATATTTCTTTAAGATTTTCTTTAGATAGGTTGAGAATCAGTACATTTGATCGTCCAAAATTTGTAAATTAGATGATTTTCTACTTATTTTAAAGTATAGTAAAATAATTTTTAAAATGAAAATTTGATTTCAAATACATTTTCACATATAATCATATTGAATGGTCGACGATTTGAACTTTAAAAATGATGTACACTTTTCAAAGTACCATAACCTCACTCAAATAAATATATATTATTTTTCAAGTAAGGAGGAAAAAGCCTATCATAACATGAAAGAAGAATATTGATGATGTGATATTGTTGAAAAATCTTAAAAACTTCATCTGCTTTATGGAGTATAGATTTTCCCATCACGACAAATGCATCACTTTTTTCAGACACAATAATAACATACTATGATATTTTATATCAAGGCTGCGACAATATATATTGATAATATTTTTCAACCTAATCAACATCATGAAACCGAATATGAACATATCCTTGTGTTCGTTTCAATTTATAGACAACATACATATCAAATTTATTATAACTTGGGGAATTACTTAAGCAATATACAATGTTAATTATATCAGGAATATTTCGAAATTACTTAAGCAATAAACAAAAATCAAAATTCATATATTAACAAGCAAGCACCAAAAACCGATTAGGTGATTTTAGCTAGCCTTCTACTAAAAACAATTGCCTATCAGATATCAAAGCCTTGATCCCTGCTTTTTAGTAGGATACTGCAAATTTAATATATCGACCCCCAGGAATTCTGCACATTAGGTGGTAGCTTCAAGCTTGTGCCATGTGCATAGGCAGCGCAATGCAGCACCCAGCAAAGTTGAGACTAGAGACAGAGAGAGAATCTAGTAATTATAATATATATATTTTTTTAAATGAAACGAGTTGATTGACGAGAGTCGAGAGACAAGAAAAAGGGGATATTGGTTAGAATCACCCGTCAAAGCAGCTCAAATATCTCCTATGACAAGGTATAGATGATAGAAATTTTAATGAAAACATTACTTGCTTTTGAGTAGTGTTGTAAATAACGGTATGCGGTCGTCAGACGAACAAGATACCGCCAAGTGATTAATCGGAAATAATCAGAAATAATCGGCCATAATCAGGAATAATCGATCAATTAGTCAAAAAAATCAATGACAATTTAGTTGCCGCCAACAACTAATTAACCGATTAATCGATCTAAACGGATGTTTTTTTTTTTGAAAATCTTCGCAGAAGTTGCGAAGTCATGAAGGGAAATCGAACTCTCGACCTTTGGGTACAACAACTCTAGAACTTATTTCTACCCAATTGTGCTACCTTCCCTTTCTCTAAACGGATGTTTTTTACAACACTGATTTTGAGAATTTTTTAATGCGATACGAGTTGCAGAGTTTGTATCTTAGAAAGCACCGGACTCATACCTGTATTCCCTTATTTGTTTTTGAACTTTTTCCATTATGCAAAATTTGGTGAAATATGAATTAAATGAAGTAGGTTTAATTTATGTAAGAATTCTTTTAGCATTGAGATGATTTGAATTGCAAATTAGGAACTCATGAATATAATAATAAAAATTTGAGTAGGGTTAAATCATTCATTAATTTTGTGCTCCAATCATGTGTTACATTCTTGTCTATGTTTTTTAAGTTCAAAAAATTGATCTGAATCGCTCAATATAATATTCGTATTAAAATGTAATTACAGACCAAATTTAATATATTTTTTAAAAAACTAATTTACTGTTTTTTAGATATATATACAAAATCATTGTTTTTAAAAACATTATCGACTATTCAAAAATAATATTTTTCTACCTATCTAAGGAAATAGTAAAAAAGAATGTTGAGCAGTTCAAATCGACTGTTTGGACTTTGAAAGTTGTAATAAAAATATGAGATATGATTAGGACATAAAATATTAGGGTATTTTAACTCTAATATAAAACTTTAATCTATTTGTCAACTGGTATGTGCTATATTACAGAGGCAAAAAAGAGTATTGAAAATCATGTGATTAAGCTGTTTGTTTCGAGGTGCAAAACAATTATAATAAATTACACAAACACTGCTCCTGCATCTTCAATCTAATGATTCGCATCATATAAAACATAATAACAGGTGCGGCGCAGGCATGTTACATTATTGAAGGGAAATGGTTTTAAAATAAGAAAGCAGAAAAAGGACAATAATTTGGAAATATTAAATTGTATTGATTATAAAAAATTATATTAATGCCGGGATCAAGGCGTATAAACTGTAAGGAACCTACAGGCTACAGTACAGCACAGCTCTTCTCTATGTAATGTTATAAAACAATTGTCAGAAGAAAAAAAAATGACTAAAAACAGAATTTGTTCCAAATGCAAGTTGAAATAATTAAGATAGAATGCTAATATAGTAATATTTGTATCATCTCTTTATTTCTTATGTAATAAGCAACTCATTATTTCTTAGTTGTAGAGAGGTTTTACGTCAATATTTATATTTTTGTTGTCCGAATTTTCAAAATAATAATAAATAAAAAAAAAACCTTCAAGTTTAAATATTCCACAAAAATATTTCCCAACCGAATATAAAAGGTCCGAATGCGCAATAAAACCACCATAATTTCTAACTAATTTGACCTACTAAGTTAATTTATGCATTTTTTTTGTTAATGCATTTCACTGGAATTATGATTTTGTGAACTAATAGTACTGCTACATTTATCAAATAGACATAAAAGTTCCAGCAATCATAATTACAGTGGCTAAATTTATTTATAGTACAAAACCAGATGGAAGTGCTACACGAATTTGCATCACCCAGATATCTGAGGATATATACAATAAGTAAATCAAGATCGTTCTTGAACTTGACATAAATCTCAAAGCAGATCTGAGGGAATGAAATAGAATAGAAAGGGAGATTAATATGTTTAACTTCTTCATGTTTTGATGATTAAGGAGAGAAAATAAATTTAATTTTTTCTATCTTATTTTTTGTTTGGTTGATTAAAATTTAGATGGTTAATGAAAAATTCGGCAACTATTGTAGGTTTGTGACAAAAAACTTGTATGATTTATATTGGTAAGATATATGATTGGACATTTGTGTTAGTTTTTCTAAAAATATTAGCAACAAAATTTATTTTCATCTGTTACACTTCAAATTGGAAGGGAAACCAATTATATTGATTACAATGATACAATGATACAATGATACAATGTTAAATTTTTTACCTCCTATACCCTTTACCCATAACATAATTTTATCAACCAAACACAATTTAACAAAAAAAATTATTTTCTTTCCATTTTCTCCCTTCCTCTACTCTCCACCCAAACAAGGCGTTACATTATACCTCTCTGGTACCTGAGGGGAAACGGATCCAGTGCTACACATTTTTATTTGTACTATAAGAGTAGAACTAGGGTGTTCTTAAGTTCACCAAATCCTCTTGTGAACTCAATTCTAAAACCTATCAAATTGGTTTCAAACGATAAATCCAAACCGTTAAAATTCTTCTACCTTACGAGTGATACGTCTACATACAAAAATTTTAAAATTTTGAATTAATTTTGTATAGAGTCAAGTGGTCAAAAGACATCCAAAAAATGAATGCATTAAAATTAATTTATAAACTTTCTAATTTTGACCACTTTACTCTATACAAAATCAATTCGAAATTTTAAAATTTTCACATATAGACGCATCACTCGTAAGGTAGAGGATTTCAACGGTTTGAATTCGTCATTTGAAGACAATTCAAATAATTTTAGAGTTGAGTTCACAAGTGAGCTTGATGAACTTAGGAACACCCTCCTTGTTCTACTCCTATCATTAATACTATTTTACTGTTCACTTCGATAGCATTGCAGCGGAGGAGTTTGAAATCGAAAAAAAATATTAACATTGAAGAGGCCTGAACTGATTCCGATTGAACTCATTAACATGTTTATTTTATTAATTGTTTAGTTTAAGAGCATTATTTTTCGCTTTATGGACTTTATTGTGCAATTTGTCTAAATTTACAATGGACCAGTCCGGTTTAATAATAACAATAAGGAGTAGAACTAGGGTGTTCTTGAGTTGACCAAACTACTTGGTGAACTGAACTCTAAATTAATTTTGTATAGCATCAAGTTGTCAAAAGACGTCTAAAAAATAAATGCATTAAAATTAATTTATAAACCTTCTAATTTTGATCACTTGACTTTATACTAAATTAATTCGAAACTTTAAATTTTTCACATGTAAATGCATCACTCATAAGGTAGAAAATTTTCAACGGTTTGAATTCATTGTTTAAAGGCAATTCGATAGGTTTTACAATTGAGCTCACCAAATAGCTTGGTGAACTTAAGAACACCCTAGTTCTACTCAACAATAACAATAACAGTGATGATGAAGGTAGTACTGGGTTTGAGAGAAAACAACGCTCTTATTTATAAATTATGCTTAAAATTAAAATGTGGTGGCACATAGCCATATAGTGACGGAAACAAATCTGCTGTGATTCTTGAGAATCACAGGACCCTGCATTTCCAGATCTGCCCATTCATTTGTCTTGAGATTTGTACATATAAAACAACAGATTTTGAAATTTGTACATTTAGAAAAATAGAGGGGTGAATTTGAAAAGGCAGGACGCTGTGATTCTTTTGAGAATCACAGCAGATTTATTTCCATATAGTGACACCGTCTGACTTTAACAAAAGTTAGGATTTTTCTAGATATTCCCATAATAATTTTAAAAATTGAAATGATAATTTGATGTCCTCCGTAGATTAGACAGCCATGTGTTTACCAATCATAGATCACAGAAATGCCAGACCTGATGTCGGTTTTATCAGAAGATATGTTTTTCAACAATTTTATGTTCCCGAATAGTGTGCATGTGTGACACTTGGAAAGAGCCGTTGATTATTTTTAGTGGGAAAAAAAAATGAATTAGAACTCTCAGAATTTATGCCTTCTGTCATTCTGTGTAGAAGCGGATCTATTTAATATGAATGGATTTATTGACTCCACCTTTTTAAAAGTTTTTCTATTTATTTATAATTTTTATATAATTTAGTAAAATGCCATTGTTACTGTAAAATTGATTTATATTTTAAACTAAATTTTTTTTATATAATTAGTATTTATTGTATATTTGATATTCAAAGTTTTAAAGTCTGATTCAGCTCCTTTTTCAGCATATAGCATTAACACATACATCAGACTCCAGTTCAAACAACACTTAAATGGGCTTTGATTTGAATTCGGATCCCTAAAGTAACTTAAATTTTGAATTTAAATCTGAATTGTTTGATCTGCTACAACACTAATGTTAAAGAGACTGTGCATTCCACCTCAAACCAAATTGATCTGAATTTCAATTTAACGGTTCAGATATAAACTCAAATTTTGTGTTACTTTTTGGGATTTGAATCTGTTTGGCTTGGCAGCGTAGGAACAGATGTATCAGTCACACCAAAAAAAAAAAAAAAACTAGCTTATCACTTAATCCAAGGAAATACTTTCTACTAAGAAAAATTCCATAACATTTATTTTTACAATAATCAAGTGGTCTTCATGATTTATAGAGTGAGTCTATGGTACTATGCATATTACGATTTGTTACCGTGCTACGGCTCTATATTCGAGTTTTCAAATCCTAACGGTCGATCCGAACCGTTCATCTTGTTCTCCATATTAATATGTGTTTGGAGATCAAATTTTACATTTTTTGAAATTTTTTTATTATTTTTTTAGATTTATTGAAAATCACTGTTTTTGGATGGTCCAGAATTTTCAGATCAAGTGATTTTCTAAATATCTAAAAAAATAGTAAAAAATTTTCAAAAATGTAAAATTTGGTCTCCAAACACATATTAATATGGAGAACAAGATGAACGGTTCAGATCGACCGTTAGGATTTGAAAACTTGAATATAGAGCCGTAACACGGTAACAACCCGTGATATGCATAGTACCATAGACTCACTCTGATTTATATGATGATATTTTGATTTTGCTGATTTTCTTTATTAAGGAGCTATAAATAAGTTAAGTTTTATATTTTTGTTATTTGCCTAAAGTAAGCATTGAGTCTTGTAGGTGAGAAAAAAAAAACAATAATTAATATTTTAATTGCATGGATCTTTATCACAATTGCACCACAAATTTTCTTTTTTATATAGTTGGATTAACCTACCGATTTCATTAGAAACCATAGTATTACTGTAATCAACTTCAAACAACTGGAGATGGAACAGCTACAAAAACTGATATATATACCAGCAACTCAAAACAGACAGGATATCAAACAAAGTAATGACTAATACATCAAGAAAAGCCAACAAGACTAAGAACAGTGCCAACAGCCTAACATTCAAGAAACTGGCATTCAAAACAAATTATCATTTAGGTATTTTAACCCAAGAATATGGGTTGAATATGGGTTGAATCTTCTAAATCCTGAATGATTGGTGAATTTGTCAACGTTGTTGTTTTCACTTCTTCCTCTAACTGTATCAGATCCTGACATGACAAATTATTAGTTTTAAAGAAAAAATTAAATATAAATGAAGTAAACAACCATTATTCAAACAATTAAACCACAACTAATATCGATGCGATCCAAACACCTCACCCCCAAATCTCCCGCTCTATCGCAATTCGCTACAGTTATCAAATTTTGCACAAATACACATTTATTTCCCATGTTCCTTCAAATTAAAAATTTATTCCGATTCCTACTGTAAATTAATCTTTAAAATAAAATTTTGGCCCTGAAATGAGAGTAACCTGTGATGTCTTTGCAATAGAGTAGATATATATTTTCGTAGATATCGTATGTGTCTTTGAGGATATAGTTAGAGATAATTTAATTTATATGGATATTAATATAGATAGAATAAGGCTATGGTGCTATGGGTTGCATAGAGGGCTACGATGTTACGGCTCAATATTCGAGTTTTTAAAATCATAACGGTCGATTCGAACCGTTCATCTTATTCTCCATATTAATATGTGTTTGGAGACCAAATTTTACATTTTTTGGGAATTTTTTACTATTTTTTTAGATAGGTAGAAAATTTGATCTCCAAACACATATTAATATGGAGAACAAGATGAACAGTTCGGATCGATTGTTAGAATTTTGAAAAGTCGAATATTGAGCCGTAGCATCGTAGCCTTACTCATATAGATATTATAACTCTCTTTTGAGGATATAGTTAGAGATAATTTAATTTATATGGATATTAATATAGATAGAATAAGGCTATAGTGCTATGGGTTGCATAGAGGGCTACGATGCTACGGCTCAATATTCGAGTTTTCAAAATCCTAACGGTCGATCTGAACCGTTCATCTTATTCTCCATATTAATATGTGTTTGGAGACCAAATTTTACATTTTTTGGGAATTTTTTACTATTTTTTTAGATAGGTAAAAAATTTGGTCTCCAAACACATATTAATATGGAGAAGAAGATGAACAGTTCGAATCGACTGTTAGAATTTTGAAAAGTCGAATATTGAGCCGTAGCATCGTGGCCTTACTCATATAGATATTATAACTCTCTTTTGAGGATATAGTTAGAGATAATTTAATTTATATGGATATTAATATAGATATTATAACTCTCTAATGCTGAGGCTGAGAGTACATTTTCAAAGATTCTAACAATAACCAAATATGTATGACTACAAATGTTGAAAAATGCAATTACATATAATACACATGCTAGCTTATTGATAATTTTAGCTGTAAATTATTTTGGAGTGCCGCTAGTACGATACAGTGTTGTAAAAAAATTTCAGATTGATTAATCGGCCGATTAGTTGTTGGCGATGACCAAACCGTTATATATCTTTTCCACTAATTAATAAATTATTTTTGATTATGGTTGATTATTCCCGATTATTTCTTATTAATTGCTAGGCGGTACCATGTTCGTTCGATGAGCGCATACTGTTATTTACAACACTGGACCATCTAATGCAATGAGATAGGCTTCAGAAGACAAATCCAAATCGTTCAAACCTATTGAAAGATTCTGGACCATCTAATGCAATGATTTTGTACCTATCTTAAAAAATAGTAAAAAAAGCTTCAAAAAATATAAAATTTGGTCTCCGAGTACAAGTTAATATGAAGATCATGTTAAGCTGTTCTAATCGACTGTTTGGACTTTGAAAATAGAAAAAAAAAAAAAAACGTTAAATACGAATGGAGCATAAAATGACAAAACTAACAGTAAATTTTAACCCTCTTAATTAATAAAATAAATATGTAAAGGATACAAAAGGTATTAACGTACGGATGCTTATTATTTTAATAAATACTTGTCTTGCAAAAAATGATGTTGTGATAATAAACATTCGTTTTCAGTTAGAATAATTATATGAATTCCTCCACTCCCATCCTCTCATTATTCTCTCATCTCTTAAACAGATTTTAGAGGTGATTTTTTTTCTTTTTTCAATATTATCCACATTTCTCACAATCTATGAAGAATTTTGTGAATCTAAAATCACGAACGTATTCTACGCAATTTTATCTTTCAAATGATACCCATGATGATATATTTTCGGGCTCATCGTCACACAAGTGTTTATACCTCATTGAACAAGTATTTATACCTATACTTGTAAGTATTTATCCCCAATCGTAAACCCCACATCTCCGCATCTCTCCATCATCCCCCTATCTCTTAAATATATTTTAACTTCCATAAACTAACTTAACTAACTAGTTTAATTAAATTTATTTAAAACACTGTGGTCTTCCAAGTTTAATTAAATTCATAGGTATAAATACTTGGAAGATAATAAATTAGGAAGCTGATAATTGTACCCCAAACAAAGTACCCGTCCGCGCCCCCAATCTTCTAGAATGTCGGCGACAAAAAAATCAGATTTTACTTCATACAGCGCAATAACAGTACCAATCTTTATTTATTGTATAAAATTTCGCTGCATGAAGAGAAAAACGCTCTGTTAAAAAAATTTAACAAAAGCACAACCAAATGCAGCGAAACAATCATATAATTTAAACATATAAAGAAAAGCGTTTAATCAACTACATTCAAGTGTTTAACTTTCATTGTAAATGAGTTAAATTTTCATTCTTTTAAAACAAAAATGAATCCCCAAATTCGTCCCCGAGCAAAAATTTACATCTCTAAATTTGAACCAATCTCCAAGCGCGTCCCCGAGCACAAAATTTACAACTCTAAATTTGTACTAATCCCCGAGGGTGTCCCCCAGCACATTTTTTTTCATTTGTGCAGAATGTGCCAGGAACAGTACATGTGAACAAGTAAAGCATGTAAACCAATATGTACTGGCAAGCAAACAACATAAACAAAGCATTGAAAATTCTCTGATTAATATCAATACCTGTGAATTGTTTCAGGTTCTAAGATATGCCTAACACCAAGATCAATACTTGTGAACAAGTATCAATAAGAAGTCTGCAATTTTGTACAGAAGTTTGCATCAAGAAGAATGTTATCGGATTTTGACAATTCCATTTCCTATATATATATTTCTAGAAATATGAACAAAAAAGAAAGAAAATTGGAATACAAAGGAAAAAAGAAATAATGTACCTCCAAATAATGGATTCAATATAAGAAATGTCAAAGGCACGAAGAGGATGGAGTCAGTTTTGTAAGCCAAAAAGAAATGCAGACTTGTATACAAATGTGTCAGGAATAGTACATGTGAACAAGTATGTAAACCAATATGTACTGGCAAGCAAACAATATAAACAAAGCATTGAAAATTTGTGCATATGAACATGTGTTTACAAACACATTTTAAAGCATATAAACATGTGTTTACAAATATTAAAAAATCTGTGTTTACAAACACATTTTAAAGCATATAAACATGTGTTTACAAACATTAAAAAATCTTCATTTAATAGATTAATTGTTCAAAATGAAGACTATTTTTTTAGTTATTAAATATCAAAAGTTGTTAATTTGCATAATTAAAATTAACATGTGCATATAAACATGTGTTTACAAACACATTTTAAAGCATATAAACTTGTGTTTACAAACATTGAAAAATATGTGTTTACAAACATATAAACCTGTGTTTACAAACATATAAACCTGTGTTTACAAACACATTTTAAAGCTTTTTTTTCAAACACATTTTAAAGCATATAAACCTCTATTTACAAACATTGAAAAATCTTCATTTAATAGATTAATTGTTCAAAATAAAGACTATTTTTTTAGTTATTAAATATCAAAAGCTGTTAATTTGCATAATTAAAATTAGAACAAATCCCCCACTGCCTCCCCGAGCTAACTGGGTTTAAATTGTACTTTAAAGTACGTTCAAGTACTTATAACTAGTTTAACTAGTTAAAATACTTAAGTAGTTAATTAATGATTACAAGATTGTTAACAAGCTAGGGGACTAGCTCGGGGATTAGTGATTACAACTCCTCCAAACAGACTGTCTACGAAATTAAAACGTAGGACAAAACCATGCAAAGCTAACATTTAAAACAATCAACATAAAATAGTGATTCTTTAATTAATGGCAAATTAACAAATTTCCGTTATTAGCGGATGGTTAAACCCAGTTAAACCAGTTCGGGGACAAGCTCGGGTTTGATGGCTCGGGGTACCATAACATTTCTCAATAAATTAATACTTGCAAACTAAGATATTAATACTTGCATGTCTAACTTGATATGACTATATGGGGGAGACTACTCAAACTACATGGGGAGAATAATCATACACGTTTTTAGAGGTGGATTTTTTTTTCAATGTCGTCCACATTTCTCACGATCTATGAGGAATTTTACAAATCTAAAACCACGAACGTATTCTACGCTATTTTATCTTTCAAATGAGATTCATGATGACATATTTTTAGGCTCATCACCACACAAGAATTTATATCTCATCGTGCAAGTATTTATACATATACTTATAAGTATTTATCCCCAATCGCGGACCCTGCATCTCCACATCAACCTTCCCTAATCGTTCCTGCGTCAATCTTTCTCTAACAAAAATAGTTGACCACATAGGTATAAATACTTGTAATACTTGATATTAATATTTTTAAATGTCAACAGTGTCATATGTGAAAAATATTAGGTATAAATACTTGTGTGACGACGAGCTCGAAAGTATGTCATCATGGATCTCATTTGAAAGATAAAATTGCGTAGAAGACGTTCGTGGTTTTAGATTCGCAAAATTCTTTGTAAATCGTGAGAAATATAGACGAAATTGAATAAATAAAATTGGAGGAATAATAGAAGAATGAGAGTGGGGTGGACAATTATCCCCTTTCAGTTAATTACCCTGAATTTGAGAATCAAATCTAATGTGGTTAATGTGGTTAATTTTAGATGGAAGAGATTCAATATCTAGTACAAATTACTGGAGTTGATAAAAAAAAAAATTATGATTCTTTCTCACGTTAAATAATAATTAATTGCTCCATATCGGCTCTGAGTTTGTTAATTAAGAAAAATAGTCTTGAGAAAATCCAAATCCTCTATGCTTTTCTATGGCCATTTTTATTAATACTCTTAACAAAAAACTTAATTTTAAAAATGTCATTTTGTACCGTTTTTTTTTTTCAAAACTACCCGGACCGCCAAGCCCACGGGCGGCCCAAAAATCAAACCAAACTGTCCGTGGCTGGGGCGCTCTTTTTTTTTAGAGATCTTAGTATTTTGATTTAAATAATTTTGTGAAGAAAAAGTTTTCTTGTTTAGAGTGTATGTCAAAAAATAAAACATTTGATATATTTATGAAGTGATGTCGTAACTCTTTATAACTATGATTTTTTATTTTTTTGATGAACTTTGATTTTATTTGTCAGTTGGATATTACAAGTCTTTTATATAACACTAATTAAGGACTTGGCCTTTATTCAAAAAATTTCAAGTTCTGACAGCTTGTTGTTGATCTTCTCTTTTTCCAATTTTTATAATATATGTAACATATATACATATACATATACATACATACATACATACATACATACATACATACATACATACATACATACATACATACATACATACATACATACATACATACATACATACATACATACATACATACATACATACATACATACATACATACATACATACATACATACATACATACATACATACATACATACATACATACATACATACATACATACATACATACATACATACATACATACATACATACATACATACATACATACATACATACATACATACATACATACATACATACATACATACATACATACATACATACATACATACATACATACATACATACATACATACATACATACATACATACATATACACATATACACATATACATATACACATATACATATACACATATACATATACACATACACATATACACATACACATATACATATATACATACTCGAAGTCCAAATAGCCGATCTAAACCGTTAGATGTTTAATCTATATTAAAATGTGCTTGGAGACCAAATTTTACATTTTTTTGAATTTTTTTACTATTTATTAAGATGGTTTGAAAATCACTGTTTTTTAATGCCTACCGTCGAACAAAAAGGTCAAATTTGCAGTTTAGTCCCTGTATCAATCCATACTTGCTGATTTACCAGCAAAGGTCAAATTTGATATTTTTTTTAGTGCATTGCACTATACCAGTGGCCTTTGCTTAGTACTTGGCTGCTGAGTTTGGACTTGATACCATACCAGATGTCAGTTTAGGATACTTTGTGCATGGACAGAGATCTAATTTGATGTTTGAACATATTTTAGTAGCTCTAAACTATTGTTTTAGTACCATAAATAAAGAGAAGAAGATCAACAAGCTATCAGAGCTTGAAAATTTTTGAATAAATGCCAAGTCCTTAATTAGTGTTATATTTAGACTTGTGATATCCAACTGACAAATAAAATCAAAGTTCACCAAAAAAATAAAAAATAAAAAATCATAGTTATAAAGAGTTACGACATCACTTCATAAATATATCAAATGTTTTATTTTTTGGCATACACTCTAAACAATAAAACTTTTTCTTCACAAAATTATTTAAACCAAAATACTAAGATCTCTAAAAATAAAAAAAATAATAAAAAAGCGGACCGCCCGTCCTGGTATGGAGCGCTCCAGCCACGGGCAGTTTGGTTGGATTTTTGGGCTGCCCATGGGCCTGGCGGTCGGGGTAGTTTTGAAAAAAACGGTACAAAATGGCATTTTTAAAATTAAATTTTTTGTTAAGGGTATTAATAAAAATGACCGGTTTTTCTATGTTCCGGTCAAATTTTGCATGTTTGAATTTTGTTTTATTGCTTATTGTGCCACATGAAAAACATATTCCTGTCCCCTTCAAGAAAAAGAAGTATAATATATAACCTTTTCCTGTGGTCAAAACCCGCAACTAGTTATGTCAAAAAAAAAAAGGGGTAACTGAAAATATATATGATCCAAAGTAGTATTTGATGACGCAAGTGGTGACGTGGCATGTTGATTTTGAAACCTTCAAGACCCCGTGTTCCATGTTTCATACCGTTGCATTAGAATTGATGACGATTTCTCTCTCGATTTCACTCAAACAGTTTATCTCCATTCCTTTCATCTAAATCTCAGGATTGGTATATTTTAAGTGCACAAGGTCACCTGTTCTATTTAACTGAAGAAGGTCAAATATTAAAAGTTAACAATTCCATTTTGAGTACATTATCAGGAAAATTATCGTGGTGGAGAAAAAAAAAGAATAAATATTTTTATCCCCTAATCTATTTCCCCCATTCATCCCCCAGTCAATAACTACTTGTGGGGACCATTAACTAACTGCACTTCATTAATTACTTGGGGGACCACCTAATATTTGATAGATTTTATAATTGACGTGTGCAAATCTGAATACCTATGCACGCAAGTGTTAATATATAATACATCAAGTATTCATATCTAAGATATTAAGTACTTCAAAAAAAAATCTGGACACATTGCACACACATCTTTTACATGTTTTTAGAGTTGGATTTTTTTTCCGTTCAATCTCTTCAATATTTCTGACGATATGTGAGAAAAATTGCAAATCTAAAATCATGGACGTCTTCTACGTAATTTTCTCTTTCAAATGAGATCCATGATAACGTACTTTCGGGTTGTCCGTCGTGCAAGTATTCATATCTTGTCATGCAAGTATTCATATCTTGTCGAGCAAGTATTCATACATCATCGTTCAAGTATTCATATCTTGTAACGCATGTGTATATAATTCATGTCTGAAGTGTTTGTACCTAACATATTTTATCAATTTTTTTCTATATGATACAAGATGACGTTTGAAAAATATTAATATTAAGTAGTGCAAGTATTTATACCTTGTCATGCAAGTATTCATACCTTGTCATGCAAATGTTAATAGTTTATGTATCAAGCGTTTTATCTAAAATGAATACTTACACGACAAGGTATTCACGACGATGTATGAATACTTGCATTACTAGATATAAATGCTTTTACGACGAGGTATGAATACTTTCACGAAGGACAGCTCGAAAATATGTCATCATGGATCTCATTTGAAAGAAAAAATTATGTAGAAGATGTCTATGGTTTTAGATTTGCAAATTTCCTCACAGATCGTCAGAAATATTGATGAGATTGAACGGAGAAAAAAAAAACCAACTCTAAAAACGTGTAAAAGATGTGTGTGATGTCCAGTTTTTTTTTCGAACTACTTAGTATCGTAGGTATGAATACTTGATATATTATATATTAACACTTGCGCGCATATGTATCCATATTTGCACGCGTCAGTTATAAAATCTATCAAATATTAGATGGTCTCCAAGTAATTAATGAAGTGCAGTTAGTTAATGATCCCCACAAGTAGTTATTGACTGGGGGATAAATGGGGGAAATTGACTAGGGGATAGTTAGTTGATCCCAAAAAAAAAAATATTGAATCGGATTTAAATTCAATAATTAATTGGATATTCGATAATAAATAATATTTTTGACTCATACTTTCTAACGTTCTAACTTGTAATTTATGATGCTCTAACTTAGAGCATCTTCAATCCAGCAATTGAAATTAATTGCTAAATAACAATTATGAAAATTTTAGAAATTAAGCAATCCACTCCTATATTAGTACAATCAACCAAATAATTGAGAATTAAACACTTGGCCAATAATAATTAAATATTTGGCCAACTCATCTTTAGAAAAGGATTTCTTATTAAGCTGCTAAATAAGCAATAGCCATACAACCCAGTAATTACAAAAATAATTGACACATCAGCATAAGCAATCCATAAGCAATCACTGTTGGAGATGCTCTTAATTCTAATTATCAATCATAATTTAAGAAATTTATTTTAATTTTAACACTAAATTTAACCTGAATTACAAATCAAACATCCAGAGGAACAAAATAAAATTCAGGAAGGAGCAAAGTCGATCAGGACTGATATTCACCACTAAAACTCAAAATCCAGGGGGGCAGCTGCTCCCCCCCCCCCCCCCCCCCCCCGACCATGTAGATCCGCCCCTGGACTTCTTCACGAATTAGATGTGATAAACTGGAGATCACTTTGACGAATCACTTCACTATTTATGTCAGAGTCGCGTTCGGACACTCACCCGAAACCCCAGTCGAGTCAAGAACAAGTCTCTGAGGTACAAGTCCCACCACAAACAGAGGAGAACCACAATTGGTTTCGGCAATGTTTTGATTTAATGTTAGAGTGAGTCTATGGTATATGCATAGTACGAATTGGTTTATAATATGATTCTTTGTTTTCAAAATTCTAATGGTCAATCCGTATTGTTCAACATGATTCTTATATAAATATGTAATTATATATCATGTTTTATATTTTTTAGAATTTTTTTAATATTTCTTAAGATAGATAAAAAAAACTATTGTTTTTGAATGGTTCAGAATTTTCAGATTAAGTAATTCTTAAAAAATAGTAAAGAATTTATAAAAGATATAAATTTTGGTATGTAAATACATATTTATATGAAAATCATGTTAAATGATTCGAATCAATTGTTAAATTTTAAAAATAAAAATATTAATTTGTATTAACTTGAATATATAACATCTTGTAATACAATATCTCATTATTAATTTGTTGTTTTATGAATTAGGCTTCCTAACTAATAATCATAAAGTTTTTATAAAGTAAAATATAAAATCACATAATTAAATAAGTTTCCGACAAATGATTAATTTGCAAATAATATTAAACATGTATACATTCACTATTTATTTCAAACTCAAATCATGTAATATATGTGAAATTTGAAACTTAAAATTGAATATTTAATCAGGTTAATATGATTCAGCAAAAATACATGAAACAAATTTTAGCGATTTGGTATTTATTTATTTTATTTTAATTGAAGCTATATTTTGTATACGATTTTTAAATTGTGTCTAGAACTGTACCATGCTCATTTTTTCAGAAAGTTTTAAAAATCAAAAGAGTGTCTCAAAAAACTTAATTTTAAAAATGCCATTTTGTATCGTTTTTTTTCAAAACTACCCCGACTGCCAGGCCCACGGGCAGCCCAAAAATCCAACCAAACTGCCCGTGGCTGGGGCACTCCATACCACTAGCGGACCGCCCGTGAGACGGGCGATTCGCTTTTTTTTTTTTTTTTTAGAGATCTTAGTATTTTGATTTAAATAATTTTGTGAAGAAAAAAGTTTTCTTATTTAGAGTGTATGCCAAAAAATAAAACATTTGATATATTTACGAAGTGATGTCGTAACTCTTTATAACTTTGATTTTTTTTTTTTGGTGAACTTTGATTTTATTTGTCAGTTGGATATCACAAGTCTAAATATAACACTAATTAAGGACTTGGCCTTTATTCAAAAAATATCAAACTCTGACAGCTTGTTGATCTTCTTATCTTTGTTTATGGTACTAAAACAGTAGTGTAGAGCTACTAAAATATGTTCAAACATTAACTTAGATCTCTGTCCATGCACAAAGTATCCTAGACTGACCTCTGGTATGGTATCAAGTCCAAACTCAGCAGCCAAGCACTAGGCAAAAGCCACTGGTATAGTGCAATGCACTAAAAATATCAAATTTGACCTTTGCTGGTAAATCAGCAAGTCTGGACTGATATAGGGACCAAACTGAAAAAGTGATTACACCAGCATGTAGAGCATTCAAAAATACACAGAATTGATATAAATTTCAACTTATTTGGATTTTTCTACAGTTAGTTATGAATTTTCAAAGTTTAATTTTTAAAAAAACTTTAAACAGCTATAACTTCGGCTAGGAAACTCGGATTTACGCGTATGAGCACTTTTCGGAAAGGGGAGGACGAGACGGATCAGTTTTGCCTAGGTGGTACATCGGGCATCGTCATATTGGAAGCATCAGAATTTCAAAAAAATGTCGTTTAGGGCCTCAAAAATTCAGTTTAAGTTTTCGTTTGACGGTAGACATTAAAAAACAACGATTTTCAAACCATCTTAATAAATAGTAAAAAAATTCAAAAAAATGTAAAATTTGGTTTCCAAGCACATTTTAATATAGATTAAACATCTAACTGTTTGGATCGGTTATTTGGACTTCAAAACTAGAGATATGAGCGCAAATTAAAACTATATGTATATGTGTATATGTATATGTATATGTACCGATTTTTTTATTTATATCAAAAAATTAAATCAAATTACAAAAACTAACCGAAGTATCGTTGAATTTCGATTTCTACCCAATCCGGTTATCCAACAACCGAACTCAAGAAATATAACCGGTTATTGGATAACCGGAAAGTTATGTTTTTTTTTTTTTTTTTTTTAAAGAAAACCCGGTTAATAACTAACCGGAAAGTAAGTTTTTTTTTTTTTTTTTTGAAAACCAGAAATTTCGAATTTTTTTTATTTTTTATATTAAAATATTAGAAATGTTGATTATATTTCTTTAAAAATAGATGAAATACAATATAATTTGATTTATTAGAAAGACTGCAACAAATAACCCGGATTAATATTTTTCAGGCCGGATTTTTCGCGGCTGTAAGAAAAATTAATATATTTCTTTATGTGCTATTGGAAAAAAATAAAAATGCTTAGATTCTGAGTTATTGATTCCGGTTCAAAAGTCACTTCTAGGTAATCTAGAAAATATTGTGATCCATCTAGTAAATTTAATTAATAAAAAGTTGTTTCTATTTTTGAAAAAAATAAAAACTTTAATTTATTTAATAATTGTTTTTCAAAAAGAATTATCGAAATAGAAACAACTTTTTATTAATTAAATTTATTAGATGGATCACAATATTTTCTATATTACCTAGAAGTGACTTTTGAACCGGAATCAATAACTCAGAATCTAAGCATTTTTATTTTTTTCCAATAGCACATAAAGAAATATATTAATTTTTCTTACAGCCGCGAAAAATCCGGCCTGAAAAATATTAATCCGGGTTATTTGTTGCAGTCTTTCTAATAAATCAAATTATATTGTATTTCATCTATTTTTAAAGAAATATAATCAACATTTCTAATATTTTAATATAAAAAATAAAAAAAATTCGAAATTTCTGGTTTTAAAAAAAAAAAAAAAAAAAACATAACTTTCCGGTTATCCAATAACCGGTTATATTTCTTGAGTTCGGTTGTTGGATAACCGGACATTTATCCCAAATCCGGTTATTGGATAACCGGATTGGGTAGAAATCGAAATTCAATGATACTTCGGTTATTTTTTGTAATTTGATTTAATTTTTGGATATAAATAAAAAAATCGGTTTAGAGTGTATGCCAAAAAATAAAATATTTGATATATTTACGAAGTAATGTCGTAAATTTTTATAACTTTGATTTTTTTTTTTTGGTGAACTTTGATTTTATTTGTCAGTTGAATATCATAAGTCTAAATATAACACTAATTAAAGACTTGGCCTTTATTCTGGTTTTTATAATATATGTATAATATGAGGAGGGTTCAAATGCACCCAAATTTTTGTGCACCCAAATGCACCCTATCTTTCAAATCATTTTTCTCCATTTTCAAAGTCCGAATAATTAATCCGAACTGTTAGATGCGATATATATATTAAGATGTGCTTGGAGACAAAATTTTATATTTTTTGGAATTTTTTTACTATTTATTAAGCCACTTTGAAAATCACTGATTTTACATTTTCTGGACCATTGGATCAGCGATTTTTCAAAGTGGCTTAATAAATAGTAAAAAAATTCCAAAAAATATAAAATTTGGTCTCCAAGCATATCTTAATATATATATCACATCTAACGGTTCGGATTGACTATTAGGACTTTAAAAATGGAGAAAAAGGATAGGGTGCATTTGGGTGCACAAAAATTTGGATGCATTTGAACCCTCCTCGTATAATATATACATGAGGAGGGATCAAGTTACAACAATTTTTGAGTTACAACAAGTTACAACAAGCATTTTCTACATTTTCAAAGTCCAAATCGTTGATCCAAACCGTTAGATGTGATCTCTACAATAAAATGTGCTTGGAGACCAAATTTTGCATTTTTTAGATTTTTTTTACTATTTATTAAGATGGGTACAAAAACTAGTCAAATTCATACCATTGAATTTTGTACCCATCTTAATAAATAGTAAAAACAATTCAAAAAATGTAAAATTTGGTCTCCAAGCACATTTTATTGTAGAGATCACATCTAACGGTTTGGATCGACGATTTGGACTTTAAAAATGTAAAAAATGCTTGTTGTAACTCAAAAATTGTTGTAACTTGATCCATCCTCTATATACATATACATATACATATACATATACATATACATATACATATACATATACATATACATATACATATACATATACATATACATATACATATACATATACATATACATATACATATACATATACATATACATATACATATACATATACATATACATATATACATATACTCGATTTTTTTATTTATATCCAAAAATTAAATCAAATTACAAAAAATAACCGAAGTATCGTTGAATTTCGATTTCTACCCAATCCGGTTATCCAATAACCGGATTTGGGATAAATGTCCGGTTATCCAACAACCGAACTCAAGAAATATAACCGGTTATTGGATAACCGGAAAGTTATGTTTTTTTGTTTTTTTTTTTTTTTTGAAAACCAGAAATTTCGAATTTTTTTTATTTTTTATATTAAAATATTAGAAATGTTGATTATATTTCTTTAAAAATAGATGAAATACAATATAATTTGATTTATTAGAAAGACTGCAACAAATAACCCGGATTAATATTTTTCAGGCCGGATTTTTCGCGGCTGTAAGAAAAATTAATATATTTCTTTATGTGCTATTGGAAAAAAATAAAAATGCTTAGATTCTGAGTTATTGATTCCGGTTCAAAAGTCACTTCTAGGTAATATAGAAAATATTGTGATCCATCTAATAAATTTAATTAATAAAAAGTTGTTTCTATTTCGATAATTCTTTTTGAAAAACAATTATTAAATAAATTAAAGTTTTTATTTTTTTCAAAAATAGAAACAACTTTTTATTAATTAAATTTACTAGATGGATCACAATATTTTCTAGATTACCTAGAAGTGACTTTTGAACCGGAATCAATAACTCAGAATCTAAGCATTTTTATTTTTTTCCAATAGCACATAAAGAAATATATTAATTTTTCTTACAGCCGCGAAAAATCCGGCCTGAAAAATATTAATCCGGATTATTTGTTGCAGTCTTTCTAATAAATCAAATTATATTGTATTTCATCTATTTTTAAAGAAATATAATCAACATTTCTAATATTTTAATATAAAAAATAAAAAAAATTCGAAATTTCCGGTTTTCAAAAAAAAAAAAAAAAAAAAAAAACTTACTTTCCGGTTAGTTATTAACCGGGTTTTCTTTAAAAAAAAAAAAAAAAAAAAACATAACTTTCCGGTTATCCAATAACCGGTTATATTTCTTGAGTTCGGTTGTTGGATAACCGGACATTTATCCCAAATCCGGTTATTGGATAACCGGATTGGGTAGAAATCGAAATTCAACTATACTTCGGTTAGTTTTTGTAATTTGATTTAATTTTTGAATATAAATAAAAAAATCGGCACTCTAAATAAGAAAACTTTTTTTTGACAAAATTATTCAAATCAAAATACTAAGATCTCTAAAAAAAATAGAGAACCGTCCGTCCCACGGGCGGTCCGCTAGTGTTTTGGGCTACCCGTGGACCTGGCAGTTGGGGCATTTTTTAAAAAAAAATTCAATGTAGGGTTATTTTTAAAATCAAGTTTTTTTTAAGGATATTAATAAAAATGGCCGCACATAGACCTGTCCTAGAGTGACACATGTTCATACTTGTGCTACATAGTCTATAATTAAGTTATTTACCATATTATGGTCACTAATTAAAAGTTAAGACTAAGACTTCTTTGAAGTCAATATTATTAATTTATCATTAGAACTACTAGTTTGATTTCATTTATATTTCTCTTAATTGTATCTTCTAGTCAGACAGGGGCGGAATGGTAAATTAAAATAGGAGGGACGAATGACCTAAATGTAGTGTAATTTTATTCTACCTGAGACTGGAAAATATTAGCACTTGTAAAAAATTATAAAATATGAAGGGAAAATTGATAGTTTCTATTTGTAAGAGACGACTATATCCTTTGATTTTTTTTTTTTTAATTTCTATAAAGAAATAAATAATCTATGTTGATCTATTTAGAGACAAAGCAGAGATGGATGGTATGGGAGGGGTCCGACCTTTATTTTTTTATGAGAAAAGGAAGATGTACGGTATGGGAGGAGGGGTCCGACTTTTATTTTTTAAAACTTCCGAATTTTTTTTTTTCCTTTAAAGTTTATAAGGTAAGGCTACGGTGCTATGGGTTGCATAGAGAGTTACGGTGTTACGGTTCAATATTCGAGTTTTCAAAATTCTAACAGTCGATTTGAACCGTTCATCTTGTTCTCCATATTAATATGATATTTAGATCAGGTGATTTTCTACCTATCTAAATAAATAGTAAAAAATTTCCAAAAAATGTAAAATTTGGTCTCCAAACACATATTAATATAAAAAACAAGATGAACAGTTCGGATCGACTGTTATAATTTTGAAAACTCGAATATTGAGCCGTAGCACCATAGCCCTCTATGCAATCCATAGCACCGTAGCCTTACCCAAGTTTATAATATCATATTTATCCTTTTAAATGGTAAGAAGTCACAAATTTATCATATTCTTTTATCTAGTTATTTATGAAGCATACACAGTGACATTTAGATATATAATTATGTATGAGTCAAAAGTAAGAAAATGAACTATTTACTCTCACAACCAGCCAATTAGAAGACCGAACAATTTTCTTAAACATATGACATAATTTTTATTTTCTTTAATAAAGGATAAAATAAATATTATATAAATTATTGAGTTTTAACATAAAATGTAATAAATTGGATAAATTTGTAAGTTTTTAAAATTAAAAGGATAAATATGATATTATAAACTTTAGACAAATAATACGTATATTTAAATCTTTTGAAAGATATACATGAAATTCTCCTTATTTTTTAAGAAAAAGAAAAAAAAAACTCTCCACGCAACTCAATTATTTTTATGCCTCAAATTAGTGCAAAAATGTACGTTTTCTTTATGTTCATTCTTTTACCTTTCTTTCCTGGAACGTATTTTATATCGATTATACCTCTTTTTCAATTTTAAAAAAATAGATTCCCTTGGTGTCCAATCATGTTTAATCATATTTTTATTTAGAATGATACAAGTATAATAATGGAGGGCTACCTTGATATAATTGTAGCATAGATTGGTACAATAATAATTATAAATTTTATTTCTTCAGATTGAACGTCAATTTAAATAGCGCAGCATGATATTCACACTTAAAATAAAGCAGATTAAGACATATGGTTTTGTCGGAATATGTATTTTGTGTTGATTCCAAAGAAGAATGTGTGGTTATCCAAAATTTAAAAGGACTAGATTCAAATACATTCCTCAATTGCTAATGGCTTTTCTATTCACCATTCACTATTTCAATCATGTTTAATCGTGTTTTTATTTAGAATGATACAAGTATAATAATTGAGGGCTGACTTGATATAATTGTAGCATAGATTGGTACAATAATAATTATAAAATTTATTTCTTCATATTGAACGTCAATTTAAATTGCGCAGCATGATTCATACTCACACTTAAAATAAAGCAGATTAAGAAAGATGATTTTGCTGGAATGTGAATTGCGTGTTGATTCCAGAGAAGAATGTGTGGTTATCCAAAGTTTAAAAGGACTAGATTCAAATATATGGATTACATTAGTAACCATACCATTTAAAAGATAAGAAAGATTGCTCAATGATTTTGTATTATATAATTTACTCCCCTTTCTTTCTCTGTCTTAATTTTGTTGTATTCCAGAATGATAGAGAGCTCAATGATTTTGTGCTGGCATTTACTGACGCATTTGTATCTAGTATAGAGCTCAATGAAAAATTTGTATTTTTATTTTTGGTTGTTATAAATGTTCACCTAGTAGACTAAGATTGTGCTTCACAAGCACAGCGCAGAGAGGAAGAGCCCGATTGCAGTTCTTCTTGCTACAGTAAACTCTACATTCCGATTTGGGGTTACAAATTTTAGAACTTTGCACAACGGCTTTCCCTCGTTAAGTAACGCGTTCCTCTCCTCTCCTTTCCGATTACCTTCTTCTGGAGCAGAGTCACAATATGAGCAGACCGTGTTCTTCTCATCTTTCCCTTCGTTGCCGTTCCTTTCCTTTAATAAAAAGATTTCTATCCATCTCTAGAGCACGGCCTAAAAGTATTGATGCATACAAAAAATTGCAAAATTATTTTTTTGGAAACTTTGACAGAGGCAATTTTTTTTTTTTATAAAATTCAGTAGTCAAATTTTCAATATACAAGGGGCTTAATATTACCATCCGCTCCTGCGAAATTAGGAAAAAAATTAATAATCATTGCATCAGACCCAATTAATATCCAGTATTTCAGGTTTACTGGAGACGATTTGAACTCTTATTCTTCAATCTAGAACTGCAAGTTTCGGCCGTCTTGGATCCTCTTATCTCGTCACTCGTCCCCTCAAAATATCGCAAGAAATAGCCGTTGGAGAGTTCATACGGGGCCGGTGGGCCCACATCCTATCTATTATAACTTTATAAGCAATCGTCTTTTTCATACAGTACTATGATTATTACTTATTCCCTGCTTTTCCTTCTTTCTTACAAAGCGTGTCGGATTGAATTTTCTTATCTTATGCAGAGCAGCTTTCATTCACAATTGATGACTACAAGTCTACAACTCAAAAAAAAATTTGTGAGAAAGACAAACAACTATATTTGTTAATTTAAAAGTTAACACAACAATATCACGAGTCGTAGCTTTCGGTCTCTTGATTTCTCTGGTTGTTTGATTAATTTCCTCACCAAACAACCGAATGTGTATCCTCTGCATTAACTTATAAGGGAATTTTTTTTAGTAAATGAATCTCAATCAATTAATTTTAAATGGAACTAATTCAGTTTCTATCTATAACATAGAATATAGATTAAATGATTAATATGCATTAACTCAAAAAAAAAAAATTTGAGTTAATGCAGGATACGAATTCCCAAACAAACGGCTTTCTATTCTCACCTACACCATTATATTCTTGCTTGCTTGATCACAGCTCACCAACATATCATGTACCGAAATTTTTAAATATACCATTATTCAAAAAATAATAAATTAAAACATCATTTTTCTGTGGAAATTATAAAAATGACATGACCGCATCCCCTAGAAACGGCTACCTTTTAAGTAGCCGCATCTAGGAAAAGCGGGCAGAATTTTGGACCGCTTCTACAGGATGCGGCCATGGCCACTTCTAGGGGCTGCGGCCACCCAATTATTATTTTTTTCAGAATGTATTTTTTTATTTTTGTTTTGATTTATTGTGTTTTTGGTTTTGATTTATTTTTTTTTTGTTGTTTTAAAAATAGTTGTAATTGTTTTTTTGTCTCTTATTTTGAAAATATTTTACTTTTGTCGAAAGAAATTAACATGTCGTTACATTTAAATTTTACTATGACGCCAAAATGATAAAAGATAAAAGCGGAATAGTACGATAAATAAACTGTATCTGAAAAAAAAAGAATCTTAATATAACAAATAACAGTATCTGAAATCACTATAGTAAAAAAAAATGAATACTACAATCTAATAGTCAGAAGGAGTGAATGACTGCCTTGCCCTCCTAGTCCTCATACTCCGAATCAAAACTGCAATTGGTGTATGATCATCCATAGAATCATTTGAGTTATCGGGCGACTGCTGGTCCTCTGCCTGAGCATCCTGAATCTCAATGTCGGTCGACTGCTGGAATCAGGGAACAGCTTGCAAGTGATCATCTCCATAATGTATGCACGCAGGTGCTGATCAATGGTGGTCTGTTATTTATTCTAATTAGAACATTTTTTAGATAGAAGAAAACTTAAATTTTTCATAAATAAATAAGATAAAATTTATATACCTGAGAGGGATGGCTACTAGGAGTTGGATACTCCTTGAAGACGGCGCTCAGCTTAGCAAAGCTGATGATACGGGGGGAGATCCGTGTCTTTGTTGCGCCTCTTTTCTTCTCTTTCTGTAGTTGTGGATGCGGTACCCCTAACAAATCCTGGCACAAGGACCTGAAATCCCCGTACTCGACGCCCGTCACAGGCTCCCCGACAATAGTCATGCCCCACAGACAGCTGACATCCTGTAGGGTGACTGTCATCTCAGCGTGGGGGAGATGGAATGAGTGGGTCTCGGGACGCCATCGCTCAATGAGGCCAGAGCACAATCCCTCGTCAGCATTCTCCTCGGCCATCTGGGATAGCTGATATAATCCCATGGCACGCAATGTCCTAGCATAGGTCGTCTAGTACTTAAGCCACGTTTTGTTGTGGCGTACCGTAACTGCATCTAGTCTCTAAATTTTTAAAAATGTCAGAGCATTCATATAAATATAAATTGCAATAAAATTATAATTTTATTAATAATATAAAACTTACCCCAGTGGCAGCCTCGAAGATACGGTGCTCCGCGTTCGGGTACCAGAGAAAGTCTGACACCCGATCAGTACAGTACCGGATACCGGGCACCACAGATGTCAACGCCTCATCGACGTACTGTGACATCTCAATAGGAGTAGGTATAGGGGCTGCACCTCGACTGGAAGAAGGCATATCTCTCATAGATGCCATGTTGTATTTTATATTTTGGTTTTATTAGAATTTACAATTATTTTGGTCAATGACTAATTATTTCGGTCCATAACTAATTATTTTGGTCAATAACTAATTTTTTGGACAATTACTAATTTTTTGGACAATTACTAATTATTTTGGTCCATGACTAATTATTTTGGTCAATAACTAGGTTTGATACATATCTAAACCCTAAATTCTAAACCCTACTCCTAATTCTACACCTGCTCCTACTCTTATTTCTAATCTAAACTAAAAATTGAAATTAGAAAAGAAGAAGAAAATTACCTGATTCGAAGGGATTGAGAACCAAATGGAATTGTGACCAAAAATGAAACCAGCGGCCACTATTTATAGGCCTGAGGGGTGGCCGCATCCCCTAGAAGCGACCATGGCCGCAGCCCATAAAGGCGGCCCAAAATAGTTGCCGATTTCTGTAGATGCGGCCACCAAAACAGTGGCCGCTTCTAGGGGATGCGGCCATATTATTTTTATAATTTCCACAGAAAAATAGTGTTTTAGTTTATTATTTTTTGAATAATAGTATATTTAAAAATTTCGATATCATGTACGTTCTTATATACACTTCTATCTCAAATTCTCAATCTCTCTCTTTGTTTTTTTTTTTTTTTTCAAAATTGACCAATAACTTCTCAATTATTGTTATGCCTCGAGCAATTTTCATGATAAATAAGAATATTACTATAAATGTTATCAGACGACAAGTTATATATGATCCCTCCAGTCGAGTCATTAAATTTCATTTTATTTGAAGAAGCGCTTGGGATATTTTATTTTGTTACGTTATTGTGTTCAGAGATAAGATGATGACCATTAATTTATCAGTTGAATTATCATGTTAAAACGATAGACGCAAGTGGCAGAACTAAACAATTCAGATAGGAGCGTTAAAATTTAAAATGCATAATGAATGGTCAGGACTTAAATTACAGTCATTAAAATAATAAATTAGAATTTTAACCACTAAATTACAAACACACATGTGATAAATTATGAATGATCTGAACTATATAAAAACTTAAAAATAATAGATTAAAAAATACAATTAAATTTCAATATACAAAATTTAAAAATTTGAAATTATCAAAGTGGCTAAGCACTCTCTAATTAAGCTATACGTAGATCTGCCTCTCATAAATATCAAATGACCCATATTGTTAAATGCAACTAATAATCTACTTTATTCAGTTAAGATAACATTTACCCTAAAAAAATTGATATCAGTATCACTTATTTTCTATTGGCTTTCTGGGTATATATATAGCTTGTATTGCACAGTTAGCTTTATCCTCGACACAAATTGAAAAATCTACAACATTAATTTATATATTATAATTATGTGATCACACTAATTATATTGCTAATGTGGGCAATGATAATAGTAATTACGTACGTTATACATCATCTACTTAAATAATAATTTATATTAAGATCAGTGTTCACATCATCAAGTTGGTATGAGAATTTTATGAATTGATGATGCCATAAATTTCCGTCTGTGCAATTTTTTTTTACACCTTGTTTGGATGTAGAGGAGAGGAAGGGAGGGAATGGAAAAGAACAAAAAAATTTCGTTGAATTGTGTTTGGTTGATAAAATTATGTTGGAGGTGAAAAGTTTAACATTGTATCATTATAATTAATAGAATCGGTTTTCCTCTCAAATTGAGGTGTAACGGATGGAAAGAAATTTTGTTACAAATATTTAAAAAAAAAAATCACACAAATACCCAACCCTATGTCTTACATATATAATTCCCATACAATATTTTTTTCTCAAACCTACAACAGTCACCGAATTTCTCATTAACCTCCTAAATTTTAATCAACCAAACAAGAAATAAAACGAAAAGGAAAGTTAAATTTATTTTCTCTCATTAATCATCCAAACACAAAGAAGTTAAATATTCCATTCCATTCGCTTCTATTCTTTACCTCCCATTCCATCTTCTGCTCTCCATCCAAACAAGCTGTTAATCTCGCAATATTCACCAATCACCAATGATGAAGGACAAAAGTAAAGATACCCTAATAATTTGAAGGGATATACTAGGGATCTCTATCAACGCATGCTAGTATTAATTATAGCTAAGTTTGGTGTGTTTGAAATTATGTTTTCAGCTACAAAACTCTATATGGTTTTTTAATGAAATCGTGGATTTTAACCCTTTTATAAAAAAAGAAAAAAGGAAAAAAAAGAAGAAGCTAGGTTTGGTGCATGTGGCAGGTGGGTGGGAATGCATATCCTCTGCATTAACTCACAAAAGAATTTTTTGAGTTAATGATCTCAACCGTTTGATTTTAAACGGAGCTTATCGGATTTATATCTAAAATATAAGAGTTTTTTAATATTAGTATGGATCAAGTTCGTACTAATTTTAAAACAGATCGGATGGTCGAGATGTATTATCTCAAAAGATTCTCTTTTGAGTTAATGCAGAGGATACGGATTCGGTGGGTGGTCAGCATAGTGATCAGAAATCTTGTATTCTTGTTTGAAACTTCAAAGCATGACATGTTACATGCTTACTTGTTATTGGTCTTGTATTGACATCTAGCCATCTAGGTGGTAAGGCATGACTTCAGTGGCTCATTGCCACCACATGCCTTTGTTACTTATCCTCCCAAGAAATGCTATGTGCCATCCAAAAAAACACGATCCGTATCCTCATGTGTAGAATTAAAAAAATTCAGACCGTTTTTTTTTTTAATTTCAGCACGAATTTTCTATTATAGTCTTACTGATCTAAAGAAATATGAATCTCGAAAATACGCCTAGCTTGCAACCGGATTGTTCTCGATATAATAGTTTTAGACAATTGTCATATTAGTTGAGAAACTATACTTTGTGAAGTAAAAATGTTATTTTACTTTTCGCATATATTCTTATTTTTCAAGTTTAAATAGGCCATCCGAATAGATCAACTTAATATCTGTATTAAAATGTGACTAGAGACCAAATTTTTTATATTTTTTTTTTTGGAAAATTTATGCTATTTTTATAGAATTTTTTAAAATCATTGTTTTATAGAAAATTTTGAACAATAAAAAACAGTGAAATTTCCAAAAAAATATAGTGATTTTTTCAAAATAATATAATTTGGTCTTCAAGCATATTTTAAAATGGAGAATAGTGGAACAATTCGGATTAACTTTTCAACTTAAAATTGTAAAATATGAATGAGAAATGAAATATAAGATTTACATTCCAAAGCACCGTAGCTTATCTCATACTCATATTGAATCTTAAAATATATATTTTTTTAATTAATTTGGATAAAATTGGAAAGTACAAAAATAAATTTATAGGTATACTATTAAATACATAGATAGCATAACAATGTACATTTTACACGATTTTAAAAATCATTTGTTGCTACTGTAATGATCGTTAATTTCGACTATGAAATTTGAAATCACTTGATACAGAGTAAAACATAAATCAAAAACTTATTTTTGAATTTATAATTAAGATTGTGAAAATACATTGGTTTCTCCAAAAGCCTTTGAAGGGGGTACTTTCTTATCTTGAGTACCTAGTACCTACACACAATCCTGATCAAGATTATTTTTGCTCACACAATCTTTCATGAAATCTTCATTCAAATCTCAGCAGTGGACTTAATTTCTTGCGGTGTTTCGTCTATTATCAAAATAATTATTCATTAAAAAGCACACACACAAAGCAATCCAAGCACACATACAAAATTAATCAATTTCAATAACAACAAGTATGAATTCAAATGACTATACAAAAATTACAAATGCATGCTTTACTTTCTAAAACAAATAATTGTATATATATTTCTAGTTTGGATGATGGATTGGTCACATCTAATCTTCATTAAAATCTTAGCAATGGAGTTAATCTTCGGTATTACCAAAATAATTATTCATTAAAAAATAAAAAAAAGTACACACACGAAGCAATTAAATTTTAAGCCCACATACAAATAAATTAATTTAAAAAACAACAAGTATAAATCAAATGACTATATAAATACAATCAACTGTATATATTACACTGATGCACTCTAGAATAAAACCTTAACCTTCTAGAAAGGATGAGTTGGACGCAGTAAAAAATATCTATTCTTTTGTTTCTTGTATTTCTTTGCTCTAAATCTATTTGAAAATTAATTGTATATCAAATATATATTTTCTAGTATGCACGAAGGATTGGTCACATGCAATTCAATTTAAATAAATGATATGCATCGATCATTCATTGTTTCTGGGATAAACTTTAAAGTATTATTTAATAAGAAAAAATTCAATAGCCAAAACAATAATTTGCAATTTTTGTAGAAAGAATATTCCTATTTACTTAAATTGTTTGAAAGTAAAACAAGAATAAAAAAAGCTTACTAATCATACTAAAAAAAAGCAAATTCATTTTCCGTGAAAACAAAAACTATTTTTATATTTTCAAAATTATTTCCGTATTAAACGGGAACTTAATTATACAATTATTTATAATACACCACGACAGTCAACCCTAAATTTTAACAAATCTATGAAAAATATCTCTGGCGCAACTTTCTAATTTGAAATTTAAAAGGTTGGTGAAGTCCGGAGAATTTTCACCCAGACAAATAATGCAAGCACATGTTTTTATTTTTCCCTTTTTTAGAGCGAAAGAGAAGGAAATTGAAAAATCTCTTGGTAAAATCTTTGAAAACTTCTTGCATATGTCCAAATACTTCACTTACATTGAAGAAGAGGAAGGAGCCTTGGAGCTGGAGGTGCAAAGCGTGTTCATGTTGTGGTGTGAGATAACGATTTGTTTTTTGTTTCCTTTTTTATTTTCTTTTTTTGTGTACTATGAATTCTAAAAAAGTCCAAGCAGAGTCCAAACAGCGTCAGGCGATAGGGTATGGACGGTCCGGATTTGATCAATGATATCTCATGAAATAATTTTCTGACCAGGTCCGCAGTGCGCACCGGTCCTGCATTCACCTCCCCCTACAAAGAGAAATGTACAAATTACAAGCGAAAAGAAAATCGCTAGAAAAAGAGACCTAAATGACTAAATCCCAGGGTCCCAGCGCATATTCAAGCACTTTTGCTGCTTTCATCTCATGTTTCACAAACACACTGGAGATGTCCATTCGTATGCAAAACAACGACGCGCTATAGTTACATTACAGTTTTCCCCAATAAAGAAACGCAAACTGAATTTTATTTTCTAAATTTATCACTAAAAGTGAGAAATTATCTGGATCTGATCCTAACTAGGGGTGTTCAAATGGTTCGGTTTAATCGGTTTTGGACCGAACCGAATTAGTTCGGTTTAAACGGTTCAGTTATTTCAATTTATTGGATCGGTTCGGTTGGCTTGTCAAAACCGAATTATAACTTCGGTTTGGTTCGGTTTGAAAAATTTCAAAACCGAAATAACCGAACCGACCGAACTTTCATATAATATGAATTTGATCGGAACCACCCCAGTTTATTTTTTAATACTCTGATTTATTTCTTAATCAATTGCTTTAAATACTTGATTTATTTTTAAATATCTTAGTTTATTTCTTAATATACTTCGGTTTATTATAAATCAATTATTTTAAATAAAAAAAATTAATATATTTCGGTTTGAACCGAACAAACTGAAATAAAACTTCAGTTCGGTTGCAATGCTAATTCGGTTTGGTTCGATTCTATTTTTAAAACCGAATTATAACTTTGGTTTGCCAAATTCGGTTTGGTTTCAACCGAACCGAACCGATGAACACCCCTAATCCTAACAACAATTTTTGAATTTGGGATAGCAATAAGCCAATGAGAGCCTCGTGAGACTGTTAATCGTAATTAACAACAACTGGAGAAAATGTCGTCAAATTGGTATCCTTTGTGGGACCCACCGAACAACGCGCCGCTCTCCTAAAACCTATAATTGAATGGGAGCCTCGTGATTTTGTTCAAAGTTCGGAAAGAAACGCAATCTATTAGTCCACGTGTTGCGATCTAGGCTGTCCAACTTCCGATTTCTTTTTTTTTGGTGACCGGACAACAATGCAACTCGATATTTCCGGATTCAACTCTTCGCATAAATTCAGTGGATAAATTTTCAAATCCTCTCCGTTCTAAAATAATTAGACAGATCCGTTACTCTCCTCTGCCAAAATAACATCAAAATTTGATTAATCGCAAGACAAAAGTTTGGTGCGGTGCAGACGTGCAGTACACTATCTATTTCATCAATGCTAAACAACACTGCGTAACAGCGTTTACATAGAGAAACTTTAATGTCGAAACCTATGACCAAAAACTTTATACATTAGTTCAACCATGATTAACTTGTGTTAATTAATCAAATGCCACATAACATCAATCACGAAATTACTAATGACTTAAGTTTCATACTTACAAAATGATATAATGTTTTTAAATTAATAAATACATGATTTTCATGTAATGTGCGGTAAATTTCAAATTCTCTTTTGTAAAAAGAATAATCTATATATTTTGCATATTTCAATGTAATTTGTTGCATCTTTATCTACTTGCATATCCAATTGAGGAACTCTATTTTAGTATATTATATGAGAAACCTATAACTTTGTTTTTTAGGTGTTTTTAGCTCTAATATGTTGAATCGTTATAATGCAAATCAGCATGCTAGATTCTATCAGTATATCGTAGTATATTTTCATTTTTTGGTTTTTTTTTCCACACCGACAGAGGTAATACGAAAATTATATTGCTCTTGCGTATATAGGTAATTCACTCATAACAACGACTGATACTATTTATACGGTGCACAGATACAAATGCGCAACATAAACCGTGTTTCATATCTTAAGTGCCTGTATTATTACGTCTTTGATTTTTCATGTTCTTGCTTCTGATAATGAAACAAGTTAATTTTGCTACCATACAAAAAAGTAATTCTCAGTAACCTCATATAATTGTACGAATCATAATTTGATCATGTGAATTAATTTTCCAGGAGCGAACAATAAATAAAACATTACATGAAAAGGACGGATCCATTCAGGCCTAATGGGATATAGTGATTCGCAACATTGCGAACTTGCAATGGGGAGACGCCAACACAACTTCCAGATAATATATCGCGAGAAATTGAAGAAGATCCAGGGATCCAAGAAAAGAGATGGAGACAGACGGGTAAAAGGAAATGGAAGAGACTGGAGATCCAACGCGGGCCCCATCTGACACGCGGCAACCCGACTAGGTGAGGCTGTTTTTCGCTGAGGTCCTTTCAAAAATCACCATGCGGTAATGCCGTGATGCCAAAGCAACGAACCCCGTTTTGCTATTTTCGCTTGAGCCCCAGAAAGTAAAAAATTTGCAAGGAATGGGAAACTTTTTCTCTTTCCCTCCCTATTTAAAGCCCCCTCGCCACTGGCATTTCTCTTACCTGGTTCACGTTGCTTCCACCTCTCTTATCATCAGTTCATTCGTGGATTGCTTTCGATCCGCCTCTCTTCTCCTCTCCCCCAAATTCTAGGGTTTCCTAGCCGCCTCAAGAGAACCAGCCTTGCTCGGTTCTCTCCTTTTCGAACGCCTCTAATCTATATCAACCCTTCGTACTTCTTCTGACTGGTCGGCGTGGGGATATCCAAGCCGTACAAGGGTGATCTAGGTTTACCCTCCCCAATTCCAGCTTTCTCCTGCTTCGTTTGGGGGGGAAGCCGGGGCCTCGGCCTCGGCGGCTTTTAAAGCCCCCTTTTCGACCAGATCTGATCCTGTAATTCCTTTCTCAATTTTATTCTTTTAATTTTAATTCTTTAATTCGCGAGCGGGAAGAGGATGCCGGCTCTCGCGTGCGTAGATGCTGCCGTGCCGCCTCCTGGTTACGCTTTTCCGACCTGGGACGGCTCTCTTCCCGTGCCGGAGCCATTCTCCGGCGGCACTCCGGCGACTGGCCACCACCCCCTCATCCACCCAACCTCCTCCCCTTGGTCAACCGAACTCTCCGCCTCTCTTTACAAAGTTGATGGCTGGGGCGCGCCTTATTTCTACATCAACTCGGCTGGTAACATGTCAGTCCGACCTCATGGCGCAGCCACCATGCCCCACCAAGAAATAGATCTGATGAAGGTTGTGAAAAAAGCGGTCGAGTCCAAATCTTCCAGCGGGCTCGGCCTTCCGCTTCCACTCATTATTCGCTTCCCTGATGTCTTGAAAGACCGCCTGGAATCATTGAATGCTGCTTTTCAGTTTGCCGTCCAGGCAAATGGGTACGGGTCCCATTACCAGGGTGTCTACCCGGTGAAGTGCAACCAGGACAGGTACATTGTTGAGGATCTGGTTGAATTCGGGGCCCCATTCCGTTTCGGCCTTGAAGCGGGCTCCAAACCTGAACTGCTGCTTGCCATGAGCTGTCTTACAAAAGGTTCTCCTGATGCATTCCTCGTTTGTAATGGATACAAAGATGAGGAGTATGTTGCCCTGGCATTGATATCCCGCACCATTGGTCTCAACACTGTGATTGTTCTTGAACAAGAGGAAGAGCTTGACGCTGTCATTGAAACAAGCCAGCGAATTGGTGTGAGGCCTGTTATCGGGCTCCGTGCCAAGCTCCGTACCAAGCATTCAGGCCATTTTGGGTCAACCTCTGGTGAAAAGGGCAAGTTCGGGCTGACCACAGCCCAAATTTTGTCGGTTGTTGCAAAATTGCGTCAGGTAGAGATGCTCGATTGTCTCCAGCTCCTACATTTCCATATTGGATCCCAGATTCCAAACACTGCTTTGCTAGCTGACGGTGTCAGTGAGGCTGCACAGATCTATTGTGAGTTGACTCGTCTCGGTGCTTCCATGCAAGTAATTGATGTGGGTGGCGGGCTTGGCGTTGATTATGACGGGACCCATTCTGGTGATTCCGACTTGTCAATTGGTTATGGTTTGGATGAGTATGCAGCCACTATAGTTAACACAGTGCGGTTTGTGTGTGACCAGAAGGGTGTACGGCACCCGGTTCTATGCAGCGAAAGTGGCCGGGCCTTGGTTTCTCACCACTCTGTTTTAATATTTGAGGCCTTCTCTGCTTCTCAGTCAGCTTCCATTGAGCTCGGACAGAACTTTGTGTACTATCTTGACCAGCTCACTGATGATGCACGTGCTGATTACCGCAACCTGATGGCATCTGCAGTGCAAGGCGATTACGACACTTGCAATGTATACGCTGAGCAGTTGAAGAGGCGCTGTGCTGAGCAGTTTAAGGATGGCATGCTCGGTCTGGAACACCTGGCTGCTGTTGATAATTTATGTGAGTTGGTCGCTAGAGAAATTGGAGCTTCAAAGCCTGTTTGTGCATATAATATCAATCTGTCCCTCTTTACATCAATTCCAGACTTCTGGGCAATTGGTCAGCTGTTTCCGATTTTACCTATCCACCACCTTGACAAGCGTCCAGGGGTTGATGGGGTACTGCTTGATCTGACATGTGACAGTGATGGGAAGGTTGACCGTTTCATAGATGGCAGGTCTAGCCTACCGCTCCACGAATTGAGTAAAAATGACGGAGGTGGTTACTATTTGGGGATGTTTTTGGGAGGGGCTTACCAGGAGGCGCTCGGAGGTCTGCACAATCTGTTTGGCGGGCCCAGCGTTGTGCGTGTGTCGCAGAGTGATGGTCCACACTGCTTCACCGTCACACGGGCTGTGCCAGGTCCATCTTGTGCAGATGTTCTCCGGGCCATGCAGCATGAGCCCGAGCTCATGTTTGACTCACTCAAGCGCCGCATTGAAGAATACTCGATTAGCAACTCTAAGGCCTGCACCATATCCAATGCTTTCTGTTCCATGCCCTACCTGGTTTACGGTACCCACCTGTCAGGTGACGGCATGATAAGCGACTCGGAGGGGTCGAGTGCTGTGACCGAGGAGGGTAGTGGGTATGATGATGATGATGATGAAGAATGGGAGATGATGCGGTGCCTTAGTGTGTGAAAGGTGTTCAATGCTTTAGCCTGTGAGGGTGAGGGGTACTAGTTTTTCTGTGTATGTCATGGCCGTTGTTAGGGGTGCTTCGCATTTTGTTGTGTCATTGTCCAAGTTTGTGTCATTTGGCGTTTTGTTTGTTATTTTGAACTTTATATCTTTATTCGGTCCTGAATTCAAATGTAATTTTTATTTGGATTCCGTGGTCATAAGTTGTAGGTGAGGAGGATGTATGAATGAACATGAGAGGCAGAACATCTCCTCTTATTTTTATTTTCTCCTCTTTTTTTTTTCTAATTGCCGGTTTTGAAACAAATAAATATGTAGATGACATTGCTCATTTTTTGAGCCGTAATTCTTATTAGTCAAGTTCATGTTATTTGGGCCTTTGTTATTTTGGATTTGATTTTTTTTTCCTGGTTTCAAGAACAATATTTGTTTGGATTCCTTGGCGAGAAGGGATAGGTGAGATTTGCGAGGGATGTGTAGATGAACTTTGAGATGCAGAGTTATATATATATTTTTTAATTTATTCTTCGTCTTTGAACTGCTGCAGTTCATGGTGGTGGTGTGTCTGTTTGGAATCTCAAAAATGTTAAACCCTGAAACCCTATTATGTTTGTCCCTACGTGACCCTATTAATTTTTTTCTCTTTTGTTTGACCCGGCAGCATTCTGATTTGTCTGTACTGCAACGTACTAAATTAGTATTTTAATTGTTTTATTTGCAGGTATCCCTTTTTGTTTTGGAAAATTTGACATGTACCCGGCTTCCATTATGGTTTATATAAATTTTCAGGAAGAAACCCTTTTTTCTTTGAAGTGGTGTCTGGTGTGGAATTACTTTGCAAAAACGAGGGTGAAGAAATTAAGTGATAGTTGGTTGAGTGGTTTTGAAAAACACTGAAGTTTAGGGGTTCTACTGTAAAATCAATTTTTATGATTTTGAATGGCCATATTGTAAAACACTAAAATTCTTGTGTTCGATGATTTGAAATCCTCTATAATGCGCGGTACATGTGTTGTATGGGGTAAGCGCTTTGACTCGGATTCTTTGGATTTTACTACGGTAAAATAATATTCCATGGTGGCTGAAAGTTGGATTTGGCTGGCTATTATGTGGTCTGGCATCAAGTGGGAGCATTACTTTTCCTGGTAAACTTTGAATTTGGGAAATGAAGGAATTGTTGTTTGTGTTTGTAACCCTCTCTTGAATTCTTTGCCAAGTAGCCCTGTCGTTATCGACTCTTCCCCTTTTCTGATATTTAACTTTTTAAGGAATATCCTTCATTTTTTAAGAAATTCTTCAAGCCATGGAACTAGTGCTTTCAACCTACAGGTGATTTACCAAAAAAAAGAATATCATTGCACTTTCGGTGGAAATCTCTCCGACTGGGATGGCCATGCTTTGGATACCTGGTAAGAAAGTGACAATTTATGGAATTTTTGGGCCTTTGCTACCACTGAGATGCTTCTTCTCCTGTGTCTGTGCAAAATATTTTCTACAATATTGTAAAATAGAATAGTGTTTTGCATTTTCATATTGATCATGTATACAATATTCTATAGGTAATTAGGTGGAGAACCAATATGTACAACTGACCACAATTGCAAGCTAGTTTAGGCGCTAAAAGTTGAATAGTAACTAACAAAGAATTACAAATTACTGGTTCTTTGTTCAGTTCAATTTTGCAGGGAAATTATCTCACAACGGTCTCAATTTCAAAATGGCAAAATGCGAGATTGGGTACATGACTTTTATGGCATCCGACTATGGAGAGTGCAGGATGATCATTGATAACTATTTGAACATGCAGATTAAGCAGAAGGCAGAATTATTCTCATACAAAGAAAAGAAGAAATATAGGATGAATTTTAAATCTAGAAAATCACTACGTGTTAATGGTAAAACGGGCTGTCATTTCAGTCGCAGTTTGAATCGGAAGCAATTTTTGGCAAACTGATCATTTGAGGTAAACAGACCACTTACTGTTGATCTCATTTCTTTTCCCACATCACACTTTCACTTTCTAATAGAACTTCTAACATATCGGGTGATTTACGAGATGGAGATTCTAAGATGATAATGGCTACTTTTGCATGATTCCTTTGACAACTGGTGAGACCATCCAATTGTAAGACAAAAACAAAAGTAAATTTTGAAATCTTAATATTTGCATTCTTTAATCAAGTTTGTATCTGTAGGCCTTCTCTAGTGGATCCGTATCCTCCCAGGTACCTGACTCAACACAATTGAAACGAACGGCCCAGATTTACTCTCAGCCGGTCCTTTCTCGGGATGACAGAGGGGGCAGTATTATTTGTGCTTTGAGATTCGTGCCAAGTTAAAAAGGACAATTTTGGATCATCTGATTCAATTGTACTCAGTCCAGTAACTTGAGAGGATGTGAATTCTTCTCTAGTACTAGACAGTCCTTGGTTGCCATGTCACTGGGCCTTTACTTCTAAAACCTTAATCAAAATGAAACGTGCATCCACTATTACATGCAGTAAATATTAAGTACGAGTTTATCTAATATTACTGAATTATACTCGATCTATGGTTGAAGCCTTTTTTTGAATGATGGTTTAATGTTTTGTAAACGATGCACAGGAACTGGAACAAGTCGCATTATGTGAAACCATGGTGGATGGAATTCCTTTTTAATTAGATTAACTCAAAAACTAATTTCATCACTGTGATATTAGAGGTACTGAATAATTTTGTTGTGGCAACTGTATGATTTGTGCGATAACTTCGTTTTATTTATTTCTTCTTTGTTTCCAATTGGTTTTGCTGCTTAGTAGAAAAACCAGAGGGATCTGTGCTACAATGGAACTTGCTTCTATTTCTGCTATGATGTGGGAAATGACCCTAAGTATGTTTACTATTGCACATCCTTCTTATTTATTTGTGTTTAACCATTATTTTGTCAAACAAAATAAATCAGCTTTGTGGTATCTCAGAATGTGCCGAATTACTTGATTGAAAGGAAATTTTAATATGTATTAAAAAACAAATGAGTTCGAGTTTACATGTCAGGTCAGGCTAATTGTGAATGTTTTAACCCAAATCCGACCTTCAAATGACTGCATTGCACCAGTGTACCTGTACCCTCTTGAAGAAGTACCACTATCACAAAATATTTTGAGCAAGCATCATAGCAGGTGATCATGCATGCATGCTGTCAGAATTTAACTTTCTCAGATAATATTATTTATTTGCATATACTGTACATTAACTTCTTTTATGTGCAATAATCAAAATTTTCAATGAAATAATATGGGCATTGGCTGGTGTACAATTGCTCAAATGATGGAGGGTTATGTGAGTAGCTGCTGGTCCAAGAAAAGCAATGGTGCCAATACGAATTATGAATAGCTCCCAGATACAATGCTCAAGTACGAAGGGCATTTTGGTATTTTTTTAACAATAATTATAGTACTCAGCGCTGTAATCAGTCGTTGAATCACATCTTACTTTTCTTACATTTATAGGTAGATTTCAGTGCATTTTGGTCCTAAAATTGTTCCAGTAATGCACAAAGCATATGAATTTACTTATTTTCTTTCTTTGAAGTCATTTAGACATACTCAAAGCTACTTGTTATCTGAGATTTTTCTTTTTAATTTGACATGATGGCTCCATCAAGGCGTCAACCCCGATATGGTGTATTTCTACCTTTTCCACTTCTTTTTCTTTATCTTCTGCTAAGGATGGAAATTATATTTTTATGCTGGTATCAGTTAGTACATGTTGAGATAGTGCTGGTATCAGTTAATACATGTTTGATTGGCACACTTTCTGTTACTGTTGCAATGTATGAAGATATGTATGTGGATATGTTTTTCTTGAGCCCCAATCAAGCTTAAAATTTAGATCCAATTGAGATACCAAAATGGTACGAGTCTATTACAGTCATTCAATAACGGTACTTAAGTCATGTTAGCACTTTAACAAATTATAAATTTGACCATATAATGCAAGACCATATACTATAAAAAGATCTCTTACTAACTTTCTGATTTGCATTGGTATTATAATTTGCAATACCAAAATCATAAGTGCTTCTGTCCTGGTTTGGAGAGTCAGTGTTTGTCTAGTTCAACTGAGCTCTCCCTTAGATCCAACAAATTCCAAATTGGGTACGAGGAGGAATTTGATACAGCTATTCCTTGCCGGTACAGGATTGCAAAAGGTATTTAAAAAAATTGAAACATATAATGTAGAGTTCTTTTAAAGCGATTTTTTCAAATTCTTTGGCTGCTTTTGCAATTTTAACCCTGGAATGAAGTGCAAACATCTATAGTGGTTTCATCGAGGCTTGAAAGATATGGATTCCTTTGAGATGCATGGTATAAAAATGATCGATTGCACAAAGATGGTATGTCCAATAACAACTTGCACAATTACATGGAGTTAACCCTGTAGACACTGTAAGTGAATATTGATTACTGCAGAACAGCAGAAGTTTTAGCTCGCTCTAGTTGTCTGCAATGTTTAAGGTTTGGATTGCAAAAGGCTGGGATGCTGGTAAATTTATCCTTTTTTAAAAAAAAGAGTGCCTTTTCTTCCAACTAAAATATGCAGTGGTTTGAGGAGCTGCTTCTAGTTAAAAGTTTTGTTTTGAAAATGTGTCGATTTTAATTAATATCCCTTCAGTTTAGTTCTGTTAAGAGTCTGATGCCTTTTAAGGCTGGGAAGCACGTCAAACAATACAAGGTACCCTTTTTAGAGTGATAGATGATGATTCCGTGAATAAACATTTAAGGTGCTTGTGTAGTTTACAAGACTACTTTCAAATAGTGTTTGCAATTTTGCAAGTATGATATATGACCTGAGAGTAAGGTGTGGATTAGTTCTCGTTCTTTGCTGTTTTGAAGTGATAATATAATTTCTGTGATGCTTTGATGGTGGATCCTTGGATGTCATGATTCATCAAAAATTGCAACTCAGTGCAGGGGAGGCATGGACATGATCAACTAATGATCGTGTGAATTAGTTAAATCTCAATCGTAAAGTTGAGTGTAACGGAGGGATCTGGTATGTTTTATTGCCAATCCGGCATTCCAGCCCGTCATTACAGACTGTAAATAATCTCTTGCTTTGGAGCTTGGAACTAAAAAACGAATCCAAACTTGAAACTTCCAAGCTAATAAAATTTGTTCTTGCCCGGCTTAGGATCTGTGTAAACACCGAATTGGTTTCGCTAACTCCTGTTTCGACCCAATTAACAATTAGCATTTTCTTTAGGGCTTGTTCGGCTGTACAATTTTTATCTGGGAATTGAGAATTATGTGGGTTTGAGTTTGGTGGGCTGAAATTTCCAACTGAGTGTTCGGCAGTCAATTTTATTCTCCGAAAATTCCGGTGGAAACAATCCACTCATTTTTTTTTCTTTGTAAAATGTTGGGCTCAAAAATTCCAGTGGGAACAATCCACTCATTTTTTTTTCATTGTAAAATGCTGGGTTTAAAAACACGGACTCCAACTTCATTTTTTATCCAACCTCCTCTCTCCTCTTCTCTATCCTGCTGGGACCCACCTCACTCACTCTTTATATTTCTTTTTCTGCCTCAATCTTCCCACGTGGCTCATTTCTCTTCTACTTATCATCGTAGTGACAACTTAATAATACGGAAAAGGTTCGGCATGATCAAAAATTCGTGATTCAGATATAATTCGGAAATGATCCGGGATCGTACATTAAATTTGAACCATAGATCTTGATTTACAAGAATTGCAAAAAAAAAAAAAAAAGTAACAAATTATGGTACATATGAACTGGTGAAGTATGAAGTGGATTATGTGGCTATGTGCTTATGAAACAATGCACACATCAACAAATACAAAGTTCAAGCAATACAAGATCCAAATGTACTTTTTATTCAATGTGTCATATTAAAGTATGAAGTGGTCCCCACTCTAAGTACTAACTCACGTGATTCACTTAAAGGAGAATGGCAGGTGAAAAAAACGCGTAGACCAAATTTTCCTCTTCTCACATGCAATCAAAGAAATTTAGTGACAATTTTTTTGAATAAAACGCGAATAATTCGTAAAAAATGTTTTATTCGAGTTTTATTCGCGAATAAATTGGTAAAAGTTCAGTTAACTGTTTTATTCGTTGTTCAGTTCGGCAACCTCTAAAAAATGTTTTATTCGCGAATAAAACGCGAATCATGTTACTATGCTTATCATCTCTCACTTATTTCCATGTATATATAAGGAGAGAGTGGAACAACCCATTTCAATTGTGGGACTAACCGGATTCGGACTATTTTTTTTTTAATACATATTTTAAGTGTTTGTTTGTTTATAAGCATTTATTTTTTAAAATGTTTTTAATTGTTATTTTCAAATTTTTTAATTATATTTTTTAAATGCCTGTTTGTTTATAAGTATTTATTTTTTAAAATGTTTTTAAATATTGTTTTCTTATTTTATTAATTACATATTTTAAATGTTTGTTTGATTTCTAATTTTTCTAATTACATATTTTAAATGTTTATTTGTTTACTGATATTTATTTTTTGTAAAATGTTTATTTTTTTAATTTATTTATAAATATTTTCTTATTTTATTTGTACTCATTTTAGTGATAATTTTTTATATGTTGATTTAATTTAATTTAATTATTTTTTACCTGTGGATTGAATTTTCTTATTTTACCCATTGATTTAATTTAATTAATAATTATTCTATTGATATCAAGTATTTTAGAAAGTAGAATTTTTCACAACTATTTCCAAAGTACAACCGAACACTCATTCGGTACATTTATGTAATTATTCCCGTTCATAATTATGAGCATGGATTCCCGCAAATAAAAAAGTGAGTTTTCAAACCCGTGAAATCCCATCCCGCACAATCTAGTGACAACCAAACAGGCCCTTAGGCCCTGTTCAGAAGACATATCTTTAATGGGAATTGTAGGAATTTGGGCCCTGTACCCGTTTGGATGGCCTTTTCGTCCCCATCTCATTCCCATGTTTTCTTCCCAAAATCAATCCACACTGCGTAAAATTTTGGGATAAAAAACATTGAGTCCAACCTCATTTTTTCTTCCCCAAATGGTGTGCTAGCGAGTCCCATAAGTCTCTTTTTACTTGATTTCGATGTGAGAACGAAAATATTGTGCACAAAGCTCGAACAGTGCCTCTAGCATAAAAGGTGGATAGCGGATTTTGCTCAAACCTCTCGATATCTTACTTTCACCATAGCTGGAGAAGGTATGATTTCCTTCAAATTCTTAGAAAAATAACTAATAGATGTCAACTCTTTTATCCTTTGTCATTATTTGTTATAATCTGGCGAAGGTATGAAATATGCAGGTTTTTATTAATAATAGTGAGAAAATTGAAATTAAAACTATTTATATCACTAAAAGCCTACATCGTTCGTACTAGGCAAAGAGTTGACATTAGTTGTGATAATCGAAGAGAAATTAGTTGTGATAATCGAAGAGAAGAGATTGTTAGAAAAATAGAGAGAAAATTGCAATTGAACCTCAAGTAATGTCAACTATTTTAGTTCGTCAGACCTTTTTACCTAGCAGCCCTCATAAAGGGTCATATTTGCTTTCACTTTATTTCAGTCTGATGGTTTGTTAGGGGTAGAATATTTAGATAGCTGATTGACAATTTATGTTTGTGTTTCACATAATTGCTTCTCATTTCAGGCTGTTCATTTGTTTAGAGGTAGTTCTTTTGATATTAACTTGGCATTTTATGTTTGCATTGTAAGAAATTATAATGGACCTATATTTATTTCAATCAATCACCTATAAGTTTTTCTCAAAAAAAAAGAAAAAGAAAAAGAAAAAAGAAACTTTTGCCTAAAAATGAGACGAACAATAGGGTAGCACTTCCATATATTTCATCAAAGTACTTTTTGCCTAAAAATATGTTTTAGGCATCTTATGTGAATTCTTAGAGTTTTACATTGTTTAATTGAGATTTATAATTTTACATCTTAGTTGGTGTTTCATGAAACTTACGCTCAATGAGGAGTAACTGAGGGGTAATTTGTATATTTTTAGATTACTTAGACTATAATTATATTTAATTATTGATTCAAAGATTCAGATGTTATATGTTGTATTTTTTTTCTTGCATAAGTATTGGATGCTCATGGCATTGTGATGCTTATTAATTGGGAAATACGTAATCTTTCCTTGGGCACAATGATATTATCTCAATTAGAAAACCAAGAGGTTGAAATTGGTCATAGGGGGTACTAGATCTGAGGGAACCTGATGGGGTGCTTGATTTTTTCCCAAAGAGTATAATTAGTATGGATGGAGTAATTTCTGATATGTAGAGATTTTGTTAATTTAGTTGTCGTTTCATAGAACTTAATAAACTGTCTTCTAATAGATGAAATGTTCTATTTTTCAATGTATATGAGCTTCTTTTTTTTATTATTTCAATAAAGCTCCTTGATAAAAAATTTCAATAAATATTTCAATTAAGCTTGATTGGTGAAGTTTTCTTTTATTTGTAAACATTGATTATTTATTTCATAATTGGTATGTAGGCAATGTACATGAAACCAACAATAGAGCTGCTTGGAATGAGTTTCAAAAGGCATTCCTAGTGGAATTGCTTGTTGAATTTAATAGACTCGTACGCGCCAACAAAATGCATGGAGTGGTGTTGCATGGAATGATATGGCGCGAAGATTCAAAACAAAGTTTGTAGATTCAAGTTTCTCACTAAAGCAACTTAGAGCAATAACACACTTTGAAGAAGCATTACAAAACGATCAAATGATTGAGAGATCAAAGTGATTTCAGATGGGATCCTACGAGGAAAATGGTTGATGCTACCGAGGAAGTGTGGGCCGCTCTTTTGCAAACGTATAAGGATGCTAAAAGGTGGTATAAATATCTTTTTCATACTATGATGACTTGCACGACTTGTATTCTAGTATGAGATTTTGTTTAGTAAAACATGCATTTTTTTTAACAATTTAATTATTTTGTTTTGTTTAATATAACCTTTTGTATCAAAATTTTAGGATGTATTGCGAATGGCTCGTGTCGTCGTGAAAGTAATTATTATGCAAATCGTGAGAATCAATTTGGCATGGACTCTCCTAGTCCCACTACACCTGCTCCAAAAGATTTAAATCATATTGATATTAATGAAGATTTTCTTAATACACAAGCATTTGATCTGATCTCTACTCAAGCACAAGTACCATCCTCCACCGAAGCTCCAATTGTTGGTGACACGCCTCCCTTTGGTAGAGTTTTGTCACCTAGGAGGACAAACAAGACTAGAAAGAAAAATGCTATATCTGAATTTCACGAGAATTATTTGGCATACAAGAGGGAAGAGATATCTCAATATTGTGCTATAATAGAAAAGAATGCAATTAGGAGTAATGAGCGTGCGGACAAGTTTTCAGTTGCGGCTACAATTGAGGCATACGAATGTAGCATCCCGGGTTATGAGATGGTGGATTTTGTTTTTGCATGTGATATGTTCATCGCTAAGCCCGAGACTTGTGAGGCATTCATATGTATTGTTAAAGAAAGACGGGCATAATGGATCAAGTTGATGGTTGATGTGTACAAGTCCAAAAAGTAAGGTAAGTAGCATGTCTTTTGAAAATATTAGTGTTTAGGGTTGATATTTTTGTGAAAATGATAGTGAAGTGGTAAGAGAATTGGTGTTATATTTTGAAAATATTAGTGTTTAGGGTTGATATTTTTGTGAAAAAGATAGTGAAGTGGTTTAGAGTTGATATTTTAGAAATTTTATTGAAGTAAAATGATACAATTATGTTATATTTTATATATTGTATTGTTCTTTACTTCAGTTTATTTCATTGTAATTGGCATAAAATCATATTGGTGTTGCCTATATTGCTCCTGTTGACATGCTGATTTGTCATTTTTATCATAATTAATTGGCTAAACCAAATTGGATATTCTTTACATGGATGCGACCAGCAAAACTCAAAATTTATGCATGTTCAATCTTAAATTTTTATATGGTCATCCACTATGATGAACAGTGTCATTTATGAATGACAGTATGCTGGTTATTTCTGAACTAGTTCCATTTTCAAAGTATGAACTTCAAACACTCACCATAAATTATAGAAAATTCTAAACTGAGAATTTTTTTTTTACGGTGTTCATTGGAGTGTCTAGTATGTGCCCACACAACAGTTTTATCAAACTCAACTGAGAGCTATCATTTTCTATTTTTCTTTCATTTAGGGTTGTTTTGAAATTTTGTTGATTTTGTGTTTTCAGGAGATGGACTTCATAAATGCCCTTATAAATGGTTAAAAAATTATAAAAATGCAAAATCTGGGTCTAATGTGATTGGTTTGATGTCCTCTATCTTCATGTGAAGGGGCTTGATTTTCTAGCTACACTTTTTGTATTTTTTTTTTGTTTTGATGTTTTTGGTATGTATCCAAGCATGAATTCAATCTAATACTTTTGAATTATTTTTTTATTTCTGACAATCCATACTAGTAGAAAAATAACTTCATCTTTTGAACTACTACTTAAATAATAATATGGTAAAAAATACATGATACATTGAGTCTCTACTTCTTCTAAATAAAATATATTAAACATTAATTAGTCTCTACTTCTTCTATGTTTAACATAATCATTCCACATATCCATAGCAATTGCTTGTCTTATTTAATGTCCTGCACGACGTAGATTGTTTAGTGCCTCAAAATTTTTGTCCGTCCGGTACATCAACAATTTCATTTTGTTCTACTGTATGATATGTTGTGTTTGTAGTCCAATTTGTATCTCTATTGTGATTAACAATAAATTATAAAGAATACATGATACATTGACCAAATCACTTTGTGTATTTATTGTATGGTATATTGCAACTTTTAAAATAGAAAATCATGTCTTTAATATGCCAATGATACGTTCGATATGATTTCTTAGTTTTGCATGCTGAAGATTAAAAAATCTTTATAATTTTGTTGTCGTTCATTTGCTAGACCTTGCTCTCGCAAATGATACCGGATACCTTGATATGGCGCAAGAAACTTTAGGGTATTTGCAGGGTTCACTATGTGAGCGGTGACGTCCGCATAGAAGGCGGTGACTAAGTCTCACCCGTCTTGGACGGACAGCTAATGGAGGTGGTTCTAAGCCGACTCTGGGCCAGGTCTTGGATCGGGATGCCCCCATCTCGGGTTGGGTTGTGTGACTAAGCTGCCTATGTTACCATATCTTGGATCTTTTGTTTGTTCTTGGGTTAATTTCATCAAAGTAGTTTTTAACCCAAGTTATCATTTGTGACCCAAGATTTGTTTTATAAGGGCCTTGGATTCATGGCCCTATCAGAGGTTGGGTCTCAAAAAGTGGTACAAGTGATCACAGATAATGTCCCGGTTTGCAAGGCGACGAGGATGATAATTGAAACTCAATTTCCTAACATCTTTTGGACACCTTGTGTTGTTCACACATTTAACATATTTTTGGAGAATATATGTGCTACAAGAAATATCCAAGCCAATCAAATTGTCTATGATTAATGTAGTTGGATTAGTTGTGTTGCCTCAAATGTGTCTGCCATCAAGAATTTTATTAACCACTCAATGCGATTGCATATGTATCTTACATGTTGTGATCTCAAGTTACTTTTGGCGATCGAGACGTGTTTTGCCTCGATAATTATTGTGTTCAATATGTTTTTGCAAGTTAAGAGAGGGTTAAAAGAAATGGTTATAAAAGATTGTTGGAGTGAGCATCAAGATGATAATGTTGATAGAGCAAATTTTGTGAGGAACAAGATCTTAGATGAAGCAGGGTTTTGGAAGAAAATTGAGTACATTCTTAAGTTCACTGAGCCTATTTTGGGATGTTGACAATTGCGGATACCGACAAACCTTGTTTGCATTTTGTGTATGAGATGTGGAATTCTGATGAGTATTTTAAGTATAAGATTTTATGCTTGTTTTATACTCTTTAGACTTTTAAATTTATAAACCTAAATACTCAAATAATGGTCGATTGCAAGCGCACACCCTGTTAGTTTGTAATAATCTAGAAGTCAATAATACAATAAATTATCATAAAACTTTGTTCATGAATTGCATGTTTATTTATATATCATTTTGTTGCCTTGAGTATTATTGAATTTATGGATCGTTTCGAGTTCATCACTGAAATTGTGAAACTCCATAATATAGATGATATATACTCTTAAAAGGTCACTGACCAAGGTAATTAGCAGGAACACTAATTACCGCGATAAGGTTAGTATGTGGATTAAAATATGGTTAAGTTTTACAAACCACCTGACACGAGATTTCATTTTAATCACATAGATACATGTTCTAGGAACATGGTATTTGACGGACCCCGAATGAAACATTAAATAAAATTGTGTTCGTGTCATTTATGTTTTCATTCAGTGTCAGGTTCTACAGTATGAGGTATTTATCGTTCCCACTGAGAAATATGTATGGGTGATTGTTATTTAACGCTGTCCGTAAAAAGCAGTCATAACGGTAGCTTTTCCATATGTATAGCTTAGCTGAGGAAGTGATAGTTTACCAAGAATACTATTTGTCCCTCGTATTTTATACGAGCTATAGCATCACTGGGCCCCTTGATAGAGTAAGATTATCTGCTAGCGGTATATTACAAGAGTAATTATATTTGATAATCTGCTCAAGATCAAGAAAATATTCAGTTAGCAAGGATGACACACATCTACCTTGAAACTAATCTGATAGCTATGAGACAGAAGAACAAATAAGTAAATAGTTTACTGGATCGTGATATTGTACAGTATAGCATCATCTGTGTAATTGGATGGTCATGATGTATACTGCCAGATACCGCTCATGATTATAGAAGTTAAAACAGTTTTAACTCTATTTACCAACATAACACAGATCCTATTGGGTCACACCATATAGGAGTTAATCGAAGAATCTTATTGTGATTGATTATAAATTGGTTATGATTAATAGTAAGATGGTTATAATTAATTATACGTGTTATAATTAAATTATAAATGTCATATAAGATGACAAGCAAAAACAACGGTTAATTTATAAACGTACACGGTACGTTGTATAAAAGTTACCGAAACAACAACCGCAAGAAATATAATTGTTCAGAATAATTATACGAATATTATTTGTATTCGGGCCGAGGGCATTCGGGTCTTTTCAGATTCGTCCTTATCCGCATGACATGTCATCGATCCTATCCAGATGACACGTCATCAATCATATTCACATAACACCTCACCCCTAGGTGGCATGCCTTGTCATAGGGGTATTTTGGTCATTTCACATCATTTTAGAGGCTATAAATAGAGGGGTGCATGAAGAGATTAAAATACTAATTCACTCATATCGTTTCGTGTCGAAACGAATCGGTATTTTCTCTCTTTCTCGGTTTCTCTCTCAAATAGTGTTTCGGTTGAGAAAAGAAAGTTATACGTAGTTGACGTATAATCTTGCGGGTTGTTGTGAAGTATATTTACGGGATCGATTAATAGTGTTTTCCTAAATTTCACGGTATTTTAGTTTTGCTCATTGATGAAACTGAGTAACCGAAAATTCGTATTTACGGGTTTTCATCTTTCTCTCTGTGAATAGTGTTTTTACAGAATTCCGCAATTTATAGTATTTCTGGCAAAAGAAATAAACCGCTCTCCGGTTAGTCCTGGTGGATAACCGATAGAGGCATCAGACGTCTGATGCTCCGAGGAGAATCATTCCCGTGATGTAGCTCTACTCGGTCTACATTCCAACTGTGATTTGGAAACAAGGTATAAATATGTTATATTAATCTATTTAATTGGTAAGTAGATTAAAGTTTTAGAAATCAATCATGAAGTAGATCTGTAAAAAGGATTAAATTGGGTTTTGATGCCAAAGGAATACTGAAGGTGGATCGCCTTGGAAAGTTTCCTGACATACCCCATTTAATCCTGAGCTTAAGTTGGCCGTAGAAATTTTTGTTCTACGGTCATTCCGCAGCTTAAGCCTAAACGGGTTTTGGTTACCCCGAAACCCAACACAACCTATCATTGTAGTACTTTGGGTATCGATCCACAGGAAAATTGAAAAATACTAATCTTTAACTCTATCGATTCGTTTCAGATTTGTGCAAGAAAATAAAATTAAATGGGGGTTTTGTTCTAACAATCCTAAGTTCGGGTTCAATATCCGGAGGAAGAGTTTTGAAACAATTATAGTAAAATAGAATCTTGGTTGCTTTCAAGAATTGGAAAGATCTAGGGGCATTCGGTCTACAATCCCTTGCTAATTATATCTATTCGGTATTGTTTAAATTCATGTATGATTTGATGATATTTCTATCCTAAAGTGTTAAAAAGGGTCACGGTCGTGAATTAATAACGTGCCTAGATAGTTTCGGACTTCACGGTCGTTCTTCACCCTAGCTATCAAGACCCATTAAGCTCTTGTTAGCCTATTTCGACTAATTATTGATACAAGTATTTTGGTGTTGTGGGTTAATGTTCCTCGAATTTTAGGTGCTGTCACCATCATAAAGGGATATTTAACAATCTTTTGCACACAAAACACATATCAATATTTAGTCAATCTAGGTGTCCTAAGTAAGGGTTTGACTTCACGGTCGTTCTTCACCAAATCCTAACTTTTAATTTCTATAGTTCTAGATATGGATATCAAAGTACGACCGTTTCTAATCCAAATCCTAAGGTATTTGTGTTCATAATTTGGTACTCTCCTCTCATCCTAACTTCTTTGGATTCTTTGCATTACAAATAAATTTCAAATCGGGACTACTTCGATTGCAAGTACTAAACTATGTAATCAACACAAATGATAAATCACAGAAATTAACAATCAAATCTCATAAAACAATCATAATAAAAAAAAACGAATAAGATAAAATTAAACAAGTTCATGCATTGACCTAATCCCCTAGAAAAAAAACTAGCCTCTCATGGAGATGCAAGAATTCAACAAAAGATTCATTACAAAGATTGACTAAAACAAAGATAAATTAAATAGAGAAATAAATTACATCATTCTCTAGATGAAGAACCCTTATTCTTGCCTTCTTCTTGAAATCTTCTTCTTCCTCCTCCTTGAATTGCTTCCTTGATTTCAGAATTTTACGCTAAGTGTAGGTGGAGAAGAGATTTTGAGAGATGAGATGATCTTTGCGAAGAGATGCCTTGAATGGGAAAGAACCCCCTCTTTTATAGCTGAAAACCATTCCCAATTTAGATGCTAGAATGTGGGGTTAGTGGGTGCTATCTTTACAATGTTTCACAGACTGTCATGTCTAAATTTAGCCCTTGAAACACGTCTTGAATGTGCCAGAAATAGAAAAACTGTCAAAAACGCATATTTCTGGTTGTCTGCGGGTCCAGTGCGTCCGCATTGGTGGTGAGTGCGGGTGGCTGTTCCGCACTGGCCCAAAATTTTTGCTGGCTGCTACAATGCATCCACACTGGGCTCGAATTTTTCTGTAAATGCTGAAAATTTGTCTAAGTACTGAGTGCATCCACACTGATGGCTGGTGCGTCCGCACTGGGCATTTTTCTTCATTTCCTGCAAATTAAAACCAAGCAAACGCAGTATAACTTGATTCTAAGTGTATTATATTTTCTTTATGTTCAAAATACAAGATATTTGGTGTTATTTCTTGATAAAAATTAGATCGAATATGTATATAATTTAGGTCTATCAGATTCCATGATTGATAAAGTGAAAGCCATTTATCGTCAAGAGGGAAAAAGAGATGATCAAGAATTAACATTTTACAAAGTGGTGAACATAATTTTGCACAAAAGATGGTCAAAACGTAATACTTATCTTCATTGCTTGGCTTACTCTTTAAATCCAAGGTATCAATTGTCACACCTCGACAACAGGGCTGATAACCCGCCGCTCTTATCAGCGCAAGGCGATTCAATCATCATACACAATCAAATATATACATAAATTACCAATGACAAGACAAGAGCCACAATACATGAATAAAGTTTTCTTCTAAGTTTCGAAATTGACATGTAACAAACAATTTGAAAATAAACCTCTTACGGTACAATAAAATCCAATCGAAGTACCATAACAGATTTATTTAAAGTGAACCAAATACTCATCTTTGTGGCATGTCACGCAGTCCTCTAGTTCGGCATCTCACTTTTGTGTCTCACGCTTTGTACCTGGAACCCACCGAAATGGAAATGTGAGAGATTGAAAATCGCCTAGTGCGGTATTTAGTTCCAGTCGAGTTATCCGCATATCCGACCAACTGAAACTAAAACAGCACCGAGTACCAAAAATATAGACTACAATAATAGTATAAGAATTCAAAGATTCTTAGCTACCAATTATCATCAATCAAGAAACTAAAATATAAGTCCACTTCAAAAAATGCTCAATACCGCGAAAGAAAATCAGCAAGCTATAGAAACAATTGATAGCTGTAACAATCAAGCATAACAAAATATTATATTATGCAATGCTCTTGTACAATAGCCTTAAAAATTCAATCCAATTTACTTGTGCAACTTTATTGTTTAATCATGCTTTATTCACAATTACTCATCTCAAGTGTTCTCACTTAAACTTATGCATTTATAACATTAGATAAAAAAAAATGCAATGCTTATGTATCATGTCAAATATGTAAATATTCAGTATAGAATAAAATTCACATCGTATTAGGTAACCATTTTGGTATTAACAATACTCGGTCATGCGCTACAAGTACAGCGCCTACATGACTCCGATCATGCGCTACAAGTTCAACGCCTACATGACCGTCAAGATTCAGGTGTGAGGTTCAACCATTTTGGTATTGACAATACTCAGTCATGAGCTACAAGTACATCGCCTACATGACCCCGGTCATACAGGACTACGATCATGCGCTACCACGAATATGGCGCCTACACAATTTCATAACCTGAAATTATGCGCTTACCCCGAATAGGGCACTTACATGACTAAAGTTATGCGCTACAAGTACAGCGCCTACATAACCGAGTCATGCGCTACCACGAATATGGCGCCTATGCAATTTCTGTTATGCGCTACAAGTTCAACGCCTACATAACAGAAATTACACGCTTACCCCAAATATGGCGCCTATGCAATTTCTGTTATGCGCTACAAGTTCAGCGCCTACATAACAGAAATTACACGCTTACCCTGAATAGGGCGCATACATGATCGTCAGATTTCAGACATCTGGTTCTTTAACACATTTCATTTAAAACAAGTAAATTGTTCATGTCATTGTATGTAACATGCATGCAAGTATATCATGCAAAGTTCTATTTTAACTCATGTCTTATGTCATCTATGAATATGCCATGCAACTCACAAACAACATGCAATTCCAAGCAAACAATAATACTCACAAATAATCAATAATGATAAAATTAGTTAGAAGGATCTAGGAATAACTCGAAATCTGTACCTTTCATTGTTGAGCACAACAATGGTCGAAGTTAGTTCATCGTTCAAAATTGAGTCGTTCGAGAGCAACTAGTGAATCTCAAGCAATCAAGCAAATCGAGAAGCTCTTCACCTCGATCTCCTCCTTCTCGTCGTTGTGTAGGACTACCACGGACTCTTATTTCTCTTGTCATTTCCTCCATTTTTTTCCATCCTTTAAAGTTTCCTTTGCTTCTCTCAATTTCGCATTCTTTTATGATTTTACCGCTCCTCTTTCTCTCGGACTCCATAAAAAGAGAACCCGTATTCCCTTCTTCATTTCAATATTTTATCTTTTAAACCCCTCTCTTTTAAGAATAAATTATCAATATTAATTAAATAAGTTAGATGGATTATCAATATGATGACATGTGTCCCCTCATGCAAATGGTTTTAATTAGAGAAGCTAAGATGGATTACCATGAAGATGACATGTGTCCCCTCATGCAAATGGCTTAATAAGAAACTAATTAAATTTTCTTTCATATTAAATGGTGAGTTATTTACACTAAGCCACCTATTATTATCAAAATATTCAACTTGATTAATAAAATACAAAGGTTTTATACAACATGTATTTAAATAACTACAAAAATTTCAAGACCAATAGAAAATCTATGAAATCACTTGTATGACCATACAATGAGATAATTTACAATCAAATATTTTCTAATTAAATTTTTCCTATATATATCTAGTTTATCTATTCATACTGTTGAACTTGAAAGATTTATAAATATAATTCAAATCTATATTGCTACTTTAAAACACAATTTATTTATGGTCTAATAAAAATACACAAAAATAAGTGGATTAGGTGAATCAAGAGTGGATAACAGGTGTCATCATATATGCAACTTAGATAATAAATGAAATGCATTTTTACTTTTTGTATTTATATATTAATTAGTGACTTGTACCGAACACTGTACTAGTAATTGAGGAGTTAAACTTGTGTTATAAAATACTAAATTTCTTATTTAATATACGGTTAAATAAATATTAGCTCTTATAAACAGGTATAAGAAAATCTATCTAATCAGTGAATGACTATAAAATCAAATAAATTACAAATAGTTGTTCATCTCAATTCATAAAAATTCAAAGCAAATTTTAACATGTTACGACTACACTATAGCAATTTTTTTTTTCAATTACATGTATTGGTTTATGTCAAATAAAATTTCCGAATTTTCGAAAATTGGGCTGTTACATCCATACACTTATATTTTCATTTGAAGTATATTTTTTTTGGAATAAAAAAAATATTTTGATGCTTTCTTTGCAGATCTGATTTTATCCAAAAAATCTCAATGTTTGAAACACAGTTTGATGCTCTTTGTCCATATCTTTTGTTAACAAAAAAAATATCAATATTTGAAACATATTTGATGCTCTCTATCCAAATCTGATTTAACAAGAAAATCTCAAAATTTAATGACTAATGCATATTTCTTACTTAAATATTTTTGTAATAGATACTATAGTCCACAATGGCTTGATGCTCATCCAAATCGTGTGCCTCCTCATCTAGATGGAGAGATATCAAACATGAGACATCAATGTTTTAGAAAACTCTTTCCAAATGTTGGTGAAAGAAGACGCGTGATTATTGAATTTGCAAGCTTCTCCATTTGTGGCGACGAATTTGATCTACATGATTCTATTGCGGATAGAGGATAAATATCACCACTTAAGTAGTGGGGGATTTATGGTGGAGCGGCTCCTAATCTCCAAGTGTTTAGCTTTGAAGTTGCTATGTCAACCATCATCATCATCTTCATGTTGCAAGAGAAATTGGAAAACTTATTCTCTTATATATGACGCTAAGAGAAATAAAATGACACCCAAGCGTACCGAGGATTTAGTTTTCGTGCATTCTAATTTGAGATTTCTTTCTAGAAAATCCCTCGTATATTCTACGGGAGAGTATGTTCTGGGATGTGGCAGGTGATGAACATGAGTCATTTGATGGTGCCGAGCAACTTACCGTTGCAAGTCTTTCACTTGAAAAGCCGGAGTTTGAGAGGATAGTGTTTGAGATGATGTGTAGTATTTGAGATAAAGTATCAACTTGTTTTGGAGATTTAGACTCACTTGTTTTTTTGGATCTTTAATTAGTTTAATTTGTTATGAAGTATGAACTTAGTTTAATTTTATGGGCTTTGAAATTTATAATTAAGATTAACTAGTGTTTAGTCTATTTGATTTGAATATACAATGGATGTTATTTATGTTATGGATATTATGGATCTAATTTTATGTTGTTTGGTATTATAATGTTCACTGTCATTTTTATGTTTGTAGATACAATTGTTAAATTTTAAATAGTTTTTTAGATGAATTATAAATTTGGGTGATTTGAGTACTGTATACATATACCATGTCAAAATTATCATTTTTTTTACTTGTGAATTACAAGTAAAATTTTTGATATATATACAAGTGTTGAATTAATAATATAATTGTATTTTTTTTCTTTGTTGTAATACATGAAACAATAATATAATTGAAATAATAAAAAATAATATATATAATAGCCGTATCATATCCTTCATTTTTTAAAAGTGCCGTATCGCCATATCCATATCGTATCTGATACAATACCCGTATCCGTATCCATGCAACATAGTATAGAAGTAGATTTTATCTCAATATTTTCCAGAACTAAACCCATGGTACAACCGAACACTCATTAAACGCATTCTTATATCTATTCCCGTGTACACCAATGAATATGAGATCCTGCAAATTAAAAAGTAGGTTCTCGATCCCCAGGGGCGGACCCAGGATTTTTGTCGGGGGGCAAAAAAAATTTGAATCGGGTTTAAATAGCTTATCGGATTTAAACCCATTAACTAATTGGGTACTCGATAAAAAATCAATGCTTTGACTTATATTTTTCAATGTTCTGACTTATAATTTCTGATGTTTTAACTTATAATTCTAATTACCAATCATAATTCAAGAAATTTATTTTGATTTTAATACTAAATTTAACCCAAATTACAAATTAAACATCCAAAGAATGACAAATTTTTTTTCAGAAATGAGCAAAGTCGATCAGTACCGATATATCACCACTAAAACTCAAAATCCAAATAGGACGACTGCCCCCCTGATTCATACTGAGTCTGTCCCTACCGATCCCGTCAAATTTCATCTCATATAATTCCGTGATAAAAGAACATGCCTTAAAGTTTCATGTTTCCATTTTACAACCAATTCAATATATATACTTCTCCTTGGTCACCAGTCAAAAGTTACCGTGTAAAACAAGCCATATGTGACCCAGTACGATTATACGTTTGAAAAGAAACAGAATATTATCGGGAAGTCACTTTGAAAGTTCTATTCTCCACTAAGCAAAAGCAACCCTTGATTAAACGTCAGTAGTGACGTTGGTCGCTAACAAATCAACCTCCCCCATAAGGCCATAACCATTAATCTAGAATTATTTTGTTATATGCTTAACTGCGATAATTCGAGAAGTCAACATTTTATTGAGAGCTGTTAATGCAATGAAAACAGAATTACAAACGGACGGCCCAGATTAATACCAGCCGGGCCGAGTCAATCCGGTGCCGAGAGAAACTATAGGGTCCGCTTTGAGATTCGTGCAATGTTAAAATACTGATCTGGACCGTCCATTTGTAATTTGTTTGAGAGGTACCTGGCCTGGGTGTTCCGAATTCACGAAAACGAGGGCCCACCTGTCGGTGAATAGGCCGTCAAAACCGAACCGGTTCGATACCCCTTTTGTCCCTTTGGAATGAACGCGCCAGGCGCCAGAGGACCAGAGAGAAGTCGTTAGTTGCAAGTTCTCCACCAAACTATAAATCCTATATATTCAGTCATGGCGCTTTCGGGAAAACGCGAATAACTTTGGGAAATAGAAATGAGCGATCAATTTGTTGAGGTATCTACCTCCGAATCCTCTCAGTCGATGAATCAAGAGCCCAAACCGCCGGGTCGGCGCCTGAAGTGGGTCCCAACCTCTACCGATCACATCATCGCCGCCGAGAAACGCCTCCTTTCTGTTGTCAAGTGAGTCTTCTCAAGTCAATTACATAGCTTGAGTCCCTTTTTTTTTTGTCTTGTATTGGATCCTCTTCATTTCGGAAGGGACTGGACTGAAGCTTGTTGAAACATCCTTGGAAAGTGACAGTACATTATTGTGATTTACGGTGATATAGTTGAGCCTATTTATCTATTTATCTAAAACCGGTATGGATGAACTATCATTGAGAAATACTAATTTTGGTTTTTACGGTTGAGATTAATATCTGGGCCAATTGTGCCTCTTGAGCTTGATTGACAGTTTGACACAATTTGTGCATATACACACTTCATAAGCAAATTAAAATAAAATTTCTTGGTAAGTTTATATGAGGACGCCAAGCTTACTGTTCTAATTTTAATTTGCATTCTTGGAACATTTTCTTACTGGCCTAGTGAACTGACCGGAGAACTCTGTTATTGAAACACGAATCAAGCCTTTTTTTTAATTTTATTTCTGAAATCCAACATTTTTTTATTGTAGAACTGGCTACACAACTGAGCAGGTCAATATAGGGTCGGGTCCACCCGGGTCGAAGATCAAGTGGTTCAGATCATCTAGCAATGAACCACGTTATATAAACACCGTTACCTTCGACAGCAGTGAAAACTCTCCTACAATAGTGTTAGTTCATGGCTATGCCGCCTCTCAGGGTTTCTTCTTTAGGAACTTTGACACGCTTGCGAGTAAATTTGAAGTCATTGCCATTGATCAGCTCGGGTAAATGCTTATTGTTATATATAATGTTTATGTTAGTGTGCTACTGCTTTTGAGTGATACAATTAAAATGCAACACCAACATGGGAGGACTTCACTGCTTTATGTTCTGACTCAGACTGCCTGCATTGATGAGAATATATAATAAATAATGAAAAAAGGGTAAATTGGTCTAATTTTATCCAATATGGTACCAGTATTCCCGTAATTCAATCTTTTAGTTCATCAAATAGGTCAACACCAATATTCATTCTGATATTTTATCTTCAAGAGTTAGTTTCACTTAGCACCTTTTCCATTTTCAGATGGGGTGGCTCAAGTCGACCTGACTTCACTTGTAAAAGTACAGAAGGTTTGTTAAATGGAACTTCATTGTTTGAAATCAATCTTTTGTGTCAGGTTACCCAGGATCTCTGATTCAGTGAATTAATGACCTTTATTCTAAATCCTCACAGAAACTGAAGCATGGTTCATTGATTCTTTTGAAGAATGGCGCAAGGCTAAGAATCTAACTAATTTCATTTTGCTTGGCCACTCATTTGGTGGCTACATGGCATCGAAGTATGCACTAAAGGTGGAATTCTTTTATTATTTATCAAATTGATATGTGATTTTCAAAGATATTCATGTGTGTCCCTGCATATCCTCAAATTACCACCTATATACTCAGAAACCTCCTCTTTCTATGATTTGTAAAGATGACCAGACTCCTATTACATTACAGATAAGTTGTTAGGAAGGAGGTCATTTGAGAAAAATTTAAGGAAAACTAGATATTCCTTTCTTTCTTTCTTTTTTGGTCATAAGAGTGCAAGGTTACTTCAAGATTTTAGTAATTTACAATAATTTATGATTTCATCTGATATGCTTATGTTATTTATTTTAGCATCCTGAGCATGTAAAACATCTGGTTCTGGTGGGTCCTGCTGGTTTCACGACTGAGTCAGAGCACAGCTCAGAGCAGTTTTCAAAATTGAAATCATCATGGAAAGGTGCTGTCATGAACCATTTTTGGGAATCTAATTTCACTCCTCAAAAGCTCATAAGGTAAAAGCTGCCGTATTTTATTTTTATTTTATAATTCCATGCTTAAAGTGGCGCTTATTACTATACCAGTAATTGTTGGTGCTGGTATCATGGTACCATATATATTGAGGTGTATTACATGGTACTGAATACTGATATGTGTCCTTTTGGATTTCTTTTGTCTTTGAGCTTTTGTGCGCTTAGTATTTCCAATTGAGTTGGGTTATGACGATATGTAACATGTTTACGATATAAATCAATTTTCCTTTATGATTTCTTCAATAAAGACCCTAATTGTTTCTTTATCCTTTTTTTCATAAAAATAATATTTTACTCATTCATTTTATGTCATTTTTTTGCAAAAAAATATGGATGGTGAAGAAGTATTTTTTTTTATTATGCCATAACTTTTGTATATCCATGCGCAGAAAAATTGGTTGAAATATCAAAATCCTTTTCATCCCTTTCTCTCAAACAAAAAGAGATTTTCTTCTTCAAAAGAATCAAATTCCACGATATAAAATCTTCAAACCAAAATGAGCAAAACATAGTACAATGGCAAGTAAGCAAGAGACATGTCATGCCAGGCTAATTACTTTTCTTGTCAATACAGAGGTCTGGGCCCATGGGGCCGCAACATTGTGCAAAAGTACACTGGTAACAGATTCGGTTCCTACTCTCAAGGGGATCCATTGACTGAAGAGGAATCAAAATTGCTTACTGGTACTTTCAATTATTATTTTTTTCTGCCTTTTTGATGTATGCAATTATACAATCTGGTTCAAGTCAAAAGTTTCTTTATTGTTTAATTCATGCAGAATACATTTATCATACTTTGGCTGCCAAAGCTAGTGGGGAGCTGTGCTTGAAATATATATTCTCCTTTGGGGCTTTTGCAAGGAAACCTCTTCTAGAAAGGTCCATCTTTTATTTTCAAGTTAATATGCAAATTCTACTGAATTTGAAGCGGCTTTTCTTCCTTATCCAATTTTAAATGGGATTTCCATCTAAGAATACTTAATTGAAGGATGTTTTTATTTTTAGTGCTTCTGAGTGGAAGGTGCCAACTACCTTTATATATGGAACTGAGGATTGGATGAACTTTCAAGGAGCAGTACGGGCTCGTAAGGAAATGAAAGTACCATGCGATATTATCAGAGTACCTCAGGTGCACTCTCTCTCCATCTCTCTCAGACATGCGCGCACAGATGCAGAGAGCATAAACTTTTAAGGAATTTTGGATCTCAAGGGATATTTGGTAGCACACATAACCATTAGTACTGGAATTAGGCCTCAGCTATTCACCAATTCCTGGAATCAATAAAAAAAATAAACCAACCAGGTAAAGGAAAGAATAAGAAAAAGAGGTCTGGTAGAAGGTGTCTGACTGATAATATCTACCACAATATTTCCTTTTCATATCAATATGATAGAACCTATTGTTTTGTTCAACTCTGATAAACCAAATTTAAATTATAAATTTGATGCAGGCTGGGCATTTTGTCTTCATAGACAATCCATCAGGATTTCATGAAGCAGTACTTTACGCCCTCCATAAGTATACATCTCCTGGCAACCCTGAACTTCCGCCATTCCCTGAAGGGTTAACAGCTGTATAGTTATCATAGAAAACAACTTTACAACCTATGATTTTACATTAATTATTCAATTTATACACTTCAATGCTCATTTTCTGCACTCTCCTTTATCCGTGTAAAATAAACATTTTTTGGTACAAAAGACGGGACTGTGGTTTTAACTGTTTTCTCTTATAGTTGGGTGGTAATTTCAGTGGGTAATGTAAATGTATGGTTAATGTTTCACCCGACACATGCAATTGGCACATTGCCAAATTACTTCTATTGTTGCCTTTGTTGGATTGTTCAATTCGCTCTCAATTATCCTATGATATCATTTCACTGCTCTATTTTACGAACTGCCTGATCATAAGATAAAATTAGAATGGAAGACAAAAAATCCGCAAAGCGGAATAAAGTTAGTTTGATAAATGAGCCAACAAAAAGGGGCACAGTTGAATATATTTCAAACAGGAAAAGCACAAGCTAAAAGTTCATAGATAATTAAGAATTTAAGATGCACCGGATATAACAAGTTCATATACAACCCAGCGGACGGAATAACCATATATTATTATTAACTAAACAAAGTACGATTCAATTATTTTCGTAGTTGAATACCATTTACATAATTTTTTCAGCAACGAGCCAGAGGGCATTTAGAGCACAATTGTCAGTTTTTATGATTTTATGACGTCAAATAAGATATCAACAGATGCACTTTGATAGATTTATTTATGTATTATTTGCATTTAGATTAAATAAATTGTTTCGACAAAAGCAATTGACAATTTTCATATATTACTATCAACTTTGTTGATTGTATACCTTAAATGCGGCGTGAATTGATAAATACATCACAAGGTCTATGCAATGTATATCCCTCAAAAATCTCGAAATCACGTCTCTCCTTCTAAAATTCATAATATTATAATTTATATTTACCCTTCTAAATTTCAAAAAATCATAAATTTATTCAATTTATCATCATTTATGTTAAAACTCATTTTTAATTTATATATCCTTTAGTGAAAAATAAAAATATCTTGTGTGTAAGAAACATGTCCCATCTTTAATTGGTTGGTTCTTGTAGACAAATAGTTTATTTCTCTACTTGTGTCGCATACACAATAGCATTTAGGCAAACCATTTGACAATCAGCCAATTATAAAACTAAACATTTTTATAATCCTGACATATCTTTATATTTTTTTAATAAAGGGTAAAATAGATATTTTATAAATTTAAAATGTGTTTTAATTAAAAAATAATAATTAATTGAGTAAATTTGTAAGGTTTAAAATTTAGAAGGATAAATATGATATTATAAATTTTAGAATGGATATTACGTAAATTTAAAGTTTTAGAAGAATGCACAATAATTTCCGCCTATTTGATTTTAGCAATATATGATTGCACAAAAGCTCATAAGTTTATTTTGAAATAGAAAGTTAGATATATACTCATTATAACTTTCTTCAATTAGATATTTCTCCATACAAACTTCAAAAATAGTTTTTTACCCATCTAAACTTACTCATTTTTTTAATATGTCCATTTCTAATTTTTTTTAACTAAAAAATACATATTAATAGTAGTAAAATCTCACTCTCTCTCAAACCCTTCATAATTGATTAGTTGGGTTAATTTTGACAGCCACATAACATGGTTTTATGTAGAACTCTTTCCCAAAAAAATTAGTTGATTCAGTACTCGTTTCTTGTTCACCCGAAACGTCTTGTTCTCAATGTACCAAAATATGCCTAAATATGATACCTAAGCCACACACATTTAAAGTCAATATCGTGCCCAAACGTCTTGTTCTCAATGTACCAAAATATTGATCTCTAATATAATATGTCACCTCTACACCTTAAATCCATACTTCTGCCTGATTAAGTTTTATTTCACTATCATTAGGTATGTTTTCACATTTCAATCCTCCATCTCTTTTAACTTCTCTGAGTTATAACTTATTAAAGGGAGGAAAAGGACAATACTCAAAAGAGGAAGAAAGACATAATTCAAGGAAGAAATGAAAGGACATAAGAGAGATGAGAGAAGTGAAAGACACGGAGGATAAAAATAAATAAATTGGGGTAAATTGTCAAATTAAGTTAGGTGTTAATCACTATTAATTAAGGTTCTAAATAGTGTTTATAGCGGCATAGCGGGGTTACAAAAAAAAAATAGCGAATAGTGCAGCTATAACAAAAGCTATTATACATAGCATTTTTTTCTTTATTTTATATTTCTACTAATAATAAACATTATCTAAAGTCTCATAAAGAAAAAAATACCAAATTAATTAAGAAGTTATAATATTTATATTGAAACACACAAAAAAACCCTAACTATTTAGTTTCTTCTTCGCGTTAGCTGCACATCTCTCTTTAATTTCCTTTTTGTTTTCGTTTCAACTTTCAAGTGATTTTGTTTCGTTTCAATTTCTCAGGGACTAGATTTTATTTTAATTTCTGGAGTCCAACGCACAATGTTCAAATTTATTGATAAAGCTTCTTAATTAAAAAAAAACATGTAATTTAATTTCGGTTTGGAGTTTAAAGCTCATTTAAATTGCAAAATAATAATAATAAACCCATGTAGCATAGCAGACCGCTATTGTTGGTACCTGCTATAGCGGCCTTAGCTTAATTAGCACAGTTTTACTCTTAGCTTAGTTTTTTTAGATCCAAAACAGCTATAGCTATGGAGACATGGAGGATACAAAAAATTAAATTGAGGTAAATTGTCAATTTAAGTTTTAATAGTATTAATATATATTTTTTTAGTGAAATACATTTAAAAATGAACATGTTATGAAATGAGTAAATTTAGATAGCTAAATAACTAATTTTTAAGTTTAGATGAGGAAATATGTAATTAAAGAAATTCTTGTCTAAATTTCTCATTTTAAAACAAGTCCGTGTTAAGTCTACTATTAAATATATATTTTAGTGAAATACATTGAAAAATGAACATATTATAAAATGAGTAAATTTAGAAAGCTAAATAACTAACTTTTAAGTTTAGATGAGGAAATGTCTAATTAAAGAAATTCTTATCTAAATTTTTTATTTTAAAATAAGTCGGTGTTTAGTCTACTATTAAATATATATTTTTTTAGTGAAATACATTTAAAAATGGACATATTATAAACTGATTAAATTTAGATAGCTAAATAACTAACTTTCAAGTTCAGATGAGGAAATGTCCAATTAAAGAAATTCTTATCTAAATTTCTCATTTTAAGTGTTAAGTCTACTATTAAATATTTTTTTTTTGGAGGCTGATAATTAACCCCGCACCTCCCACCCCGCAATTAACCCCGCACAAAATGCCAAAAAACTCCAGCTGTCATTTTTTTTCATAAGGTATTAATACTTACGTACAGAAGTATTTATCTCTAAGAACGAAAGTATTTATCTCTAAGTACGAAAGTATTTAAGGGACCATGCACATTTTTTTCATGGAGAGTAGGGGGAATCTCAAATCACATGGGGGGACCATGCACGTTTTTAGAGGTGGGTTTTTTTATCTCATTTCAATCTCGTCCACATTTCTCACAATCTATGAAAAATTTTGCGAATCTAAAACCACGAACGTTTTCTACGTAATTTTCTCTTTCAAATGAGATCCATGATGACATACTTTCGAGCAAGTCGTTACAGAAGTATTTATCCCTCATCGTGTAAGTATTTATATCTATACTTGAAAGTATTTTTTTGCATATAATACTTATAATACATGATATTAATACTTTCATATATCAGTATAAAAACTTATAATACATGATATTAATACTTTCATATGTCAGTATAAATACTTATAATAATTGATATTAATACTTTCATATGTCAGTATAAATACTTATAATAATTGATAGTAATACTTTCATATGTCAGTATAAATACTTATAATACATGATAGTAATACTTTCATATGTCAGTATAAATACTTATAATACATGATATTAATACTTTCATATGTCAGTATAAATACTTATAATACATGATATTAATACTTTCATATGTCAGTATAAATACTTATAATAATTGATAGTAATATTTTCATATGTCTGTATAGATATAAATACTTGCATGATGAGGGATAAATACTTCTGTAACGAGTTGTTCGAAAGTATGTCATCATGGATCTCATTTGAAAGAGAAAATTACGTATAAAACGTTCGTGATTTTAGATTCGCAAAATTTTTCATAAATCGTGAGAAATACGAACGAGATTGAAATGAGATCAAACTAATTTGGAGAGAGATAGAGTGGGGGGATGGTGGGGGGATGGAATGGGGGGGAGTAATATAATTGTTCTTTTTTTTTTAGTGAAATACATTTAAAAATGGATATATTATACAATGAGTAAATTTAGATAGCTAAATAACTAACTTTCAAGTTTAGATGAGGAAATATCTAATTAAAGAAATTCTTACCTAAATTTCTCATTTTAAAATAAGTCGGTATAAGTCGGCGCTTAGAAATAGAAATCCACTAACGTCTTTAAATTCTTTAAAAGAGCGAAAGACCGTCGGATCCATTCATTTCACAGAGAGCGCAAGAGAGCGAGAGCGGCAGCGACAGAGATACAGAAGAAGAAGAAAAACGAGCACAAAAATGGATTGTAACTTAGAGATTGACCGACAAACGGAGTCTAAAGATTTTCGTATTCCTCCTGGCTTCGAATATATGGCAACAAAGAACCAAGGTCTGATTTCTCCACAACAGAGGAGAATCCAGGGTTTGCATTTGTCTATACTTTGCATTTCGATTTGATTCTTCTTGATTTTTATTTTTCTTTTCTTTTCTGAAGTAACATTCCATATTTATGCACTCAATTCTTTCTCCGCTTATTAGGTCGTTCTGGAAATTCTGGTCGGTGGTGTAAAATTGCATACTAGTTATCAGAATTAAGATTATATTCTTCTAGGTCTTTTACTTTGTTCATTATTTTAACAAATGTAGGGACCGAGCAAAAGCAACAGGTCGTACTTTCATCTGAGAACTTTCAACACACCAATAACAAGGTACTCTCCAATTTATACCCCTTTGTTTCCTTTGAGATCCTGTACGGACCAGAAATTTCATAAGAGAAGCTTTTTTGTGTGTGTTTATTTAGGTTGCATCTGGTATTTGTGATGTGAATTATATGGAAATCGATGAGATAGATTTACCAGATTTGAACAATCAGATGGCTGTAGTCGAGTATGTCAAAGAGTTGTACACTTTTTACAAAGAACAACAGGTACTGTCAGTTTTTTCTTATATAATAAACACAAAAATATTCTCAAACTAATCTAAAAGTTTGGTTCTTTCTCTGTGTTTAAGCAGCATCTGTGTAGGCCAACGTACTACATGAATAGACAGCCCGAATTGAACGACGACATCAGAGCAACCGCCATAGCTTGGCTAGTGAAAATGCATTATAATTTGAGGCTGTGGCCAGAAACCCTTTACCTAGCTGTCCACATAATTGACAGATACCTTTACCTAGAAGTCACACCAAGAAGTCATTTCCAGGTGGTCGTAATATGTTCATTGCTGATTGCCTCAAAGTATGAAGAAAACAGAGCTTTGAAGGTATCCAACAAAAAATGGCAAGTGAAATTTGTGAATTAAGGGGTAGTATAATTAAGGTATTGTTTGTGCAGGTTAATGATCTCATACAACTGACGGGCTATAGATACACTAAAGAGGTAGTTATTTGCATGGAAAAGATGATATTGAACCGTCTCGAGTGGTACCTGACAGTACCGACTACCTACATGTTCTTGGTTCGTTTCATCAAGGCCGCCAAGGCTGACAAGGAGGTACCACATGAAATAATTTATTCACTTATTGTTTGGTAGTATTGTAAATAATTATAATCAAATCCTAATCATCTTGTCTAATTTGACAGTTGGAGAACATGGTATATTTCTATGGTGAACTAGGGCTGGTAGAGTACAAAATGATACTATACGTTCCCTGCAAGGTGGCAGCTGCAGCTGTGTACGCAGCTAGGTCCACTCTAGGGAAGTCCCCTCTATGGACAGACACCCTTCAACGACATACCTCTTACTCTGAGTCTGAGATACAGTAAGCCCCGGATCACATTTAAGCTATATTGTATTTAGTTGAACATTTGGGACATAATATTATTTGTCCTTGTCATTCAATTTTGGAAATGACTCAAAAGGTATGTGGATATTAAGCACCTCTCAGTCTTACAAAATTTCTAATGCCACTATTTATTTGACCTATGCGTAGGGATTGTGCACAGATTTTGGTGGAAGCTCATATGGCCGCACCAAGTAGCTTACATAAATTGAATGTAGTTTATACAAAGTACAAGCTCAAGGAGTATGGAGGCGTTGCACTCTACCAACCAGCAGCAACTCACAGTTGCTACTTGAAAGGCAAGTATTTTGCTGTTAATTTTTAAGTTTGATTTTGAGTGCAGTTCCTGTTGGTTGCAATTCAACATGCCTCTCTTGTTATTAAGTTTAAATTATAAACTCAATCTTCTTGGCAGCAAGTTCAATTTCTGTACCCATACTTATAGAATGAAGTTCATTTCAAAAACTGAAATCTCTTCTATAACAAATCACTAAATCATATCTGTAATTCAGATATTTATGCTAATTCTCCCTTTGAGCTTTCTGATGCTGAGTTTTTCTCCCTGTTCCTTTAATTGTGCTGTTATTTTCAACCCAGCTGACCGATATTATTATCAACCAAAGTATGATTCAATTATTTTCGTAGTTGAATACCTTTTCCATAAATATTTTCAGCAACGAGTCAGAGAGCATTTAGAGCACAATTGTCAGTTTATATGATTTTATGACATCAACAGATGCATTTCAATATGTTTGTGTACTAAAAAATTAATGTCTTGTTTAAATTTAGTTTAAATAAATTGTTTCAACAAAACAATTGACAATATTAAAAAATTACTATCAGCTTTGCTGATTTTATATACCTTAAAATACGGTATGAACTGACCAACACATCACAAGGTCTATGCAATGTATACCCCTAAAAAATCTTGAAATTACATATTTCTTCCTCTAAAATTCATAATATCATATATGCCCTTCTAAATTTGAAAAACTCATAAATTTACCCAATTTTTTATTTTATTAAAACTCATTTTAAATTTATAAAGTTCTCATGTTAAAAAATAAAAATGTCTAGTTTGTGTAAGAAATATGTTAATTCTTCTATTGGTCAGCTCTTGAGGACAAATGGTTCATTTCTCTAATTGTGACGCATACACAACGTCATTTAAGCATACGCTTGTATGTGCGTCACAAGTAAAAAACAAATCATTTGTCCTCAAAATCAGCTACAAACATTTCTCTTTAGCATGTCATATTTTTTATTTTTTTAATAGAGGGAAATTGGTACTTTATAAATTTAAAATGAGTTCTAATAGGAGAAACAATTAATTGGTTAATTTTTTTAAAAGGGTGAATATAATATTTTGAATGTTAGAAGAGAAAATACGTAATTTTGAAGTTTATGAAGGGTAAAATGGATTATTGGAACTTAGAGATTGAGCGAGAGGTCAGATTTGGGCAAATTCGTGACAGTCGAGCACAAGGGGAGTCTAGGGTTATCCGTATTCCTCCGAGCCTTTTCTTTTAAGAGAGAGAAGATCTTAAAGACAAATCTATGGTAACAAAGAACCAAGGTCCGATTTCTCAACAGTAGAGAAGAATCCAGTCTTTGCATTTGTCTAAACTTTATATTTCAATTTGATTCGTCTTTATTTTATTCTGTTATTTTGAAGTAACATTCAATATGTACTCAATTCATCTCTCCGCTTGTTAGGTCGTTCTGGAAATTCTGGCAGTTGGTGTAAAATTGCATACTAGTTATCAGAATTAAGATTATATCCTTCTAGGTCTTTTACTTTGTTCATTCTTTTAACAAATGTAGGGACTGAGCAGAAGCATCAGGTTCCCCCTCAAAACCAAGTCCACATAATTGAGCGAGAGGATAAATTTAGAGAAATTCCTGACAACCGAGCACAATCGAAGTCGAGGGTTATCTGTATTCCTCCGGGCTTCGAATCTATGGTGGCAAAGAACCAAGTTTTGACTTCTCCACAGCAGAGGAGAATCCAGGGTTTGCATTTGTTTATACCCAGTCTTTGCATTTGTCTAAACTTCATATTTTGATTTTATTCTTCTTCATTTTATTATGTTATTTTGAAGTAACATTCAATATGTACTCAATTCCTCTCTCCGCTTATTAGGTCATTCTGGAAATTCTGGTCGTTGGTGTAAAATTGCATACTAGCTATCAGAATTAAGATTATATCCTTCTAGGTCTTTTACTTTGTTCATTCTTTTAACAAATGTAGGAACCGAACAAAAGCATCAGGTTCCACCTCAAAACCAAGTCCACATAATTGAGCGAAAGGTTAAATTTAGAGAAATTCATGATAGCCGAGCACGAGCGGAGTCGAGGGTTATCCGTATTCCTCCGGGCTTCGAATCTATGGTGGCAAAGAACCAAGTTCTGACTTCTCCACAGCAGAGGAGAATCCAGGGTTTGCATTTGTCTATACTTTATATTTCAATTTGATTCTTCCTGATTTTATTCTGATTTTCTGAAGTAACATTCAATATGCACTCAATTCCTCTCTCTGCTTATTAGGCCGTTCTGGAGATTTTGGTCGGTGGTGTAAAATTGCGTACTAGTTATCAGAAGTAAGATTATATTCTTCTTGGTCTTTTACTTTATTCATTCTTTTAACAAATGTAGGGACCAAGCAGAAGCAGCAGGTTGTACTTCCATCTAAAAACAAAGTTCACCAGACCAATAACAAGGTACTCTCCAATTTATACCCCTGTTCCCTTTAAGATCCTGTACATACCAGAAATTTCATAAGAGAAGCTTTTTTGTGTGTGCTTATTTAGGTTGCATCTGGTACTTGTGACATGAACTATATGGAAATCGATGAGATAGATTTACCAGATTTGAACAATCAGCTAGCTGTTGCCGAGTACGTCAAAGATCTGTACGCTTTTTACAAAGAACAACAGGTATTTGTCAGTTGTTTCTTATACAATAAACACAAAGTATACTCAAACTAATATAAAAGTTTGGTTCTTTCTTGTGTTTAAGCAGCATCTTTGTCGGCCAACGTACTACATGAATAGACAGCCCGAATTGAACAAAGACATCAGAGCAACTGCCATAGCTTGGCTGATAAAAATGCATCATAGTTTGAGGTTGTGGCCAGAAACCCTATACCTAGCTGTCCACATAATTGACAGGTACCTTTGCCTAGCAGTCACACCTAGAAGTAATCTCCAGCTGGTCGTAATCTGTTCATTGTTGATTGCCTCAAAGTATGAAGAAAACAAAGCTTTGAAGGTATCTAACATAATTGTGCAATAATTTTGAATCTCAAAATTGCAAGTCATGAAATTTGTAAATTATAGGGTAGTATAATTAAGGAATTGTTTATGCAGGTTAATTATCTCATACAACTCACTGGCTATAAATATCATAAAGAGGTAATTATCTGCATGGAAAAGATGATACTGAACCATCTCGAGTGGTACCTAACAGTACCGACTACCTACATGTTCTTGGTTCGTTTCATGAAGGCAGCCAAGGCTGATGAGGAGGTACCGTACCACATGAAATAATGTCTTCACTTAAAATTATTCGGTAGTATTGTAAATAATCATGATCAAATTCTGATTAATAATCTTGTCTAATTTGACAGTTAGAGCATATGATATTATTCTATGGTGAACTAGGGCTGGTAGAGTACAAAATGATATTATTCGTCCCCTGCATGGTGGCAGCTGCAGCTGTGTATGCGGCTAGGTGCACTCTAGGGAAGTCCCCTCTATGGACAGACACCCTTCAACGGCACACCTCTTACTCTGAGTCTGAGATACAGTAAGAACCTCTCCTCATCACATTTAATTTAAGCTATATTGTACATGTCATTCAATTTTGGAAAGGGGGGTTTATTAAGCACCTCTCAGTCTTACAAAATTTCTAATACCTCTATTTATTTGTTTTACACACAGAAAATGTGCACAGATTTTGGCGGAAGCCCATTTGGCTGCGCCAAGTAGCGTACATAAATTGAGGGTGGTTTATTCAAAGTACAAGCTCAAGGAGTATGGGGGTGTTGTACTCTACCCACCAGCAGCGGTTTTAATTGAGGGTGCTTTATTTGAAGTACAAGCTCAAGGAGTATGGAGGTGACGCACTCTAACCACCAGCAGCGACTCTAATTGAGGAACCCTGGTCCAGTGTTCCTGTTACTTTTGTTAATTTAGGTTTTGATTGTGTTTAGGATTTGTAATCATTATGAGCTCTCTGATGCTGAGTTCACAGCATATATCTTCTTCTTTTTTTGTTCTCTCCCCATTCTTCTTGTTGTGCTGTTTTCTCCTCTATTGCTCTTCTCTTTCTTATTTTCCTGTTAGGTGTCATACAACTGTCTGGAAGAAGAAAAATTGCATTTAAAATTGGTGCAGGTATATGCTAAAATTAAAGCTTCGTCAAGAAAGATGCCCAAAAGCTGGAGAGTCTCGTTAAATTCATGAGTTAAGTAACTTTGTCCAACCTTTTCCTGCCATCATATCTATGTTATGCATTTGTACAATGTACACCGATTTGTATAATGCCATACCAGTGTGCATGTAATGAACTTTCTTTAATATTGGTTTTATGGTTCAGCCATATTGGTACATACAGGTTTCAACAATATCATATCGCCATTCTCACAATGGGCAAGGTAAATGGCTATGGAAGGTGCACTCTGAACAGACGGGATGTTGGTCATCCACATTAAAACTGCTATACAACATAACGGAACCCGAACAAATAGGGAACCATGAGAGTCACTCCTTAAATTCACTAGCATCACTCAAACCGCTCTATAGTTAATCCATTTAAGTCTGATGAGATGAGTGGAGCTATAACATTGCAGTGGTCATCTACAGGACTTTTTACAACTTCATCAGCATACTGGACTATCCATCGTAGTGGTGCTACATGCATATTCTTGGGGAATCTGTGTGAATAATCAAATGTAGAACAGGGACCACCTGCTGTGGTACTGTAATTTTTCAAAATGAGTATGGAGAGGACTGCTAGCACATTTCAACATAAATCTCCCGCCAAACACGACACGACCAATGCAAGAGGTTTGGTGGCAATACATGTGGGTTTTACAGGGTACCAAGAGGGGGTTATGGGACAACCAATGCAAGAGGTGTGGTGGCAATAAATTTTGATGTACACTGGCAATACATGTGGGTTTTACATGTGACCTACTATACCCATGTTCCAAAAAGAATGAAAATTTATTCATGATAAATCATATTTAATCTATTCATTGTGATGTACACTGGGAATTTTGTCTTCATAGATATTAGACAACCAATGCCTCGGATTGATGAATCAGTTTTCAAATATACATCAGAAGTACCAGCTTATCTGGTAAGTGGTAACTCTTGGTTTCCAGAAGAGTTGTACATGCTACATTAAATTTGTTGTAATTTAAGATGTAATTATTTATTGGTTGTCTTCATTAGCTACAGCGTATAGGTTCAATTTTGAGCAGCAGTATAATGGTTTTTTTTTTTTCATTAGCTTTGACTAACAGTTGATTAATTGAAAACTATTCAAGCAATAATATAAGTTCCTTCTTTTTTTTTTAAATATTTTCATTCAGCATTTCAGTCCAAAATAAAACTCAATTTTCAGATTTTTATACATCCTTTTTCATCCTTGGGAGAAGTATGCAAAAATAACCCAAAAGCCCAAATCATGACAGCCTCCTTTTCTTTTTCTCCATGAAGTTTCATACCTATCTCCACTCTGATCCAAGTTTTCACTCAAAAAGAAAAATTTCATGCAAGTTTGCAAAGCCAGATAGCAATTCATTACTGCACTGCGAAGTACTTGCAGTAACAAAAGGGCACACATGATCACTATACCAAAATGAAGCATAATATTTTTCCAAAAAAAAAAAGGAAAGCATAAAGTACTTGAGATAACTAAGATTAACGCCATATGACAAGTTCATAGATAATTGCTAATTTAAAAAGGAAACATGTTCATAAAAATAATTAAAAGACAACATTTAGACTAATTAAACATCAACTAACCAAATTAAGACACCAATCTCACTGACTCTCCAAACATAAATTAACTCTAAATACCACTAATTAAACATCAACTAACCAAATTAAGACTAAGCATTATTGACACATCATTTGTCACCATCTGAAACGATACGATCCATGATGCCGGCAACAACGTCCTTGGACTGCCTGAGAAGCTTGACGCTCTTCTTTAGCCGGTCCCGTTTTGCTGAAGTTGTTGGAGACTCTATCAGCATCCTCTCAACTCCTGCCATCTTTGGACCCACCAGTTCATTAATCAGTTCTGCCTCGAGCTCATCCTCAACCAGGCACTTGATGGCATGCAAGATATGAAGTGCGACACCATCTACAAGCCTCAGCTTAATTGTTTTCCAATATGCCGTGAGCCTCATGCTTATGTCAAAAGCCTGCCCTGCCACGTCAGCATGTTGCCGGAGATGGCCAACCTCCACCTTACCAAAGGCTTCGAGTGAGATCTTGGTCGGCTTGCTATGGTCCTCAATTGCTTCCATGAAAAGCCTCTCTTCTTTCATCAGCTGGACCCAGCTATTCAGGTAATCCGGGTTTGACGTGTAATCCGAGACAAGCTCCATTTTTACCATGTCTTCAACAAATTTGCAAGAATGGCCTCTCATTTTATCGATAAGACCATGCACAGCCATCTGGGCTGCCGACTTTAGTTGGGGATGGTTCTCACAATGCCTTAACATCATTTGAATGGCAATTTTTTCAATGTATGCCCAGATAGTTTCGACCAATTCACGTGGCATGTGAGATATGGTATCTACCTTATTCTTGAGTAAAGTAAGGAAAGCAGATCTAGGTAGGAAGTTTGGAAGCCTTATTCCTTTTGCTTCTTGCATAACTCTTACTTCTTCCATCAGGAACTGCTTATCAGTGGTCGGGCATTTTTCAGGGAGTTTCTCACGATACTTGTTTAGCATCTCTGTAATGCGAGCAGTGCCATGGAGGCTATCATCATTAGGGAACTCGTCAAACTCGCCTCTTATCAGCAGCTTCTCTAGAGAATCTCTAACCAATTTTACAATACGGACGAGTGCCTTCAGTGCATCAGCAACAGTCGACAAGTTCTGAGGCATGCTATTTAACTCAGACATGCTTCGGTTAAGCTTGTCATCAATCTTCTTAACAATGTCAGGCAAGCATTTTGCTATTATTGAAGCCTGGATTTGTGTGAGCCGCTCTGCAAGAACTGGGATTCCAATCATCGACTTGTCAATTTGTGATAACAAGGGATGTGACTTGAAGAGCCTTTCTTCTTCAGCCCTAGCCTGATCATATGTCTCTTCTCCTACCCTATTTCGAACACACACATAGCCGAGGCCAATGTGGACATCATCTATTGTAACCTTCTCAAGCAATCCCTCAGGTGCCTTATCAGACTTTGTAACCACCGCCAAAGTTCGCTCGCCTAGTTGGTCTACTTGTCGTGACATCCGAATTGACTCGCATGTTGGGAAATCCACAGTAGCAGACAGCACATTCAAAATTATGCTTTCTTTCGGTGCAATATACTCCATGATTATTTTGGATATTTGCTCGTATATGTCGGTTGGTTGTCCCTGCACAGGTACACGGGTGATGCCTGGGAGATCGACCAAGGTCAAATCAGGAACAGATTTCTTCTTGACAACAAGAGTAATCGGTTTGTCAGATATGCCCTTTCCTGCACCGGCTATCTCAACTGTTGCGGCATTGATTGCTGCAGTGATCCCATTTTCAGTTGTCGGCACGGTTTTGTCTCCGTATTCAATATGGAGAGATGGCTTGATAGCGTTAGAGTCGCCTTGGAGACGCATAATAAGAGGAACACGAGTACATATGCCTTGGCCACGTGGCAGGCTGATGCCTGCAAGTGACTCGAGGACACTTGACTTGCCGCTCGATTGATCACCTACTACCACTATGGTGGGGAGCTGGATGCCTTCTTGAGTAACTTTCAGGTGGCGTAGACGATCGATCGCGTCGAGAAGGGGGCGGATGTTGTCATTGTAGGATTTTGATGACGTAAGAGCAGTACTTGCCGTCATGTTTGTTTGAGTTTATTGTAATATGTTAATATTTATTGTGGATTTCGTTTTCGTATGTTATATTGTGAAGTGAACAATGGTGAGCTTGACGTGAGGATTTATAACTTGGTGAGGGCAAGTGAAAAGTTGCACGGGAGTAAAACAAGAAGATAAGGGGACTAGATTTGCTTCGGACTTTTAAGGAAAATCAATTCGAGAATCTGAAGGGTTGTTGGTAGGGGTGTCAATGGGTACGGTACGGGTCGGATGGAGACATTTTCATACTCATACCCATTAAAATTGATCTTACCCATACCCTACCCATACCCATTAAAAATTGATCTTACCCTACCCTACCCTTACCCGTTAATATTATCGGGTAACGAAACGGTAACGGATGAATAACGGATAATACTAGTATAATAATTAGTTTTATTATATTTTACAAATTAAACATCAAAAACTCATTCATTTTAACACATATATAATTGCATTTCTAATAAAAAATAAAATAAATGTGCAATCAATTCCAACTAAATTATTTTTTATAAAGAATAAAAATTCAAAAACACGAATATACATTTAGGTGGGTTGGAAATTGAATTAAATATATATTTGGATTTTATAATTACCCTATAGGGTAACGGGTACGAAATAGTCATTACCCATACCCTTACCCATTTATTTAACGAAAAAAAATTCTTACCCATACCCATACCCAATAAGCTAACGAAAAAAAAAACCTTACCCATACCCGTCTTATCGAATACGATACGGGTCGGGTAAACGGCTAAAAAGGTACCATTGACACCCCTAGTTGTTGGTTTTTAATTGGAACGCGTAATTGTTTATAATTTGTAAAACGTTTCAAATTTCATTGTACTGATGATGAAGGGTATTCCAATCGATAATCGTAATGACGGAAATAAATCTGCTGTTATTCTTTTGGAATAACATGATCTTCGTTGAGATTCGCATGTAAAGGTTCCTGTTATTCGTAAATGAGTCTTGAATATTGTCGTTATTGGGCTCCCTCAATCTCAGCCCAAAAAATGTTTAAATGTTTTTGAGGACTTACACAGGAAATTTGTAGCCCAAATCGGATATCGGCCTTGGTTTCATCAGTTGGGCTTCTTATCATTTCCTTTTCTCGAATAGGAAAGATTCTTGAGAAATAACAAACAAAATATATCAAACTGACAACGAGAACTCCAGAGTCCAGATTGTAGAAGCAGACGTTGAAATCAACAGCAATGGCGAGCGCGAAGCTGCGGCCATCTCCCGATCCCACCGCTGTCCTGCGCGGCCACCGCGCGGCGGTGATGGACGTCAGCTTCCATCCCTCTCGGCCGCTTCTCTTCTCCGGGTTTGCCTCCCCTTCCCTTCTTCCCAATTAAATTCTCTCTTTCTAAAACCCCTCGTTCGAATTCACCATACCTGATTCGAATCTCTCTCATTGGTTGATTGCGTGGTGGTTTGTAGTGCTTCGGATGGGGAGCTTCGGTTGTGGGACACTGTTCAGCACCGCACCATCTTTTCATCATGGTATGTTATTTTTAATCATCCATGTTTCAGTTTTACACAGATGTACATATTAAATAGCTTTCTATTTAACATATGATGTATGCATGCAGTGTTCCAGTGACATCAGTGGCGAATCCAAGTTGATTGAATGGGGGTCAATTGACCCCCATTCATTTTCAATTTTTTTGTAATTATATTTGATTTTCTTTATAATTTAGAATAAAATGCTTCGGTACTGTAAAATTGACCCCCATAACTTGAAAGTCTGGCTCCGCCCCTGAGTGACATACTGAAGTATATATAATTATGTATTTATGAAAGCTGTTGGAGATATTCTTATTTTCTTATCTTTTTCAGTAAGTAGTTGAGTTTTGTTAGATGCTCTACTGTGTTCAATAGAACCTTTTATTTTTAATATACAATTACTCGAGCAAGATGAGAGAGAGGTGCTATACAACATGGGCTTGTTGATCAGGCCGGGGTGGTCCATTTGATATATTTTGTACTTATCAACGACCATTTTTTTTTCTTTTTGCTGATTGATTTATTGATGAATTTAAGGGCTCACGGTGGAGCTGCTGGTGTTTATTCTGTAGCTTCCAGTGCTGCTATTGGCAACAGAGTAATAAGGCAAGAAGATGACCCCCACCCCCCTCCCCTATTTTTTCTTTGACCTTAGTAAAACCTGCACCTTAATTATTCGAGTATTGAAAAAAAAAAAAAAGTTCTATTTTGACAAGAGATATTCTCTAATGCACCGTTGATGCATATAAAATATCATGGAAGGCACAAGTGAGATTTTTTATCTTCCTCATTTCAGTCAGGGTCGGGATGGAACATGTAAATGCTGGGAAATCGAAGAAGCTGGACTTTCAAGGTAAATATTTTTATTTTTATTTTTTCATGTTATTGTTCACATTATGGGAGATCTGATGGGTTGCCTTTGCATGCTTGGTTTTTTTAGGAACCCTTTGTTTACGATTCGAACAAATTCATACCACTTTTGCAAGATTTCACTGGCAAAGACTCCTTTATCTGTTCAAACTGAAGGTGGTATATGTCTGTAATTAATTTCAGTACTTTTTCTTCAATTGTTCGAACAATAAAGTTCTAAATCAATGATTGCATTCTTTATTTTTAGGGGACTCATCAAATGGTGCAAATATAATGGCTCTAGCTGGGGAAGACTCCTCTCAGGTTACTATAGACTTCACTTATTTCTTTTTTAGTAAGCTTAAGGTGGACAAATTTTAGATTCAGGTGAATATGACTAATATTGAATTTTGTTGTGATTGTCCGTTTATTAGGTTGAAATTTGGGATCTGACATCTGTGAAAAGGGTTATGTGTTTTCCTCAGAATTGCAATTTGAATTTGGCTGGTCAGGCCACTAATCAAAGCGGTTTGTGTTAAACTTTGATCCCTTCTTAAAACTTGATTACTTTAAGCTGTATCACTTCTGTTTTAATTTTAACTCTAGTAGTTAAGCACTATTAGACAGGACTTTAGTATTGATGACTTTGATCATGTATTTCTTTCAACTTAAAAAGTATTAATTTAATGTTTGTTTCTTTATTAAAGGAATGTGTATGGCGGTTCAAGCTTTCTACTCTTCTGAAACCCAAGTATTGAATCTGTTGTCTGGGTATATCTCTTCAAAGAATATATTTAGAGTAGATATATATTTTGTCCTCTGTACATATTCTTTTATTTTGATTGCAAATTCTCTATTATATGTATCGTTAACTCTAAACAAAGTATTTTCTGGCATAGCATTCTTTTGATATTCATTAGTGGTATTTTGTTTCAAAAATTAGGGAGACTTTCATATACACCACTCAAAAATGGTGAAATTACTTATTTACCATCTAAAAATCTAATAACTAACTTATTTACCCAATGTAACTTTAGTATATATCAAATATACCCAAAACTCAGATTTATGTTTAATATTCTTAAAACAATAATTAATCAAGGATTAACTTAGCTCCATCTCTTTCTCTCCTTACACCCTTGAGTTCCCATCAGCTAAAAGACCCACACTATTTTTAACTGAGATAGTAACAAAAAGCATATTTTCAAACTACTTTGATAACCGATTGCTATCCTTCTCCGAGTTTGCTATCCTTCTCTCCGAGTTTCAGCAGGAGAGAGTTTCAGCATGAAGGAGAAAGTTATCTCAAAAAAGGCAAGAGGAAAATATGTGCGTAGAAGAGGAATGGGTAGAGAAGGAGAAGAGACTAAATAACTTATTAATTATATTTTATATAATATTAAACTTAATTAATCTCATTTTTTTATTAATTGGGTAAATATGTGAGTTATTAGATTTTTGGATGGTAAATATGTAATTGTAGAAATTTGGATGGTAAATACGTAATTTCATAGTTTTTGAGTGGTATATATGAAATTCTCCCCAAAAAATTATTATGCTTAAATATCTTGTTGGCCAAGCCAGGCAGCATTATGTCTCAGTAAAAATTCACTGTCTGAGCATGTCTTTTTCCCTCTAAATATCTCTTCATGTTCTAAAATCAGTTATGAAGATGGAAGCATGCTTTGGTGGGATCTACGTAAGCCGGAGGCCCCTCTGTCGACAGTTAAATTTCATTCAGAAGCAGGTCTGTTGATCTTTCCCCGAAAAATCCATGAAACACATCTGCTGTTACTGCAGCTGTTTCTCTGAATTCTAATTTTGTAATGTTGCTAGGATATATTTGGTGCAGTTTTGTCCATTGCAATTGATGGCTTATGCGATGGTGGTATCTCTGGTGGGGTTGATAATAAAATATTCTTGTTCTCCCTTGATCAGCAGAAGGTAAATAAAATTTAAAGGAACAATTTGATGAAAGGTAAATAATATAATGTACTTCTCTTTCCCGCTAAAAGAGAGCTTTTCAACTTTAACATTAGTTTCGCTCTGCAGGGTAACTGTACCGTTAGAAAAGAAATAGAGCTTGAGCGGCCTGGTATAGCTAGCACTGCAATTCGACCAGACAATAAAATTGCAGCCACAGCTGGCTGGGACCATAGGTTGATTTCCTTGTCTAAATTTGAACTGATTATTTTCATTTCTTATTATATGGGTATTCTGACCAGCACTGCTTCCTTGTGTCAGGTTGCGAGTGTATAATTATAGAAAAGGAAATGCTCTTGCCTTCTTGAAGTATCACAGTGACTCGGTATGTTTCTAGATTTGTTAGGAATTTTGGTTTGTGGTTGACCTTGGAGTATATGGTGGCTTTAATTGCATCAACTAATTTGTAGAAAAAAAAACATTTAAACTCCTAGCACAATTCACTAGTTCCTGCTAAGAGCTAAGTTTGTAATTAAGCTATTCTAGAGAGTGTGATCAACTATAGTTGCATATACTCTTATTCCACAATTGGCTAGGAAAATGTCCTAGAGTTGTTATATCCAAAGGTCGAGAGTTCGATTCTCCCTCACGAACCTTGGTAGCTACTACCAAGTTTTCAAAAAAAAAAAGATGGAATGGTGTTCCCCAACCAAGGTGTCTGGCACATGATCAGTGACACTGCTGTTTCCAATAGAGAACGGGTTCGAATCCAGTTGCTTAGAATGTTTTAGAAGATTTTTGCTTGAGATATTAAGAGGAATTAGGGATCGTTTGGGTTTAGAATCAAGGGGAATTATGATGCGGGCTTTGTCCCTGTATAAAAAAGGCCTAGTACAAAAAAAAAAAGTTGAAGTGCTTTTCTGACATATGTCTATTATACAGTTGTTATAATTTTTTGTTTCGAAGAAGAATGAGAAATAAATTTAAAACATCATGATAAGTGGTAACCGGTAAAAATCAAAATACCTTTAGAATTTATGCTTATCGAAAAAACTGTTAAAATGCAAATTAAGGACAAGCAAGTTTCATTATAAAAAATGCATGCCTTTTATAGTTGTTTAATTACATTAACCATATCTTTTTGTGTTACCAATATATTTGATTTGTAAATGGCAAATCTTTATATAATTATATGTTCCGTATATCTGATTTGTACATATGGGTTTTTATGCACAGTGCAATGCAGTGACATTCTCACCTGACTGCAAACAAATGGCTTCATGCTCGCAGGATACAACCGTTGCTATCTGGGAACTATACCCGCCAAAGGACAGAGTCTAATTGTATCATCTGTAAGGATCTAGTTATTTAGCATAGTTTGTGGCTTGTTTTGATGAGCCGTGTACATTATATTCGCCAGTTGTAATCTTATCAGGTGTTATGAGACTGGGAGGGAATGACCTCCACTCTAAGTCTCTAATAGTATAGATATCATCAGATGGTGCTCACTGAATTTGGGCCGTCCATTTTCAAATATGATAGTCCAGATTGAGTTTGACGATGTAACTGCCTATTTTAATGGTAAAAGCCCCTGGATAAAATTAATGGCCAAGGACTATCCAATGATTTCCCTACTACTGGAGAGGACCTTAAACCTGAATTGGTTAAATTTAAAGTTGTTTGTACCTAGTAATCAGCTTGATGTTATTCTTTTAAGCTGAAATGGGGATCAGTTCATTTTAAGGTGCCTAAATACGCATTATGTTTGAAAAGTTCGAATCTGTTTTGTAAATTGACAGATATGTAATGTACTGGCCCTTGGTATTATACTTCATCTTTCAAAACACGTCGGAAATTTAAAAGAAAGAACACTAAAAAGGAATGTGTTTCAGAGCCGTTAGATCTTCAGTATATCACTTGATCATTTGATTCTGTGCAAGACGAAGGGCTGTTTTTCTCATTACTGTTATATTTTTTTTAAGGTGTATTATGTTGTTATAGTTGTGATTGAACTGTAACTTTGACAGACAATGTGATTCAGTGATTCGTCTATTTTATGTGTTAGACCTATTTTGGTTTTCAGGGAAGCTTTTGTAATCATGCTTGGTAGGGGTGTTTATGGGTTTGGTTAAAACCGAAATAAAATAGGTAAATTAAAATGTTATTTGGTTTTTAAAATTACAACTGAGCTTATATAAATAAATTTATCAACCGAATCAAAAGAAGATTGATTGAAATGTTATTTGTTTGATTTAACCGAAATAACAAGATTAGTCAGCAAAATAAATAGCTTTTATTAATTTTATTCAAATTATTTTATAGGCTCAAGAGAATTATTTATTTCGATAGTCAAAATTGAATTAGAGTTTTGTGGTTTTTATAGTCCAGACAAAAAAAAACGTTCATAAATAATTTTTGTATTGGCTCAAAAGTGTCATGCTCCTTTTTTCGGTAGGTTTGATCTAACTGGTTTTAAAAAATTTTAACCGAATAAATAAACCGGATTGATTTATTTAATCAGAAAAATCAAACCGTTTAATTTGAATTCTCTCAATTCTGTTTAAAACCAATGAAACCGGATCCAATAAACATCCCTGCTGCGGGGTACAGTTAATTATTCAAGGAGCAAGTACAATTTGTGCTAGAGGATATGAACGGTTTTAAACCGGGTCCAATAGACACCCCTGCTGCGGGGTACAGTTAACTATTCATGGTGCAAGTACAATTTGTGATAAGAGGATACGAACTCGTAATTTGGTCCTGCTTTTGTCTTTGAATTTTCTATTTTCTAATCAGCCTCCTTGACCATTTTGTTGATGCGGCACGCGTCCTCATAATATGACACAAACGGAAATAAATCTGCTGCGATTCCTTGAAATTAGGGGTGAAAACGGAGCCGGATTATCCGGCGGATATCCGCTCCGTATCCGGATATAATCCGAATCCGGATAATCCGGATTCGGATAATTTTCGGAAATCCATAAAAGATCCGGATACGGAGTCCTAAACGGAGCGGATATCCGGATTATCCGGATTCGGATAGTTTGGCTAAACCCATATAAAAGAGGAATAAATATTTGCTATAGGTGGGATTTGAACCCATGTCCTCCCATCTCAATGCCTCAAGAGTAAGCTTCAAGCCACTACACCACAACATCTTTTGTTACCATACACTTATTTGATATATATATATATTATATGAATAGATTATCTTTCATCTCTTATAAGTTCATTAATATTTATATTTAATGTTTTAATTAATATTTGTATTTTAGAAGTTTATATATCTTAATTATCCGACCATTATTCGTTTTATATCCGTATTCGAATCCGTATCCGTGGACTATCCGTTCCGTATCCGTATTCGTATCCGCTCATTATCCGACGGATGCGGATATGGTATTAGCATTATCCGCTCCGTATCCCCTCCGTTTTCACCCCTACTTGAAATCGTAGTTCCCTTGTGATTTCAAATTTAATCATCTATTTTCTCGAAGGTACGAATTTCAAAACAAATAAAAGAGTGAATGTGAAATTGTAGGGTCCTGCAATTTCAAAGAACCGCAGCATATTTATTTCCATAACACCACACCTGTGCGATGATGGTTTGGCACTTTAGGCGACCTAGCGTCAACCTGGGCAAATATTATGCATTTACAATTATGCACTATTAGGTCTATTTGAAACTTTTTAATTAATTGAGGATATTAATATAAAAAAATCGGAACTCGCATTGAAATCCACAAAATATCACCCATAGGCCACAGCCAATACCAGGAGCTCTGATAAAATCCCTACAAATGGAGAGCATCCAATCACCACAAACCCCAACCATGTTCTTTTGACTATCCAAACGTACCGTATTTTCTAGAATAGTGATAACCAATGTTATCAGAATTGAACCGGACATCAAACCGGTAAAGCTTAGGTTCATCGGTTTATTGGTTGGACCACTGGATTGACAGGTTCAACTGCTGATTTTTTAAAATAACTTGATTTTTTATTGAGCTGCTAAATCTTTATCTTAAAAAATATTAATTGCAGTAATATTTTGTGCATATAGTAGTTTAATTTGCAAAATATCAAAATCAATCACTGCTCATGATAATCTTTTTAACACTTAATATAACGTTGTGTAACATCTTTCAAAATATTAAATTAATAGGCCACTTGGTTCTCCAATCCTCGAGAATCGGGTCAAACTAAATTTTTTTAAAAGCCACACTGTCAGAATCTCCTCTTCCCCTTATCATTTTCAATGGAGCTCGATCCCCTTCACTTTTCCATAGTGATTTAGCTCTAAATAAAAAATTTAAATGAATGTGTTTTGAACCAGGATTTTTTCCGAATATTTCAGCGTTTTCTCAGTTAAATCCGGCCAGTCAAACCAGTTTTGACCGGTTTAAATGCACAGACGATTCTTTAAATGAACCAAATCGGACAAGTCACCGGTTCCAATTTTTTCCGGTCCGATTCTGATAACACTAGTGATAACTGTTATACAAAATCATAGTTTTTGGATGATCAAATTTAAAAAGCAGTGATTTTCTACCTATCAAAAAAATTGTAAAAATTTACATACAATATAAAATTTGATCTCCAAACACATTCTTTTATATAGAGATCTCATATCATATATGCGGTATGCATAGCACCATAGCCTCACTCGTGAAGCAATATTAATTTGTATATGATAAAATACAGAGCCATTTTAACCAAATAGATCTGGACCGTCTGATTGAGATCCGCAATAATATTAAAGGGCCCCTGTGTCATAGGCTTGAGCCGGATTGGCTCCGCTCCTGATAAGACGACCGAGATGCTTTAAAATCAAAAGACACTCTTTTGAGTTAATTCCAAGATTTGGACCCTATACATTTTTATCAGGCTTTAAGTATGTTTGATTTCAAAATAAAAATAGTTAAAATAGTCAAATTAATAATAACTGTCATTTGTCTTATTAAAACAATCAAATCTAAAAAAAATAAAAAATAGTCTATTATAATAAAACAACAAATTTAAATTTTCTATCCAACTGTTCCAACTCAATCAAACGCCAATTTAGCTAACTTCAAAAATAATCTATCCTAAATCCAATCAAACACACTCTATGAAGAAGAATTGGATTTCGCTGGAATGAATGCGCCTTTTTGTGGCAGTCTGGCAGATACTGCCTTTTATTCTCATACTAGCAAAATAATTCACTCAATACTTGATTGCTTCTTTTATGCAATCATTTATTGATACTTAGTCGTGAACTTAACTACGTTCAAAAAATTTGATTTAATATTTTGAAAAATATGTTTCAAAAATAATAAAACAATAACACGGTGTCAAATTTAGTTCAATGTCCGATTTAAATAATTTAATTTACGTTGTCTTTATACTATTTAATTACGAAATAGCTGAAATTTATACTTATTAAATTTGTTTGTACAAATTTTAATATTGATCGAACAAAAATTATTAAAACATCGAACTAAATTTCATACAATCCCAGAGTTCAAAGAATATTTCTTCGGATGCTCTTTTTAGTGTCTCATCCGAAGTTAATAACATAGTGGAGTCAGACCGTCAGAGTAGTAAAAAAGGAACGGTTTGGGATTACCCTCACTTTACCGGTTTGGGATTCGGGTCAGTATTTTTAGGTTTTGAGATTCGTGCCAAGTTAAAAAAGGAACGGTTCAGATTTAGTAATTGTAAGGGATTCCCTTATCAGATATTGTACATCCATATTCATTCCTTGATCCGAACCGTTCAGTTTTTCTCCGATTAAAAGCCAGTCGTAATACATGGGCCATCCAACTAATCCAGCAGGACCCTCCACCTGTCCACCCCCACCAGCTCATCAATCCGTGGCTCCAGGCTCTCAACCAATCAGAACAAACCTCACGGATTATGTGTTTTCTCTGAGAACATCTCAACCGTCTGATCTTTGTTTCTACCGACTTAACTATTCAACCGACTCAAACCTTTAACGTGTCTCCTCCTTGTCCTATCCTTTATATACCATCTCCAGCCCCACTCAGATCAACTTTACCTATCCCAAATTCTTACCTTTTCCAAATTCTAACGAAACCCTAGCTTTGAATCTTTCGCCGTTTTTTCAACAACCATGGCTCGTACGAAGCAAACCGCTCGCAAGTCCACCGGAGGCAAGGCTCCTCGCAAGCAACTCGCCACCAAGGTAATCAATGATCCAATCTCTATTCTCCGATCTCTTTCGTTTGTTTGGATCTAGGTTTTCTTATCAAAATTTCTTTTCTTGAATCTATTTCTAGGCCGCTAGGAAGTCCGCTCCGACCACTGGAGGAGTCAAGAAGCCCCACAGGTACAGACCCGGTACCGTGGCTCTTCGTGAGATCCGCAAGTACCAGAAGAGCACTGAGCTCCTGATCCGTAAGCTTCCTTTCCAGCGCTTGGTCAGGGAAATTGCTCAGGATTTCAAGACAGATCTGCGTTTCCAGTCCCATGCTGTATTGGCTTTGCAAGAGGCGGCCGAGGCTTACCTCGTTGGTCTCTTTGAGGATACTAATCTCTGCGCCATCCACGCCAAGAGGGTGACAATCATGCCTAAGGATATCCAGCTGGCGCGCCGCATCCGTGGTGAGCGTGCTTAGGTCGGCGGAGTTAGGGTTTGGGTTGTTTTTGTCTTTTCTAATGTTGTGATTTGTTTAGGGGGGGCATTTTAGGTATTCTAATTGTATGGGGTATTTCGGGGCGGTGTGAATGTAAATTCCGAATGTGGAATAGACAGCTTTAATTTGAATGAATGGACATTGCAGTTCAATATTGTTCTTGTTCGTTTGATTATTTCTGTTATTCTATTTTAATCTTGTTATTGTTAATAAATGTTGCTTGGTTAGCTATTTTGACGGTTTTAAAAATTCGGTTTTATTTGTGATACGATTCAGATGTGTTGAGGCTGATCAAGTTTAATTTAAATCTATGTAATTATTGCAAGATATACTTGGTTTGACGGGTCAATTAATAGAAAAACATCATTTTTGTCATAATCTTGATTATAATAATTATATCTGTGTATACATTGAAGAATGGAGGCGTTGAGTACACGTAACATAATTTGAATTCGTATCCTCTTCATAACTCAAAAGAGAATCTCAACTGTCCGATCTGTTTTAAAATACGTGCGGATTAGATTTGCACTAATATTGAAAGGTCTCTTATATTATAAGTATCTGTTTAAAATTAGACGGTTCAGATTCATTAATTCAAAATAATTCAAAATATTCCCTTTGAAGTTGATGATACGAATTCACATAATATGACCGTTTTTTCTTCTAAGGCTTTGTTTTTTTATTAAAAAGCATAGACTCTAAAAGACTTGATTGATCTTTATTATGACATGTAAGTTTATGTTAATCGACGGCCACGAATGCTTCTTAAGAAAATTAAAAAAATAGTGTAATATTAATATCTTCAGTAAAATTTGTCATTTATCCAATAAACTCGAATGTTTTATAAGTTGTTTTCATTTCTATATTTAATAAATTTATATTTCGGATTAAAATCTGAATGAAAGTTTTTCAACTGCGATGAACGGCGAAGCTCGGGCTCCTTACAGTAAAAGGTTTGTGGGCTGGAGATCCTTCTCTTGACGGCCCATTGTAAATGAAATGGAAGCGGACGGTTATATATTTTGGAAAGCGACAAGAACATGTACAGTACACCTATGCACGTAATATAACAATTATGTATAAATTATAGAGAAATGTTTTGGTAACTCGAGCCATTATATCCGAGTGTGTCTCCCAAGTAGTTTAATAGAAAAATATTTCAATATTATTTAACTTTTATTTTTAATGCTAATATTCAAACATTTAAAACTTTGTTTATAACATTTTAATGTTACTGGCAAGCATATAAACCTCTGTTTGAAAGTATTTATAGATAGTTTTAACTCTCAACTACTATTGTCTTCAAGCCAAAAAAGAAAAGATTCTTTTTACCCACTCTTTTTTATTTTTTCTCTAATAATTATAATTTATTTTTCCGATGATCCGTGATTAATTTTACGAATATAAAAATATGAACGTTTTCTATTCGATTTTATCTTTCGAATAAGATCCATGAAGAAAATACTTTTGAGTAATTTTAAAATCATTTGTTTTTTTTCAAAGTAAAACTCATTAGCACTTTCAACTTTCAAGTTTTTAAATCTCAATTTACAACAATTAAAATTTTCAAGGCTTTGTATATGAGGTTTATATGTTTTGTTAATGAGCTTTGTAAATGCATTGTTATTGTTGAGGTTTATATGCTTTGAAGTATTATTGTTGATGTTTAAATTCTCTGTACATGAGATTTATATGTTTTATTCTGGAGATTTAAAGTGTTATTAATGAGGTTTATATGCTTGTACATGAGTTTTATATTATTTTGAAGCAAAATAAAAAAAAAAACTTAAAGTCACAAAGATCTAAAGTGGTGAAAAAATTATGACACAAATATAACTCGAAAGTTATTCTTCGTGGATTTCATTTGAAAGAGAAAATCGGGTAAAAAACATTCAAATTTTTAGATTTGTAAAATTCATCATGGATTGTCGAGAAAATGGATGAGAATGATTAGAGAAAAAATAAAAAATAAAGTGAGTGAAATTAATCTTTCCGTTTTTGGCTTAAAAACAAAAGTAGTTAGGAGTTAAAACTATACATATTTAGAATTTTAATGCTTACATATAGAGGTTTAAATGATTGCGATTAGCATTGTAAAATGTTATAAACAAAGCTTTAAATGTTTGAATATTAGTGTTGGAAATAAAAGTTAGATAACATTCGAAGTTTTTTCTGTTAAATAAAAGTTAAATAACATTTGAATATTGTATATAGAGAGAACATCTCGCAACATAAAACATATCAATGGCATATTTTGTTTTATGTGGATTTTCAATTTTGATTTTCAATTTTGTTTAATTAAACATATCAATGTCATAACTTAGGTTGTAATAAATAAAAGGGAAATAAATAAATAAAAATAAAAGAATATGTAAATTGAATAAATTAAATAAATAAATTTAAATGTATTAATAACTTCAGGTTATAATAAAAAAAATATTTAATAACTTTTGGTTATTAAATTGTTTGCCTGCGCAATTGTAAAATTTAATTTGAAATAACTTCGGGTTATATTTTCATCCAATGACCTAAAATAATTTATGATTATTATATTGATTTTATATGAAAATTTCTAATAAAACTTCAGGTTTTTATTTGAGAATAACTGCAGGTTATTATTCATCAAGTGGACTATAATAACTGTTGATTATTATATTAATTTTATAATAATTTCTGGTTATTTTATACTAAAATTCTAATAGAATTTCACGTTCTAAACAATTATAATAATAACTTGGAGTTATTATTCTTATTATTATATTCGTGTAATACGAATTTCGGGTTCTCGATAAACTTTTAATTTTGATAATAATTTCAGGTTATTATTCTAGTATTCACTTCAAGGAATGATTCTTATAAACTAAAATAAATATAATAAAAAATTTAAATAAAATTGAAATTAATGAAAGATATAATAATAAGAGGAGGGTTCAAATGCCTCCATTTTTTGTGCCTCCATCATGCCTCTATTTTTTAAAACTTTAATAACTCAAAATTTAAAACTTAAAAGTCAAAATAAAACCGTTAGATGTGATCTATATTATTTTCTCTATGTGCTCATAAAAAATTATCACATTTCAATTTTGATTTTACGTTAATCAATAAGTTCAAAAATCAACGTCTAGAAATCATCCTCATTAGTGCATTTTTTACAAGCTCTTAATGACAATCAAAATAAAATTGAAATGTAATAATTTTTTGCACATGCATAAATAAAATGATGTAGATTATATCCAACGGTTTTATTTTGACTTTTAAGTTTTAAATTTTGAATTATTAAAGTTTTAAAAAATGGAGGCATGGTGGAGGCACAAAAAATGGAGGCATTTGAACCCTCCTCTAATAATAAACTACTTATCGAATTTGTATTGCAACTTCTTCAGAACAAGTCGTGTTGATTATGTGTTGTAAAATTAAAATTAAAGTTGCAACAAAAGGAAGTAATTAACAAGAGAGATAGAGAGAACAATAACATAATTTTATTCTCTTCTAATTGTGTATTATGTATTTTTTTTCTCTATTTACAAATTTTCTATTTATAAATTAGAAAGAGACGTTTTAATAATAAATGAAAAAATAAATATCAATATTAGCTGAATTGAGAAGTAATATCGAGAGTTATAGAATGAACATCATCCACATAAATTCTATTTTATAACAAGATTTTATTACCGGACCTAGCATTACCCAATTTCTTTAAGTCAAATCTACTTTTAATTGCTCTGTAACAAGCTTTTACTACCGGACCTAGTATTTCCCAATTTCTTAAGTCAAATCTACTGTTAATTGTGAGGAATAAGCATAGGGGTCCGAATTACTTTTTAACCTTTTTAGGAAAAAATGCTCATAGCCATAGCCCATAGGCTAAATCATTCACAGTACTTGTTTAACGTTCCTACAGGAGTTTTGGGAACAGGAAGAGAAGAACCTTTGCCAAGTCTGCCCCCCGCCACAACACAATTTACGGATAAGCATCTTATCTCATCCCCACGTCATTATTATATAATACGCGTTTTGCATCAGAGCAAACGATAAAAACACTTACTACACCACAGGAGTCTCTATGTCGTACGTAGATACCCAGCTTTAACTGCAAAATTCTCGTCAAACGCAAGATCTTTTCTATAAATTCCAATTCCATCGTAATCCTCTCTTCAAAAATTTCAATCCGATCTTATATCAGGCTCAAACCATCAAAATTTCCCATACAATTTCGCCTCTAAATTGCATTCCCAAACACACCGAAAACACACACCGTTTCATTCTGCCCTCAAAATCCCCAATCCTCTGAACCGTAAAAAAAAACAGGTGGCGATATCACTAAATCCTCATCTACAAATAGACGGTCCTGATCGCACGGACAAACCCCTTCAATCCGTGTGCCTCGATTGGAACCAATCACATACTGACAGCTCATCTCTCTCTCTTTTTCTTCACTAAACCTCACTTCTGATCCTATAAAATCCTCCTACAAAACCACTTCTATTCAGTTCAATCCGATCGAAGATAGAAAAATCTTTCCCTACAAAAAGAAGCTACAAATTATTTTCCATAACTATGTCAACCGAAGAAAAAACAGAGCCAGTGGCTGCCCCGACTGAACCGGCTCCTCCTGCTGAATCGGTTGAGCCGACCCTGGCTGAACCGGCTCCTCCTGCTGAACCGGTTGAGCCGACCTTGGCCGAACCGGAAACTGCCGACACGGCACAGACTGAGCCAACACCGACTGATCAGAAACCGAAGAAGGAGAAGAAACCGCGCACACCAAGGAAGAAAAAGACCACCCCAAGTCACCCGCCTTATTTTGAGGTAATTACATAGATTTCCTCATGATCTTAATTTCTCTCTCTGTTTTTTTTTTCTTTTCAAAATCTGATATTCATAAGTTTGTTTGGTTTTTTAGATGATCCAAGAGGCAATAACAGCTTTAGATGACAATACCGGGTCGAGCTCATATGCAATTGCAAAATACATGGAAGAAAATCACAAAGATGAATTGCCGGTAAATTACAAGAAGGTCCTTGCAACTCAGTTGAAGAACTTTACTGCCAAGGGAAAACTTGTGAAGATCAGAGCTTCATTTAAGCTGAAGGAAGAGGAGGCACCGAAGAAGAAGAAGCCGGTGAAGAAAGAGATCAAGATACCAACAAAGGCACGATCGAAGAGAAAGGCACCAGCACTGATGAGTGCTGAGACAAAGAAGAAGAGCGTGAGGCCGACTAGAGCTAAGAAGGCCAAGAAGGCAAGCCCTCCTAAGCCGAAACAACCCAAATCGATTAGGTCCGGTACGGGTAAGAAGGCAAACAAGGCGGTTGCAGGGTGAAATTTTGGGGTTTTGATAGTGATAGATGATAACTTTGTATATAGCGTTTTCTCTTCTTTTTCACTTTTTTAACTTCAGGAGTTGCTTGGGTGTAGTTTATATTATGTTACTACTTTCTAGTGTTTGCAACTTTCCATGTATAATGTATGTACTATATTACGACTTGAGAATAAGGTATGGATTAGTCCTTGCTCTTTGCTTGTTCCATGTGGTTATTTGATTTCTTTGATGCTTTGACGATGGATCTTTGTTTCCTTTGTAAAGTCAAAAAATACAATTTAGTATCGCGGAAATCTCCATTAGTGGTACCAGTTCCAACGTTGGAAATTACTGGTAAAAAAAAAGTAAAAGACCTAGAAGAATATAATCTTAATTATGTTAACTAGTATGCAATTTTACACCACCGAATAAAATCAAGAAGAATAAAATCAAAATATAAACTTTCGACAAATGCAAAGCCTGGATTCTTCTCTACAGTTGAGAAATCGGACCTTGGTTCTTTGTTGCCATAGATTCGTCTTCTTTAAGATCTTCTCTCTAGAATCCAGGAATATGGATAACCTCGGCTCCCCTCGTGCCTGGGTTGTCACGGATTTCCCCAAATCTAACCTCCCGTTCAGTATCTATCTAAATTGGTATCCATTTCCAGGATTGGAGCAGCAACTGATTGAAGAAGAAGATGATCAGATTTGTTGGTTCTTTTTTTTTTTTCCTCCCGTCTTTCACTGCCGCTCTCCCTCTCTCCCTGTCTACTCAACAGATTTTAAAAAGTAACGGGCAAAAAAAAAAAAAAAAAAAAAAAAGATCCGGCGGCCGAGCAAGACGCAGAGGCTTTTTTTATTATTATTAATACCATTAAAGAATAGAAAATTAATTACCAAATTTTTTATACCTAACACAGAGAAAATAAAAAATTCAAAATTAAATGAAGTACCATCTTTTTTTTATATATAAAATTTTCAAAAATATCTGGCCGTTGAATAATCCAGTCCAAGGGATACATGGTTTGGCCCGCTGAATTATTTCAATAGATCATTTACGTAGGCAAACTCCAGCAGGCCATTTACATGGGCTTTGCCTGCTAAATTTAGCGGTCGGATTAAATATTTTTATATATGTATATCCAGTGTTTTCAGCAAAAAAAAAAAAAAAAAAAAAAAAAAATTTGTAGTGAAAGTGTGCATGTTAATTTTGGTGTTTTACGATTATATATTCGGCCTAGTTTGATTAAAAGTCTCAAGACACGAAAACAAATAAACTGCAAAACTAGGGGTGAAAACGGAACATATACGGAGCGGACAGTGGTAAAACCATATTTATATTTTTTATTTATTTTTGAGATATGGTTCAAATCAGATTGGATATTAATTAAAATAATATTAAAAAATATTAAAGTTTAAAATATTTATCTAATTATAATGGTAAATAACATAAATTTTTCATAATATATGATATATATCTACTATTTGGATACAGATAACAAAAACGTAAAACCATATCAGTATCTTTATCCACGAGGATATTCAATATAATATTGAATATCTACATCTAAGTTTTCGAATACGGATTAGATATTATCTATACTGTTTTCACCCCTAGAAAAACACATTCTTACATAATTTGTTGCATGATATTTATTATATTCGTTTTATTTAGTGAGAATAAATTTATGCATGTGTGGAACGCATAATTTAGAATTTATGGATAAAATTTGGCAATTTTATGCTGATAAATATAGTCCAAATTTATTAAAAAAATCAACAGAAAGATACAACACACTTTAAAAGCATTCTAGCATAATTGTATGCATAGTAGTAGTTGTATCTATATGATGTGTCACCTTGCGTGCGTCTGTCAGCTAAGAAATATACAGTCTACTGTATAAACTTTCTGTCAAAACACGGCGATGAGCCAAATTACAAATTATAATTTGACAGACTACCGTAAAATCGTCAAAAACCTCTCCACACATTAATGGAACCACCTATAAAATATAAAGCTAATTATTATTTTAGTAATGTTTTTACTTTAGGTCACTTTAGGTCTCACAAATTAATGTGGTATTACAACTCGCAAGATCTATTTTTTTATTTTATTTTTGATTTAAAATCCATAGACATTTTTATTAATCATGACAAACCAGTTACACATAGTTTTGTACCATTACATACAACATTAGTACCAGTACATAACATATTACAATTGAACCCCATTGCAAAAGTAAACAAGAAAAATCAAAAAATAAAAGCAGAACCAAGAGTTTCTGCGCTCAGATTGGTAGATATATATTAAGCCTGCAGGATTTTATGTGCTTATGCTTGAATTGGTATATTGTGAGCCTACATAATTTCTTGTCGTTAGCACAAACAGTGCTGTTGTGATCAAAGCGAGACAGGTATCCAGGAAAGCCTTCATGCTTAGATGAGGTTTGTGCCTGAATTATTCAAAAGGAACCGAGAAAAGATACAAGGAAGGAGAAGAAGAAAGAGAGGAGGAAGGGGGTCGGCAACAACGCATTATCATTAACTATAACACATACCTTATTAATACGTAGATATAGTAAATATTACGGTAGAGGTGGAGCGAATTCACAATACCTCCATCTGAACCCGGAGAGTTGTGGCGAAGCGAAGCGAAGGGCAATGGCTAAAGAGCGGTGGTCAGATCCGTCAAATGGAAGCACCTACTCAGATAAAGCGAGCAGCGAGTAGTGACCAGATCCGTTAAACGAAAACATTTACTCGGCTAGAAATGAGAACCGGATAGAAGAGGGTGGAGGCGGGGCAGAGGAGAAGGAGTCGAAAGAAAGTAGCAACTCTCAAAACAGCTGCTGAGTTTTTACTTGACACTTGCTGCTAAGGTTTAAAAAAAAAGTTTTCAAGAAGTGAAATTGAGGAGCCGCAAGATCTAATTTGAAGACACACACTCCCATTTTCTTCTCACAAAAAAATTCATAATTATATTTTAGTTTGAAATTGTTTTAAAAAAAAAATAAAACATTTTTTTTATTCGAATTGCAGCGGTTAAATTTTTGCATATGACGGACGTCAAGCTCGTTGTAAAACATGTCACATGGCTTCTCCGCGAGTGCTGTTTAGCATTCAACACCATCACCTACACCGACCTCCATACATTCAATTCTTACATTTTTGTAGTTCTCTGTTAGTCTTCGTTGACAAATGCTTAAAAACATGCTCCTCTAGTATTATTTGATGAGTGCAGAGTGCTTAATGGATCTCTAATTAACTGCGTTATTTGCGATGGAAGACGGTCACGAAAAAAGTGACTTCATCTTTCGAGGCTTCACCCCTTCACATCATCCGAGCCGTTGGATCAGAGCGCTTCGATCCAACGGCCCATGAACGTAAGAGATCTCATCAAGTCTCTTTCTCTCTCCTCCCTCATGGAATCGGCCATGTCCCTTCTCCCCTCTTCTCCCCAAGAAAACCCTAGATGACTCGGGGCAAAATCGGCCGTTTGCTTCCGGTCCGATCGAATCCAAGTTAGAAAATATCCTCCGATCAGATTGTACTTCTGATTTCAGAGAAAATCGGTCTTTTACTCTCACTTCACAAGCATAACAAGTCCAACACTGTCATCTAAACCCTGGTAATCCACCTCTCTCTCTAGAGTCTGATTTTGATTCTTAGAACTCTTATTTTTTTCTGTATCTGCGCAATTGATTGCAGGAATTTAGTATATATATGCTGGAATAAATTGAATGCACTGTGAGCTGAGTTTGAAGTAGCTTTTAATCCTTTCATACATGTAAAGTTATTTGCAAATTTTATGTGAAGGTTCTGGTTGCATCTTATAGTAAGCTTCTTACTTTAATTTCAGTTCATTGCTTTTGTAAGCTGAAGTTTGCCACTGCTGCGTACTGACAAGTAAAATTAAGTGCATCTGGTTTAATTACGGTTGGAAATTCATGGGACAAAATGAAGTACATTGTGTTACAGTACCATTTTGTTTTACTATTTAAGCTGGTTCCATAATTTCAAAAAAAATATTTAAGCATGTTTTGTACTATAGCATTTTGCAGTTTCTCATGACAGAACTCGCATTAAGTTCTCAAGGAACTCACAAATTTTACACACCATCCTAATCCTACTTTTGCATGTAATGAAGTCTAGCAAGCTTATTATTGCAGTTCATACTCGTCTTTTCCTGGTATTTCTTTAATCCCGTTTCATGTTTTATCTAATTCTTCACTTTTTTATTATTAGGATTGTACCTGGCTCAACATCGCTTTTTGTAGTTGTTCATGAAAACAAATTTAGCTATGGACGACATGGGGCGAAGTAGAGAAAATGGGAGGCAAAGGCAGGATCCTTACAAACCTGTTCATGCTCAGGTAGACAAACTTTATTTAAGGCACCATAGTACCTGGTTAGTTAAGGATTAGATCTCGTACATGATTTAGTATTAAATATGTTTAATGCACCATCAACCTCCACCAGAAAGCATGTCTTTTTTTTTTGTAACATTGGTGTTGAAATTCTTGCTCTAAAGCATGTTCTTTCATGTAGGTGATTTGATTTGGAACTCTGTTTGTAAGACACAAAATTAGCATCCTTTATAATAGAATCAAAACAAAATTACCGAAAGAACGTGTACACTACAGAGCTAATCTAAATTTTTCACTTGTAGGTAGGTAGTTGACTGGAGATAGTAGAGAATTCGCACCAAAAAGAAGTAACTAATCAGTAATCACTAAAGAATCCTCATAACTGGTCCCAGCCGAACATACAAATTTAGTTAATATAAAGATGAACTTAGCTCATTTCAAATTAAAAATATACGGAATCTTTCTCTACAAAACCAATCCCAAATTTATTGTGATTAGTGAAAATTATTACTCTCTCCCAGCTAAACACACACACACAAAAAAAAATCAATATCTAATAATGCTGTGATTTTCTTTCCTCTTTCCTTGCCAGTGGATGATGCCTCAGACACACCAGCACCAGCACCAACTCCAGCAGCAGCAGCAGCAGCAACAGCAACGGCACCACCCAATGAAGGACCACCACACAGCGAGCCTGATTGCAGTGTTGTCAGAACGGGACAAGGCTATCCAGGAGCGGAACCAGGCCATTGCCGAGAGAAAAGCGGCTTTGGCTGAGCGTGACCTCGCCATCATGCAGCGTGACTCGGCTGTTGCTGAACGCAACAATGCACTTGCTGCTCTTGACCTTGCCCGCTCCAACCCTAATGGCCTCAACACAAGCCACAGCTCCCTCTCTCAGGTCCAGCCATCCCCGCCCCAGCTCTCTGATGCCCCTTATGACCATATCCGGGAGATGCATATTGCAGAAGCATATCCCATTTCAGCTGCACCGGCTGGGGACATGATGATGAAGAAGGGGAAGCGGCCAAGAAAGGAGAAGAGGCAACCGAAAGTGGAGAAGAAAGTGAAGAGATTGGGGTCTGGGTTGGGAGGAGATGATGATGAGTCAGTTGTTACTGTTACTAAGACAGTTAATGATTGGAAGGGGCAGGATTTGGGTTTGAACCAGGTTAGTTTTGATGAGTCAACCATGCCGGCACCGGTTTGTTCGTGCACCGAGAAGTACCGGCAGTGCTACAAGTGGGGTAATGGGGGGTGGCAATCATCCTGTTGTACTACAAAAATGTCAATGTACCCGCTTCCTGTCATGCCAAATAAGCGGCATGCTCGCATGGGTGGGAGGAAGATGAGTGGGACTGCTTTTCAGAAGCTGCTAAGTCGGCTTGCAGCTGAGGGTCATGATTTGTCGATGCCGGTTGATCTGAAAGATCACTGGGCAAAGCATGGGACGAACCGGTACATAACAATAAAGTAGTTGTATCTTTCTCGTACCATTTCCAACTGATTTTGGATGCACAGAATAGGAAGTGCACTTCTATGAATTGTCAAGTTAGTTTTAAGGTCTTGTTGTCTTAATGGAGTAAGGTGTTTAAATATGTTGCTTAATCAGGGTACTGTACTCCTTCTGTGTGAATAATAAGTTGCCATTAGAATGTAACCTGTGATGATGTTGGAGATGTTCTGTATTTTGTAGTGAGGCTAGTGTATATAGCTCTAGGTCTAATTGTTGAATATACCAGTAATACAAGCATGTGACTTCCTAGTGCTTCATTTTGTTATGTGGTTACGTTAGGATAATTATCTCGAGATGATAAAATGCCGTTGTGTTTCAACTACTATTGAAACCATGGACACGGAGTTCCATAATTAATTTCAATTAGTAATTTATGATAAGTTGTAAAGATCGGGTTAGTTTTCTGTATTACAACTGCTCGCATGTGGTCACCATTTATAATACGCAGTTCCAAAATGAAGCATACAAAACTATAAACTACATTTTCATAGTGTGAGCTAATTAATGTACGGATCAACAAGCAAAAACTGGAAGCTAAGAAGTGCAACTTAATATAATCTGCATATAAGTTGAGAAGAACTATAGGTGCTAATTAAAAATTACGACATTATCTCTTCCCCTAGTTCCTGCTCTTGCAAATTATCAATTGCATGCATTTGTAAAAGACCAAACAATCTGAGACATAAGAAGTCATCCAGCCAAAGGATTTGCGTGAATTGTGACATGATTAAGCCTGATCTCTGCAAGAGGTCGATCCCCAGGTCCAATTGGTGTCTGGTCAAGCAAGAAAAAACATTCAAAATTAACAATTATCACAAAGACAGTAAAAAATATAAAATAGGTACCGATTAAGTAATAGCTAACCTTTTCCATGATGTCAAGAATTTCAAAACCATGAATAACTTTTCCAAAAATAGTGTAAATTCCGTTTAAATGAGGTTGCTTTCCGTAGGTTATGAAGAACTGACTTCCATTCGTGTTCGGCCCACTATTTGCCATAGAAAGTATGCCTCTTGCATTGTGCTAAAAAACGGGAAACCAGAAAATTCAGTTAGCAAGCCAGTAACATACTTAAAAAAAACAACAACGGTTTGATATGAAAAGCCAGATATAGATGTCAACCGATCAACTTTTCTCTATCAATTTGAAATCTTTTCCTTGCAAAATTTACCAGTAATTTGGTCATACTCTCACCTTGTATAAAAGGCAATTTGGGTACATATGTAGATAAGAAAACCTACATATACAAATAAAGAAAATGCAGAAATGAATCCTGGTTTAGTTCAATAGTACCTTAAGTGATTCTCGTATTTCATCATTGAATTTCTTACCCCAGATGCTGGTACCACCTTTACCAGTACCAGTGGGATCTCCACCTTGGATCATGAAACCTTTAATGTTTCTGTGAAATATGGTCCCATCATAATAGCTACTGGCACATAATGCCAGAAAATTCTGTACAAAGAAAATTATTTAAGCTTAATGTGGTCCGTAAGGATACTAAAATATCCTAATAGTTTTATTTAACACTGATAATATACACCGAGACTGACCAGTCAGTTAAATTGAGAAAATACAAGTAAAAATCAGGTCAATTTCTAATCTGGTAGGCTTGAAGTTCCTCATTGCTGTTCCTATTTTTTAGTGAAAAATAAGGGTCAAGCCTTCGTTTTGTAAAATGAATAGAATAATTGATAAAATGAGTTCAGGAATAGTTAATTACTGCCCTATTATCTTTCGTAAATTCCGACAGTTCTGTTCATTCCTAACAAAACATTTGTTGCCCAAAGGAAAAGATGCAGTCTGTTTACTTTTGTAATTAGTCTAAATTCTCTCATGTCCTAATATGAACATCCAGCAACAGACATATTAATAATTCTCATTATGAAATCATCTTTAACAAAAAATAAGGAATTCCAATGTAAATCTAACCCAGCATGTTTCCGCTAAAAGCTCTATGAAATATATACTAAATCTTGACAGTTTAAATCGACCTATGGTCTAATTTACCTCAATATGGGGCTAATGTGGTTAAACCCTACCCAAATCTTATTCCAGATAATCAAACCATAAACCCTACCTTCTAAAAAAATGAATATTTCTGGTACTAATAATTCACAAGGGTAAAATGGCCAGAGGAAAAAGAAAGGAAAAAAGAGAGGACAGAAGATGAGAGGCACACCTCGGCGGTTTTGGGAACCTCGTCACAGAAAATCTCGCACTTGATATCGCCTAAGTTCGTGTGCAGAGTGACCGACTGAAAAACCAATCGAAAATTCAAATAAACTAAGAGTAGGCAAATTAAATAGATACACCTAGCTAGGTTGGGAAGGAAATGGAATCGCTCACCATTGGAAAAGACGCGTGGTTAAACAGAGATGTGCTGTTTACTGGTTTCTCACTTTTCTCTTTTTCAGTTTTTTGAAACAGAAGGTAGCGTGCGCAAATCCTGAGTGTGGTTCATGAGATCCTTCTGTAAAAAAAAATGTTGCGGAGGGTGGACCTGATTAATGGGATGGTCTAAACAGTACGGTAAACACCGCAAATGGGTCGAACTTGTACTTCTCTGTTAGAAATCTGAATGTGTCGCTGTCTGAACCCATAAAGCAGCCGCTTAGATTCCGGTTCACCACTTCGGCACCTGCAGTCCATTTTCAGCCATAATTTTGCGAGTGAAGTTATGGTTACACAGTAACCGTGTCTATGTATTCATCATTCATGTTTCATTTTTACTGTTGAACGTAATATTCATACAAAAATATATTTAAGAACAATTATATTACTCCCCCCCATTCCATCCCCCCACCATCCCCCCACTCTATCTCTCTCCAAATTAGTTTAATCTCATTTCGATCTCGTTCACATTTCTCACGATTTATGAAAAATTTTGCGAATCTAAAACCACGAACGTTTTCTACGTAATTTTCTCTTTCAAATGAGATCCATGATGACATACTTTCGGACAACTCGTTACAGAAGTATTTATCCCTCATCATGCAAGTATTTATATCTATACAGACATATGAAAATATTACTATCAATTATTATAAGTATTTATACTGACATATAAAAGTATTAGTATCATGTATTATAAGTATTTATACTGACATATGAAAGTATTAATATAATGTATTATAAGTATTTATACTGACATATGAAAGTATTACTATCAATTATTATAAGTATTTATACTAACATATGAAAGTATTAATATCAATTATTATAAGTATTTATACTGACATATGAAAGTATTAATATCATGTATTATAAGTTTTTATACTGATATATGAAAGTATAATATCATGTATTATAAGTATTATATGCAAAAAAATACTTTCAAGTATAGATATAAATACTTACACGATGAGGGATAAATACTTCTGTAACGACTTGCTCGAAAGTATGTCATCATGGATCTCATTTGAAAGAGAAAATTACGTAGAAAACGTTCGTGGTTTTAGATTCGCAAAATTTCTCATAGATTGTGAGAAATGTGGACGAGATTGAAATGAGATAAAAAAAACCCACCTCTAAAAACGTGCATGGTCCCCCCATGTGATTTGAGATTCCCCCCACCCTCCATGAAAAAAATGTGCATGGTCCCTTAAATACTTTCGTACTTAGAGATAAATACTTCCGTTCTTACAGATAAATACTTCTGTACGTAAGTATTAATACCTTATGAAAAAAAAAATGACAGCTGGAGTTTTTTGGCATTTTGTGCGGGGTTAATTGCGGGGTGGGAGGTGCGGGGTTAATTATCAGCCTCCTATATTTAATGGTCAAATTTTATGTTTGTTTTAAATTTTTTATTATTTTTAAATAGGTAGCAAAAACCAATTTATTTGAAAATTCCGGACCATTCAAAGACAGTGGTTGTCTATTTATCTAAAATAGTACAAAAATTCTAAAAAGTTTTAAAAATTTGATCAGCAAGTATATTTTCATATGGAGATTACGTTTGACAATTTGAATTGACTATTTGAACTTTAAAAATAAAAATATGTTTTCATAATACGGATCGATCTATAACATGCATATTACCATAGCCTCACTCTAATTTTATTATATTTTTAAAATTGTTGTAATATAAAATCACGTCTTTTGAATGCTGGTCCTGATTTATTGTTTTGACATGTAACTATTTTGATAAAGCTTGTCAAATTTAGTTTGTTCCGGTCAAAATTTCATTGTCTGGTCAATTTACAGTCGATTTTGAGCAAACTGACCTGAAAAGTCCGAAATGAGCAGAATCATACCTGAGCAATGTCATTCTGAATTTCAAATTAGAAAGAAGTTCATAATAGAAGTTGGTACATTTGACAGGTACGGTTGGGATCAGCAGCGGTCTAGCGGAGCTTGAGATAAATGCTCGAGTAAAATTTTAAAAGGTTCTTATATTTGATTCCAAAGCATCAATTTCCAAAATTGATCTTTTAGATTGAAATCTAGGGTTTGGAGGGGACAATTCGGCCGATGTTTAACGTCATAATAAACATGTTTATTGAATTTAATTCATCACATTACACAGCAAACAGAGAAAAAGACCGAGTACGAGATTTATCTTTTCACAAGAATAATTAGAACTGTTCTCCAACACTTTCAAGATTCCGACAGTCATCCTAGAAATAAGATTAAATTACATGCCAAAATACTATTTTGATCAGGACCATCCAAATAACAATTTAGACTAATTGCAATGCAAGAACATATATTATTGCTTTACACTGGAAAACAAAAAAAGAACGGAACGGGCTAGCGTTAGAAACAAATATCAATAAGAACTACACAAGTATAGAAGAAAGGTAATAAATACTGAAATTTCCCTATCAGATGACCAAAATTGAGCCTAATGGCGTTTTTTATTTTCAACCCGTCTCACGTTGAAATCATGGTTACCACTTACCACAGCTGGTTTGATTCTAACCAACAACCTTGACCCATTTTTGTTTTTGTTTTTCTCACTTGGGCCCTTGGGTGACTCTCTTTATCCTCTCCACAACCAAAGGAATATCCTCCTCTGTCAGAGTTGTAAAACAGCACCTGAACCAACCCGGTTCAATGCAATGGCACGACAAGCCAGGTGTCATATTAACCTTAGCTACTGTCAATAATTTCTCCCATAATTGCCTCTCCCCTTTCTCACTGTATGATTTTATGTACCGGCTCATGTCAGCCCAGCAGTAGAAACCAGCATTGCTGTTCGCACATTCAATTCCCAATTGCTTTAGTGCAACCACAAATAATGAATGCATCCTTCTTAATCTCTGTTGGTTCACCTCCAAATAATCAGAAATAAATTGCATGTCAGAGAGCATCGAGGTTAGCAGTTGCTGGGTCGGTGCAGATATAGATGAAAACCTGGCTAGTTTAGCTGAGGCCGCAATAACAGTGTCATTGTAGGAGTGTATGACCCCAACCCGAAACCCGGCAAGGGGTAGGTCTTTAGATAGACCGTATATAATGTGAACCCTAGTTTTGTCAATTCCTTCTGATTCCAAGATCTCTGCCACGCTGACAAACTTTGATTGGTCTCCATGGATGGACCCAGCAAATACTTCATCAGAGATTAAGTGAATGTTTTTCTCTGTGACAAAGTCTAGGAGGTCAATTAAGGTTTCTCTGCTCAGGACATGGCCGGTAGGGTTTGTAGGGTTGGCGATCAGTACTGCACGGATTTTAAGGCCACGCTTTTTTGCTTGAGTATAGGTTCTCTCTAGAGCCGCAGTGCTTATGCTGAAGTTGTCTGTACTACGGCATGGCACTGGTACCAGCTCTACACCGGTACGCCACTTTATATCACGATCCCACCTGCATAAACAAAAACAAATGTTGATAAGAGTGCTATATTTGATTTGTCAGAGCATGATGTTGATTCTTCAATAGTACACCATAAGTTGAACGTCCAATTTGTTAGGAAAACAATCATAATTAAGTTTCCAGTAAATTATACTAAATAATCTACATCAATCGCTTAGTAGCAGCTGCTAAGATTTTAAAAAAAAAAAATCTGCATCAATTGCAAATAACACCCAGCATTTCTATTAACTAAAATTAGCTGCCCACTAACTTTTATTTTGTTTCTGAATGCACTAACTACCTACCAACTTTTACACGAGTAAGATCAACTTCATTGGACCAACCTTATTTTTATTAAATCAACCAAATTATCTCAAAGTTCTTACATTCAGATCCAAATGAATCCCACAGAAAAAATGAGATTGTTACAGCAAGGGCAAAGCCATAAATATAAAGGACAGAGAGAGAGAGAGAGAGAGAGACCCGGGGTAGTAAGGAGAAGGGACAAGAAAAGCATTTCCTTGATCAGCTATACAGAAGCTTAGTATTTCCATGGCAGGAGTTGCACCGCATGTGAGTACAATTTGAGAAGGGTCGAATGATACTGATCCTTGCATGACTTGATTCATAAATCCTGCTACAGCCTGTGTGAAAAGAAACCGAACGACCTTCATAAGCCACAAATTTTCTTTTCCATTTTAATACAGTGGAAGTAAATAAAAATTGAAGGAGATTCCTCCTCAAGTAGAAGTTTTCACAAGTTTTCCGTATAGATATTACTAAAGAAAGAAAGCACATGTTATGAAGGTTTGAGTCACTTGATGATAAAGCAAAGCAAAGAAGGAAGCTTGTAATCTGATTCTTAAAAAAATAATAATAATAAACTACCTTTCATTAATAACATAATTTTCTTCCTGCAGAACCTTAGAAGTTAGAACATAAACAAATAACTAATAACGAAAAATAAACAAATAAATGAACTCTCAGCCAATTAGATGATTATTGCTGCCTGTAAATGAGTAAAACAGAAGGGTGTGGTTTCTGTTTGTTTGAAATTGTTACGCTACTGATTTTCCAAAAACACAATGATCATCTATGATGAGACAAATAAAACAGTCATTATCAAACTAAAGTTTCAAACTAATTGAATATAAATAAGGCCAAAAAATTACAACCAAACATGCTTACAGCAAAATCCAAAGAACCAATCATTTTTGGGACTCTTACGGTAGCATACAAATAAGTCCATTATTGCAACTAAAATTTTTCCCCAAATTCATAGTAAATTATTTAATAATAAAACAAAGTAAATTTATCTGAAAACTTACAATTTTCAAACTGTTCGATCCATCAAAAGGTTGATAGGTGGTGAGGCCCATAATGTTAAGCTCATCAGGTCGTTCCCCACCAAGCAATGCCCCATGCGCTTTCTTCTCCAGCCAATCCAGCACCAAATCTTGAGATAGCTGCTCTACCACAAATACAACCATCAATTAGGAAAATGCCTAAAAACTTGCACAAATACCCCCCACCCCAAACACACACACAACTAAAATGCTAATTTTCAGCTTGGATGCTTTGATATCAGTAAATTTCCCTATTTGTTCTATGAAAGCAAGTATAACAAATCTGAATAAATAACAAAAATGATAAATAAAAGAAAAACAATTCTACTAGAAAGTAGTGTTGTCCATTAACATGCAGGAACTGTGCCCAAAATTGCCCTTGTATAAAGACAATTTTTGATATGAGCAAGTAAGAACTCATAATCTGAAGTCTTAATTGCAAATGTACCGAGCAAACTATATCACAAAGTAGCAATTCCTGTTGGAAGCTGAGAGTCATTATCTTCTCTGGCTCAAATCTATCTCAAACAACCACCTGCGCAGAACTAAAAGGAAACAAAATAAACTAAATTAAATTGCAATTACCCAATTCTCTGCAAGGCCAAGCTGTAGAATCCCCTCGGGATTATCCACCCGATGATAAGCATCCTCCCGACACCTCTTTAACCCGACATAGTACGATGAATCCTCATCAGGCCGCGCAATGGCTGCGGCACGAGAGGAGACACTAGGGTGGACCCGGGGTGACAGTAGACCCCTGGAGAGCGTCCTGTGGATGGACGAACCGGAAGCGGAGGAGGGCGAAGAAGGGGAGGAGATGTGGTCGTTGGGAGTAGAGAGAGGCGGCGGCGAGCTTGGCCGCGATTGGGAGGGGCGGTTGCGTGATTTGAGGTACAGTTGGAGGAAGTAAAAGAGCGCGCATGGGAGGAGGGAGCCGAGCACGAGGCCGCCGCGGCCTTGCACCACGCCTTGTAAAGGGACGATGATGCGCATCTCCGGACCGTCGGATTTGAGGCGGGACGAAGAAAGGTTGTGCTCCGGCGGGGACTTGTCAGAGTCGCGAGAGGCACGGGTCATTTGGGTCAGGGGAAGTGAGTCGCCATGGATTTGGGAAATGCGGACTGGTGGCTGTTTTGTGAATAATATTTTTTTCTAATTTGTCGCTTTTATTTTTTGGATTTTGAAGGGCGTTGTTGTAGGTAGGAGATGGTGAGGGGGCGGAGATTGTGAGGAGAGCGGGAGGGAAAATTGTGTGAGGTGCGCGGGGATTTGGATTTTTTTGGCCCCCGTGGGATGATGACTGGGGACGGGGAGGAATAGAACTATAGAAGTACTAGGATATGAGGACACGAGGTTGAATTACGTGACAGATGCGATCAAGGAGAGTCTGGGGGTGAATAATTGACGGATCAGTTTTGTTTAATACAACGAAAAAACAATAGAACCAAAACAGCACTGCATATGACTCTTACACTGCGTAAAGTAAAAATCACTCTCTCTATATATTTACCCCATTTGGGGTTACATTGAGGAGATGAGAATCGATGGAGGGAGGTCTGAGGACATCAGATTCCCTGTAGACCTCATGTATGCATCCAATCGTATAGGTTGAAGATAGAAGATTTCGTAGGTTTCGAGACATAGTGACAAATGAATTATTCAGGTTCGGTTTGGCGAGATCAAAAATTCGTGATCCGGGTATAATTCGGGTATAATTTGGGAATGATTCGGAATTATCCGGACCAGAAATCTCAGTCCTGCAAGGGAGCAAAAAAATAAAAAACCAAAAAAATAATTGTTCTTGGAAAAATTCAGGAAAAATTTGTGAATAATTCGTAAAATTCGGGAAAAGTTCGTAAAATTCAGAAATTATTCGGGTTTAATTCGATCAAAGTTCGGTCAACTGAATAATTCGGTGTTCGGTTCGGCATCACCCCAAAAAAGAATTAAACGGGTATAATTCGGTTATAATTCGAGTAACTTGTCACTATGAATCCGAGATTGTTGATGATGGTCGGTACATGTAGATTGTACCATCACAGACCGCAAGAGATCTGCCAATACTAGCCACAGCGTTGAGGTTATTATTAAGGGAAAAGAGTTAATTGATCCTTTCACGGTATCGGAAAAGAAGTTCATTGCGGCGGGTTTGATGCCAGGTATTCCGAAAAAGGACGGAATCGAAAATATTGCTAAAATATTAAAATTTAGAATCCTTTCCGCATAATTAAATTTTGTGAGAATATGTAGAAATTGTTAGTGTAATAATCTAGAAGTCAATAATACGATAAATTGTCATAAACTTTGTTTATGAATTGAATGTTTATATCATTTTGTTGTCTTGAGTATTATTGCATTTATGGATCATTTCGAGTTCATGACTGAAATTGTGAAACTCCATAATATAGATGATATATACTCTTAAAAGGTCACTGACCAAGGTAATTAGCAGTAACACTAATTACCGCTATAAGGTTAGTATGTGGATTAAAAGATGGTTAAGTTTTACAAACCACCTGACACGAGATGTCATTTTAATCGCATAGATACATGTTTTAGGAACATGGTATTTGACAGACCCCGAATGAGACATTAAATAGAATTGTGTTCGTGTCATTTATGTTTTCATTCAGTGTCACGTTCTAAAGTATAAGGTATTTATCGTTCCCACTGAGAAATATGTATGTGTGATTGCTATCTACCGCTATCCGTAAAAAGCAGTCATAACGGTAGCATTTCCATATGTATAGCTTAGCTGAGGAAGTGATAGTCTGCCAAGAATACTATTTGTCTCTCGTATCTATATACGAGCTATAGCATCACTAGGCCCCTTGGTAAAGTTAGATTATCTGCATGCGGTATAATTACAAGAGTAATTATATTTGATAATCTACTCAAGATCAAGAAAAGATTCAGTTAGCAAGGATGACACACATCTACCTTGAAACTGATCTGATAGCTATGAGACAGAAGAACAGACACAAGTAAATAGTTTACTGGATCGTGATATTGTACAGTACAGCATCATCTGTGTAATTGGATGGTCATGATGTGTTGCCAGATACCACTCATGATTATAGAAGTTAAAACAGTTTTAACTTTGTTTACCAACATAACACAGATCCTATTGGGTCACACCATATAGGAGCTACTCGGAGAATCTTACTGATTAATTATAAATTGATTATAATTAATATTAAGATGGTTATAATTAATTATACGTGATATAATTAAATTATAAATGTCATTTAGAATGACAAGCAGAAACAACGGTTAATTTATAAACGTACACGTTACGTTGTATAAAAGTTACCGAACAACAACCGAAAAGAAATATAATTGTATATGACAATTATATATATTTGATTTGGATTTTAATTTGTTAATTATGGATTTGAATTATGGGTTTAAAAGTCCAAAAATAATCAAAGCCTTAATTAAAATTAAAAGCCCAAAGTCAAAGCCCAAAATCAAAGTCTTTTACTATTCATGCCTTAATGGGCCAAGGGCAAAATGGTCATTTCACACCTATGCCACCTTGCATGACACCTTAGGGTGTAGAAGAATGAAGAAGAGTGTGGAAGGGGTATTTTGGTCATTTCACATATTAAAGCATGAGGTGTCAAGGTATTTTGGTAAATAGATTTGTTTTGAGGGGTATTTCGGTCTTTTGCGAACCTCCTCAAAACACTATAAATAGAGGGGTGAGGGTAGAGAGAAAACTTACTAATTCACGTGTTAATCTGATTACTTCGTTAATCGGTTTTTCTCTCTTCCCCGGTTTCGTTTATTACGAGATTCGAAAAAATATATTTTTGCAAACTCTACGGTATTTCTTGTTTTGCTTTTAAGTGAAACGGAATAACTTGGAGTCTTAACTATATTTAATCTGTCCCTTTTTGGTGAATAGTGTTTCTGCATAATTCCGCGGTTTATGATATTTCTAGCAGAAGAAATAAACTGCTCTCCGATTAGTCCTGGTGGATAACCGATAGAGGTATCACACGTGTGACACTCCGAGTCGATTCCTTCCCTGGTGTAGCTCTTCTCGCTCGGGCATTCCAACTGTGATTTGGAAACAAGGTATAAACATGTTATATTAATCTATTTAATTGATAAATAGATTTAAAGCTTTATAAAATCAATTATGGAGTAGATATGTAAATAGGATTAAATGGATCTTCCTGATTCATTTAATCCGTAGCTTAAGGTAGATGTAAAAAATTTTGTTTTACTCTTTCCGCACCTTAAGCTAAATCAATGGGTTTGAATCGTCAAAAACCCAACAGAAATTTTATTAAATGAAGAGATATTTTAAAAGAAGTGTTCGGTACTAGGTTGAAAAAAAAATTCTAAACTCATAATTTGTTTATAACTCGCTCGATAATTGCTTGTTTGAACTTGTTTATTTACAGTTTGAGTTAGTTTCAATTCGAGTTAGCATATTTGTTAAATTAATAAGTTGAGTTTGAAAATAATCCAACTCTCTTATTGACAACTCCAATTATACAAAAAAAATCCACAGTAGATCCCCAGACCCTCTAACCACTATTCTAAATTATTATGAGTTACACAAAAATTCACCAAAAAAAAGTTATGAGTTTGTGCTTGTGTGCACTCTTTCTAGATTATTTGATAACACTTACTTGATTGGTAATTCAAATTTGTAGGGCATTGAATGATTAAACAATAAAGATATACACAAAAAATAACTGGTTCAACGAATTATAAACAAAGTGTAAGCCAACTCAAATTGATAATGAGTTAAATTCAAGTTATGTTTACAACTCGTTATTATTATTTTAATTCGAATTGACTCGCTCATTAACTAAATTAAATAAGTATGAGTTAGAACTCGGAAGTAACTCAGCCAAACTGAGCTCATTTACAGCTAGTTTAATCGATCTAAACAGCCCTTTGTGACAACACTAGTTTGTACATAATTAATTAAAGTATCTTATAACATTACGGGGCAAATGAATATCTTGAACCGTCCGATCTAAATTAAACTTTCTAGATGGCCAAATAGCCCAACCCCATATTATAGTGTGTTGTGTTCACAAAATTTTAAACTTTATCGGATTGGTTTCAAATGATGAATCTAAATTGTTGAAATCAATCGACTTCACGAATCTACATTAAAAATAATTTATAAAACTTCATTTTTTAAACCGCTTTATTTTATACTAAATTAATTTCAATTTTTCAAAATTTGTATATACACACATCACTCGTAAAATAGATCGATTTCAACAATTTAAATTTATTTTTTTAAAGTCAATTCAATAAATTTTAAATTATGTTCACTACACATCACATTCAAACTTCAAATTTTAAATAATTTGAAGTTTTTTTGTGAAGGACTAAATAATTTGAAGTTAAAGCACAGCACCACCGTATACTTCTGATATTGTGGGACCCAATCAGTTTTTGAAATCTTGGGAATCTCTCTCTCCTGGACCCTGGTTGATTGAACCAAGAATCTCTGTCTGCCTTTGCATTTTTGCAACAGCGTTATAATACAGCTGGCACTAACAGAGTTATCATTTGTAATTATTTACCTTGCTCCGGATTGCTAGTAAGTAGTAACCTTAGTTAATGGTTAGAAACAAAGAAGCAATGATGAAGAGACTGCTATCTACACAAGACTACAACTGAGATATTTAAAAAAAATAAAATAATGAGAAAAAAAAATTAAGAGGTAACAAAACAGAACTTTCGCAAGAAAGAAAGATGAGGGGGCTACAGAGATACCAACAAACTATAGAGAGCGACTGCACAAGAAAGAGGCTCCGTTAAATGCATTGCCCACGGCCTGGTCATATCCTTCTCCTCCTCTCCCGTTGCTAATAGTACTGGATTTGTACTTTTGTAGAGAAACCAGGTCGCCGTCTGATCCGAAACGGAGGGCCTGTATCCAAAAAGAAAAACACATTGGTTTAGTTTAGTATCATTTGTCAGTGTCACATAATTTGCTTCTAATTAACATATACCCATGTTGCCATGATATAGATCATAGATGCAATCTTTTCTGTTATTATCTTTTTAAACCGTCGATTCATATTGGATAAGGCTTAAAAGAACACGCCGTGGTCGCAGTCACTCTTTTATCCTTTTAAGGCCGGGAAACATCTCGGCCCACGAATTTGCTTTTATCCACGCCGTTAAATAGACGTTAGGATTTGCACAAGAGTTAGATCGGACATCGCCTATTCGATCAAATCTTTCCCAATAATTTCTGTGTACAAATCTATATGTTCATTAGTGTAATGAGTCATTTTAGTAATCTTAAATTCTTAATGGGCCCGCCCGCACGCCATTTTTAACCTATTCAATGCCTCATAGGATCAAATGTTTGCCTGAGCCACGCCAATCGAATGGAGTGCGTATCCTCTGAGATATCATAACTTTTGAGTGACCTACGTGTCCGGTGCCTATTCGGGGGTGATCTAGGGGGTCGGTATTTTGTGTGCTTTGAGATTCGTGCAGAACGTCCTTAAACGGTTGAGATTTTCCATAAAATCATGCAAAGTTTGAGATATCTCAGAGGATATGAATTCAATCGAATGGAGTTCGCAGTTCGTTTTCTTTGAGATATCTCAACGTTTGCGTGTTTTTTATGGAAAATCCCAAGCGTTCAAATATGTTCTGCTCGAATCTTAAAACACAAATAATACTGGCCCTCGGTCACACAAAAGTTGGGATATCTCAGAGGATACGGACTCGATCGAATAATGAGTATTTTCAGGGAATATATTTAGGGTCTCCTTCAATTGTGGCCGGATATCGAGTCTGCGATGACAGATTTAAGTCATGAGATCCAGCTTGGACGGTTAAGATTCTCTGCTCTATGCACAATGCTAAGCAGCGGGTCGTGCGAATTTCATTAGATGTGAATTTTACGTTGGACCCCTATACTTTTCCTATTTACGAAAACTATTGATCTAGAAAGCTTTCGATATTTAAATGTATGAAAACTCCGATGTAATTCGGATTGGCATAAAATTTGCTGCCATAGTAATTAACTTAATTTTAGAGCATAAATAATATGATTTTCAATATTTTTTGTCGTTTCAATAATCTTTTCAGATTTTTGAGCTGGACTCTTGTAAATTATTTTGGATAGATATTGCATTTGATTGTTAAGATACGCACAGAAGTGGATTCATGATTTTTGTTGAGGGGGGCTAAAAATATCAAATCGGGTTTAAATTCGTTAATTAATTGAGTACTCGATAAAAAATAATACTTTAACTTATGTTTTTCAATACTCTGACCTGTAATTTCTAATGCTCTAACTTATAATTATAATTATCAATCATAATTTATGATGCTCTGACTCAAAATACAGATAAACTTTCAAATGAGACAAAAGAAAAATTTAGTGAGGAGACAGAATCGGTCGGAACCGATATATCTTCACTAAAACTCAAAATTCTTGTCCAAGAAGAACAACCTGACCCTCAGCTCAGTCCCGATTTCTGATTCTCTCTTTCTCCGCACAGAAAAGTGTTCATTTAATCATATAAAAATATATGGTAATATATGCAGTAATGTAAGTGCACCCGGTAGCGCAGATGCAATAATAATTTATGTTATAATTTAATGGTTAAAATTAATTGTAAATTGTGCTAAATAAAACATTTGCAGCTAATCCCAATTAAATAATCACTCTTAATTTTTTTTCCTAAACCAATTAAACAAACATAGACTCTCTCTGTTGCATTATTATACAAAATTATAGAGAAAATTAATTGTGTTCTATCATAGGCTCCGCGGCTATTCATAAAAAAATACAATATAACGGGGTTTACAGGCTTACAACAAAGTGCGGATTGAGGAGGGCTCTGTATTATCATGTGACCTGTAGACAAGAGATCACAAATGCCTGGAAATATGAAAGCCTTAAAAAATAAGCCCACAAAAGTCTACCAAAAAAAATATTGTTCCTTTTTAGGCCTAAAAAATATTTATTATAGGGCTTCAATCTTTGTTTACGACCCAATACTTATTCTTTTACATAATTTGTATTTGTTGTGTTATAATTCATTTTTGTATTCCCAATTATTTTTTTGTTAAGCCATCTCATGCGAACGACAATCAGCAACGGATTAACACTTCAATGCTTTGAAAATTACTTTACTTGTATAATGAGAGGAAGTTATTGAACTAAATTTGCAGCAAGAAATCAAAATTATAGATGAGCAGGATTAAATTGTATCATGGGTTTTGTGCTCCAATCATACCTCACATCTTTTATCTCTGCTTTTAAAGTTCAAACAGTCGATCCAAACCATTCAACATGATCTACATATTAAAATGTGCTTGGACACCAAATTTCATATTTTTTTTGAAATTTATTTACTAATTTTTTTTATAGCTACAAAATCATTGCTTTTGAACCATTCAAAAACGGTGATTTTGTACCTATCTAAAAAACTAGTAAAATAATTATGAAAAATATAAAATTTGGTCTCTAAATATATTTTAATATGGATATCATATTGAGCGGCTCTGATCGACTGTTTGAACTTAAAAAACAGAGATAGATTATAGATATGTGGAATATAGTTGGAGCACAATACCAATGGTGTATTTCAACCCTATTCATTATGGTACGTTTGGATGGAAGTTATAATAGCTAGAATAGTGAAATTTAAGAATAGCAAATGAGAATAGAAAATAAATAGTGATTTTCATATTAGTATAAAAATGGTGCTATTCGGATTAGTAAAAATATTGTTTGGATTATAAATTTGGAATAGTTAACAGTTGTAACCAATAAAAAATAGTGTTAACAAGGTGGTAATTAAGATGAAAGATAGACAAGTGGGTTCTCAAGTGAATTGTCATGACGTGGAGATAACATAAATGGTTTCAATTTTATAATTTCGGAACTGTGTTAGCGGAAATCCGAGAAGGAAGTATTTTTTTCTCTCTTTTCACACTTTCGAATAGTAATTATTCCAACATTTACAAGGAATAGATAATAGTAGCTATTCTTACTATTTCGAATAGCAAAAATATTGTTTGAATGCACATTACTAATTTCACATTTATATCTATAGTCGTTGAAATTCGTTTTATAAATAGTAAAACACGTATTAAATTTCATTTTTAATACGTACGATATATAAACAATATAGAATGAGTAGGGTTAAACAAAATCTACTATATCCCACATTATTGAAGACTAACCTGTACATTTTAAACAATATTTTGTAGGCGGGTTATTTATCTGTCCATTTACCGCCGAATCTTTTTTAGTTAGCATTTGAAAAAAAAAAATACAAAGTCGCCATGAAAATGGAAAAAAAAAATCTAATATTAACCAGTACTCCCATATATTATATGAATTCTCATGATGCTATTGCTTGGATGGGGGTCATCTAACTCTTTTAATGTATCTTCTTTATATGTTTTTTCTTATCTTTTGGAGGGGTTAAGAGCAATAAACATGATTATTGATAGAAATTACCGGTACCACTCAAAATTAGAGTATTTATATGGTTGGTGGTCTGTAAAAAAATATTGACTAAAATGTCCTTAGTTAACAAAATTTGGTTATTAGGATCTAATCAGTGTCATTTCTGATAATAAGTTTTTTAAATCATGTTTTGTAGTTTTATTTTTGCTTGGACATACATCCAATATTTTTTATATATGTTTTTTCTTCCTGCTTACATTGAAATTGATTAATTATTCTGTTATTTATATACCATATATTTTTCTTAATATATTTTTTTCAATTAGTACGATATGTTCATTTATGAAACTAAGTTGTTATCATAAATTAAATTTAGTAATTTTATGTCTAACCTTGCTATTTTGTGTGATAACAGCCTGTAAAATGTAATAGGTACTAATGACTTTATGATACTTTCTATGCCATGATGGCTTCTGAATTCTGAATTCTGATGGATGTAAGGATTTAGTTATTTTTTTAGCCATAGGGGTAAACGTCTGGTTCTTGAATGTGTATCCTCTGCATTAACTCAAAAGTGAATCTTTTGAGTTGATGAATCTTAATCGTCTAATTTTAAATGGAACTAATTCGGCTCCTGTCTATAATATAGAGAGTTCTTTAATATTAGTATGGATTTAGTTTGCATAAATTTTAAAACAGATCGAATGGTTATTAACTCAAAAGATTCCCTTTTGAGTTAATGCAGATGACACAAATTCCTGGTTCTCAGCCTTAAGCTGGCTCCTTTCACCTAGGCTAGTAGGATATGATGTAATTAAAACTATGTTGCTAATGCAATGGGCTTTTTTTTTCTTTCTTTTTTTCCCAAAGATGGAACACATGTGTTTATATATTATCTACGCAACACCCAATTAGCTTTAGGAGATACTGAGTACCAGTTAACATTAGAATTTTTTCTATTTGCATACCAATTCTGTATTTTTAATTTTTTTTCAAATGCTAAATATAAGAAATCGGCAATTACCGTGCCGGTACACTTATTTTGTTGGACTAAATACAATGCAGAAGCCAGAAGCTATTGTCTCAATTCTCAAAAATGAAATTTTTTGTCTAAAATCCAAACACATTTTCATAAGCATTGTGAACACAACCATTCTTAGATATAGGCGCATACATTTAAAAATGGATTAATTTCTCATGTACCCTTCAAGAGTTGTTGAATTTCTTATTTACCCCTCTACTCTTAGTTATATTTCACATATCCCTCAACTCTTAATTTTCTTTTCTATTTATCCTTTGAATTAATAACCCACAATTAAATATTATCTAATTTATATGTTTCCCATTATACCCTTACTCTTTCTCTTTGATTTAAATTTTGCAAAGGGCACCATTGTTGTGCATCATCCAACCTAATAACTCGGAAGATTATTGTAGTAATTTCCTGATACATTAACCCAGGCACTGATGATTGAGCTTGGTTGACTCATTCTTGACCATTTGATCATATTTTGTCTTCCGTTCGTTGCATTGTTATGAACAGTGGTGATTTTGGATGTCTTTATTTTGATAGGAGTTTTTTGAAATGAGCCTGTATTGGAATTACTGTTTAATGTATATCGATATCATGTTTTTATACATAGGATGGAAACAGACATGGAGAATAATGGTAGCAAGACATATGAAGAAAACAAGGAATTCTACATCCTGGATTATATTTAATTTCTTACCTGTTTCAGGAGTTGAGGATCATGCTGAAGAACCAACTTATCCTGTTTTAGTTTTTATCAACTCTAAAAGTGGCGGCCAGCTTGGAGGTGACTTGATCAAGACCTACAGGCAACTAATCAATAAGCTACAGGTACCTAATTAATAAGTGTTGCTGTAATGCCAGTATCAGTATGTGCCAGGCTCGTAAGTTCTGGTATGGGTAATGACAAATTCTGGACACAACTGCTAAAAATGTTTTGCTCAGGATTGGGGTAATTTATTGGTTGAAATGATGAAAGGGCATGAAGATGCTCCAATTTATGTTCAAAACTAACAGTTTAAAGAAAGGTCGGAATCAAAATAGTGGTTATACCATATATCTGTACCAGGCAGCCAGCCCTGGCAAGTGAACTATTGTAATGTACTTTCCTTCTTAGGTAATTATTTAAATTTTGTTCTTCTTTTGGAATAGTCACAGAGTACATTAATTCAAGTAGCTTGTAAGAAACAAAAGTCCCTTCTTATTTTTTTTATTGTAAGAAACAAGTAGCTTGCTATCTACATTTACCAGAATATGAGTCAAATTAAGAAAAAATAAACATACAAGTCAGGAGGACATGTTTTTCCTTCGGGCACAATCTCTACGGATTTGGGTGGGATTTTTTTATTAATGTGAAATTTTCTTATGATGATGTGTTCGATGGATCTTATTTCTAAACCATTTGTGTTCTTAATTTCTTATTCTCAAGTCGGAGGATGTGAAATTTCATTTTTCAATTAATGTGAAATTTCCTGATGATGATGTGTTCGGTATCGAAATTGACCTACAATATTTGAGTCGGAGGATGCACAATAATGGTGCCCTTTGTAAAATTTAAATCAAAGAGAAAGAATAAGGGTAAACATATAAATTAGATAATATTTAATTGTGGGTTATTAATTCAAAGGATAAATAGAAAGGAAAATTAAGAGTTGAGGGATATGTGAGATATAACTAAGAGTAGAGGGGTAAATAAGAAATTCAACAATTTTTGAACGGTACATGATAAATTAACTCTTTAAAAATAGGTTTCCATAATATCTATCACACGCTGTGTTCATACAAAACTTATAATGTATTTTTTTATGTTTCACTAAATATTCTTCTGAAAAAACAACACAAGTTTGTATTTTTTTTATATACCTACGGATTTTTCCTTCAAAAAATATTCTTCGAAAATATTGTCTCTATCCTTAATAAAATCCAAGACAAACAAAACATCTAATCGTATAAAAAATATATTTCATTGATAAATTTAATAACGATATGTTCAAAGTTCATGTCTTTGTTTCATTTGTATCTTGTGTTTTTATTTTTATTTTTTAAGTTAAAATAGTTTATTAAAATTTTAGTTCAATATGATTTTTATAATAAAATGTGCCTGAGACCAAATTATATATTATTTTGTAAAAAAAGAAATTATTTTTTAGATGGTCCATTGATACAACCAAATGGTATGGTAAAAAGCTTCAGTACAATGATGTACTTTTTAAACCTTTAACACGCGTTTGAGTTGAATTGCAAGTGCACAATTCTATCAAAGTAGTATTTGAGGTATCGATCCACAGGGAGTACGTTAAAAACTTAGTTTAAACTTTAATAATAAATTTCAGAAAATACAATAAAGTAAAGTGCAATAAAAGTAAATTGGGGGTTTGTTCTAACAATTCCTAAATTTGGGTTCAATACCCGCATAGAGAGTTTAAAACAATAAAAGTAAATGAATGAAAAAGAAAGGAATTGGTTTGTTTTCAAGATTTAGAGATCTAGGGGTCTTTGGTCTACATTCCCTTGCTAACTATATCTATTCGGTATTTGTTTAAGTTCATGTATGATTTGATGAGGTTTCTAACCTAATATGTCATTAAGGGTCACTTTCGTGAATTAATAACGTGTCTAAGTAATTCAGACTTCACAGTTAGGTCCTTCACCCTAGCTACTTAGACCATAAGCTCTTGTTAGTCTCTCCTCTCCTCAAATATTGATACTTCACGATTAAGTCCTTCATACCAATACCCGATTCGATTTGAGATGTCCTAATTAGGGTTTGCCTTCACGGTTAGGTTCTTCACCAAATTCCTAACCTTAATTTCTGTAGTTCCGGCTTAGATTATAAATTGGTTACAATCCTAATCTAAACCTAGGGTATTTGCATTCATAATTTGATACTCTCCTCTCATCCTAACTTCTTTGGATCCTTTGACAAAGAGATACCAAAGCGGGACTACTGCGATTTCAAGTACTAATTATGTAATTAACATAAATGGTAAATCACAGAAATTAACATCAAATCCCATAAAACAATCATAACAAAGACAAATAACCGAATAAGATACAATTAAACAAGTTCATGCATTGACCTAAACCCCTAGAGAGAGAACTACTCCCTCATGGAGAGATCCATTACAAAAATTGGCAAAGTAAGAAGAAATGAAATAAAGGAAGTAATTACACCCTTTGACAAATCAAAAACCTCTATCTTGCCGACTTCTTGCTCAGGAAACCCTTCTTCTCCTTGCTTGAAAGCTTTCCTTTTCTCCAGAATTTATCGCTAAGTATTGTGTGTATAGAGAGAGAATGAAAGAGGAAGGGATGATGTGAGAGATTATGGATGATTGATGATGGATGATTCCTCCTCTTTTATAGCCGAAGACTATGCCCAATTAAGAGCCTAAAAAGTGGAGTTAGTGGGTGCTATATTTGGTTTGTTTTTCAGGATTGCCTTGTCCACATTTGGCTGTAAAAACGTGTTCTTGGTGCGCCAAAAATAGAAACCGTGTTGAAAATGTGTAATTTTGGCCGTCTGCGAGTTTAGTGCGTCCAACTACTCCAAATTTCTTTTTTTAGTTTCTCATGTTGTAGATCTTCTTCCTAGCTTTCCAAAAAGTGGTCGCAAGCCTTAATCGGAGTTACGAGTCAAAAGTTATGGCTATTTTAAGATCAGGCTCCAGTTATGCGTTCTGCTACAGTGCGTCCGCACTGGGAGCCGCACTAGGTTCGGACTTTTCCTGTGCGACCAGAGTGCGGCTGCATCGAGAACCGTGCGTCCGCACGGATTTTTGATGTATAGCTTATTATACCTTTTTAAAATTGGCGCGCGTCCAGAAATCTATCTAAGTACTTATTGCGGTCATATCGCAAACCGTGTGTCGACACTGAGTATTTTTCTTCGGTTTTCTTCATTTTTCTTCATTTCCTGCAAGTTAAAACCAAGCAAACACAGTAACTTGATCCTAGGTGTATTCTATTCACTTTATATTCAAAATACAAGATATTTAGTGTTATTTTGTGATAAAAATCAGATCGAATATGTATATAATTTAGGTCTATCATCCATAATTTTGTTAAAAATAGTAATTTTGTACATATTTTAAAATATAGTAAAAAAATTTCAAAAAAAACATAAAATTAAGTCTCCAAATATTTTAACATATGGAGATTATGTTGAGCGGTTCGGATCGAGTATTTGAACTTTAAAATGGAGATAAGAATGTGAGCCGTGAATGAGACATAAAAGATAAGAAGCATTTGAATCATGCTCTTTAATAATATTTTTATTTTCATACAACTATTGTAATAAATCGTGCAAATAAACAAAGTTAAGAATTATAGATATGTACTCCATCATTTGATATGATTTATATCAAATTTGATCTAATCTAAAATTTGTTGGTTGTCCATGAGAAAGCCGATGAAACTATTTTTTTTTGTAAATATTTCGACAAGCTCTCATAGAATCTTCGAATTTAGCCAAATTCAAATTGTGCCATATCAAAATGATGAAGATCAAAGATGCAGTTTTATTTGTTACTTTTAATACAATATTAATAAAGATACTAAATATAATGCATCCGTAAAAGAATTACAAAATATAACCGCATGTAAGTATTCTACACAATCAGATGCCTTACATGACACTTCCTCATTTTAATCACGGAGCAAATCAATACCGTACTTGGTATAATGAGCTCCTAATCGAGCGATTATAATTTGGTGTCTATTTATATATAGGAGGTTTGTTCAGAGTCCGTATTGTTTGCATTAACTCAAAAAGAGCGTTTTTTGAGTTAATGCATTTTGGTCGTCTGATTGTAAATATAGTTTATTGCCCCACTTATAACATAAGGGTAAAAAAGAAAATACGTAACACGCTGTGACATGACGTGACAAATACGTCATGATTTGCTCACGTAACGTGATTAACTTTTTTTTCACGTGACGTGATTAAAACGGTGGCGGACGGTCGCGTCACGCTGTGGTCATACGTGACGTGACCACACGAGATGTGACGTAACTTAGTCACGTCAAACTTTTTTTTATATTTTAATTTAAATTGTTGAAAATACAAAAATATATATATACAAAAAATATAAAAAATTCTAAAAATTCTAAAAATTTTAAAAATAAGTAATAATGTTGTATTTTTTTTTGAGAAAAGATCTTTGGACATATGATATTATTTTTAAAAATTCAAATTACAAATATTTATGAAACTAAACTAGAGAAAATAAAAATCAGTATTACATGAGTACCAATATCACTGAACTTACACTAAAAGAAAAACCTGGATATTCTATTCGCACAAAAAAAGTTGGATACTCTATATTTCATACCGTGATGTGGTGTGGCGTGACTGGTTTGTGTGACGTGATGCGACGTGTAATTTTCGCTCAAATGCAGTCACGTCACGTAATCGACACACGTGACGTGACTGATCACCCTGTGACTAATTTCCTTCTCTAATAGAGAGGCCTTTAATATTGATGCATATTTAATCACGCGAATCTTAAAGTTAATTGCACGATTTTGATACATTAATTCAAAAGATTCAAAAGAAGTTAATGCAGAGGACACGAATTCGTTTGTTCAGAGATCACGTACCAGATTAAAACTGACGACTCAGATCTCATTATACTCAGTCATGCGTTGGATCTGAATTCACCTGAGCAACCCTGAGAAACTTTTAAATATCATCTTTAATACACCGGTCGAACATGTTTTGGTTTGAGTTCAAAATGAAACCACCTTTCTCATCTGTGCATCCCCCAAGATGTTGAAAAGGGCGCCATTTATTTAACTTTTTGTTGGTGTCCTTATTATCATCAATCATTATTTTAAACCTTCTTCATGTTGTTTCCAAATCATTCCTTTACAGCTTCCAAATTATTTTAAGGATTAAATTTTGTATTTTAACGTGCACGCTATGGCATTAACCAATTGTCTCTCACACTTGTTACTTCGGCCGCAATGCACGATGTTCAAACAATTTTTTTATTGGTATAATATTGCGCCATGAGAAAATGAAAATCAGTGATTGGATCTATTAACCACCCAGAATACAAGTTTCACACAAGTTCAAAATTCAAATTTTGTTCTCGGTTTCTGTTCAACTCAGAGTGCAGATTGGATCTTCAATGGACAGAGCGCAAATTCATTACAGTTCCAAAAAGGTGTAACTAAAATCTCAGAATTTTTCTTATAAACCATAATTAAAATAAAATTTTTTATGAAACCAACATGATTACTGTATTTTTTACAAAAATCATAAGAACTAAAATATCATTTCGGTCTGAACTTTTTTTTCGGGACCGAAATGACAATTCGGTCCGAAATATTTTTACAATTTTTCAACGTATTTTTTTCTCGAACTATGTGAAAATGACTCAGACTAAATTGTCATTTCGGTCCAAAAAAAAAATGAACCGAAATGGCATCTCGGTTCTTATGATTTTTGTAAAAAACAAAGCAATCAAGTTAGTTTGATAAAAAATGTTTTTTTATTTATGGTTTCTAAAAAAAATTCAAAATCTCAGTCAGGTCAATATTTTAAAAACAAACTGATTCAAAAAAAATTATTCTTTACCCGCCTCGACAGGTGCATTAATTAATTTGGCCATTGCCTTGCCTGGTTTTTGTCGTTTGCTCTTTTACATATTTACTTTTATTTACAAAAGATGCTATGTTTTGATGAGATGGTGTGCTCGTTGCCGACTAAAAAAGAAAGTAGAGCGGTCGAAAATTAAATTTGAAGAATTTGGGTTTAATTAGCAAGATAACAATCGTGACAACAATTAATGTACTACTAATACATTTAAATTAGTAGCTGGGGAGGAGAGTGGAAGCCACTATAGAGGCAGTTTCATATACAAGAACACAGGGGATTTAAGAAATATCCTAAAAGTTAGATTCTTTTGTGGCCTGTTCGGCCTCCAATTGGGAATGGGCATGGACACAGGAATTGAACTGAAAAATATTGTTTTCGAGGGAAAAAAAAAATCAGTTGAACTGAATTTTTTTTTTCTCACGGGAATAGTAACGCAGCTGAACAGTGCCTCATTTATGGTTTCCATCTAGAAGTTTCGAACTTTTTAGTTACCATTTTATGGAAAGATCTTTGAATTTAACATTGCCTTTTGAAAATTTTCATTATTATCCACTAATACCGAAATTTTTATTAACATCCAAAAAAAAAATATCAAATTCCACTAATACTAGAAAGTAATATGAAAAAATAAATATTAACTGAAAAAAAAAGTGAACATGAATAAATGAAAATAAACAAAAATAAACATGTATTGTAGTTTTATTTATGCTTGACATACATTCAATATTTTTATATGTTTTTTCTTCTTACCTATTTTGAAATTGATTAATTTTTCTATTATTTATATAACATATATTTTTCTTACTTACTGATGTAATTTTTTTAATTAGTATGGCATGTTCATATATGAAATTAAATTATTATGATAAACTAAATTTAATAATTTTATGTTGGAATGTTTCATTTCTTTCAAATAATATGTTATTAATGTTTGAAAAAACATATTTCTCGAATTTATTTTTGAATTAAATAAATGCGTTACTTACGCATATAAAGTTTGTATGTGTTGTTTAAAAAAGAATAAGGACAGTGCGGCCATTTTTATTAATACCCAAAAAATAAAACTTAATTTTAAAAATAACCATCAGTTCTGTTTTTTTTCAAAAATAACCCAACCGCCAGGCCCACGGGCGGCCCACTAAATAAGCACACCGCCTGGCCCACGGGCGGTCTGCTAGGGAGGAAACCGCCCCCCCCCCCCACAGGTGGTTTGGTACACAGTAAACTCCCACCCGGATGACATCAATAAAAATTATTTTGAAGTATATCAATATTTGTTTAAAAATTGCATAATTTTTTTTTGCATGTATATCAATATTTTTTTTTTAAATATGTGTATATATATATATATATATATATTTATTTTTTTTGCAAGTAAATTGCATGTATATCAATATTTTTGAAAAAAAAATATGCATATATTCTTTTTTCAAGTAAATTGCATGCATATCAATATATTTCAAGTAAATTGCATGCATATCAATATATTTCAAGTAAATTGCATGTATATCAAACCCCCACCCCCCCCCCCCCCCCACGGGCGGTCTCTTAGGGGTTCATACCGTGCCTATTTAACCCGATTTTTTCTCTCTCTCCTCACTCCAAACTCATTCTACCACCCCACCTCAAAGGCAGAGAGAAGGGAGAAACAGCTCAAGGCGATTTTTTTGGCGATTTCCGGTGATTTTGAGGGCGACTACAGCTACAGGTAATTTAAATATATATATATATTTTTTAATAATTTAAATATTTTTTAATTATTTTCTAAATCCATTACTATTCAATTAGTCTAATCCATTCCTTATTTAGAATCAATACAAGTCTAATCCATTACTGTCATTTGAAACCCTAGTTACAATGGCACCCAAAGTTGAAAAAAAATAGAGGAAGAACTCAAACCGAACGTGAAGAAAAAAGAACACTTATTAATAATTTTTGGACGGCTGAAGCCTACGCGATGAGGAATTTGGAAAAAATATTTTCACCCAAAAATAATGAAGAATTTCTGAGCACTCTTGATCCATCAATTAGAAAAATGCTAATGGAAGGCTGGGTAGACAGGGTCCCTCCCCCTGGATGGGGACAGTGCTGCTTATGTGACATAAAGGGAGACATGGTGGATATGTTCTTTTGTTATAAATGTGGCAAAGCTGTTGACCCCAATTGCATGGACCCGTATGCAGATCCAGTGAATGACGCTCGTCTCACTAAGTGGGAGTGTCCTGCATGTGTCCTTCGGACTAAGGAAAAGAAGGGAGCAAGTTCCTTAGCTCGTAAGGCTTAGTCTGAATTGTATGCTGTTGTAGTGTTTTTATGTTTGAATTGTAATGGTTTGTATTATTGCTATGTTTGAGCTGGTTGTTGTTGTATGAATTTTATGTTGTTTTATTTTATGTACTCGACGGTATTGTATTATTTTGTATTGTATCTGGATTTTATGAATTTTATGTATTATTAAAGTTCAACAATACAATGAGATGCCAATCAGACTCAAATTGTGTCTTTTTTTAGTAGTTTTTACATTAAGTATAAAAATCACGTACCTCAAGAGATGCCAATGAGACGCGGTGCTTAACATGATTGGTCCATAGAAGATGACTAAATGTGTCAGGATCATGCACGCCATCTGTAAAACCGGCCTGAGATGACGAACCCGCTCCAATCGGATCCTCAAATCCCCTACCAGTTGTATCCTCATATGACGACGGGCCCTCTCTAGTCAGATCCACCGAGGACGTGCCTGCTACAGTCGGATCGACAGCATCTGGACCAACTGCAGGCGCAGCTTGTGCTCCCTACCATCTAGATCTGGACATACTACATTTAAAAGATATATATATTTAAAGAAATCAAAACAAATTTTCTTTAAATATTTATAAATATTTCTTTAAAAATATATATATATTAAAAAATTTATCTTTAAATATTTCTTGAAAGTAATTAAAATAAATTTTTATATTAATTCTATTTAAAGAAAATGATTATAATAATTTTTTATAAAACCCTGAAACATGAATTTTAATTATAACCAATTAGTAAATAACATTTAACTAACACATGAATTTTAATTATAACCAATTACTAAATAACATATTTTTTGTTTAAAAACTCTAAAACTAAACCAATCATTAATCCTAATTTTTTTTTGTTCAAAAACCCTAAAACAATCACAAACGTAACATTAATACTAAAATAATCACAAATTCTAATTTTTTTTTTCCAAAAACGCTAAAACAATCACAATCCTAACATATCCTAAATCAATCACAAATTTTTTTTTGGTTCAAAAACCCTAAAACTAAACCAATATTTAATCCTAACATTCTTTTTTTTTGTTCAAAAATCCTAAAACAATCACAACCCTAACATTAATACTAAAATAATCACAAAACCTATTTTTTTTTTTGTTTTCAAAAAACCTCAAAACAATCATAATCCTAACGTATCCCAAATCAATCACAAATTCTTTTTTTTTTGGTTCAAAAACCCTAAAACTAAACCAATCTTTAATCCTAACATTCTTTTTTTGTTCAAAAACCCTAAAACAATCACAATCCTAACATTAATATTAAAACAATCACAAATCCTAATTTTTTCTTTCCAAAAACCCTAAAACTAAACCAATCATTAATCCTAATTTTTTTTTTGTTCAAAAACCCTAACATATCCTAAATCAATCACAAATTATTTGTTTTTTTTTGTTCAAAAACTCTAAAACTAAACCAATCATTAATCATAACATTTTTTTTCCCAAAATACTAAAACAATCACAATCCTAACATATCCTAAATCAATCACAAATTCTTTTTTTTTTTGGTTCAAAAACCCTAAAACTAAACCAATCTTTAATCCTAACATTCGTTTTTTGTTCAAAAATCCTAAAACAATCACAACCCTAACATTAATCATAAAACAATCACATATCCTTTTTTTTTTTTTTTTGGTTCAAAAACCCTAACATTTTTTTCTTAATTACAACTACTAATTTCATCACAATCATAATCACAATCCCAATCACAAACACATTTAATCGCATTCAATTACAGTCATATTTAATCGAATTCAATCACATTCAATCGGATCGAATCGATTCGAATTCAACAATTACAACTAATATTCAATTGATTCAAATGAAAAACTTACCCGAGAGAGAGGAGCGGCAGCGCAACAAGGTAGACGGTGGGTGGTGAAGGTGAGTGGAGCACCGTGGGGGGGGGGGGGGGGGGGGGGGGCGGTTTGGTCCCCAGGGAGACTGCCCGTGGGCCAGGCGGTTTGCTAATATTCTGGGCCGCCCGTGGGCCTGGCGGTTGGGTTATTTTTGAAAAAAAATAGAACTGATGGTTATTTTTAAAATTAAGTTTTATTTTTTGGGTATTAATAAAAATGGCCGAGGACAATGTCATGTTGTAATAACAGAACTAAGTTAAATTAAGCTTATTTGATAAATTTAATGATTTAAAAAAATTATGAATATATATACATAATATTATAAAAACAATTAATCGTCCGTATAATTCCATTTAATCAGACGTATACTGATTAATCGTTTAGTGATACCTCATCCATCTGACGACCGCATATCGTTATTTACAACACTGGTCAGAAAGTGCACAAGCAATCCGTATAATCCGATCATTCCACCCGACCAACCTGACTCAGAAGTCAGAAGACAACGGATTTAAATTTTATTTTGTCAAATATTGATTAAATTTTACTTGATATGCTGCATATTTATTAAATACACGGGTTAAATAAAACCAGCCGTAATCATGTGGTTTTTGAAAGAGCTCAACCTAATTTTGAAAATGAATTACGCTTATACTTTCTTTAACTTGTTTATCTTTTATTTTTCTTAGAATATTTTCTTTGCTTATTATTAAATTTACAGTGTTTTTAATGAATGGTGCTCTTATTCTTAGTTAATATTTTTTTGTGTTGGTGTGCTCACTGAAAAATGTTGATGAGCACACATCTAAAAAAACTATCAAATGGACTATAAACTATGAATCCGAACCGTTGAAATCCAAGTACTTCGTGAGTGATACATGTATATGCAAATTTTTTAAAGTTTGGAATTCATTTAGTACATGATCAAGCGGTCAAAAAAATAATGAAAAATAAATGCATAAAACAATTAAAAAAATAAACTTATAAAATATTTATTGTTTTGACCACTTGATCATGTGCTAAACAAATTCAAAACTTTAAATATTTTGCATGTACATGCATCGTTCACGAAGTATATGAATTTCAATAATTTGAATTCGTAGTTCAAATCACACCCTAATTTTACTCGTATAATATTGTTGCATCCCGGCGTGCATGGATCTTTAGTCCCACCATTCCAACTTTCCACCTCTTTCTCTTGCTTTTCCGGTAAAAAAATAAGAGCAAATAAAAAGAAGCAAAAGAGAGGGCTAAGATTCTTTAAAAATTTACTCACCATCCAAGCTAAGGGAAGAAAGAGGTGGAAAATTAATTTTAATCAGTAATTCTTTTTCAATTATCTTATATTTCAATATGTGAGATTTATTAAATATTTTACTTTTTTTTTAAACCATGTAATTGACAATTAGAAACTAAATGCAAATATTGATATTGAAAAATTAATAATTGCTTTATGTTCTCGTAGTATTATATTTGAAGAGTTTTGTTATCACTAAGTGACGCAGCCTCTCTTTTACATTTATACTTCAAAATATAACGTTTTTAAATGAAATTTAAACTGATATTATTTCATAAAATGAATATGTATCGTTAATTACAGTAAATTAACTTTACCTTGTTTTTTTTTTTTTTTACCTCTGATTCAGTATCAAATGAAATTTTAAATTATAATTTTCTTTTGTTGATGTATCTCGCGTCGAGAAAAATAAAATAAACTATTTAAAATTAGAATTAAAGTCTGTAGTAAATATTTAAATGATAGATCGCAGTATTTGATGTCCCGAAATTTTTAAATATATCATTATCCTAAAAGAGATAAACCAAACTACCACTTTCTCTCAAAATTTCGAATTTTGACATGGCCGCATTTCCAAAATGCGGCCACCTTTTTTTTTTTCTTTCTTTTTCTTCGTGTAGTTCAATCTGAACGGGAAAAAAAAAGGGTGGCCGCATCCCCTAGATGCGGTCCGAAAAAAGGTGGCCGCACCCAGGGGATGCGGCCATGTCAAAAATTAAATTTTTCAGAAAACGTGTTTGCTTGGTTTATTTTTTTTGGAAGTACGGTATATTTAAAAATTTCGGTTTGATGTCAACGGAATTATTTTCATCACATTAATATATGTAATTGACTTGTAATTAAAATGTAGACGTTTTAAGAAGTGACATGATAATACAAAAAACTATTTTTATTTCATATTGTAATTTTTTGTTAAATACATCTCTTATTGAAAATAAAAAAGACTAATGAGATGACTTGTAAATTTGTAATATTAAAGAAGTGAGGTAACAAAAAAAGTACTTTTTTTAACTCGAGTCGTCCGACAAGAGACTGTAGATAGTGAACCGGATGTCAGTTTTTTGTAATTTACTGTATTTACTTTGAGCACGAATCTCGGGGCATTCTGGAGGCGCCAATCACGAAACATTGAAACAATTCTTTCCAACTATACCCCTGCAACTAAGAGCCCCCACAGCCTCTCTCACGAGTGCGTATCCTCTGAGATATCTCATATTTTGCATGACCGACGTGTCCGGTGCCTATTCGGGGGTGGCGTAGGGGCCAGTGTTATTTGAGCTTTGAGATTCGCGTAGAACGTATTGGAACGGTTGAGATTTTCCATAAAGTCATGCAAAATATGAGATATCTCAGAGGTACGAATTCCTCTCTCACAGGCCACAGTCACACTCTGTTCTTTAATTATTGTATTTTTATTTTGTTCGGAGAAAGTAGAAACCCACAGTCTGTCTCTATTTAAATCGAAATATTAAAAAATTGCACCCGGTTGTGCATTAATTCCTCTTCCACGCCAGTGACTGGCTCCTCAGTCCTCTCAAATACTTTTATTAATTTTCGCCAGAGACAGAGAGCATATTGCACAACCGTTGAATACTTGGCGTATGGTATTTCTGAATATTCTAAATAGCGATTATCACAGTGGAAAGACTAAAAAAAAAAATTATTTCAAATAAAGTAGTTATAGAAAAGTTATCCTATATTAATTTTTTATTTAAAAAATTATATTTGATATTTTTACTGATTATTAACATTATCTAGAGTTTCATGGAGTAATTAGTAACACAAAACTAATTAAGGAATTAGAATATATTAATATTGAACCAGTAAAAAGTCCAAATTATTATTCAAAATATTTCTAATAATATCATAAACTATCTATTTTTTCATTCAAAATAACCTAAGCATCACGGCATAAATTATATATTTTTTTCTATTAAAAAAACCTAAACATCATTAAATAAATTATCTATCTTTTTCTACTTAAAGGCAAAATCAATCTAGATCATGAAAAAATTAATCTTTAAAATTAATTTTTTATTTAGGCCTTTATATAAAAGCTATGTAGCATAACGTGTGCTATAGCGCATAGCGTTTAGCGCAGATAGCGGACTGTTATTGCCGCTATAGCGGTCATAGCTGAAATAACGCACTTTTATCCCATAACTTGATGTTCGAGGTCTGAAAACACTATAACACTGTTATGGCGTCGCTATAGCTCAATATTTAGAACACTGGTATTTCTTAACAGGAAAAGAAAGGAACGGACTGAGCATTCAAAAAAAGTGTATTATGATTTGTGCATTGTTTTTTAGCAGGAGAAAAATGTTGAATTTTACAATTAATTTTCAGTTAGATTGGAGAATAATGTCTTAACTACTATGTTGGACTTAATTACGGAAAATTTCATAATGAGGAGGGTTTAAATACTTTTTATTTTAAATTTTCAAATAACAAGATTTTTAAATTTTATATGACAAAATAACTCAGTTAGATTTAGGGGTGCAAACGGGTTGGATATTATCCGACCGTATCCGAAAATTTAATACGGATATCCGATATCCGATATCCGAATATCTGTGCGGATACGGATACGGAAATGGTTTTGAATTTTAATTATCCGTATCCGAATAGTAGATATATATTATATAATTTAATATGAATTATAAATTTTTTTATGTTATTCGCTATTATAAAAAGCGGATATCCGTATCCGTATCTGGTTAATATCCGATCCGTATCCGTCTAATATCTGATCTGTATCCGTATCCGGAAAATAAAAACGGATACGGATATGGTTTTACCACTATCCGATCCGTTTGCACCCCTAGTTAGATTTGATCTGCATTATTTTCTCCAATTGCACCTCAAATATTATCATTTTTCAATTTTATATGAATTAATAAGTTAAAAATCAACATCCACAAATTATTTACATCTGTGTAGTTTTACAAGTTCTTGATATCAAACAAAACGAAAAAAAATATCGTAATCTTTTACAGTTTATAAAAAAAATATTTATCTAACTATTTTATTTTAACATTTCAGTTTTAAAATTTTAAATTATTAGAATTGCAAAAACAAAGATAATAAAGATAAACAAAATATGACACTAGAACCATCCTCTTTAATAATATACTGTTATCAAATACAGGGGCGGATCTACTGTAGCACAGGGGGGGTCAGCTGCCCCCCGCTGGATTTTAAAAAATAGTGCTAAAAATCTGCTTTTCGGACCTCTGCCCCTCCCTGGAATTCAAATTGCCCCCCTGTAGCTCATTTTGGAATTCTAATAGACAGAATGGAGTCCATATAAACTATGAGCGAAACAAATTAGCGGAGCCCAAATAGGAGCTGATCCCAAATAGCGAAAATTAGTTGAAACAAAATGTTTTTATTTTTATTTTTTTTTTGAATTCAAAGGCAGAGGCTGTCAAGTTGAAACAAAATGTTGATTTCAAATTCCCTATAAATGTTGAATTGTTGATTTTTTTTAAGTAATTTAGGATTTTTATTATATTGATTAGTATTTTTTTTTGTTATGTTGAATTGTATCCGGTAAGCTATTTGCATCCGATTATTGTCCCATCCTGACAAAAATCCTGCGTCCGTCCCAGATCAAATAGCTATACATTGACAATGAATATGAGTAACAGTACAGAGTACATGAAACTTCTTTCAATTAATAATATTTTAATTTCGAAGTATTTTTTAAGAATTCAACGGCTATATTTTGAAAAATAGATAGGACAAAAAAACAATTGTCCTTATCCATTTTCGCCGACAAATGTTCAGAAAAACAGAGCTTGGAGCCAAAATTTTTTTTTACTGACTTAATTAGGGCCACATTTTTTTTTCTCTCAAGCTTTTATTATATCCGAGGCAAAAACAAATTGTTTTTGTCCCTAGTTATATTCGAATATTTTTTTTCCCTCTCTGGCTAGCTAGGATTGGAATTGTTTTCTTTTCCGTACCTATTCTTTTTTTGTCAATGGAAAATGGGAACCGGATCTCACGTCCATCGTTGAATTTAGCTAATCTTTAATTAAAACGTGACATCCGTTTTTAATCTGATTAATGAATTTAACAGTGTTAATTTTTTCAAACCGTAAATCACAACTTCATTAAATATAAATTAATTTGATTAAATACATATTCTTTTCTATTACATGATTTAATTTGATAAAATATACAATTTTTTTAATATTTTTTTTATGTACGGTTTTTTTTTTCTGATATCTTATGTTCTTATCGTTGCTAGGTATTGAGAAATGATTTTTTTGTTGGTTTTATTAAATAAAAAGATTTTTTATTAACGAGAGATTGTGATTTATAGTTGAGGAAATTAATACTCTTAAAATTTATTAATTAGATGAAAGGTCGATAGAATTTTCCTCGCTGCCCACATGCAACCTTTTCTTTGTCCGACCTACTCTCATAATATGACTCCTAAAAGTTTTCATAAATAAAATTTTGTCAAGTTTTATTGATCAATAAATCAGTGGAGGCACGGTTGCCGGGCTAAATGAAGCACGAAAAGTTAGTAGTTCGTGATTCGATTTGAGTTTGATTCGAAAAAAAATTCACAATTAATTTATTCTGAAACAAAGCAAACCAGTTTGATTCGAATCTCATTCAAATCAAACTCAAACTGGATATAATTTGTTCGAAATTGATTCGCGAACTATTTAGGTTCGAATTTCAAATAATGCAATTAATGGATTCAACCATCAATTTTTTAATAATGCAGGAATCAAACTTATATCAGAGCTTAAAATTGTTAATATAATAGTAATTTATAATAGGAAAATATTTTAGTAGCGTAACAAATTAATAATAGAATAAGTTTAATTTGACTAGGTCTATGCCGTGGTACAGCGTAAAAGATAAGAGAATCTTAAGATGACCCATAATCCACCAGTGTGAATTCGTAAAAGGTAAAAGGAAACTGTGTGAATTTTGTTCCGCGAGAAGAAAATTAATGCATAATTAAACTATCGGTTTAACTAGGGCTGTCAAAAAAAATTGTAGTTCGTAATTCGATTGACTTCGATTCGAAAAATTTGCAGTTCGCAATTAATTCGTTATGAAACAAATCAAACTAGTTCAGTTTGAATCTTATTATGATTCAAACTCAAACTATAATAAGTTTGATTCAATTTGATTCGTTTGCAGCCCTACTCACATCCATCTATGGCTAAATAACAAATTCAGAATTGAAATGTAATTTAACAAGACCTAAAGTTTGTGATACGAATATAAATATAGAATACGGAAATTAGTTTTTTTTATTATAAATAATACATCACTGGTAATTTTTAGAAGGCAACTAAATATAGTTTGTAAATTATGTGAATACTATGGGTGTAAATTGAGTATTCATGAATTTCGTAAAATTCATAAAAGGCAAAAAACTGTTAACTTGTCTATCTATTTGAAGAGGTTTTGAAAATGAATAATACACGAGTAACTAAAAATTATTCATATGTTTTTTTTTTAATCTCAAAGAGGATTATAAACTGATAGAAATAACGAGAATTAAGGTAGTATTCGTCGTCTTCTTCTTCTTATTATTAAAGTAAAATGTAACATTGAATTGTATAATTCGAACAAATTATACGACTGTCCACAAAAAAATTAAGATTTAATTTAGGCTAGACAGTTTTATAGTTTTATGTTCATAATGGCACCTTCAGCGTCACCACGATAATGACATTTAATACAAACTACTAATCGCTTTTCATTGATTTCGAATGTAAATTGAAACCAAATTTGCACTTACAAAGTGTTCTAGTATCTTTATTAGTACCAAAACTATGTGTTGTTAGAGGTGGCTTACCCACCCTTGTAAATTAGAAATTAGCACTTTAATTTTTTATATTTTATAATTTATAGACGTACTTGTATATATCTGTTCTTACAAAATAAAATTGCACAAAATAACTTATTTAGTTTCTCCTATCTCAATTTTCTAATTCCGTTCACATCGGCAGATTTTATTTTTTTGTAACTGATCCCTTTTATGTATTGAAATATCTATACGCCACGTTAGATTATTTTATGAAAACATTTCTTAACACAGTCTTTTAAATCTCAATGAATTATAATCTACCGATTTTAAATATACCTAGAACTATTTCAGGCGTCCATATGAATAAATGTATTTATTAAGATATAGATAAATTTTAAAATAAGACATAGTATATTAAAAACTGCATGCGACAAATCTGAAAATAAATATTTTATTTTAAAACTTTAAATTTATTACCGAAAAATAACAGAATTAGTCGCGTAAGATTCTATTTGGAATAATATAAAAAGAGTTAAATTATTTTAAAAAAGAATATAACAAACACACTTTTTAAAGAAAAATAAAATATAAGAATGCATGTCTTTCGGAGACAAGATAAATTCAAATTCATTTCAGCTTACTATTAAATGTGAGATGATATAATTAAAGGCGACATTTGGCTGTGAAGCAAGAGGTGAAATAAACTCCTTATTTTACACTTAAGTAATTAGACGAGGAGCAAAAAGAGAGAAATAAGGTGGAGTATGATGTGAGTTAATCCGGAGTAAGTTACTCCACTTATTCAGATATATTAACTTATTTCATACTTACTCTGCCTGTAGAGCCCACTGTCATAGGTATGCTCATTTTCTAACACCTTCCTCCTCCATACGGATTACTTTTAAGTCATGAATTAAACTATCAAACGAAATGTAAAGATATGTGGAATAAAATGGAATAAGCCATTTAATATTTATTAACTTTATTTCACGACCAAATATGACCAAGAACTTTAAAATCCAACTGCTTGTACGAATTATATACCGTAATATGACACAATATGTACGAATTCTTATCCTCTTTATATAATTAGGAAATATATTACAATTACAGAGCACTGAATGGATCGATCGCTATTGTAAATAATACAACTGTACCACACTAATGATACAAATTTAATAGTTAATTCCTTGAAAAAAGAAATCGCGCTATCTCGTGTTAAAATACTTGGAAAGCGATGTGCCGTCATGACCTATTCATAATATAAGTATATCATTATCACAGCAAATGTTAGCAAAATAAAATATTAATATTGCGATGTAAGGTAGTGTTGTAGTAATTGAACATATCACCATTGTTATTATATTACCGTAATTCTCACTGGCACTAAAATGCCAATTTTCTATTTTTCATATTATTCGTTTTTCTAGGCATGCCATAAAATTACTGAAATAAATTTATTTCTAGATCCAAAAATATTTCAAATTCTTATTGATTGTTTATATTACAAGTTCATTTATAATAATTTGTATTAAATTTTCACATTGTTTAAATTATTTTTCAACACATCGTTTTATATATGAGCACTGTTTTTAACTTGCATGCTATTTTCATTGATTTTTTTTTTCTGTTAAACTTGGATGTCAAAATAATCTGTAATCATCATTAATATAATGAAAATATCATATTATATAAATAAAATTTAAAAAAGCTGTGAGCCTTCACAAGCATAGTAACAATATACACGATATTCATGAATAATTTGCGTTTTATTCGTTTTTTTTTTATGTTTCTGAACCGAACTCTAAATAAAACACAAAAAAACATACAATACGTTTTATTCGCAAATAAAACGCAAAAAGATGTCAATTTTTATTTTTTATTTTTTTGCCGAGTTTTTTTGGGGTGTTTCATTTTTCTTTTTCTTTTTTGCTTCCTTGTTGTACCGAATTTTTTCCGAATTATATATGAATCATGAATTTTTAATTCCGCCGAACCAAATCTAAAGTTCTGAACTATTCATGTCTCACTAGTAACTAGTATCATTTCCGTGCGTTGCAACGGAATACATTATAAGAGAAAAAAAAATCATACAAAATAATATATTTTCATGAAAAATAGACTAATAAAAAATAATTATTTAACAATAAAAAAATATGCCAATGTATTCTCATACAAATAAAAGATGCAAGAGATGCATGTACATATCTGAAGAGGAGAAACAAGGAAACAAAGAAAAAAATCACTAAAAGCCAGATAACTTGTTATCAAATATCCTGATATGTATAGAAACAAAATTGATAATATTTTTAGATTTTCCACGGCAATAGCTATAGAAACATAGAAGAGAAATAAGAAATGAAAGAAATAAGGAAACATAATTATATCGCTAAGTTGGAGAGGAAGAAATAAGGAAATATATTATATTGCTAAATTTTGGAGTTTATTTAATTTTAATTATAATGCATCATGTGGCGGTACGTGTGGCGAGTATATTTTTAGTTAAATTTAGATTTCTACACATTATTCAGATGCATTTAATAAAAAAAATAGATTATGTAATTGAATGACTGAGATTAAATCTGAAATTTCAACTTTCAATCGTAGCCGTTGACGGATCGGACACCTAATATGCTTAATAATAGAATGGAGAAATGGAGATGTAATATTAGAAATCCGACACCCTGAGATGTTCATTTAAACCAACCAAAAATAACCAAAAACCATATACAATGAATGTAGAGGACCCAGCTAATGACTACAACTCTCTACAAAGATTACGTGGGACCCCACTAACAGTATCCATCTTTTCATTTATTGTTTTTTTTTAATTTTTTGAGAGAAAAGACCGTTTGGTTATTTTGTAGGCGAACAGTATGCATCCTACAGTCAACACTCCCCCCGCAGGGTTATTTTCGTCTTTACCACTTCATCCCTTCCGACCCCGCATTCAAATTCCCTTCTTTCCGCCCCCTTCCAAATTACACAAAAAGGCAAGAAATTATCAAGAAAGAAGCGCCTCCATTAACGGTCTCGCTTTACGGGTCTAAATCTCGCGTCCTGCTTACTCCTTGGTTAGGTTTTCTCGTCTATGAGATGGACGAAGAGATGGGAGAGGCGAGTGAAGGCGATCTATGCCTTGGGTTCGACGTTGATTTCGATTACGAGTATGATGCGCCGAAATTCTTCGATTTGAGCGCTGAAGAGCCGGTAATGGAGGCTAGTTCCGCTGAGGAGTGGTTTGATACTGCCGATAGTTACCCTCCTTCACGTACGCTCTCTTAAACTGATCAAAATCGCAAGACTTTGCTCTTTTTTCTTACTTGAGTGTTTTTTTAGTTTTTTCTTTGAAATATTAACTTTGATGCCCATTTGATTACTTACATAGATTAACAATTAGGGGGTTGATAAATTAGAAGCGTCCTTGGGTTTTTCAGTTTGAACTGACGTAATTTGAAAGTTTACGGGGATCAGAGTGCAAACATATCTTCTCGTAATTCTTCTTTTGGTTCGCACTTCCTACCCACGAAAAGTCTATATATCGGATGTGGCCTTTCTCTCCGACCAATCAAAAGCGCAAGAATTAATCTTTTAATTTGAGTGATTTTGTTTATGAATTCTGTAAATGATAAAACAGCATTGATGTGATTTTGAAAGCTTAGGAGGATCAGAGCGCAAATATATATTTCTGGAAAACGCAAGAATTAATCAATTAATCTTTTAATTTTAGTGATTTTGTTCAGGAAACTATTTTTATGCCTCCTTTTAGTCACCAAATTTAGAATAAAAGTTCTTTTGTTTATGAATTCTCTAATGCCAAAATTCAGCATTGATGTGATTTTGAAAACATACAGGGATCAGAGCGCAAATATCATTTTTTTCTCTTTCAGGAGTAGTTTTTTTTTACACGTTTTTCTATAGGAAATGATTTTTATGTCTGTCTGCCAGGAAAAAAAAAACTCATTCAGAAGCAACCTTTTTTTACTGGGTACAGGTGTAATTTCGAACATTATAAGGATCATTGTGCAAATATATCTCTCTATTATACTTCCTGTCATAATCACCTATCCCATAAAAAAAGGTTAATTGTTCAGGAGCCATTAAAGGTAGTTTTATAGCCCATTTCTATCACAAAGCTGGACTTTAATTGGAACCATTTGATTTGTGTCATTGTGCAGCACTTATTATGAAGATAGTATGTGACGAAGATATCTTTTCAGACAATGCCAGTCATAATCCAGATTCAGATGCTCAACTGAATCCCTCTGAACTAAATGATGTAACTAAAGGTACATAATCTGTAAGATTTTAGCCAAAAAAATTGGATTGGATTCAATTAAGAGTTGGATCAGTTATTTTTTTTTGCTGGTATGGTATTAGCTAGCTCCATGTGTGTTTATTGAGAAACCAATAAGTAGAATTTACCAATGAATCCTAATTACAGTTCAAGAAATATAAACCAACTACGACAAATATAAAAAGTGATTTCCATTACCAGGAATGCAACTATAGATATAGGTGCATTTATTATATGTATGTATTGTTGGTGCTAGTGATGGGTTCCCAAACAATGAGTCTTCACTCACTCTTAAATTATATTTTTGTTCCAGACTCTCTGTTGAATTTCTACATTCTAACCTCTCTAAATTTTTGTGTAGAGGAAACTCATTTTAGGATAATAGAAAACGTGCCAAAAGGGGGTTTTAAGGCTAAGATTAAGAGTCATGCTTCCAAGGTATCGACTCTTATGAAACCTACTGCAAGCTATTTGGCAAAGAAAACTCAACGATACGAACCAGCCTCTCTCATCAAGTATGTCATTTACCATTGACAATAATGCACAACTTGTTATATACAATCTCATTTTAAAGTTAGTGGTGACCATAAAATAAAATAAAATAAAGTGTGGAAAAAAACACTAAATTTGTCACACTTTTGTCAGAAACAATAAGCTGAATCCTCTCAAAAGTTTGGAAAGCACTGGTGAATTGAAAGATGGCACAGTTCAAGCTGCTAAAAGACAGAGACTAGAAAAAGGCCACCTTGGGAAGGTATATCACTAATAATTGGATTGTTTTATAATGACTTTAACAATATCAAGCTGTTATGTAAATAGTGCCAATCTAACAAAATGCTACAGCTTGAGTTTGTCAGTTTAATGCCTGCTGCCTAATCATCCCAAGAAATAGATAACCTGAATACTGCCTTGCTTTAGTTGTTGATCAAAATCAGAAATAGCATCTTCATTGATTTGATTTATCTCAATGCAGGCAACTGGTACAGCTCAGCCTGATTTAATTCACAAGACTCGTGAAAAGGTACAAGTTTGATGCTGATTTAAAAATTGTGTTTAGTTGTCATTTCTTATTGGATCTGGTTTATCAATTTTATTGGACTGATTCAGTTTAAGTATGTTATATCATTACTATTGTAGCCTAATGAGTTTTACTTTAATAGAATCTGAATATTTATTGTAGACTGATACAGCGTATGCTAACGGCAATGCGGTGCCTGCTAGAACGAGAGTAACAGTACCTAGAGAACCTGATCTCCAAACCATGAGACGTGCTGAGAGATTTCACGCTCGTAGAGGGTATTTTTAAATTTTTTTTTGTACAGAAATGACTATTGTTACCTTAATGTCATCAGTACATGTAGTATAGCAACAGAATTTCTGTAACTTCAATACTTGTGGGCAAAATGCAAACTAAAACTGCACAGTACCAAAAGAAATATAAGAGCTGGTAGCCCGTTGCATATCCGGTCATGTTAAGATATTAAGGACTTATTAATTTTTGTTCTCGTTTAATTTTAAGTCTTCCTTTGTAGCAATTTGATTCAATAAATCTGACCTCCCTTTTTGAATTTCAGGTTAACCAATGCCAATGAGCCACCGGCACATGTGCAGCCGAAAACTACACATAAAACACATCCTTCTTGCAGAAATGTTGTTGAAATCATTTTGAAATTTCAATATATTTTTTCATGTTCTAATTGGAAATGCTGATTTGAGTCTGTTTACAATTGGATCAGGAGTTAAATCTAACTAACCGGAGTAGAGTGCTTGAAGACCCATCCGTGGTTGCATCCAAGGTATTTTTAATGAAGTTGTGCAATCTGTAGTATTTATCCATAAAGCATGTTTTTGCTTACGTACAAATAACTCTATATCTCAGCTTGTACCCCCCTACATTACTTCCATTAATTTGTTCAGTTGAAGGCTCAAATCTGAAAGTCTTTCTTAGTGTGGCTTAAGGGCTGCTAATGATTAAGGTTCGGCTCAAACTCGGCTCGGCTCAATGAGAGAAGCAAAATGATTCGGCTCTAACTCGGCTCAACTCGCGAGCTCACGGGCCGGCTCATATTTTTACTTATTTTCCTATATGAACTAATGCAATTCATTATCAGCGTATCTGGTCATTAGCAAATTAGTAACATCCCTGAGTTGAACTATTTATATCTGATTGAGAGATGTCACGACCAGGAACAATTATACTATTAAGATTGACTTGACCGTCCGATCTAAACTGAATGGTCCAAGTTTATCTTGATATAGGGGTATAGGTCTAATCTGATTAATTCGACCAATCCAACCGACTTGATCTGAAAATTTATGGAATGAGAATTTAAGTGGTTAGATTAGATTTAGATTTTAGATTTTTTATCTTACTTGACCAGTCACAAACTAAAAGTACCATAATTCGATTATAATAACTCAAAATTAACGACTTAAAATGTAACCCGATCGATCAGATCTATTTACACCTCTACAGTAGTTCTACTTAAATAGGCCAAGAAAATTCCGTATTCAGTGATTTTTATCTTCAACTCTTTTAGTTACAGTTAAAAATGCTATAATCCGACTATAATAAATAAAAATTGACTGTCTCAATAAAATCTAACATGTTTACACTCTATATGGTTCACCACGTGTTTAAGGTGCCACAAGGCAAATGTCGGGGATCTTATCTATATGGAGGCGGTACGGTGTTTTGAAGTGGTGAGCTGGGTTCATAAAGAAGGGTTCTTAGGAATACGAGCCGGCTCGCGAGCAAATATCGGGGATCTTATAAATATTGTTGGACGAATTGCATTTGTTCATATAGGAAAATAAATAAAAATATGAGCCGGCTCGCGAGCCGAGTCGAGCTTTTTCTTTTAAAATTGAGCCGAGCCGAGTTTGGGCTTTTTTCAATTTTGAGTCTGATTCGTTATGAAATATTGAGCCGCTCAACTCGTTGATTTGCGAGCTGGCTCGACTCATTAGCAGCCCTATGTACCTTTCTTAGACAGTGTAATCCTAGTGTATATTGCAAAATATTTTAGGCATTGCAAGGTTGTGAGGAAGTCTCCAGAAGGTCAGACAACAGGAATTCAAAGAACTCTCGGCTTAACAGGTAAGCTATATAAGTGCTGGTTTTTCTTTTTAGTTCTAGCAGTAAATTCAAAATTTTAATTTTTATCTGGTTAGTTATTGTTCTTTTTTCTTTTGTTGTGTGTTATGTCAAGCAGTGTTAATAGAAAACAAGAGTGTAGAGGCAGCATATTCTTTTTTAAAGCAGAGACCTCAGATAAGAAGGTATGAACCGTTTTTCTGAAAAAAAAAAAGAAGGTATGAACTGCAGGAGATACCAGTCCGGGCTCTTATTCAAAATATTTTGGGCCATTGGCGAATTATACCACAGCCTTCACCATAATTGATAATTGACACCGACATTTCTTATATATGTAATTAACACTCAGCTGTAAATTGTGATGTTAAGTCGAGCAAAACATGACCACATTGCCCCAATTTGTATCAATTGAATGAAATCTTCATGGAAAATTGAACCTGAGCCCAATTCCAGCATGTTTTAGTTCAACTCAATTTTGCCATTCAGAGGACGAATGTTTGTACCATTCAGTGGACCCACTTACTAGTTGTAGGTATATTCTGTAAATGTACAGAATATTAGTGGGCATGAGTTATAAATGAAGTAAATGTTTTGTATCACCTGTGGATTAAATAATCTTAATATAGGTCTATTTGAAAATAAAAGAAGAAAAGAAAATGATAACTTCTCTATGGATGTGGTTTGCTGAGTTTTTTCTTGGTCTCAATCATTTGCCAGAACAGTTTGATTACTGATTTGCTATTCTGGCAGTTCAGTAATTCTTGGTGCAAATTTCTACAGTATGGCATTTTTATCAGTATGGCGTTTTTAATCTAAGAAACATGTTAATGAACCAGGTTGCACCAAGAAATGGGAATGCGGTTATCCCAAGAAACACAAAGCCACAAGCTACTGTGCCTAAGGTTTCACATTAACTATTATACGTTCTAATCCTTTTCTTAAATTTTATTTACATTATAGTTTTCATTTTTGTTAACTGTTATCTGTTTATTTTAGGAACACAAGTTATATACCAATAGAAGGCAACAAAATCCACCTCCATTGACCGAGGTCTTTAACAAGGTGACAAGCTGCTCTCAACACTTTTTGTTTCCCTTTTTTTGTTATCTTTAATTTAATTTAATTTTTTTGTTTTCATTTATAAAGACTTCCTCGTTTTCAAATAAATTGTAGCTCTCACTTGCTACTGAAGCGCAGCATATTTCTACTTCCAAAACACCATTTTTTGTACCAGCTGCTTATGGTTCTAAGGTTTTTTTTCTTTATCCTCTCTCTCTCTCTCTTTCTCTGCATTTTTGCAGAATTAATTTGACCTGACTTGTTTACCAATTTTCTGAACTACATTTTGCAAGGATTCAAAAGAGAACATAAGGATCAACCATTTACGTTGTTAGGTTTGATGGAGATGTATACAAGGCAGAGAAGGTTTTGTTAAGATGCTTTTTGTAGATACTATACAGGTGGTATATTTGTTCCAAAACTGACTATATCAAGGTATGCAATGTTACTGGTTCTGAAATGACATTATGATGAACAATTCTAAATTGCTGATATATAGATATTTCTAATGCACGTACTAATTACTTTTGTAGATTTTCATAGGGCAACAAGATCCTTTCTTAGTAGGCTTCACTTCATTTCCTTCGATCAATCTTATGTTTCTAAAAGTTTGTTCCTTGGCCGTGATTCCCATGCTTCTTCTGAAATTAACCCGCTGTTAATGGTTAAGGCAAACATTAAAATTAGATTTACAGGTGTACAGTAGAAACAATTTCTTTGTTGTTTCTTGTTACTTTGTTATTTTGTTGTATATTGCACTCGTTACTAATCTACTTGAATGGGTTAATAGCTTTTAAACTGTTATCACTTTCTTTGTTTTTATTTATATGGAGAGAGTTTAACTCTTAGAGAATGGGCTAAGCTATGATACTTGAGAGTACAAATAGAACTTATCGAAGGTTTTCTTTTCTTTCGCACAAAACTTTCAAAAAGAACGAAAAAGTTAGTCTCCTTTCCTCGCAATCATAGGTGATATTTTTAGTACGAAATGACATTTCTTAGATATGCTATCTGTCTTTCTTTATGAAACAACTCTGTTAACTTGACACTGTTTGCATTCTCTTTCCATTAAAAGAATGAAAAAAGAAGAGGTTCATTACTATATGTATGTGTTGGGCTTGTGAGTCTTTTTATAGAAGCTACTGGTAGACCTAATTTTGCGTGGGCTGGGGTTTGTTAATAGTGAAATTGTGGTGTTATTCGACATAATTAAAGTATGTCTGCTAAATTTATGCAACTTAAATATTATTTCATAACATATTTTAATTGGTCCTCAATTTAAAATAGATAAAATTTTCAATGAACAGTAAAATGAGTCCTGTACCTAATTTTTTTTTTAATATGCATAATATATGGCTAACACGTAGGATTTCAAATTTAGACCTGTATAAATGTAGGCAGATCTTAAGAAAGTCATGGAGCTCAGTTTACTAATATATATCTAATTAGTGATAATGTCACCACAAATTTTCAATTTACATTTAAAGTGGTTGATTATTGAAACATTATCGGTGAGTCGTTATTCAGCCTCTCAAAAATAAAAATAAACTTGTCTTGCTCACTTCAAAAATTTGTGAACCAAAGTCCAGAGGTATTGAGTTCTCGCGGCCATTTTTATTAATATCCCTGAAAAAAAAGAAAATTTTAAAAATAACCCTGTTCCTCATTTTTTTTTAAATATGCCCTGACCGCCTGGACCAGGGGCGGCCCAAAACACCAAGTGAGGCGCCCCAGGGCCCGGCGGCCCATACCCCAAGTGAGGCGCCACCCCCTGGGGCGCCCCATTAGTAATTTGGTTTTTTTTTTTTTTTTTTTGAGAAATCTTAGTATTTTGATTTGAATAATTTTGTTGAAAAAAGTGTTGGGTTTATGTATATGTGTATGTCAAAAAATAAAATATTATGTATATGTGTATGTGTATGCCAAACAATATAATATTTGATATATTTACGAAGTGATGTCGTAAATTTTTATAACTTTAATTTTTATTTTTATTTCTTTGGTGAACTATATGTATAATATACACACATACACATACACACATGCACATACACATACACATACACATATACACATACATATATACACATACACATACAAAAAAACTCGCACATACACATACACATACACATACACATACACATACACATACACATACACATACACATACATATACATACACACATACACATACACATACACATACACATACACATACACATACACATACACATACACATACACATATACCAAATAAATCAATTCGCATAAGCAAAATAGCAAGTTTATCTGCCACCACGTCTGAATAAACCTAACAAACGACTAGTTCTTCTGGTACCAGTGGCAGGTGCGGCATTACTTGTAGAGGCTTGGCTACTAGATGATTGGCTTACAGGAGGAGGGGGTTGTGTTCTACCGGTTGCTTCAGCGACAACTCTGGCATTTTCTCTTTCGTTGTGTTCGTTTATTGCATCTAAATGTAACAATGCAATTCAGTTAGTAATATAATTAAAGCATAAATAAATTTTGTACAATTCTACGTACCTGCCCTGCGCCTGTCGGAAACAGAACGGCGAGCCCGATTTCCCGACGGTCGCCTACCACCCATCTCGTCCATGGTCATTACAATACGCTTGTGTCTCCTCCTTCCCTTTCTTATCCATCCTTCTGAAGGTAATATTCTATCTCCGACATATGTAGGCCACTCATGCTGATCAGGATAAGAATGGAAAGATCCACCCCAAGTGGAAGCAAGGTAATCGGTACGGTACATGTCAGCAACATAGTGATCCTCATAGTAGTTCCTCACTCGGCATACCGCCATCACGTGACTGCAGGGTATGTGACTTAGCTGGGGTCCTTGGCATGTACAGGTTACCGCCCTGGCATCTCCGAATTTAACCACGTACTTGCAAGCCCTCTTGACAAACGCCATAGTGCCGTCTGGTTTACGGGTGGTAGGAACGTACTCATTTGGATTTTGCACTTCGAATTCTGTTCCATCGTTACCCATCGGGATCACGGTCATGGTTGCACCTTTGTCTCTGTGTCGTCTTAGTTTCTCCTCCACCCTTGTTGAAAATGACTGGTTCATCCTTATTAATTCTGCGGCCTTAGCACGCCGTTCCTGAAACCAGGCATTTAACTTGTAGAATGTGTCCTCTACAACTGCAGCCACAGGCAACATCCGGCTCTGCTTGAATACTGCATTCAGCGACTCGGATCCGTTGGTGGTCATAATTCCCCAACGCCAACCTCCATCCCGGGATTGATATATTTTCTCGTATGCTGGATCTTCGTTGACATCTCGGGGATTATTTTTCCCCACCTTCATTAAGTAGAGATTTGCCTTTGGCATGTACTACATAGAAAATAAGGAAATAGAATAATGTAAGTAAACAATTGTAGTAAAAAAAAATTGTTTTCTTAAAGTACAATAATATATGTAAACAATTGAAATGCATGTACCCTTGCAAAACTGCTAGTCATCTCTACCACCCTTCTCGGCTTTTTCTTTCTGCAATTCCATCTAAATGTATCAGTAACCCACATGTCGCCTCCGGTTGCCTTGGAAAGGTTCTCCGCAACGTGTTGCATACACAACCTGTGCACACACTGGCCAGTACGTGTTGACCAACCGTAATCTTCACGATCAAAAACATATTTTATTCCTTTGTGCTGGTCTGATATCACACAGAAAAACTTCCCTTCCCCAATCACCCGTCTTCTTAAAAACTGCATAAAGAATCCCCAGTTCTCGCCGTCCTCTTTACGAACAATTGCAAACGCCAAAGGCAACAGCTGGTTCTCAGCATCATATGCGCATGCTATGAGTAGTCTCCCCTCGTAACGGCCAGACATGAAGCATGCATCAATGTTGATAACAGGTCTGATGTATGGCACAGCCTGGATACAAGGACCAAAAGCCCATGCTATGCCCTTGAATGGTTTAGCTCCCTCTATTAGTACACCGTCTTTATCAAAAAAAGGGCCATGCCATCGCTCATATACGGTGCCGACATTTGTACTTGCCATGGCCTGGAGCAATGGTGCCAGATAGCCATATGAGTCCTTCCAACTACCAAATATCCTGCAAATCGCAAGTTCACGACCTCTCCACAGCCTGTTGTATTTTGGGATTACATATTTGTATTTGTGTCTGACGGTCATAGCCACCGCCTTGATGCTCATCGATGGATCCAACTTAATGTCCTCCTCAATTGCATCGGCAATTAGTGATGCTGTCAGATTTGAATGGTCTGTCCTTGTGGACGCAGACTTGCATGTATGAGGTGGTTCGCACTTCTTAATCATCCATGCTTCCCCTGAACCCGCAGGGGTTGCAAAAAGGCGGAACTCGCAGTGCGGGTGAGTTGAACAAAGCACAACTAACCTTGTTCGGTCCCTTTTGTGTATTATACATTCCCAGTTGCCGTGAACATGAGTCTCATATATTTTCTTTACAAGCTCGTCTACGCTGGTATAAACTTGCCCTGCGGCAAGTTCTTTGTTGTATACAACACGAGGACCAAAGAAACTAATGTCTGCCTCTTCGAAAGCTGTGGTGTCGTTGAATGTGGCAACCGGATGCTTATTCCCCCGACCTCTAATCGGGAATTTTTCTGCCCTGGACAACCCTGCTACATTTGCATCACCATCTGATAAGTCATCATCTTCCCAAACCCCTTGGTATTCATCCCCCGTTTCCATTTCTCTTTCTGGTACGGCATCAATAGCATCAACATCAACATCAACATCATTTCGATTAACGGGTACCGGTCCTGACTCTGGCATAGTTGGAAATCTAGGGATTATGGGTGTCTGTCTGGGTGGTAGTGGTAACTCTTCAGTATTTTCTGGGGAGTTGTGGTACCCCTGGTTGTCATTACCGGGGCTGTGATACTCCTGGTGGTACCCCTGGTTGTCATAAGGGGATTGCTGGTGGTACTCCTGGTGGTCATAAGGGGAGTGCTGATGGTACCCCTGGTTGTCATAACCTGAAGGTCCAGCCCCAGCCGAACTTGAAGGTCCAGCCCTCGTGCGGGGAACCCTCTTCGAATATATGTCCATTACCGGGACCCCACAAGCTACAAATTGAGTATACACAACTCTCCACAAATTGGCATCTGTTATTGGAAACTTAACAAAGTAAGGTCTACCCCCCCCCCCCACGTGAGTTGTCAATCCGTGTAGCCAACTCTATTTCATACCTGTTGGGGTTTACAGATGTCTTTTCGTATATTAGCTGCTTCAGTTCCTCAAATGTGGTATTTTCATTAATCTCGAAGCCAAATGCGACTTCTTTCGTGTAATGCACGCCATCTTCATCCCTTTCTAGCTTGCCGCCGACATACAGTGCAACTAACATCTCTTCTTTAACAAACTACATTTTAAAAAAAAAATTTACAAGTATTACATGACATAATAATGGGTACATTAATAAATGACTAATTGAAAAATAAATAAACAAAATTAAAAAAAATTACAATTTTTCTAAAGTAGGTGTACAGCAATTGCTACAGTAATTGTACAGTACGCTGCAGTAAATACCAACAATAATGTACAGTACGATACAGTACAGGTCAACAGTAAATGTACAGTACGCTACAGTAAATGTCAACAGTAATGTACAGTACGCTACAGTAAGTGCAACAGTAAATTTGGAACAGTAATTACTAATTATTATAATTATAATTACTAATTATTATAATTATAATTACTAATTATTATAATTAAAAAAACATACCTATTTTCCCCAGTTATCGCCTCCAGAGAAGGTCTGAGATCGGGAAGTGACAGAGGCAGAAAATGCGTTTAAATCACAGGACTAGTGGGGCGCCCCAGGGGGTGGCGCCTCACTTAAGGTATGGGCCGCCGGGCCCTGGGGCGCCTCACTAGCTGTTTTGGGCCGCCCCAGGCCCAGGCGGTCAGGGCATGTATGAAAAAAAATTAGAGAGAGGGGCATTTTTAAAATTTTCTATTTTTTTAAGAATATTAATAAAAATGGCCGGAGTTCTCGTCTCAAGACTTAAAAAAAAAAGGTTCCCTCTCCTGTATCATCTTTAAAACTTTAACACGTAATTTATTATTTATATTGTTTAAGATTAAAAAAAAAGATAGCAAATACACCACAACTAAATACACAGAATCATCATGACTGTTTGGTGCCAAATTTACTTTGCCTAGTTTGAACCTCTCTGATTACTACACGTCTCCAAATTTAATGCCAAACCAGAGCCCAAGACATCACATCACGGCATCACAACCATGTCTGTACCCCCAACTACAAAATTTGAAAGCATAATTTTAATGTGTCAGAGAAGCTTTAATGAGTTATGGAGATGCTGAAGGCAGTCACGAGAATTATCATCTCATACAACTACTCAGAACCGGTTCTAATTCAGAATATTACAAATAACCTTCTATTTTCACCTTGAATAAAAAAGAGGGGGCAAAAAAAAAAAAGGGTCCTCTCTACTGTTCTTTGCCTCATAAGTTATATCCCCTAGAGTAACTATTCAACAAGAAAAACAACTAAAACACTAAACTTGCAACGATTATCACATTGAATTCTTTGAAATAGCTTCCCCGAATCTCGCAAACCAGTGTGCATCAGAGGAACTATCACCAATCACATCTCTCTCGTGCCCTACAACCGGACTGGGCATGAGAAAGCGGGTGAAATCCATGGCCATCGGCTGTGGTGTAAAATCAGGCTTTTTACTGCATAAAGGAGCAGGCAGAAGAGAAATCAAGACACGACACACCTCATGCATTGTTGGTCTGTCTGACGGGTGCCTCTTTGTGCATAAAAGTGCAAGTTGAAACATCTTTTTTACATGGTTCATGTCAGTGCATGTTATTGACACCTCGGAATCAACAGCTTCCATTACTGTGTTATCATCAGCTTTAGAAAGAATCTGAAAGCAATAACAAATAATTTACTTGAATATAACTAAACAGGATTGAAAACTGGGCGGGAAGCAATCAACTATAAAACTTGATTTTCTTGGTACTTGATATTCATATCTTGGGTAGATTGAAAAGTCCTTCAGCGCACAACCATACACTAACCTCACAAAATGAAACTCTACAAAACATAGCGCTTCAATAAACTAACCAACTGATGAAGATTTGACTCATTATCAACCGCCTTCTTCCCAGTAAGCAGCTCCAGAAGAACAATTCCGAAACTATAAACATCAGATTTCTCATTCAGCCTGGAAGTCCTAGCATACTCCGGGTCTATGTATCCGATCGTGCCGAGCACAAAAGTCGAGGCATGGGTCTTTGCAGCTGGGACACACTTGGCAATGCCAAAGTCTGACAGGTGAGCCTCAAAATGCTCATCTAGCAGTATGTTCGAGGATTTGACATCTCTGTGGACAATGCGGGGATTGCAATCGTGATGCATGTATGCTAAACCTTGAGCAGCACCGACAGCTATTCTGAGACGAGTGTCCCAGTCAAGCTTTACCTTCTTGGATGGACCTGGTACAAAAGTGAAACCAAATTCCATACTGTTAACATCCGTGGCAGATACATATATGGCATTTGGTAAGCAAAATAAATTGCAAGTATCAATGTATGCATGTCTTGAAAGGTACTATAAAAGCTGGTACTTTGTGATCAAGTACACGGTGAGAGAGACACATGCCAAATATTGCTATGCAGGTCAGTAACAAATTGGATTGAGTAGTAATTATCATTTAACAAACCAGCACCAGCTAGGAAGGGTATGCATAATGACTCAAACAAATGTAACAGCAAATCACAAAACATAAATATTGATAGCTCAATATCAGAGCTTACCATGTAGTAGGTCCCACAAGGATCCATTTTCCATGTAATCATAGAAGAGAAGGTTTCCATGAGGGGAGAGAGAGTAACCATGCAAACTGACGAGATTCCTGTGCTTAATGCTTCCGATCGTCTCCAATTCTGTCTCAAATTCACGTAACATCCTGTGTGGGTACTGGCTGTAGAGCTTCTTTATAGCAATAGCCTTGCCACTTTTTAAAACACATTTGTACACAGTACTTGATGCTCCATATCCAATTATGTATTTCTCACTGAGGTTTTCAGTAATACGCATGATGTCATCGTAAGAGTGAATGGCCATGTCCATCTGGAGTATAACCAACTTTGGTGGGCCTAGGAGGAAAATTGGAAGTGAATTTAATTCACTAAATAAAACATTTAACTTGAAATGTTCAGAAAAAAAAAATACTAACCTTGTACCGAGCTGAATGTCGGTTTAACAAATGGCCTAGGTTGACTGGTTTTGTAGATGGCCACAATCATTAGAGATAGAAGCGCAATGAATCCAAGAATAATGAATACCAATGCTGTTCGAGAAATGTTCACTACACCAATTTTAACCAAATATGTATTATGGACAAGAAATCACTTTAGTTTGATAGTTCTGTATCAGAAATGGAGTCTAAGCAGCCAAGGTGTATGAAACTGCCTTCTAGTAATTACCTCTTGGTGTGTGAACAGAGCCACAAATGGAGTCTAAGCAGCCAGCATACAGCAATGGATTACCCAAGAAGCTAAAATTAAGACTTTAATTAATAATTCCAATGATAAGAAAACTAAGAGAGAGAGAGAGAGAGGTGAAGTGCATGAAGAAATTCCTTTACCTCTCTGGAGGAAATCTTGAGAAATTTTTTGCTGAAGGGACATGTCCTGAGAAGTTATTGTATGAGAGGTTCCTACAGTCAACAGCAAAACGTAAACTTATAGAAAAGTTTTTGAAGCTCTTATGGGGAACTTGGTCCCTCCCTACATACACTCTCAGCGTCAATACTTTCTGGCGACCACAGAGTATTATTTATGAGTATATTTATAAGAGAAGCTTACAAGGAGGTTAGGCTAAAGCAATTAGACAATTCCACTGGTATCTCTCCATCTAAATTGTTGTCATCAAGTATTCTGCACACATGAGCATTAGTTGTTGCCAGTCAAATATAAACAATGATATATTGAATACTTTACTCTAAAATTCAAAATTGGCACTCACAATGTATAAATAGTCTGCAATCGCCCCATCTCATGCGGTATATTACCAGATAGCATATTGTGTGATATATCTCTGGATAATAAGAGAATTCATTAAATTCATAACCATAAATAAGAAAAAATAAATATAAATAAAGTTAAGAAGAATACATGACTTGGATGCTTCTTAAGTTGCCAAATTCAGCTGGTAGATCTCCAGTAAGTTGATTTCTACTCAGGTTTCTACAAACAAAAAGGACACAGATAATTTATGGAAGGCATGCATTTATGATTTAGAAAAGACAAAACGAACATGGCCAATTCAAAATGAAAATTTTGTTAGCTTACAGTTGGAGAAGGTGCTCAAGATCACCTAAAGAGTCCGGAACTGGCCCAGAAAATTGGTTACTGGATAGATCCCTTTTTAAAAGAAAAGAAATAATTAGTAAAGATAAAAAGTTGGAAATAAGTTTTGTCAAATTATTGTAATATGTTAAAAGTGCCCCAAATTTTGATTTCTTACAATGTATCGAGATTGACTATATGGCCCAGTTCAATAGGAATTTTTCCCTTGAAACTATTTGAAGAGAGGTTCCTACAATTTGATATTAAAAGAGAAGTTTTATTTATAAATCCTTAAAATATTGTTCAAGAAAACAAGAGGGATCCAATGCCCATGGTAATTGGTACCAAATGTGTTAATTTTTTTATTAAGCTTAAATTAACATATGTAAACCGTTAGATGAGTTTTAAAAATCATATCAATTACATGCATATAAAAAATTATGAGATTTTGACTTCATTATATAGCCATCAAGAGCAGGGGTTTAATTGCTAAAATTTGGTTTGTTGATTTTGTTACCTCTTGATGCATAATGTAACTTTTGTGTACGTATATAGCATGATATATACAAAATATCCAATCAATTAGTTTTGTTATTTAAGAGTTTACAAAATTGTTATTTGAAATTTAATTTTAGTGACAATAGTTTGAAGAGTTTACCAATGACTATGAGCATTGGGTCTCTCCTCTAACTCAAAAAAAAGTAACCAATGTGTAGTACTTACAAATTAGTCAGGCTTTCCAAACTTTTCAACTCCACTGGAATTGAGCCATTCATCTGATTCCCATGCACATTACTGCCAGAAATCATTAAAATAATTAAAGCTTAACAAACATACTCGTGAACTCAAATTTTTTAATAACATATTAATGCTACTCACAATTTGTTCAATGCTGTGCAAGAGCTGATGTCTTTAGGAATGGGGCCCTCTAGGTTGTTGTTTGCAAGATTCCTGATAACATTATATTGTAAATGTTTTTCCATAGCCTAAATTAATATATAAATTCAAGATGAAGTGTATTATCAATTCAAAATATCCATACAATTCAAACAGCTCTTCAAGCTTTCCAAGTTCCGGTGGAATAGTTCCAACTAGTTGGTTGTCATTCAACTGCCTGAAAATAAATGGTTTCAATTAATCCAATGGTTGTTAAAAGTACTTGTAAATTTGTAATACAAAGATTCACTTACAGATAACTTAGTTTTGTCATATTTCCTAGCTCAGATGGTATGGATCCAGTTAACTTGTTGCCATGCAAGTACCTAGGGAATATTTCAGTTGTTACTTACATTGATTAATCCAATAGAAAGCAATAGCTTCTTTAATTATATAAATTAATAAGGAGTTACGAGGATGGGGGTGAAGAGAACTTACAATTTGCCTGTGTACGATAAGTTACCTAGTATTGGTGGAATTGGACCCACCAACTCATTTTCACTTAAATCCCTGGACACAAAGGAAAAATATTTGACCAAATTAAGTAATGTACTTGATATACTGTATTAATGGAGAAAACATGTAATTTGTAACTATGATTACTCACAGCACGGCAAGAGCCTGCATGAGGCCAATTACTTCTGGAATTTTTCCAGTTAATCGATTTCCTTGAAGTGACCTGCAATATGAAGTTAAAAATGGTAAGAAATAAGAAAAAATAAAAACAAAAAGTTACCCTTAGGCAAAATAAAGTTTACACACACGTACAGAGTGGCAACTTGAAGGAACCCAATGTTGTAAGGGATCTCTCCAGTGATTTGGTTGTATGATATGTCTCTGTTTCGCACAGTAAATGCAATGTTAGCATTAGATACAACAAAATTATATACAAAATGAATAGTTGTGACACAGGATACTTACAGAATCTCGAAGCTGGTACAGTTGCCTATGTTATCTGGTATAGTTCCTGTAAGGTTGTTTCCCCTCACATCACTGCATAAAGTAATAACTTCAATACATTTCTTATTTATAAATAGCACAGAAATATACAACAACAGTAACAACCAAGCCTTTAGAAATAAATTAAAAAAAAATTGACTGCACTTACAAATACCAAAGGCCAGTTAGTTGGCACATATCAGGGGAAAGAGATCCAGTTAAAGAGTTGCCACGCAAACCTCTACATTGAGTAAACAAAATGATGTAAATTAATGTTTCTCTCAAAGATTTTATAAAACAGACTACAAAACTCACAAGTACTGCAGCACTTCGTTCCAGTATATAAGCCTTGGGATATCTCCAGATAGTTGATTTTGAGCTAAATCCCTGCCAAAAAAGACACAAGAGAAATAAAAATTAGAAGGTCAGAGAAGTGTTGGCAAATAGTGCAACATTGAAGGAAAAGCAAGTGAAATGTGGTAAAAAGATTCACTATAATTAAATTTACAAGGTCTTGAGGTTTGGAATCTGAGACAAGGTTGAAGGAATAGGTCCCGTTAACTGATTATTCTTCAATATCCTACATGTTAAATAGAAACAATCAAATTAAAATTACTTAAATTTCTGACATGTTTAAAATTATAAAATAATTAAGACTACTTACAGTTCCTCCAGCAATTTAAGCTTGGAAATAGAAAAGGGAATATCCCCATAGAGCAAATTCCCAGACAAATCCCTGAAAAGGTTTTATATTTTAGTGATAGATTAAGCCACAACAAACAAAAGTACAGGCCAATCCGTCAGAATTAAAAAAATAGTCAATGGAAATAAAATACAAGTATGTTAGAGCCACACAGTCCCCAATCTCATCTGGGATTTGGCCTGAGAGGCGGTTCCCCTTCAAATCGCTGCATCCCACAAAGAAACAATGAATTAATTTATAATTACACCTATCATTTTTAATACAAAAGCTAAAGACCTTTGCTGCAGCGAATAAATAATTAAATAGCTAAATCAGTCAACTCATGCAAGAAGACAGTCGATTCGGTGTAATCATTCCCCATGATTAAAAAAATAGTAAATGATAAGGAAGAGAGGAGTCAACTTTTTGTAATAAAATAAAATTCAGGGGCGAAAGTGAAACGAAAGTAAACATACATATACTGGATGCTCTTCAGGTCTCCAATGGCCGGTGAGATCTCTCCTCCAAGGTTGAGGTTCGACAAATTCCTTTTACAGAAAGACCCCCGTGAAAAATTATTATGAACAGGAACAAAATCCGAACCAGAAAAACATAAATCAATATCCGCAAAGATCTTACAGAGAAACGACTGAGCTGGTGAGATTGTCACAAAGAACCCCTCTCCACGTGCAATGTACGTGGCCATCCTTCTCTGGGTCACCGGAGAGTGGGGCCCACCCAAGCAGCTCGGTAGCAGCATTGCCGAAGGAATCCTTCAGAGCAACAAGCGCCTTCCCTGCACAGCATTCACGAAATGTTTCAAATAAACAAAAAGTAAGAAGAGCTGCATTTGAGTAAAGAGATGAGGTGGTTGAATCTGAGCGAAGCCTAATGAACCAACCTTCGTCTGAGAGAGGCGATGCAGGGGCTGAGAAGCACGAAATCAAGATTAAAACGGCTAATGAGACAAAGAGACTGGTTGGAGATGCCATGGTTTGTTTGTTGGGGATAAGAGAGAGGAATGAGGTTTACTTTCGTTGGTTCGTTCTGTTACATTCTTCTAGGAAGGAGTAGAGAAAAGAGAAAGGAAGAAGGGGTAGTAGAGGAATAATAAGAGAGGCGGCAAGAAGTGAGTGAGAAAGGGCGAGGAAGGAATGCTAAAATGGGAAAGGAGTAGAGAGGGATGAGTAGGGGAGAGGGAGAGGCACACACAAATGGCGGTGGCGACAGAGACGTGACCGATCCTTTTCGAACCAGTAGACTGTTTGAGTGGGGACCATTGTCTGAGTCTGCTCCCTGTTTAAGTAGGGGACTACTTGCTAGTGGCTACTGGCTAGTACTGGCCAGTGGGCAGTGGAGTTATTTGCTTCGGTACCCATAAACACTTTTAAATTTACATTCCTCTTAGACTTATCTGAACCCTCGCGAGACCATTTTTGGACTCCTCGCTAGGTAGGTACAGCCTCTAGTCTAATCAAAGAATGTGTTTGTTGGATTGTCAAAAATGTTCTATTCAGTTTCAGTTTAGTATATAAAACAGTATAAGCAAACTTCTAATTCGAATAGCCTAACAACAACGTTAATTTAGTGCTTTTTTGGTATTATGTTGTAGCATGTTTTCTGTTCATTCAGTCTTGTAATAGTACTAAATATTAATGTATTTTATTGTTATATTAACAATAACTTATGGATTTTACTATAAAAAAAAGTTAAATGAATAATGATAATTTGTTCAATTCTATAACTCATGTCTCGTTCACTGAAAGTTCATTAACAAACTGCTCATTATGAATTCGCTCGTTAATTTAATGAACCGAGCATGAGTATACCTCAACTCGTTCATGCTTGCTCATTAATCACACCTATTCTGTACCCATATTTGATAGGTGTCGTATTGCTGTATCAATATATGTATCGTCGCTCGGTACTCGTATCGTGTTAAAAATTGTATCGATATGATATCCGTACTCATATCCATACTAAATATATTTAGTGATATTCGGAATATAAAATATTATTGTGGATCGTGTGGTTCATGATAATATTTAAGGAGAGTTAATTTTGGTATTTTCATAATTTGATTGAAGTGGTAAATTTATAAATATTCCTTTCAGATCAACAACTACATAAGAAATAGCAGTGCCATTGAACTTCGACATAAATTCAACTAATTTAACGGTTCATACTTACGAAAAAAATAAGGTTATGCTCCAAAAGTTTAATAGTTAGTTCGAAATATTTCGAACAACATAAAATTGTTTTGCTAATTTTGTTATTTCATAGTTAATTTGGTTAAATTAGCTTAACAGTCTCTGCTTTCGAACAATTATAAATAGCTAAAAATAAGTGTTATTTTTAATGCATCCGATCATTATAACAATAGAAGTATATGTTATACCACTCACTATTTAATGTCTTTGACAAAAACTCTTCGAGTAATAACATTTTCTTTTGTGGTGAATTAATTATAATTAATAATTATGAAAAATGAACTCGTGTATATGAAACCTTTGATCCATCTCGAAGTAGCATGCTTCAGTAGCTAGAAATTCTCGAAGTCCGGACGGAACTAGGATATTTATTTTGAACTACAAATATCTTTTGTATTTAAAAAAAATTTAGATTTTTTTCATAGAAGGATAGCAGATCTCACATGCTGATTTTACGCTTCTATCCAACGCACAACAATTTCATTAATTAACCTAAGATTTCTCTTACAAATAGTTATGGGCCTTATGGCCTTACAACTTGTCATCATTTTTAAAAGTATTTCGGACTAGGGCTGGCAAAAAAATTCTGATTTGATTCGAGTTTGATTCGGGTTTGATTCGAATTAATTCGAGTTAATTTGATTCGAAATTAGTTCGAATTGAAACGAATCAAATCAGGTTCGATTCAAAATTAATTCAAACCAAATTCAATAAGAATCTGGTTCGATCGAAATGAATTCTCGAACTTTTATGGTTCAAATCTCATAATAGCATCGGCCGTTTATTTACCTAATGAAATTAAAATCTAAGATAAAGAGTCATAATTTAACTTAGCCAACGCTCACTCGCTCTCAAATCTCAATAACCTAGTTCTCTCTCCGTCTCTCCCTAACTCGCTCTGAAGTCTAGCCGACGCTCTCGGCGACTGGCCGTCTCTCCGGCCTAGATGGCTGTCTTTCCTCTCTCTTCGGCTGTCTCTCCTTCGCCTTCTCTACCTTTTGGATTCTCACTTCATTAGATGGTCCGATCGAAGGTTTGATCGAGTGAGCACTCGAGGTACGATTACTTATTTTACTGCATATTCCAGTTCTTGTACTTAATCCTCTTTTTACAATTATTTGTTGTGATGTATTTTTTCATGAACAATTTTTTAACTTAAAAGCAATCATTGCATATCTGTAAAAGGAAGCCGTGTGAATTTTGTCCCGCGAGAAGAAAATTAATGTATAAACTACCGGTATAACTACGGCTGCTAAACAAAAATTTAGTTTGTAATTCAATTTGACTTCGATTCGAAAAATGTATAATTCGCAATTAATTCAATTCGAAATTAGTTTGATTCGAAACAAATCAAACCAAGTTTGTTCGAATCTTATTCAAATCAAACTCAAACTAGAATAAGTTCGATTTGGTTTGATTAATTGCTACCCCTATTTCGGACTTAAAAAAAACTAAAAGAACGTATATATATCATTTTGAAAATATGTTTTAATATTTTATTTTATAATTTTTTTGAACGTATATCATTTTTTAGTAAGGCTGGTATGAATTTGCCATCTTGAATTGATTACACAAATATTCGATTGATTTTTAATGTTAAACTCAAGCCTTAAATTTTGATCACCCTCACATGTGTTTGCGTTTCACGATTCAAAAACTTTTTGAGTTTGTTTAGACCATTTAAAAAAAATCAGAGAATAATGCTTAATTTTCAAGAAAATCACAGCTAAATGTATGGTTTAGGTAAAAGTTTGTAGCGTCGCCATGTAAACTCGTTAAGAAAAAAAAAAAAACAGAGAGTAGGAATTCACTTAGAACATTTCATAATTACAACATCTTATACTGAAATTTTAAAATTTACCATTATTAAAAAAAAACAATTCATCACGAATTTCATAAAATACTCTTTCATTTACCATTAACATTCTTTTTCTTTTCATTTTATTTATCTAATATTTTAAAAATTAAATTTACAAGAATACTATTTCATTTAAAAAAAAAAATCAAAGATTTAAATAGCATTCATCACATTATAGCGGAATGGTTAAAAAAAGAACACTGCTCATATAGCGCTGCTATAGCATGAAATAGCGCCGATAGCGCCATAACTTTTATGATCCAAAAACACTATAGCGGTGCTATAGGGCACTATATAGAATCTTAAAAAAAATCAATGTCTTTCTCAGTTCACTTTTCTTGCACAACCCATATCAAAAAAAAAAATTACTGGATAATTCGAATTACTCCTGAGCTTTAAGGGGATCATGAAACAAACACTGACATATGATAACCCTGACATAACCAGAAAGGAAGCGTTACTAGTCAACTAGAGAGAGAACTCCCGATTTCAACGACAAACAAAATTGGCTATGATCTATGTAACACTACTCATGTAACATCTCATTCTTCAATCAAATAGAGGCCAGACCTCTGTTTCACTCAAAAAAAAAAAATTGGCTATGATCTGCATTTAATGATTTATAATAGAAATTTATTACAATCAATCTATTAGGTTCATAATTGGTGGAGCACACGCGAGTTTGATGCCATTAGCAATTTGAATCAGTAAAACTCCTGTTATAGAGATTGGACGGTAGCACAGTTGTTTAGGAGAAAAAAAATTCTAAAACTGTTGTTATTCAGATATATATTGAGAATTCGAGCCTTTCTTACGACCTCGCAACTTGTGTGAAGTTTTAGAAAAAAAAATAATGCTATTATAATTCAAATTGTTCCTAGGCTTTGCGGGGATCATTAAACCGGATCAGCGACCGTTGTTAATTTCTAAAGGGCATGAGCCTGATGCCATTACATGTAACATTTTTAGACGGGTTGTGCAGGAAAAGTGAATCGATAAGACATTGGATATTCTAATTGAAAGATATAGTTTTCAATTTAATTTTTATAATAAATAATAATTGTATAAAGAGGAGGGTTCAAATGCCTCCATGTTTTTGTGCCTCCATCATGCCTCCATCTCTCTCCATCATTTTTAAAGTTCAAACAGTCGATCCGAACCGCTCAACCTAACTTCCATACTAAAATATGTTTGGAGACCAAATTTTATATTTTTAGGAATTTTTTTACTATTTTTTTAGATAGGTACAAAAATACTGTTTTTAGATGGTTCAGATTTACTGATTTTGTACCTATCTAAAAAAATAGTAAAAAAATTTCTAAAAATATAAAATTTGGTCTCCAAACATATTTTAGTATGGAAGTTAGGTTGAGCGGTTCGGATCGACTGTTTGAATTTTAAAAATGATGGAGAGAGATGGAGGCATTTGAACCCTCCTCTTGTATAAATGTTAAATAAGTAAAAGGGGATAGAAAACAAAATGTCAAGTTTTATGGAAATAATGAATACTATGATTTTATTGTTGTTGAAAAAATTGGCTATTTCAAATGTTTACACGAGCTCGCTAGAAATTTTTCCATGATTTTATGCATCTGACGGTGAACTCATACCGACTTTAAGTTTATATATCCTATGTATATCACGGGTTGGATACATATTAATATTTTTATTTTAAAAATCATAACGGTCAATCCGAACCGTTCAACATATTCCCCATATGAATATGTACTTGCCAACCAAATTTTATATTTTTTATAAATTTTTTACTATTTTTTAAGATAGGTGGAAAATCACTTGGTCTGAAAATTCTGGACCATCCAAAAACAGTGATTTTCTACGTATCTTAAAAAATATAAAATTTTATTTGCAAATACATATTTTTATGAAAATCATATTGAACGGTTCAGATCGTCCAATAAAATTTAAAAAATGAAAATATTGATCCCATTACGGACCAAATCGTAATATGCATAGTACCATAGCTTTGCTTCTAAAGATGATACTCTTCCATCTTAACAATTGAATAATTTAAAGTACGGAGTTATCCAAAATAATGTATCCGGACCACGCATCATTCTACTTAATTATCAATAGAAACTAACGAGCATGAATTATCAAAATAATGAGACAGGACATAGCATGATGAGATTGATGCTGATTATTTTGCTCCAGTCCCTATTGCCCAGTCCAGCTCTTCACATGCTAGTTCCTCTGCAGCACCTTAGATCTTTCAATAGCGTATGTGATCAAATATTTAATATTTTGTATCTTGTTCCCTTAGCAAACTCTTAGCTTATGGCTTGCTGATTTAGATATCTCTGAGTTGTTTCACAACTAGAGATCTGATCTGTTGTAATAATTGAACTACTGCTTAACTGCATTTATTTTGTATAGACAAACATGTTTCTAATGAAACAGGTGGTTTTATACCACTTTTATCCAAAAAAAAGGGATTAGAATTGAACAAAACAATCAATTTTAAAAAAAAATGCTAGAGATACAAAGCAAGAAATTTAGTGTACTTATTCAGGCTTTAATCTAAAAAAAAAAGTAGTTACTTCCTTTTGGATAGTTTTGAACTGCCGTTTAGTTTTCCAGAATAGCTAATTTTATATTTTATTTACATTTGATCACCCGGTCACCGTTTTCATCTAATACATAATTGGATTGATGGAATGAAAAATATGTACACGGCAAAATAAAAAGATGGGTCGACACCATTCTCCGAGACATATTTCGTTTGTATATTTGATGAATATGCAAAAGAGTAATTAATATGTGGATACCATACAAGTTTAATGGCTTCGGAGTTTGGTGAGAGATAAGAAAATCGGAGAATAAATATACATCTGGCGTAAAGTAAAATGACATCCGACAAAGATTATCTTCTATTTCCTTTGCTCCTCAACCTCAAACATAGAAATTTTAAATATATTTACAATAAAATAAACAACTCTAACGCAATTAGAATATTTTTAGGGGAGAAATCTGTAAAATGGAGAGTTTGCTACGACCGCAATACATAAAATCCATTGTCGTTCAAATCAAAAAAAAAAAAATCCATTGTCTTTATCCACAACTTAGGATCAGTCTATTATCGGCCACGACAAATGTAGCTGGGACCAGTAAACTTGTACTGTCAAACGGTCCATGGAACCATGATACACCGGGCATACGGAACCATTTTCTTAATTTTACAGTTTGCTATGGACCTGTGATAGTTGTCACTACACTACAACCCTAGCTATACTCTGGAGCTTTAATTGCGTCAAACAACATATGGAATTTTGATGCAAGATTAAAGTAGGCAAAGTAGAATCCTGTTATTTATATTATGGGACAATAAATGGTATCGTATCGAACAGCTATACAGTATACACACACAATGTACATTCAATAACGTCGCATTATTACCTCCAGGGAAACAGTAGCGCCTACGCCTGGATCTCTGACGCAATTCGTATCCTCTGAGATATCTCAAACTTTGCGCGTCTTTATGGGATATCCCAACCGTTTAAATACGTTCTGCACGAATCTCAAAGCACACATAATACTGACCACCTACATCACCCCGAATAGGCACCGGACACGTAGGTCACGCAAACATTGAGATATCTCAGAGGATACGCACTCAGTCTCCACCCCTATTCAGTAGCCTCCTGTGCTCTCTCTCCATTTTACTCTCTTTGCTATTTGCTCCCAAAAAGATAAAGGAAAAGAATGAGCTCCACTGCTCCAGCCTCCAGCGGTTAACACTAAAAAGCAGCACTCTAGGACTCTGGGTCTAGGAGGAGGGAATGTAAGGGAAATTTTTTATCTATATAAATTATTAAAATCACACATACAAAAACTGAAAGAGTACTTGAATTTTAATAAATTTAGAAATAATTGACTCAATGAGTCCGATTCAAATATATGGATCGGTCTCAATGGTTCAGATTCATAGATATATTTTATTTAAAAAAAATAGACGTTCATGGAAAAATTTGAAATAAAGATGCCACAAAAAATCAGATAAGAAGTGAATCAGCCTCAATGATGAAGATCCAAGTTAGTTTATTTTTAAAAAAATAAATAGAAAGATCAGTCTCTATCGAATTAAAAATAAAATTTACATCTGATTAATTGAGTCAGATCCACTTAGTATCAAACAAAATGTGCCATACAAATTTCTCCTTTTTAACCGTTAAATATATATATATATATAGGACTTGGCTACGGTGCTATGGGTAGCTAAGAGGTCTCCCGTGCTACGGCTCAATATTCAACTTTTCAAAATTCTAACGATCGGTCCGAACCGTTCATCTTGTTCTCCATATTAATATGTGCTTGGAGACCAAATTTTACATTTTTTTGTAAATTTTTTACTATTTTTTTAGATTTATTGAAAATCGCTGTTTTTCAGACAAATCTGGACCATAAAAAACAGCGATATTCAATAAATCTAAAAAAAATGTAAAATTTGGTCTCCAAACACATATTAATATGGAGAACAAGATTAACGGTTCGGATCGACCGTTAGGATTTTGAAAAGTCAAATATTGAGCCGTAGCACGGGAGGCCTCTTAGCTACCCATAGCATATTAGCCAAATCCTATATATATATATATATAGATGGGCTATGGTGCATTGCAATGCATGGAGGGGTTTGTGCATTGGACCATAAATCTAAAATTCAAAATCCAAATGGCCGATCCAAACTGTTCATCTTGTTCTCCATATTAATATGTGCTTGGAGACCAAATTTTACATTTTTCTGAATTTTTTTACTATTTATTAAGTATTTTACAAAATTGTTGATCCAACGGTGGCTGCTGATTTTACTGTTTTGTTAAGCCACCGTTGGATCAACAATTTTGTAAAATACTTAATAAATAGTAAAAAAATTCAGAAAAATATAAAATTTGGTCTCCAAGCACATATTAATATGGAGAACAAGATGAACAGTTTGAATCGGTCATTTGAATTTTGAATTTTAGATTTATGGTCCAATACACAAACCCCTCCATGCATTGCAATGCACCATAGCCCATCTCTCTCTCTCTCTCTATATATATAGAGAGAGAGAGAGAGAGAGAATGACTAATATCAAAACGTTTGCAACACGCCTCCCATGCAACCGATTCATTTTCCGATTTTTAAAGTCCAAATGATAATCTAAACCGTTAGATGTGTTCTCCATATTAAAATGTGCTTGGAGACCAAATTTTACATTTTTTGGAATTTTTTTACTATTTATTAAGCCACTTTGAAAATCACTGATCCAACGGTGGATTCTGATTTTACTGTTCCAAACAGCCACCGTTGGATCAACAATTTTCAAAGTGGCTTAATAAATAGTAAAAAAATTTCCAAAAAATGTAAAATTTGGTCTCCAAGCACATTTTAATATGGAGAACACATCTAACGGTTTAGATTTATCATTTGGACTTTAAAAATCAGAAAATGAATCGGTTGCACGGGAGGCGTGTTGCAAACGTTTTGATATTAGCCATTATATATATATATATATATGGATCTTGACCATTGAGACTGATCCATATATTTGAATCGGACTTATTGAGCCAGATTTTTCTAAATTTATTGAAAATCAGGTACTCTTTCTATTTCGTAAGTGTGACTTTAATAGTTTTTATATACAAATTTCTCCTTTTTAACCGTTAAATATATATATATAGATGGGCTATGGTGCATTGCAATGCATGGAGGGGTTTGTGCATTGGACCATAAATCTAAAATTCAAAATTCAAATGGCCGATCCAAACCGTTCATCTTGTTCTCCATATTAATATGTGCTTGGAGACCAAATTTTACATTTTTCTGAATTTTTTTACTATTTATTAAGTATTTTACAAAATTGTTGATCCAACGGTGGCTGCTGATTTTACTGTTTTGTTAAGCCACCGTTGGATCAACAATTTTGTAAAATACTTAATAAATAGTAAAAAAATTCAGAAAAATATAAAATTTGGTCTCCAAGCACATATTAATATGGAGAACAAGATGAACAGTTTGAATCGGTCATTTGAATTTTGAATTTTAGATTTATGGTCCAATACACAAACCCCTCCATGCATTGCAATGCACCATAGCCCATCTCTCTCTCTCTCTATATATATATATATATAGAGAGAGAGAGAGAATGACTAATATCAAAACGTTTGCAACACGCCTCCCATGCAACCGATTCATTTTCCGATTTTTAAAGTCCAAATGATAATCTAAACCGTTAGATGTGTTCTCCATATTAAAATGTGCTTGGAGACCAAATTTTACATTTTTTGGAATTTTTACTATTTATTAAGCCACTTTGAAAATCACTGATCCAACGGTGGATTCTGATTTTACTGTTCCAAACAGCCACCGTTGGATCAACAATTTTCAAAGTGGCTTAATAAATAGTAAAAAAATTTCCAAAAAATGTAAAATTTGGTCTCCAAGCACATTTTAATATGGAGAACACATCTAACGGTTTAGATTTATCATTTGGACTTTAAAAATCAGAAAATGAATCGGTTGCACGGGAGGCGTGTTGCAAACGTTTTGATATTAGCCATTATATATATATATATATATATATATATATATATATATATATATATATATATATATATATATATATATATATATATGGATCTTGACCATTGAGACTGATCTATATATTTGAATCGGACTTATTGAGCCAGATTTTTCTAAATTTATTGAAAATCAGGTACTCTTTCTATTTCGTAAGTGTGACTTTAATAATTTTTATATACAAATTTCTCCTTTTTAACCGTTAAATATATATATATATAGATGGGCTATGGTGCATTGCAATGCATGGAGGGGTTTGTGCATTGGACCATAAATCTAAAATTCAAAATTCAAATGGCCGATCCAAACCGTTCATCTTGTTCTCCATATTAATATGTGCTTGGAGACCAAATTTTACATTTTTCTGAATTTTTTTACTATTTATTAAATATTTTACAAAATTGTTGATCAAACGGTGGCTGCTGATTTTACTGTTTTGTTAAGCCACCGTTGGATCAACAATTTTGTAAAATACTTAATAAATAGTAAACAAATTCATAAAAATGTAAAATTTGGTCTCCAAGCACATATTAATATGGAGAACAAGATGAACGGTTTGGATCGGTCATTTGGATTTTAAATTTTAGATTTATGGTCCGATGCACAAACCCCTCCATGCATTGCAATGCACCATAGCCCATCTCTCTCTCTCTCTCTCTCTATATATATATATATATATATTTATGGATCTTGATCATTGAGACCGATCCATATATTTGAATCGGACTTATTGAGCCAGATTTTTTTAAATTTATTGAGAATCAGGTACTCCTTCTATTTCGTAAGTGTGACTTTAATAATTTTTATATATAAAAAATTTCCGAAGGTGAGAGAAACTCAGTTAATTCTCGGCGTCGGCTAGGAAACATTATTTAGTGTAGCAAGTTTCTGACATGAACCTATTCCGCAATGCTTGTGGAGTGGGGTCCATATGTTAATAAAATGCTATACATTATACTATTTCCGCACAGCTACACAGGTGTGGTGAATCCGGATTCTGTAAAAGAAGGTAGGGATGCAGTACGAAATACGAAGGGGAACGAATCGGAGTGGGGACCACTCACAAGCTCTCAGGAAGCTCTTGAGCACGCCTTTAAATGCCAGTAATTTTACAATACCGTTCTTCTCCTCTCCATTTGGTAAGAGCACGGAGAATAAATTCATAAATTGAGAAGTAATTGGGGAATTGCAGGGACGTCTTTGTGTAAAAAAATGGAGTTAAATTAAGTTGAGGTGGTTCTATGTTGTGCACTTGTGCCTGTGACTCTGTGAGGGGGGCTGTGGCGCCGTTCTTGTTTTGTTAGTTAATCACTAATTGTATGTTGGGCTCCTCAATGCAAGTCCAAATCTTAATTGGGCTGCTCTTATTGGTGCCAATATATGTGATTTTTTTTTTTTACCCGTAATAGAAATCAAATATGGGAGATGATAATAAATGTACCTCAGCGTTCAACTTCCTATTGAAAAAAAACAGAAAAAAAAAAAAAACAAACAAATAGACTTTCCCATTCTTTTCCGTAAATACAGATGTAAAAGGAGTGAAGCTTTGTCATTTGAACTTGAAAGACCATTGAATTAGTTTTGAACGATTTTAATATTTTTGACGGGTCAAGCACTTTCAAAACAAATGTATCAAATAGTACAAAAAATAATTAATGAATTTTCATATGTAAACTTTTGGCTCTTCGAGTATATCGAGATTTCAATTCCTGACAATTAACAAATATTTGGTTTAGTATGATTTTGATTTTTGATTGATGGGTTACGTTGGTCTTTTCTTATTTTAATTACTTTTCAAAAATTGTTTCGTTTTATAAGGTAATCTGGACAAACTTAATGGTTTTTTTTTACCAGGAGTGAACCATATATTGTAGAAAGAAGAGTAACTATGGTGTTTGGAGTCAACTTCAGCAAAAAGAAAGGCACTTAATAACTATGGTAGCCGGAGCCCATTCCTTTTCTTCACCTGTCAAGGAACTTCTCAGATAGTTCCAAGATTTCTCCGGCCCTCAACCGACCTGATATAAGTAATTTGATTGATTGGTTTCGCTTGTCTATCTCAGAAAAAAGAAGAAGGGGAAGCTAACCGACCACAAGGACTATAGCCAGTGACGGACAAATAAAATAACATAATGCACTGGCACATCTCAATAATTATCAAAATTTGGGCAAACTTGGTAAACTAACCAACTACTGAGAAACTCCACCACTGGCCACTTCCATCAAAGGAGGACTCTCTAGTAACGTGGTATAGTGAAGATTTGTTTCTTGCTGGGGATTTTGCGGGGAGTAGTAGTATGATGCTCAACTATTTTGGGGGTCACCTGAGATGGATCAAAATTGATCATTTATGAACTTTATGAGGCTAATTTTATTGATAATACTACAAAATGAAGCCTGTCTTAGGTGTTCTGCTTCCCTTGAATAATTGCAATCTCTTGATGATCTCATGTAGATTTAAACCATCTCTTGATGATCTCTTGATGATCTCATGTAGCCCATCTCTATATATAATGCTTCACCATTAAAAAGTCCAACGTTTCCAAAAACTATCAAATGCTTATAATGCTTCACCATTAATATCGAGGACTCAAACATTCATGCCAAAAATTTTAATTTTTATATACATCTTGTCTTGACATGCACAAAGAATAATAACCGGGAATTATTCAAGGACAGAAACATAGTTTTTCATAATATCAAAGTAAGTATTTTCTATGTATAAAGAAGATTAAATAACAATTATTTTAGTGTGTAAGTACATTTTTAAAAATGGTGATCGTGTTAAATGATTTGAATTAATTGTTTGGAGTTTGAAAATAAAGAAATTGATCATAATATCGACCAATATACGCTATGCATATTACCACCAGTCTCAGTAAATATGTGATCATTAAAGCTAGTGTGTGGTATGTTCATCAAAAGATATTGGTGAGCATAACTCTAAAGTTTATCGGATTGATTTGAAATGAGAAATTCAAACCGTTGAAACCATTCTATTTTACAAGTGATGTGTGTACGCGCAAATTTAGTACAAAGTAAAACGGCAAAAAAAAAAAAGGTTTTACAATTCATTTTAATACAGTCATTTTTCATTGTTTTTTGACTGCTTGACTTTCTACTAAATGAATTAGAAATTTTAAAATTTTGTATGTACATGCATCACTCGTGAAGTAGATCGGTTTCAACAGTTTAGATCTGTTGTTTGAGGTCAATTCAAACCGTTGAAACCAATCTACTCCAAGAGTGATATGTGTACATGCAAAATTTTCAAATTCATTTGGTACAAAGTCAAGTGGTAAAATAATATAATGAAAATTAAATGTATTAACTCATAAATATTCATTTTTTTACCTCTTGACTTTATACTAAACAAATTTGAAAATTTGAAAATTTTACATGTACTTGCTTCAATCGCAGAGTAGATCGGTTTCAACGGTCTTGATTCATTGTTTGAAATCGATTCAATAAATTTTGGAGTTATGATTACTATATTTTCTTAGTGAACATAGTGCACGCTATATTTCATATATATTAAGATGAATATTGAAATTAAAAAAGAATTACTCTTTTTTAATTATTTTAATTTCATTTTTTTTCTATTTGCCTTGAGTGGTAAGGAAGAGCTACGGACTAACGCGTTGGTACTACTCAAATGACGAATCTGATTTATAAATCTGACCATACAATTAAAACGACGAATCTGATTTATAAAAGGGAGAATTTCATAAATCTGACCATACAATCAAAATGACGAACATGATGAATCTGACCATACAATTAAAATGACGAATCTGATTTATAAAAGGGAGAATTTCATAAATCTGACCATACAATTAAAATGACGAATCTGATTTATATAAAACTGCACCTTGCATTTTAAAGTGGATCAATTTTTTTTTGTTCTTGTTGTTGCAAATCAATTCCTTATCCAATATATTGTGGAAGTATCGACGTAATTTGATAGAGTCATTTGGTCTGAATGCTACATGAGAAACATAAGTCAGATGGCGGAACGGAGAGATCTAGGATGTAGAAGATGATAACATGAATGATTCATCAAATTCGTATTCCTCTATATCCACTCATGTGATACTTCATTATACGATGAAAAGATCTATTTTTTCTATATCATCATATACAGAAAGCCGTATGCTTTGTAAGAAGCTTGTACAATTTGGGAAGGAGTTTTTTGATAAAAAGAAATAATCTACTTCAACCGATATGTCTTTAGGCATGGCCATACTTAACGTAGAATTCACACATGGAAAAGGCAGACAATTAGCTAGAGCAGCAGGTGCTGTAGCGAGACTGATTGCAAAAGAGGATAAATTAGCCACATTAAGATTATCATCTCGGGAGGTTCGTTTGATATTTCAAAACTGCTTAGCAACAATCGGACAAGTGGGTAATGTTGGGGTGAAGCTCAAGAGTTTGGGTAGAGCTGGATCGAAGTGTTGGCTAGGTAAGAGTCCTGTGGTAAGAGTAGTTATGAACCCTATGGACCATCCACACAGGGGCGGTGAAGGAAAAGCCCCAATTGGTAGAAAAAAACCCACAACTCCTTGGGGTTATCCTACGCTTGGAAAAAGAAATAGAAAAAAGAGAAAATATAGTGATAGCTTAATTCTTTGTTGCCGTAAATAGAAATATTCCAAATCGAATTTTTGGTATTCGAAATAATGGGATGGGCGAACGACGGGAATTGAACCCGGGCATGGTGGAGCCACAATCCACTGCCTTGATCCACTTGGCTACATTCGCCCCTTATCTAGCTAAAGAAAGTATTTTGTCTTTTTTTCCATTCTAAATTATTGTATGGATTCTGACCTTGATACTTAGATCATCTATTGGACATAGAATGACAATCAATATTTTCAATGCAAAAAAAGAAGTAATCAGCTGTGATAGGTGAAAAAATAAGGATTGTAGTAAAGAAAAAATTTGTAGCTAAGTATTTATCAGAAACATTTGAAAAAATCAAAAAGGAGAAAGAGAGAGAAATAATAGTCACTTGGTCTTGGGCATCAATTATTATACCCTCAATGGTTGGCCATACAATCGGTATTCATAATGGAAATGAACATATACCTATTTATATAACAGATTCTATCAAAGGTCACAAATTGGGAGAATTCATGCCTACCCGAAAAGACTCGATAGATGAAAGAAACGATAACGATAATAAATATGTAATGAAGAATAAAAAAATAGGGATCAAACAAAGAAAAAAGAAAAAGAAAAGAGAAATAAATACCAATTGATTTTGAAAAACCATATTTCTTTTTCAATACCCTATTGCTTCTTTAAAACAACTGAACATGCTCACCGAATAAAGAAAGAGATTTTAGACACTTACAGTTATGCTTACTCAATAGAGAGATTCTATTAACTGCTGGTATTTTTCCCTTGTTATCCAATATATTAGTTTTTTAACATTAAGAATTGAAATAATATAATTTATAATAAAAATAATCGAATCTTATTGTTTATTTTTTTTTAATAAAAGCAGTGGATACAATTTCTGCACTAATCAGTAAGTCCGTAATTAGAGTCATGTGTGAGATCTAGTCACAGCACAGCACAGTACAAAATGTAGTCACGTGTAATTAGAACCGTTAAATTTTGATTTAATGATGAATCTTGAATAAACTAACTTAAAATTATGATTAAATGACCACATGAGTCATGCGAGTCATAATTTACATGAGGCACGTTTGATCACGCAAGTCAAATTTAGTCACAGCACGTTTGAGTATGGCATAACATAACTCACATGGCGTGATCTTTTGCGTGCCGTAACGGCACGTGAAAACTAACTTGATCATGGCAAGACATAGCACGAGACTGAAATCATAGCGTGTTAGTCACGACACAGCACAGCACGATACGTTTTTTTCCACTATAAGAGATATGTTGTTATTGTATTTTGGTAATCCGGTGTTACTAAACTAGTTAAATCCGATTATTCTCGTGCTTCTAAAATTTTCTATTTTCCACTTCTATGTTTGTCAGCTAAGACGCACAAAAGATTCGAGAAGGGGAAAAAGGCACTTTTACAGAAAAGCATGCTGCGTTGCTAGGCAACCGATGCTGGCCGAAACGAGACAAACACCTAGCTATGCCCAGTCACATTACAACTTTGCAGATCAAATTAGAAATTCCTGTACTTATTTTCAAAATATATCACGTGAAAAATAAAAACTGTACATTAACAGCATAATTTGTCTGCTTGTATAATTTTAAAATTATCATTATTGATGTATTATGATCAACTAACCTGATTTGATATATAACTACTTGTGACTAATATTGAGCGAGTTATCACACAACTAGGGGTGGATCCGATATATAAGACTAAAACTATAATCATTTAAAAGATACGTGCTCTGACATTATTTTGCCGTATAAGTTATAATAACATATTATGATCATTGTAAAATTAACCCCTGTACTTTTTCTAAAAAAAATATATTATTGACTTTCATTATGTGTTTGACATCCCCTCTCTCAAAGTTAAAAATCTGCCTCTCGTCCAGACACATAACTCAATTGTAAAAGTTGTAGATGAACAATGAAGTGGAAACATGAACAACTCAAGTTTTTCTTAAAAGAAGTCATCAAGCAAAACCCAAAATCAATTAATATTTTTGGAGAGAACTAGTATTTGATCTAGCCGTAAAGAAATGTTTTTTGTGTGAAAAGTCGCAGGTACAAAATTCGAGCATATTTTTTTTTATATATAAATATTAAATAGTTAGATGACTTCATTTTTAACTTTACTCAAAAACTAACATTTTAGAATAATATCCCTGTTTCACAAAAACAGTAAACCTACACCTAACGAATGCATGTCTGAATGATTATTATATTTTAAAGTATCATTCAAATTCAAAAATTAAAATTATAGATGTGTTTTTATTTTTTTAGATAGGACGTGTATCAAAAATTTTAGTTGATTTGAAATTTGATTAATCATTCACCATAAGACTATTAAAATTTCGAGGGAATTTCATATATATCCCTCAAAAGTTCTAATATTACGTATTTATCCCTCCAAAATCAATAATTACATATTTATCCTTGAAAATTGTACAAACTCACATATTTGTCCAATCTAACTCTATAACATATCAAATATCTCGAAAAATAATTAAATAATATTTTTTAAAAATTTATTTTACAATATTAATTAATAATATATTGACTATTATGCCCTTCGATTTCTTTAGTCTATCTGAGTTCTCTTCTATGTAATACGCTAAACATCCCCCGCCTCTCTCTCCAAATGCGCCAAATCACAGATTTCTCTCTGCTTTTCCTAGTCGCCTCCCCTTTTACATATTTATGCCGCCCCTCGCTGCTTTAATTTTTCATTTTTGTTTGGAGAGAGAGGCAGGAGGTTTGACACCTTAGAGAGAAGAGAACTTAGACGGACTAAAGAGACAAAAACGAAGAGCATAATAGTCAATATATTTTTTAATTAATACTGTAAATTTTTTTTTAAGTTTAAAAAATATTATTCAATAAGTTTTGGAGATATTTTATATGTTATAGAGTGAGATTGGATAAATATGTGAGTTTGTGTGATTTTTAAGGATAGATATGTAATTATTGATTTTGGAGGGATAAAGACGTAATATTAAAACTTTTGAGAGATATACATGAAATTGACCCTAAAATTGCGAACGAGTATCCTCTTCGGTATGTGTAAAATATTCTTTTCACTTTACGGTTTAAGATTTACTCTCAGCCAATACCTGTTCGGGATGGCGCAGGGAGACAGTATTATTTGTGCTTTGAGATTCGTGTAAAGTTAAAAGAACGATCCAAATACACTAATTCTAAAAATTCCCTTTTAGGGTACCGGGAGGATCCAAATTCTAAATTTCACCATTCACAATTTATTACAGTGTTATATATTAATTTGAATAATAATTTTTAAATTATGCATCATAATTGGATGTACAGTAAAAGTTGAATATAATCTAGAATTTTCCATGTAAAAGAAAAGAACAAGCACATGTATCTCCACTTGTATCTGTTTACCATCAGAAACGTGTGTGAAATTTCAATTTCTTCCTTGATCGAACATACTTAAATAGTTAAATATCAGTAATTGTGGGTGCTTAGCATCAAGGACGTGTGAGATTTTAATTTCTTCACAGAGAAATGCATGCTTACAAATTATTTAAGAAAAACAAAAAACAGGGATGTACAAGCTATAAATAGTTGCGAGCATGCATTGAGAGCATCTACATCGGTTGTCTTTTTCGGATTGCTAAATTATACGTGGGACTTTCTAATTTAATTGCTGAGTTGTACATCAATTGTTAGGAAGAATTACTTAATAAGAAATCTTTTTTTAAAGATGAGTTGGCCAAATGTTTAATTCTTATTGGTTAAAATCTCATGCTCTCGCTCTCTCTCTTTCTGCAGGAGACATGTAAAGAAATTTGATTGATTGTACCGATGTAGGAGTCAATTGTTTAATTTCTAAATCTTTTCCGTCGGTAGTTTTGTCACACCCCGCGGCCACGGGTCGTAACAGTACCCCGCCGTAAGCATACAATACCGTGTATACTTACAAGGCAATTAACAATTCAATCAAAACAATAAGCAATATAAAACAAGTTTCTAAATATAATCAGAGTACACAGTCTGGTCAGAGTATAATACAACAAAGTATCTCATCCGGATACCAACCAAAAGGCTAAACCTAGAATTATACAACAAACTATCTCTAGGGTCATATAAGGTAAACTACCAACGGCCTGCTACTCGTTTGCCTCCCCGGAAACGGACGCACCAGAACCTGTAAGGTAACCCGAAGGGTTGGGGTGAGAATAAATTCTCAGTGCGAATTTGCCACAGTTAGATTATTGGACTTGCAATCAAGCTCCAAATTCAGAAATGAAATCCATACAACAGCAATTCAAACAGATATATATTCATAAATAAAAGAATGCATATGCTCGACAACAATTCAACCAGATGAATCACAATTAACGGAATTTCCAAGATGAATTTCAAACACAACACATATTTGGCTTAACTCCACTCATTAGGGCTTGTAACAACTACAGATATTCTTTCGAGCTGGACCCTTTATCAAACCCTCGTATGTAGGGTTACTGACACCTACAGACGTTCCACCGAGCTGGACCCTTTATCTGACACCCATCTGTAATCGCTTGGCTTAACCTTTTATTAAGGTCTGGTTCAAGTCATATAAAAAAAATCCTCTTTGGAATCATTCCAATGTTCGTAACATTCAATTGACCATCCAAATGCATTAACACGTAGGAGAATGCCACCGAGCCACAGACGTTCACATGTCACCCACGACTCCAAATCACACATCAATACAATCACTCACCCCTCGTCCCAACCGGTACTGAGAAAATTGAGGGCCGTTCACCTAAAGCGCTGTAAGGATCCAGGGCTCAAGGTCAGCTATACAGCTCAACCTTGCAAATTCGTCGGATCCAAGTCAGCTATACAGCTCAACTTCGTAAATCCGCTCACATACATAGTCCGTGGTGACTTTCAATCAAAATCAGATCATAATAGATCGACACAAATGACAACCATACAAGCATGCAAATCATTTCATTCACAATAATTCGAGTTTAATTTGATTGGGCTATGCAAATGATTTATGCAATTCAATGATGCAACAATCAGACATTCAACATGACAAACGAATAACAATTTAATTCCTGAAAATGAAATATCAAACAAGTCCAAGAATCCCGCACCTGATTACGACGAGCGTATCACGTATTTATGGATCAGACGTCTCAAAATGTCCCGCAAGGTCTTGTTCAACCGAGCCTACGCCTATATTGCACATATAGTTGGTTTAACATTGGTTCTCGTAACAATTCGATTTACCGATTGGTTAAACCCTAATTTGGTCAAAACCTCAAATTAGCCGTTAATTGTTCTAGAAATTCAAGATCAAGAGGTAACCCTACCGATTACAAGTCTAATCGGTTGGATTAAACTAATCAATTCACAATTATGCCCAATTTCAATTTTGGCACAAAACCTTAGAAATCTATATCTAAAATCGAGATAAAATCGGGAAAGAATCGACAAATAAACAATCAAAGAAGCTCAAGGAGCTAGTATATAAGCAATTCGAACACAAATCTCGGGTTTAAAATGAAAACACGAGAAATTGAGAAAATTCGAGGTTTCGAGAGAGAGAGAGAGAAGGAGAAAGGAATACCGAATAGAAGGGCTAGGAGAGATCTATGGCCAATTTCTTGGCTCCACCTTCGATTTCCCGAGCTTTAGTGCGATTCAGAGTGACTTGGAGCTCTCTCTCTCTTTGGCTGAATACACAAGAAAAATGGGCTGTGGGAAGAGAGAGAAAGAGTGATTTGAGTTTCAGGGTTAAAAACACCCCGAGTGCGGATGCACTCTTTGGCTGTATACATATATGCATTTTGTTTGAATCAAGTGTCCGAAGGATTTCGTTGTATACAAATGATTTTGCATAAATTGCAAATAAAAGACGAGTGTTTCAAAATTTAAACAGTGAAAGAAAAGGCAAAACAAATCAGAACAGATGCCAGAGCTAGCAGACACAAGTTTAGGTAGACGTAGGTTGCTTCTTCTCTTGAGAGCTAATCCCAAGTTTCACTAAAAATATGTAATTCGTTGCAAAACAGCGTCCCACCATGGGTAAAGTCTCACTCCATAAGTACATATGCACCCTTTTGGAAAGAAAGGGGAAACAAATGACTTTCCATTTGTAAATGCATCCAAAAGAAAGAAGAGATCATTGGAGATAAGAACCTCATCATGTTCTTTCTTTTTAGGAGTAAAAATAAGGCCACTTGGGCAAAGTAGTTTTAGTTTCATGCAAATAATATGGTCAAAATAAAAAAAGAATATATATAATTTGTGTGTTGTATGCAAGGGCGGAGCTAGACTTTCTAGTTATGGGTGTCAAACGTGAATAACGTCAATTATATAAAATTTTCTGTGAATGAGAGTCAATTTTAAAGTATCTATAACATTCTACTCAAAACTATATAGAAAATCATGTATAAATACAAAATTTTTAAAATAAATATGGGTCAATTGATCCCCATAACTTTAACATGCCTTCGCTTCTGATTGTATGAAGCTAAAACAATGTTGTCAATATATACTTATTTTAGATATATAGAAGCTTAACGAATTATGGTTAACGTAGGTGATGTAAAGTTGAAGAATTTTATTATAAGAAACTACTATTGTTCGTCTGATAGATTATTCTAGAATAAGTCTTTTTTATAGTAAATGTATTTGATATTTTTTTAAAATACGGTTCAAACTAAAAAAATAACATTGTAAATATTTTCTTAAATTTCCTAACATTTGATTTTAGTTATTCTTTTTAGCGGATAATCACTTAAATTTGAGGTATGTATAAAGAGGTGATGGTTGCCGAATGCGCATCCTCTACAGTAACTCAAAAGGAAATCTTTTGAGTTAATGAATTTCAACCATCTGATGTTAAATGGAATCAATCCGGTTCCGGTTATGATATAGGGTGCCCTTTAATATTAGTGCGGATCTAGTCAACACGAATCTTGAAACATATTGAATGGTCAACATTCATTGACTTAAAAGATTCCCTTTTGAGTTAATTGAGAGGATACGAATTCATGGTTGCCTGCTTCTTTTCCCCTACCGTCCTTTCCTTTTCGGAATTTCAGTGAGTTATTTTAGTCTTGCACAGTGTTAATGTCCATAGTGACAATTGAATTATTTGGGATTGGTTCGGTTCGGCGAGATCAAAAATTCGTGATTAATAATTCGGATATAATTCAAAATTATCCAGACAAGAGATCTCAGTCTTGCAAGAGAGCAAAAAAAAAAAAAAAAAGTTTTAGGAAAAATTTGGGAAAAATTCGTGAATAATTTGTAAAATTCGAGAAAAATTCGTAAAATTCGCTAATTGTTTGGATTTAATTTGATCAAAGTTCGGTTAACCGAATAATTCGTCTTTCGATTCGACATCACCAAAAAACAAATTATTCGGGTTTAATTCGCGAATCTTGGTCATGTTTGGTTGTGGAGTAAACCCTCTACTCCATCTTTAAAGAGCCAAATGGGGAGTAAATTTGAAGAAGTAAGATGGAGTAACATTTGAGTTAATCCGGATTAAGTTAACTTACTCTACATGTGGGTCCCGCAGTTAGAGTAACACCATGTTATAATTTTCTTTCTCTTCATAAGCTTACTCTACCAAACTCCAATCAAACATGATTATTTTAATCTATCTTAGCTTGGAGTAAGAAAATTAATATGATTAACTTTACTCCACAACCAAACATGAGGCTTGTGATTATGTTAATGTCGTCTTAAATTGCAGCAATTAACTTTCCCATGAATTGCACTAAGAATGAACAGAGCCATTACTGAATTTCAGTGACTTTGAACTCTGCGGCACTCTGTCTAGCTGGTAAAATTTAATGAACTATATGGAATGAGAGATGATGAAAAGGCAACACGATTGTTTGCACAGGAATCAGCCCAGAATAATAAGAGCAACAGGAATTAAATGTCTGTAAGTCAGCAAATTGGATATTTTTATAGGTTTGGTATATGCTGATTTGTAGCGGGTCAAAATATAACGTGCGAGTCTGCAAGAGAAACGGGTACATGTGCGGTACATATGGCTATTCACGATAAAATAGCAAAGCCAGGAGAGATGGTACTGGAGTGCGTATCCTCTGAGATATCTCATATTTTGCGTGACCGACGTGTTCGTTGCCTATTCGGGGATAGCTCACGGAGCCAGTATTATTTTTGCTTTCAGATTCGTGCCGAACGTATCTGAACAGTTGAGATATACCAAAATGTCACGAAAAATATGCGGTATCTCAGAGGATGTGAAGTGATGGTACTGGGGTCACATGGCCGGTGGACCCCGTCTCTTCTCATAAATTTCTTGAAAGAACATGGTCCATATTGAAGATTTATGTACCCATTTTTATGAAGTGTGATCCATTGTTTATGGTGTTGTACTGTTGTTATTGTGATCCGACATCCTGTCATTAATTTTACGAACCGGGTATATACGATAAATATTTAGAAGACAGGACCGTTTAAATTCCCTTTGTTTGGTGGCCGACATTTCTCTCCTATATATCTCACATTAGAACCGTCAAAATGATATGTGGTCCATAGGTAATTTTTTTTTTTTTTTTTTTTTTTGAAGACAAGATAGGTAAAATTTGTTTCAATACATTTTCATAAATATTTTGAAAAAGGCTTTCATATATCTCACAAATGAATCAGGTTTTGCACTAATGTTATTTGACAGATCTTAAAAATCTTCTCCATTGTGCCAAAACAACAAAACTGGGAACTGGAGATGTCCATTTTGTCGGCAGCGGAGAATAAATGATGCAATAATTTTGGGATGGCAGTAGATGGCCATGAAGATGGATGGATTGATTGAACATATCATGGGATCCATGTTGGCTTCTCCATTCCTTCATAATGGCATTATCTCTTTCTCTTCAATGAAGACATGATGGAAAGATGGAAATCAGGGAACGATTTCCAATTCTGCAACTCTGTAATGTAATGATGACTAACAAAATGATTTTATATATCTGCATAGTAATTCCGTTGTATGTTTTATTGTTTTTCCTTGGCTTTTACTTCCTTTTATCGTTCCATGGATCAAGAAATTATTACTGTTACAGTACAGTAATACGGTAATACCACCACCACGTGAACGCAGAATGGCAACATGATGGCAATTCATAAAAGGGAATTTGAAGCCTTAACTGAAAACGAATCGGACGGTGTGGATGCACCCAGATCACTGTTTAATGATACTGTTCATCTACACGTGATGTGATGTACGTCTACATCTACTGATCTACAGGATAGCGGATGCTCATGTTCAGCTTTTATAATTCTTATAATACAAAAAATTTAAGGAGAGGAGATACGAAAATCGGTTTTGGATTCTTTGTGGGTGCTTTTTTTCTAACTCGTACTGTTCCAATCTGGCTATTAGAAAAGGGGGGAATTTCATGTATTTCCCTCAAAAATTTCGAAATTACGCATTCCCCCTCCAAAATTCATAATATCGTATTTTCCTTTCAAAATTTAAAAAATTCACAAATTTAACCGTTTCATTATCTTTTCTATTAAAAAAAAATCATTTTAAATTTATAAAGTACCAATTTATCTTTTATTAAGAAAATAAAAAATATGTAGCATATTTAAGAAAAATGTTAGTTTTCGAGGACAAATGAAATATTTCTCTACTTTTTACGCATACCCATCGACATTTAGGTATATACTTGTTGTAAGCGCTAGAAGTAGAGAAATGACACATTTGCCCTAAAAAACCTACCAATTAGATGATTGGTATTTTACCGAAGCATGCTACACACACACACACACACACACACACATATATATTTTGGTAAATGATAAAGTGGACACTCTATACATATTATATGAGTTTCAGCAGAGTAAACAATAAAATGGGTAAATTTGTGAGTTTTTTTTTTTAAATTTAGAAGGATAAATATGATATTATGAATTTTAGAGGAGAAAATATGTAAGTTTGATATTTTTTTAGGGGTATACATGAAATTCACCTTATAAAAAAGAAGTAAAAGAGAAGTGTATTTAAATGTGGCAATGAATGGACTCATTTAACGCTCAAAATAAAAGTAACCAATTGCAGTAACCAATTGCTTTAATTTTCAAAATACAGAGACAAATGCCTTTAGGTATTTTACTCACATAAAAAAACCACAGTAATATGGAATCCTTATCACCCCAGATAACTGAGGGGCAAGCTATAAATCTGGACAGTTCTTTTCATATTGCACGAATCTCAAAGCAGACCCCTAAAGTTTCAACTGGTTCCGAATTGAGTTTGGACCAACTGAATTAATCTGGGCCGTCCATTTTAGATTTCTAAAATTGGACCTCAGGTACCGGGGGGACACTGACTCAGTTATATGTGCCTCTTTTGAATCACCTTATTGCACAAATAATAATGGAACAAAGAAGTCAAAATCAAGAGCATGTGCTGATGCAGCAACCAATCTACAACCTGCCATGTAGATTAATGGTAACTTAATATTTGACAAAAAAAAAAAAACTGATTTGATTCTATCTTTAAAGAAATACTTCTTAAATTTTACAGTTGTCTCTTTACTTCAAATTTATTTTAGAGAAATTGGCATGCTGGTTAAAATTATATAAACGCATGGATTTATAACTTAATCCATCGAATTAATTTGCAACAAATAATTTTTATTCATTTATAAAGAGCCTCCTATTTTTCTGTTATATTAATTTACTTATGCCCCTAATTTACTGATGTAGCCTCTTTAATTTTATTTAACCACATCAACGTAAGAAAAGAAGAGAAAGATTTTTTGTTTTGTTTTCACTTGTCACGTTTCAGAAAAAGGGTACTGGGTCTTAGGTAAAAGAAAATGAACTGTTATTATTGATTTAATCGGATGATTATATCTATCAAGATATACAGTGAGAATTAAGCATGACTAAATAGCATACATTTACTATTTTTCTCATTCTATTAAGTGTTAAACAAAGATTCTGATAATATCTCAATTATCACAATTCAAATTATAAGATTCGTTATAAAAAATGTGTGACTGGTTATATTTAGTTTTCCGATATTTTTTCTTAAACACTTTAATCATTAAGTATAAATATTTAAAAAAATATATTATAATTTTGTAGAATACAGATAAGTATCACTTTTTTGAGAAAAACAGATAAGTATCACTTATTTTATTCGAATAAAATATGCATTCTTATATAAAAAAATCATAATAAAAATAACAAGGTGCTTATTTATTATCATTCTCGTTGTAACTTCTAACAATATTTCTGTTAGTGGAGTAGCTCTGTACGCCAGACAATACAGTACTCGAGATTCTCTCCCTTAAAAGAGACGTCTTTTCAATCTTTTCTCCTTTAAATTTCCAACAAATGCAAAAATGATTTCTCTTTGAATTTTAATTTTTGTATCGCTGGTAGAAGGTCTTGTCAATAATTTCCAAAGTGGATGTTTTGGTTAGCGCAAGATGACATATCTGAACCACTGATTAGATTGTACGATAGAGATGTAGGTAACTATTTTTTCTCTAAAAATAATAGTTGATGTGAACACAATACTGACATGCAAGCATTATGCAAACATGTGCATAGCCCTGAATTATTTTCTTCTTGCTCCTCCTCCTTTCTTTTTCTTTTTGCATAAAAATGAAACTAAAGCCTCAGATATGCTGTAAAGTTAAAAAGGGAAGTCAGGAAGATGAACCAAGTAAGCTATGCTTTTAGCATTTTTTTTTTACTTAATACTGGTGAAATGTCTACATATTAGTTGATAATAAGATTTGCAGTGTACCAGAAGTATGTTAACGGCCAGTATATATTGAAAATGATATACAGATTTTTTTTTAATTTTAATTCCAATCTGATATGAATATGCCAGATTTTCAGTGCAGTTGGGTGGTATATTTCAGGGATAGATTTAATTCAATTCAATTGGTTTCTTTTTAAAATAAGAGGTCAAGGCACCAACTTACCATCAAATCAAATGAAAGCAAAAAAAATACATGATTCATTTAAACTACAAACTTGAAAATAATATAGAATATATACTAGTGGCAACAATATCATAATTCATGTAAGTTTTCAAATGAAAAGAAACTCCAGAGCTACCCAAAAAAAAAGGAAAATAAAGCTCCGCTACAAGTGAACGAACTTCAATACTACAATAGACTCATAAATGGCTATATGGTACCATCACAGATACCAGTTGGTTTCTGCAAAGAATTTTTACTGCCTGTGTGAATTACAATCTGGAATATTTGATTGGAATTATCTGGTTGGAAAAACACGGTGACCATAATTTTCTATTGAGATTACAATCTGGATGCGAGATTAGAGAATTTCAATGCTTCAGCCCAGTGGAGATTCTTGAAGATGTAGAGATGGTGGTACCACTGGTACCAATGCTAATGGATGCATAATCACAGTGGTGTTGATGTCTGACCTTAAAAGGCTTCAAAGCACATCATGTTTCAGTTAATGCTTTTGTAGATGTAAATAAGGGTCAAGGGTGGTGTACCAAAAAAAGTTTTCTTTGCTAGATTATATGGTACCAACAGTAACGTACCAGTTATGAAATCAGAGTCAATTTTGAGGTCTACACTAAGGTAAATGAGTAAATCTCAACAAATCTTTGAAAAATGTAAAATAAATTATTGCAAAATAAGAAGGGGCCTAATTTCAACTTGCTCAGATACTTAATTTTTGTTGAACTAACAATCTGCAGATAATGAACCGCATTAACTACGTTAAAGAGAAACAACAGTCCCTTATATATTAAACCTAGACACACAAACAATCTTTCAGAACAAGGGCAACTACATCATGACAGTTTAACCTTATACGTACTGAATCTATGAAGCGAATTAAACTCTCAAGTTGTACTGTAAAATAGCAAATACATCAAAAAGGAGGATCAGTGTATGGAAAATTAAAGAGAGTAAAGATATTGCACAGAGGCTATCAAGGTGACAGCATCATGTAGTCGTTGTTTCTTAGAATCTCCATAGTTCCTACTCACACAAACTCTTCTTAACAAATTACAAGTCTTAAAAACTTAAACATGGTCAGACAGTTCACCAATCAATCTAACAAAGACTAGGCACAACTATGTACCGCCAAACTCTGTGGGACGAGGCCATATCAAACGAGGTCGCGGGGGCAGGTCAGAAAAATGCACGGAGGAGCGCCAGTGCTTGCACACGGCACGGAGCCGAATGAAGTTGCCCATGTCTCCAACTCTTCTGGCAATGTGGCGGAGTACGTCAGCATTTAGTTCACCCCAATTCATTTCCATTTATGTTGATAAGAGTAGAATTTGATGTGGCCTTCTAATGTGAACTATTTCGGTATGATACCTGAATATAAATTAAAAAGTAAGTGCATGTTATTCAAAACATTTTACGGCTGCTTGCTGGTATCAGTATCACTGTATCACTACTAAACTCCAAACCACACCTATCGAACGATCAACAGAAACAGCAGTTTAACCCTAAAAATAAACAAAAGCGTGGGTGTACAATTGTACACATATCGAACGAGTTTGTGTACAAGGCCATTTTATGCAAAATTGGTGCAACCACCACATAAATTATGATTATAGTAAAAACCAATAAACAATAATCTAACACAAACAGCCACAGACGGTAGCTGTATACTTTAAATCGTCAAAGCAAGAAAGCTAATTCGGAGTTCAGCATGGCATAATTGTTCTGAAACTACTATTGCCAATCAACGAATTCCACAGGAGATTTAAATAATTAACAATATTTGCCAAATTTTATGAGAAAATCTCAAAATTGGGATCTGAACACCTCAAACAATACATCCCAATAGTTAGCAAACTACAGAAATAAAAAGGACTTTGTTTCAGACGACACAAAGTCTGAATTGGATCACTAATTACGCGTACCAGAGGATCTTGTTCCCCAGACGATGCTCCTATTTACCCGGTGGTGTCTCCTGCAACATGAGAGATCGAAATGAGAATTTATTTACAACTTGAAAGAGGAATCAGGCCTAGCCTTTGCAGTTGAATTTTAATTTAGGCCCGTTTCGAAGTTTTGTGCAAACTAGTTTCCGTATTATGGGCCCGTTTCGAATTAGCGTTGTACAAACTAGTTTCGTATGCTGAATTAGGCATAAACATTGATAAATAATAATTAATTATTAATTTAAGAATTAAAATACTTGATATATTGTTGGTCATTCGATCATAGGTTGGCAACGAGTTGGCTCATTATAAGACAGTTCAAACTCGTCACGAGCTGGCTTGTTTGAATCACGAGTGGGTTAACTTTAGAGGTTTGAACTGGAATCTCAGCCTGAAATTGTCACGAGTTGGATCGAGCTAGCTCGCGAACTGTCGAGCTAACTCACTAGGTCTGGCTGAATCTTATTTTAAGAAGAAAATAAATTCTACAAATTTTTTGGACCGAGCTAATCCGAACTAGACAATATAAAATACACACAAATTCATACAAATTCACAAATTGATGCCTAGCCGAGCCAACTCGCGAACTGACGAGCGAGCTAGGCCCCAACTTAAACTCGTTAATTTTGAACCGAACAAGTGGCAAGCGAGCTAGGTTCTAGTTCAGTGCAGTATCAAACAAACTGTTAGCAAACGAGTCAGCTGCGAATCACGATCGAGCCACGAACCACAATCTTTTTTTATCAACCCTATTCGATCATGTTGATTAGTGGATCATGTTCATCATTTGATCATCTCTCTTGATAATATTAATAACACATTTGTTGGACTGCGTCCTCGGTGTCCTAAACCGACGCAAACCACACAAAAAGTAGTTTCTTTGTTTTTTGGTTTTTTTTTTTTGATAAAATGGAGCCGACTTCATGGCTAAAAAGTTGACAACATTTTTTTTTTTTACATTTTAGTACAGATCCATACAATTTTTTTATAAATAATAATTATTAAAATTTTGTTCCTAAGAGAATCCGCATTGGTAAAATTAGAATGAAATTAGCGACATCTAGTCTCCACAGTCACCATGGCTAGTACGGTTGTCTTGCTTTCAAGATGACAAGTACTAACGGATGACTCTGTATCAAATTGTCTCGTGACTGAGTACTAACGGATGGTGCTATTTAAAGTATTACCAACATAGAGTACATTAGATTGGCAGTGAATGAGACCGACCATACTGTCACAAATACTGTACCAATAGCAACTAAAATCTGCTGCCAACTGGGAACATACTGCACATAATGTGTCCATTTATAACCAGTGTATATCGCTACAGCTTTGAAAGTCAAATAAATCAAAATAATAACACGACAATTTTGAGAGAACAAACAAATTAAGCTTAATTAGTGAGAGAACAAATAACTTTGAAAGATCAAGTAAATAAGCATCAACTTAATTGATTCATCTTAAAGACCTATCACTTCCATCAAAATATTTTAATTAGCTCCAAGATATCATACCATCACTCAAATGTCTTTGTTCGTTGGATCTTTTTCTCTCCTAAGGCAACTTCTTCATATTAGTATTTAGGGTGGACCCAGTGTATACCGGGGGAGGGGGGCAGCCGCTCCCTCGGGATTTTGAGTTTTAGTGGTGATCTATCAGTACTGATCGACTTTGTCTCTCCCTGAAATTTTTTTTGCCCCTCTCTAGATTTTTGATTTTTAATTCGGGTTAAATTTAGTATTAAAATCAAAATAAATTTCTTGAATTATGATTGGTAATTATAATTATAAGTTAAAACATCATAAATTACAAGTCAAAGCATTAGAAAATATAAGTTAAAGTATTATTTTTTTTTATCGAGTACCCAATTAGTTAATGGATTTAAATCCGATGAGATATTTAAATCTGATTCGGTATTTTTTTACCCTCCCCTAACGAAAATCTTGGATCTGCCCCTGTTAGTATTGTGTTTTTTTTAATGTTCCCATCTTCTCTAAATCAACGTTGTATTGCCGGCTTTCTGGCATGACAAATGGCTAGATGAATCTCCTTTACAACATCATTATCCCCATTTATTGTCTATTGCTGAGAATAGATTTGTTTTGTGCACTTCGCTAATGCAAACAACCTAGCAGCTTCTTCTACTCCATTACAATTGACTTTTACAAGACAATTGACTGCAGTTTATTTCCAGAAATGCAATGGTCTCTTACTTAAATTTAGACATTTCACTTTACATGATTCTTTAGAGGACAGACTTTTGTGGAGATGTCCAATAAACATATCTTTACTGTCCATTTTTCTACAAATGGCTAGAATATGATGACATCTCTAACTCTAATAAGGTTTATAATACCATATGGTAGTCTAAGATACCCTTAAAGATTAAGATTTTTCTATGGTTACTTAGGAAAAATATTTTTTTACTTGAGTTAATTTAATTAAGAGAGATTGGCATGGTCCAGTCGACTGCCTTTTCTGTGGGCTACTTGAAAGTACAAACCACTTATTTATTCAATGTAGTTATGTTAAAGAACTTTGGGAGTGGATTTCTAATTATAATGGTTTGTCTTTTACTTATACATCCATTAAGGATTTATGAATTATTGATGCACTTATACCCTTTAAAGATCGCCTTTTAGAAAGAAATCAAGTCTGTTTTAATGGGACTAATCCTGTCACTGCAAAAACATTAGAATCTTGTATTATTGCCTTAACTTCTTTTTGGTGTACGTCTAAAAATAATGATTCTTATTTAAATTTGGGTCTCATTCTTCCTTCTGATATTAAGGACCTATCAGATTAACTTCAAGCCATGTCAGTGGACAACTCAGACCTGACCAAAGCGGTGGAAGTTCCGGTGAACATGAAAGAGGTGGAAGAGTATAGGAAGGACTTTTTGAAGGCACATCATTCCTTAAAATGTGTTTGGAGACCAAATTTTACATTTTTTGAAATTGTTTTACTATTTATTAAGATGGTTTGAAAATCACTGTTTTTATTAAAATTCTGCACCATTAAAAAACAGCGATTTTCAAACCATCTTAATAAATAGTAAAAAAAATTCAAAAAAAATATAAAAATTGATCTCCAAGCACATTTTAATATAGATTAAACATGTAACGGTTTGAATCGGCTATTTGGACTTCGAAACTAGAAATATGAGCGCGAATTAAAATAACCCGTTTAATTCGCGAAGTAGCGTAGCCTTACTATATATATATTAAAACTTGACGGCTGTCACCCGTCAAGGTGATTTTATTAAGCAAGTAAATAATTAAAAGATGCGTATTGAAACAAAGCTGGAGGAATAAGTTAGGCACCAATTATCATAACTATCGTATCCTTTCCATATATAACAACTCAGATGTCAACAAATAAATAATTATTAGTAACTAACTTGAAGATCCACACTTTTCGGAAAATCAGGAAATAATTACTCAAAAGGATTCACAGAATTAACAACGCGCAACTGTTAGTATCTTAATTATAATTTTATCATCGTAACTCCAATTTTAATATATGAGATACATGAGAAGGGATCAAGTTACAATAATTTTTGAGTTACAACAAATTACAACAACAATTTTTTTCATTTTTAAAGTCTAAATCATCGATTCAAACCGTTAGATGTCATCTCTACAATAAAATATGCTTGGATACCAAATTTTATATTTTTTGAAATTTTTTTACTATTTGTTAAGATGGGTGCAAAAACTAGTCAAATTCAGACCATTGAATTTTGTACCCATCTTAATAAATAGTAAAAAAATTTCAAAAAATGTAAAATTTGATTTGAAAGCACATTTTATTGTGGAGATCACATCTAACGGTTTGGATCGATGATTTGAACTTTCAAAAATGTAAAAAATATTTGTTGTAACTTGATCCCTCCTCGAGATACATATATTACCTTCAAGAGTAAGACTACCATGCTTCGCAAATTAAAGTGGGTATTTTAATTTGCGCTCATATCTCTAGTTTTAAAGTTCAAATAGTCAATCTGAACTTCTCAACATATTCTTCATATTGAAATGTTCTTGGAGACCAAATTTTACATTTTTTGAAATTTTTTTACTATTTTTTTTAGAATTTTTCAAAATCAGTATTTTTTTTATTTAATGGAAAACACTAAAATTCTAAAAAAAATAGTAAATTTTTTTTAAAAATGTAAAATTTGGTCTCCAAGCACATTTCAATATGAAGAACATCTTGAGAGTTCAGATTGATTATTTAAACTTTAAAACTAGAAATATGAGCGCAAATTAAAACACTCACTTTAATTTGTAAAGCATAGTAGCCTTTCTCATACCTACAATACCTACAACTGTGTCTTAATTTTCTCAAATTCTAAACATATAATTTCCACTAGAATTTTAAAGTTGGGTGAGCAAATCTGTTGTAAACTGCTCTATTGACCTTTTTTGTCATATATTTTTACTAGGAAATTTAATTAAGGTAAAATCAAATACATTGAAATCGTGATAAAAAAATCCTACTACTTTTATGTTTTTACTTCTTTTTTTCAAATTCGGAACATATAAATCCACATATGTAGAATTTTTAAGACAAAATAAAATTTTATTATTAGCCCAAGTAATAAATCAATTAAATTAAAACATGTTAATAATAAGTTCAATGTAGCCCATAACTTCAATCAAAACTCTGACTTCTTCTCTATATAAACTCCTCCTCTTCACACCCTAGCCGCCTCATTTCTCTCTCTGGCCAACAACTCTCCTCTCACCTTAGCCGCCCACAGAAATTCTAACCTTCACTCCCTCTTTCTACTCTCCTCTGGCAGTGGCTCGGATCTGAGTCAGGAGTGGGCAGAACAATTCAACAGAGGCAAAAAATCAGCGAGCAAGTATAATCGTTGTGATTTTTTCCAAATACGCTGTTGTTGCTCCCATAGCAAAATAATAAGAATTGGGTTGTTTTTTGTAATAGGCTGCTTTGTGGGCTAAAACAGAGGGAGTCCGAAGGTAAATCAGAGGTAGGCAGAAGATTGTATTACTAAAGTTGGTAAAAAAATCACTACCCCCTCCTCTTCCCCCCTCCCAATTGATGCAAGACATCTACACATATTGGTCGGTGCTAATTTTTTTTTATGAAAGTAGCATTTTATATATTGAATGTGTTTTCTTCATCTCCTCTTCCTTGTGGCCGACCTCTTCCTTAATGTCTTCGATTGGGAGGGGGGCGATTGGGGTTTGGCTATTGGAGAAGGGGGATCGTGAAACCGTTCACCTATTTACTATTCACATGTTACTGTCTATGGGTCCAAAGGAGAGAGAGAGAGCGTTAAAATTTATGTAGACGGTTAGAGTGAGAGGGGGGTTGTCGGCTAGAAAGAGAGATGTGATGAATAGGGTATGGGAGGGGTTTATATAGAGGCGAAGCTAGAGTTTTGTTTGGAGTTATGGACTAGGTTGAACTTATTGTTAACATGTCTTAATTTAATTTAATTGATTTATCACTTGAGATAATAATATAATTTTATTGTCTTCAAAAGTCTACTTATCTGATTAATATGTTCTGAATTTTAGAAAATTCAAAAAATAAAAACATAAATGTCGTTGGATTTTCTGTCTCGATTTCAACGAATTTAATTTCATCTTAATTGAATTTTTCAGTGAAAAGATATGATAAAAAGAAATCAACAGTGGTCTGCAATTTTAAACAAAATTGCTCACCGAACTTTAAAATTATAATACAAATTAGAGTGAGTCTATGGTACTATGCATATTACAATTTGGCATCGTGCTACAGCTCTATATTCGAATTTTCAAATCCTAACGGTCGATCCGAACCGTTCATCTTGTTCTCCATATTAATGTGTTTGGAGACCAAATTTTACATTTTAAAAAAAAAGTTTACTATTTTTTTAGATATTTAGAAAATCACTTGATCTGAAAATTCTGGACTATCCAAAAACAGTAATTTTCAATAAATTTAAAAAAATAGTAAAAATTTTAAAAAAAATGTAAAATTTGGTCTCCAAACACATATTAATATAGATAACAAGATGAACGGTTCGGATCGACCGTTAGAATTTGAAAACTCAAATATAGAGCCGTAGTACGGTGCCAAATCGTAATATGCATAGTACCATGGACTCACTCTACAAATTATATGTTCATCTACGCAAGTCTATATCATTTATTCTGAGTCGTCTCCTGTTTCTGTTGGTATCCGCGCGAGAGAAAAAGAAATAACAAAGGGCTTTGATCTGAGCCGTCTCCATAATTTTTTTTCGATCTTTTATCTGATCCCACATAAATAAGTCTATTTTATTTGATTAAATTTAAATCAATTGAATATTGTAAAGTAATCGTCAGTTACTATATGGTCGTGTTTAAGGAGCGATAATATTTGATTATCTTAGTTACAGTTTCATCTTGCATGATAGAGACATAATACATTTAAAATTGTTAGATGTTAAATCAAAATAAAAATAAATATTCGAATAAAAGATTGTTATGCTTAAGATTTTTGGAGTAAATTTTTAGAAATCCGAATAGTTAAATTAATTAATATATAAAACAAAAAAGTTCAAACAATATTATTTAAATCGCGTCGAGACAGTTTTTAAGCGTATTCTGTCTCCATCGTGCAAGATGGAACTACAGTCAAAATAATTTAGAATTGTCGTTTCTTAAACACAATCATAGAAGCGACTAACAATTGCTTCACAATATTAAACAGTTAGATTGAAATTTATTCAATCAGAGACAAAATAAAAAAAAAGTAGAATAAAGAAAATTTCGCGGTAATAATAATACTGTCAAATTCAGTATTGGTATATTTTGCTAACAGTATACTCGATTTTTGACGGTAAACCTAATTAAAAAAAATTAACACAAAACCCTGAAATTTAAACAACAAAAATTAAGATAGAAATATAGAAAGATAAGGTTGGAGGAAACTCACCGTTTAGAAGAAAAAAAAAAGATGCAATCCGATGTGAAACCAGGCACAACGATGTCCTCAATTAATGTGTTTTCAGAAAAGCAGAAAAGGATGTGTGACCAAGTTTGAAGGATAAAAACTTTGCTTTTGTGAGAAAGTTATATAAACATGTGAAACTTCAAATTAGGGTGTGTAATTTGAGGTAATATAAAAATAGGGTGGCTGGAGGTCACTAATTTTTGTCATTTGTCACAAATTTATCAGTTAAATTTTATTTGTCTCTTTTTAGTTACTCAACTTTGTCAATTGTTTCAATCAAATTACTTTATACTTTTCTATCTAAAATCTTAACGGACTATTCTCATTACATTAAAAATATTAACATAATATACTCATTTCATCCAAAATACTAATGGAATGAGCATATTCCGTCCAAAATACTAACATAATGAGCATATCCTGTTATCATTTTGAACGAAAAAATATAGAGTGGCTTAATTGGGACCAATACACAATTGAGTGACTAAAAGAAAACAAATTAAACTTGAGTGACCAATTCATGATAAATGACAAAATTTAGTAACAAAATTTACCCATAAAAATAGTTTACCTTTTTTATTTCTAAATCTTGAGTTATCCTATAAAATTAGAATTTTAGGGAGAAACAAGGATTTTTCACATATTACTATTTTACCCTTTTTCTTCACCCCTCGTATTGATAAAGTCGGACTACATTCTTCAAAGAAACAATAAAACAATGAGCAAAATCGGACTACATTTTTTTAATTTCAGCTATCTTATAAAAATAGAATTAGGCAGAAAGAAAAAGGGTTTCATCCCTCTTATTAATAAGAAAATTACAAAAATGGCATAAACCTTATCCCTATCTTACAAAATTAGCCATTTTTGAAAAAAAAACAAAACTCTACATTTGAAAAGAAACTCCGTATCATCAAATTCATTATATTATGTACATTATGATAGGGCTGTAAATGAGCCGAGTTTGAGCGAGTTACTCCCAACTCGAACTCGACTCGTTTAATAAACGAGAGAGCCAACTCGAGTTGAATTGATAATAACGAGTTGTAGAGCCAACTCGAACTCAGCCCGTTATCAACTCGAGTTAGCTCACAACTCGTTTAACCAGTGATAGTATTACAACACAAGTTCAAACATATTTTGCACGAATCTCAAAGCCCAAATAACAGTCTAGATATTCGGGTTTTTATTATTTTGGAATTTATTGTGACCAATACTATGTAACTTTATATAACTCGAGTTATAAATGAGCGAGTTGGGGCCAACTTGAACTCAGCTCATTTATTAAACGAGTTGGCCAACTCAAGTTGAAAATGAGTCGAGTTAAACGAGCTGTAAATGAACGAGTTACGAGTTCGAGTTTTTTTGCCCAGCCCTACATTATGACCACCAAACCTTCTTAACTGCTCAAAAACATATATACCAACATCAACAATTTTACAGGATTCAAATATGTTGTTATTCTCTTTTTTAAAAAGTAACAAGGCTATCTCTGCTTTTCTGAATCCAACCGTTCAATTTTTTTTCGGGAACGAATCTGAAAGCAACTTTTTTCATAACTTTTATGTTCACGCATGTCGAAACAATTCAATGACTGAATTTGAAAAAATAGAAATAATAGGGTTACTGTTGAAAAAAAGAAGAAGCATATTTAGATCCAATTTTACATGCATGCATCTCTAAGATCAACCTCGATCCTTTCCAGTCCATCTAAAATTGTATCTTTTTTGCCATAACTAACGTCCATCAAATACAGAGTTGGCGTTGTATTGGGCCATTTGGGTTGAATTTTAGTATGGACTGGATTAGAATTCCAGATAAATCAAATTGGGTTTAATTGGGCCTTCCAACTTGATGTTTTGAATTATACAAAGAATAGGTCGGTGTCAACCAACGTGCTTATCACTTTTGGTCATCTAATTTGTACGGAGTTCAAGAACTATCATACGGATGTTTACTTTATTGTTCACCTATTATTTGTTAATAATAATAATAATAACTTAATTGTTAAGTGAAATATATAATTAATAAATAATAATGATAAAAAAGTTATATAATATACATAAATTATGCATTTAATTCAATTTGTTAATTAACAATTGTGTTGTTTTTTAGCATATATGTAATTGATGTTATCAGTAAAAGAGATAATTAATTGATTAACTGGACAGTAGGAATGGCGCGCTCCACCTTTGTCCTTTCATATACATACATCTAACAGAGAGGAAAATTATTGGACTATTTACTGGTTCAATCGTGGTCCATGAGCGCATCAACATGCAACACACATTCAATTATGTCTACTGATTAGGAATCGGGTGGGCTTCACATATTCAATGCATCTTATCACTTGACCGACGCTTGCAAGTTGCAAGTTGCGAGTGCTGTTAATTTTTGATGGATGAATATGCACTGCGCATGATGTTAACAGCTAGAGAAGAAATAGAACGGTGTCAGTATTATAAGATGGATGTATTAAAAAGCATCTGATATTAATGGTCATGATTCTTTTGCAGCAATGTATTCTTTACTTCTTAAATTTCGCCGAGATATTATGTACAGAAATGTACCCCGTTGTAGGGGTGTAAACGGTCGGATACAGATTGAATAGTGGTCAAACTGTATCCTTATCCATTATAATTTCTTGGATACAAATACAGATACGGATACAGATCGGATATTAAATGCTACGGATACGGATCAGATATTGGATGGATATAGATATTAGATATAATATTTTCATAATAAACTTGTTGATTACAAAACATATCAAAATAATAGTCACTAATTATGTCATAGTGTTATATTATTTATCAAAATATATATTTACATGCAGCTTAATAAATAATTGGTACGAATATGTAATTTAATAATTTTTCGGATACGGATCGGATAATTTAAATAATTTTCCGAATTCGGATAATATCCGATCTGTTTACACCCCTACCCCTTGGCTTGTTCCGATTGAAGAAGATGCCAGTATTGCAAAAGAGAAATAATATATTGACAATAATTGTATTTGACAAACATCACAATCCATATTATCCTTTTTTGGGGGGTCAAATAAGAGTAATAAAATTATGTGAGTGTGTTTTATATTAGTTAAACAAGTCTTGTATTAAATTTGGTGCAATTTAAGAATCATTGGTTCAACAATCAAATGATGAATAAATAAATATAAACTGCTAAATATTTTCTATCACTCAATGAATGCAAACAGATGTTCAATCTATACAAAATTTGACAAGTGATCAAATTACTGTAATATATCTATATTTTCAAGTTTTCAATTTTGATAATCGTTTTATTAACTGTCACCATTTCTAATAATACCAGTATTTCCCAATTTATCATAAAATGCTGTTGTTTAATATACCCCGAGTAGACAAAGATTCCAAAGTTTCCATTTATAAAAAATATTCCCGGCCATCGGTGGTTCAACCAGGGAAACAGAGTAGGTCCGATGGGCATCGGACCTACTTTGATTTCAACGGGTTCAATCACCGTCGGATTGGTTTAGGATTTGCATCAGAACTTTCCCGTCTGCTTTAATATTCGTGCACACAAATCCTGAAGCAAATTAGACGGTATATCTATCCATCGGAACCAAACTAGGTCCGATGGACATCAGACCTACACCTTTCTCTTCAACCAGATCCAAGTCAGAACCAGATAGAAAAGAACAGAATTAACATTTAATTAACCATCCACCATTATTAAATTAATCTAGAAACAGGCCCAATCAGTGGGTCCACCGAAAAGCAGAGAATAAGGCGACATGCACTTAGCAAACTTCCAAATTCTTAGTACAAAATGTTTTGTATTGTTTATTAGATCACAATAAGTTCTAATACACAAAATATCTAGAGCACCAAAAAGGTTTAATTCCTTGTATACCTCTCTATGACTCTATCCCTTGCTCCACTTGAAATATATATGAAAACAAAGCTAATCGATTCAACTTTTGAGAAAATATTAGAGAAAAAGGAAAGAAGGGATGGTCCTCGGTCACTTTCTAGAGTTCTAGATAAGGTATATTAGACAAGAAGGCTCTAGTTATCTGGAAAGATACACGAGCACTTAAAAGATGATGTTCTTTTCCAGTTGCCGATCTGGCTATTAAGGGATAAAAATCAGAGCTATGAACTCTCACACAATTATAACAATATGAATAGAATAAACAATTGAGAGTGATGTGCTTTAATACAGACAACAGCAGTCAGACTCAGTTTGGCCTCAAAATAGTTTAGATCTCACTCAACGCTCAGAAAAAAATTGACAGTTGACTGCTGTAATAATGTTTTCTATTTTAGCTGCAATGTCCAATCATAACTAAAAAAAAAAGATAAAATAAAAAAAAAATGCAGTGTATTTATTCTAAAGCTAATAACCCAGTAAAAATTGCATCATTTCTTAATTCTTATCAATTGTTTTTTTAATATGGCCAATTCTCGGCTCAAGAACAAGTTAACAACCAACAAAATCAGCATTTCTCACAATTAAGGCTCACAAAAATCTCGAAAATATTGGGGACACAATTGAAAGTCCGGAAAAAATAATGTAAATCAACCAAAAATAAATCAAGACGATGAAGCAGCCTTAGACCGCTTTTTGGCTTCGCTATAAAGCCCCACCCCGCCAACTGTTATCCCAAACCCAACAATCCCACTAGTTGTTACCGGGTTTTTGAAAATCAATACTGATACAAATGCTGCCACTGCTGCTTTTGCATTTCCTAACACCTGTAGCGTCAGTGCGCTGGTATGCCTGGTCACCAAGAAATTCGTCAGATTCACCAGATATGCAACTGTCGCATTAGCCAGAATCAGCAATGCGAATTTTGGGTCACCCCGCATATTTGCCAGTGTTACATTCAAGACTCCTGGTTCGTACCAAAGGGACAAGGGAAATAGAATTGCGGCCGCAATTGGTGCCATGTACATTAAAAGATTCATTGAATTGAGTTTTTCTGCCTCAGATGTTAGAAGAATCCCTTGTACCACTGACTTGAGCGCCCGGCCGGCAGTGGATGCCAGACAGACCATGAATCCAAATGGGTGGAATAACGGCTCGCTATTTGAAGACACCACTATACCTAGAACCACCGGTAATAATGACATGTAAACCATGGCTGGTTCGGGTCGGAACGTAATTAAAAGTGCAAATGCCGCGGTAAAAAACGGGGTGGTGGCACCAATAGCTTGATTGAAGGAAACAGGAATGTACCTAAGAGAAGTGTTCCCACATACAACTGACAAGCAAAAAATCAAACTGAGAAACGCAATCTTCATAAATTGCTTCTGGGAAGAGATGCACTGGGGCTGAACAAGCCTCAGCCACCGCACCGCCGCAAAGGAGTAGAAAGAGCAAGAGAGCATGTGCATTGCGGTGAGAAAAATCGGGAAGCGGTAGCCGTAAATGGAGAGGAGATACTTGTTTAGAAGGAGCACGCCTATGTTGGAAAAATACCAGGATAGGATGAAGCCGGCGGTGGTGGCTGCTGAGCTGGAGGTCGAAGTACCATTCGATTGGAGGAGGGGTTGTTGCTTGGCTGGAGGAGTTGAAGGGATGTCGATGATTGGATCGGACGGGTCGGGTCGAGGGTTGCTGACCCGCCTCAGCGCGTGACCTTCCCCCATCGATTTACTTGAATTTGTTCCTCTTTGTTTCCTTTTCCTTTTGAAATAAATATCACTAGGAATTGGTGATTTCTAAGGATCTATGGCTGCGAGAATTTGAGGAAGAGTGCCAGTGGTAGAGGCGAGTAAGAGCAGGCGCGCATTTGCGCCTGGGGTTGGATTGGGAAAAAGGATTTTGTGAGGGGGAAGGGGGAAAGAGGAAAGGAGGGAGGAGGTAGAGAGAGGTGAGGTAAAAGGGTTCTTTCTTCTCAGTAGTAATGGGTCTGGAATCCTTGGATGGATAGCGAAAAGGAGTCACGAGTCTAGTGCATCTCTCCATGTTGTGAACAGCTATTTAGCGGGTTTGAGTGCTAGGGTTCAACCAGGGCGTTGATCAGTTGATCTCCTGTCCTCCGATTTTTATTGAAAAATCTGTTTTAAAACGGTGTAAATTAATTTTAACAGTGTGTTTGTTTTTTGAAAATCTTAACAGTGACTGTTAAGGTTAACTGATTATTTTGTTAAACCGGAGAATTAATCTCCTCTCCTCTCCTCTATTGTACAGATTTTATTGAAAAATCTGTTTTAAATCGGTTTAAATTTATTTTGACTGTGTTTGTTTTTAACTGATTATTTTGTTCATAATTTGTGAAGGTTGATGAGGATCGTTTGATTGGACAAAAATAATTTAAATCTTTTTTAATGGTTTTATAGAAATCATATTGCTAAAAAGGAGGCAAAACTTAAATCGTGTTATTTCTTTTCAACATAAATATGATAAATATGAGTTGGAGCTAAATACATTATCATAAGTGTCGCTACTTTGAACTATACTAAATTTAATATTATTGACCTACTTTTTTTTTATTAAGTTTGTTTGAACCAACTCAAACGAAAACTACAATACTCGTAGATGTACATAGTACATTAAATCTATTAACTTTCAATTAAAAAAAAAACATTCTTTTTTTTTTTTTTTTCCTTTTTGATGATTTATTATCTGTTAACCCTTACATTTAGATTTACCTCAAGCAAATTATAGATATATCTCTAAATAACAATGATAGAAATTCTGATCACTTATATTTTGTTTGCATATTTATCTATTTACTCGCGCATGTGTACACAAATATCTTTCAAATTTTTAAATTTATCGCTATTTTTACATAAATTTATTATTGGCTCAGTACATTTTTTTTTTCTTATTTTACCACAGATTAACCCTATTAGAGTAGAAATATATTTGCTCTTTTTAATTTGAATCAGAAACATTATTTTGTTGCTGCTAAATTTATCAAAAAGAAAACACATGAAGGAAGATAATTTCGATCAGCATAAGTTTATCCCTTCTATAGAATGTCAATATGAACACGTGTGTAATTTGTACAGACCAAAAATTTCATATTTATTATTTATAATAATTTGTTAAAACTTGTATCATAATTTAAGCATTCGTTCTTACTCAAACAAGTCAATTTTTCTAACAAACTGAAATAGTTCCTATCATAAATTTGTATGTTATCTAAATAGTGCATTATAGAGATGTGGTTTTTATCTATATTTTTTCCTGAATTACAAACTTAAATCCGACAGAATAATTATTTGTGTAATAGTTTCAAAATTGCACATAGAATAATATCTTTTAAATATTTTCTTAGATAAAATTTCTATTAGTATGGAATTGTATATTTTAATATTCGCATATAACATAATTTTTAATGCATTATATGATTTAGAAAAAAAAGTGGCAATTTCTGTAATATATTCTTAGCTAGAAAAAAAAAACATTTTTTTTAGTGAACTATTAAAATTATTCGGGCATCATTCCCAAAATAAAATGCAAATTAATATTAAAATTAAATGAATACTATAAAATATATAAAATCTCTTATAATTGATCACATAATAGAGTAATTAATTTTATATATCACACTTGTGAATATTTATTATTTAAAAAAATTGCTAGCCACATGATTAAATTTAGAGACGGAGCTACATTCAAGGAATGAGGGACAGTATTTAACTCCCATTTATTTTGAATTATTTTTGTACTTATACACGATTTTCTATATAAGATAGGGTAAAATGTTGTAGATACGATAATATTGATTCTCATTCACAGAAAAAAAAAATTATATGACTGGTCTCTATTTATGTTTGATCCCTATAACTTGAAAGTCTGATTCCGCTCCCGATTAAATTTGACAATACTTAAATAATCTATCTATTAATTATAAATGTTTGATAACTTGACATGCTTTAAAATCCATGAATGACAATCATATTTACAGATATTGTCAATATAACACACGAGCATTCTCCAAAAATAAACAAGTATTGGTTCAGTGGGGCTTGCTAGAGAATGACCTGCTACACAATGCGCCTCAAAGATGTAGTGTCATAAACAGGTCAAACGGTTGGAGGGGAATGGAGGGGACGAGATCAGAGATCTAATCGCACGATGAGAGAATGTGGTAATAAGAGCATATTAATTTGGATATTTGGATTTGAGCGGAATCCAAAGCGCACTGCGAAGGCATTGAGACTTTTTTTTTTTTGTTTGATTAAAAGGCATTGAGACTTGAGAGGAAAGATGTGAGCTTGTGTCGGTCGGACACCTCTGGCTGTGCAATTTCTCCAGTTTAAAACTCCACGATATCTCCAGTTATCAAGTGTGGACGCCTTCATGGAGCTTGTCAGCTAGTCAAAAAATTTGGATCAATTTGAAATACAGAGGTAAATTTCATGCAAATTTACATTTTTAATGGCTTGAATCTAACCTTATTTATACCTGATATAATTTATTTTTTTCATCAGCTTCTTACCAAATTGATCTTTCCGTTATTCCGTTTTTAGAGAAAAAAGGACAGCCAAAGAACATCGAACACGGATTGTGAATCTAATTCTAATTAGCATAATTTATATTTTTTGTTTACTGTAAATTCTCAGTATTTTTTATCTTATGGGTGAAAATTCTCACGATTTATCCTGAAAATTTATCCTTAAATCAAGCACTTTTTGTAAGAACAATTGACCTAGAAAAGAAAAACTATATACGCATTGTAGAGATACACTCGCAGTTATGTCTTCAAATTAAAATCCTTTTTATTAAAAAACACATCTGCTGATCTGCAGGATGGATTTAAATTTCTTTTCTTTTTGAAATACTTGGTAGAAGCAAGAGATGATGGATTTAATATTTCAATGGAGGGAAGAAGTAATTAAACTTCACCAACCGATGGAAAATTCAAAGGACGAGTCCTTGTTGACAAATGTAGTCATCATTCAGACGAATTCGTATCTCTGAGATATCTCAAACTTTGCGTGACTTTATGGAAAATCTCAACCGTTTAAATACGTTATGCACGAATCTCAAAGCAAACATAATAATGACCCCCTACATCACCCCCGAATAGGCACCGGACACGTCGGTCACACAAAAGTTTAGATATCTCAGAGGATACGCACTTCATTCGGACATATGTACAGATCATGCCAACTGTAGACCATTGATTGGATGGACGATCCACGTCAGCACGGAACGGGCCGTTTGGAAAACAATTCAAGCGGGCCTGGGCTTCCTTCTCTACATCTCGGCCCGAATACACTATCGTTATCAAAACGGAGCGCAAAAAGACCAACTTGAAGGCCGAGTGTATAAAATAACATTTTGATTCGGTACTCATTTGGAAAATAGTTACAGGAAATCATCTACAAAAAGATGTTACAAACTACACTTTATAATAATCTAATTCAGTAAAATTCTTCTCAGTCCCTGGACCTAGAGGGATCTCAGATAAATTGCCTCTACAGTTTAGCATAATACAGTGATAAAGATTTTGTATGATTGAAGTATAATACAGTAACCAAAAATTGCCTCTACAGTTTAGCATAATACCGTAACCAAAAATCAAAAGTCAAGAAGGTTTGTGCTTCCATGCACCTTGAATTCTTCAATGTCACAGCAGCTTCTCAATCCATTAACTGTATTTCAAGTCCCCTTCCTTTCAGAAATGAGGGTTGCTTGCCTTTTTTACTGGCACCTTTGCTGTAACCAAAACCTAACCATGTCGGAAAAAGGAATCGACGCAGTGTTTATGTCCAAGGACAAAGAATCTCTCAGTAAACTGGCAGGAAGTGCACCAAAATCATCGAAGTGCCTTGTAGTTTCAATGAAGAGGTAGCATATCACAATAGTCAATAGAAGATTATATGCATTTTCACTAGAAAACAGACATAAAAAAGTTATCTCGATACTACTACTAGCGATATAATATCAGTGATCTGTGACACGTCTTTGAAATTGTGTTACTTAACTGAGGCAAGTGAGAATTTAACCGTATACAACCTCATTGCAAGCAAAGACATGAACATACCGAATAATGAGAATCAATTTGGGATGTACTAGCTCATGAATGCTGGTACAAATCTCTGTGGGGAATAGTTTAAATGTATTGTGTATCCCATGCCTTTTTTTTTTAGAATCAATTTGTGTATCACATGCTGTTCTTTGATAGTGAATGCACGAGGCATTGTTTGAAGCATAGTGATTTTCAAGGATTGTTGAGGCAACTACATGCGCTTAAAGATCTGATCTGAACCGTTTAATGCGAGCTTGCACGAATCTTAAAGTGGGCATCCTATATTTTAAATAGGCCCTAATTTTGTTTTGCTCGGCTGGGACTCATTCTAACCCATGGGGCACATTTGTGATTGTTGGATTTAATAATATGTACAATTGAAAGTTGAGCTAAAGAGATGATTGTATTGATTCATATATTCATTGCTTGATTGATTGTTTACATGTGCAGCAGTTGTTTATTCATAGAGAAGTCTAATACATGTAATTTAACCTAACTATGGTTTACAGGGGTGATTAACCAGAGTGAGCTGTTGGAGCCAGAGAATATCGCAGGGTATATTTTCCTGCTATCTGTTGCATTCTGTTGAAGAAGAGGCATCGCATTGTCCGGTTGAATCAAAACTGGCTGTGTCCAGTCATCCAGTGTTTGTCTATCAACAATGCGTCATAAATTATAGATTTAAGAATTAGACAATTATGGGATTTTAGAATTTACTATTTTGATTCTGTCAAAATCTATTATTCAACTTATTAGTTAGTTTATAAGAAATAATGTTGCACATATCACATATGTTTGATCTCATTTATATAGGGCTACAAGTTTATTGGAGTTTATAATTATTTCCAAGATTTAAAATAAAAAATACAAAAGTTCGAATTTAATCTTTATTGAAAACAACTAATTCATTAACTAATAATGAACTTTGTGCATCTAATAATGACCAACATGATCAGTCATCTCCACATAATATAGAAAGTCCAACACAAATTCATGAAACACTTTTATTTATTTGTTTGACATCCTCAAACTTGAGGAGAGCCAAAATTTTAATAAAAATTTTAATAAAAAATAAAAATATTAAAAATAAGAAATCTCTTGTGGAAATTTTAAAAATGAAAAGACGGTAACAAATCATGGCGTTCCCATGACACATCTCAACTCCTTAAAAAAACAAAAAACAAAAAACAAATTCAAAAGTGGAACACCATAGGACAATTCAATTAAAAAAAAAGAAAAAAAATGAAACAAGTTCCCAAAATTGAGAGAAGAATTTTTTATTTCCTGAATTGAATTATCTCATGGTGTTCCACTTTTTTCTGTGTTGAGTTATCCCATGACGTCCTACTTTTTTTTTTGTTTCCTGAGTTGGGTTACCCTACTTCTCTTTTTTTTTTCGTTTTTTTAGCGCCTATACAATTGGATGCACAAGTGTCGCCACAACAAATACCGGGCCGACACTTGCACCATCTCATATGTACAATAGAAGATTTGATTGCTTCTCAGCCAAAACCAGAGAAACAACGGTTGTTTCATTGGCAGATCCACAAAATATAAAAGTTATCATAAAACATAATATTATAACGTCAATATCAAAGCAATTAGACCAGTGACTGCTTCCCGAGTCTTCTCCGTTGAAACATAAAGCGATGGCAATTTTAGCCCGGCTGGCTCAACCAAACCCGGCATGATGATCAACAGGACTACCACTTTTCATCAAAGCCTAGGTATTTTCAGGACCCTTTTTTTAATCTTTCTATACAGTAGATCTTCCCGTGCAACAAATTCAATCAAACACTTAAATTTTTTGAAATAACAGCTTTACATTTTGAAGTGTTAATATCTGGTTATGAGAAGTCAGTTCGAGCCAAATTCTTCATTCCATTTCTCCAGCTCTTCCCACCTGCTCTTCTGCAAGCTTGGTCTGATCACTAGCATAGCCTTCTTAAAGTCTTCATACTTCAAAGGTCGTAACTGCACACATGAAGGGGAAACTAATATACTACGATTGATTTTATAGTTTCTTTACAAGTTCTGACCATGTAGGTCTTCACAAGCAGATTTGTTCAAACATCACTCTCACACTACAATTACCCATGTGTTTTATGCAAATGCCAATACAGTTTTGGGTTTCTCTTGCCCAAAACCAATCAAAAGTTTAGGCACCAACTGCAACACAACAAATAAAAATTGAATTTGTTTCACAATTACTACCTGATTTGCTTTAATTTTCAGAATGTTGTGTGCGCCCAACTCCCTAAGAGGCATCATGGCAGCTTCCTCACACAAGGCACGTAAATCACTTCCGGAATATCCTACAGTTCACATTTTTTTTTTTTAATACAAAGATCTGATAATGTTATTTTAGTAAATTACACAGGTTACTGGAAGTATCAACATTTATCCCAAATGATCTTTCAAAATCTGAAAATTCCCCATGCTGGTCCATAACCTATAGTTATACCATCTTAATCCTATTGTAATCTTTTAGTACAAAAATGGATAGAAATACTACAGAATGCTGGCACATCGTGAGTATCTTGATTACTAAAAGATATCACGAGAATCATGCATCCCATGTCAGCAGTTCAGCACCGGGTAGGGTATTTTGGGGACCTAAATGCCGCAAGTCAAAATGCTCCAGGAGCAGGTGAGAACAGAGCATATTGCAGGGAGCATTTGCAACATATTCTACTATATAGCTAAAGAGATAAGAATACTGTAGTATCAGGAAAAAAAATTTACCATCAGTTTCTGCCACAAGTCTATCCATATCGCTACCTGCCCAAAATTAGCATGCAAATATCAGAATAGAAATTCTTTCAAAATAAATGAATTAAGAGTTTTAATGTAACTTAGTGCATTTGTGTGGGAGGGGGGATTTCAATTACCAGACAAGGAATTTGATTGTCCTTTGAGTTGACTTTGGAAAAGTATTTTGCGAAGAGTTGCATCCGGTAAAGGAACATATATCCTCTTAACCTGTATAGGAGATTTTATACATTTGAGTTTGAAGCTTGTTTTCGTAGATGAGCTAGCTAGAAAAGACATGACAATGTATTATAGTAGACGTTGCAAACTTTTGCAATATGCATGTGAATGAGAAATTCAACCAACCAACCTCATATTAAAATATAAACTGGAAATCCAATTGGTTATATGGATATGAATATCAGTACAAAGTTATTGACCGTTATATTTTACATGGGAGTAATAAAATTTGTGTCATTGGGTGATTCAAAATGGAACCTACCAATCTTCTAAGAACAGCATCATCCAACTCTTGTGGTTTATTAGTAGCACCTAAAAATATCACATAGTAGTATTAAAAATCAATTAGTATAAGAGAACTGCTGTTTGAGCTGGTTAGCAATGAAAGCCATTGTTTGGGAATACCATTCAGTACATATCCTCTACGTACCAAGGAAGAGAACCCAAGTTGTTGAGAGAAACATTAATGGTAACTGGCAGGTGCACTTTAAGCAATAGAAATAATCAAATACTACAAGTACGAACCAATAACAATAACAAGGGCATCTTGATCAGAAGTGACACCATCAAACTGGATAAGAAATTCTGATTTTAATCGTCTACTTGCATCATGCTCATTGGCTTGCCTTGAGGACATTACACTATCAATCTGTGAAAATTCCAAAAAGAAAATAAGCATACAAATAAAGTAATAAAGAGATATATAATCGTAGTTCGAGATACTTGAGTTGTATGAATAATCTCGGGATTAATAGAGACTGGTAACTTTCCAGTTTGGGAGACATTCAAATTTTGGTCCGCATAACAATGAATATCCTTAAGAATAGTCTGGGATAAAGACAGCATATGAAAACATATGTAAGGATATAGTAGTGAGCTAAATGATGACCTCATCCATAAAAATCACAGAAGGCTGTCTATCAACAGCAACTTGAAAGAGTGTCCTGACAAGCTTTTCTGCCTCCCCAACCTATTCAGCAATTATTAAAAAGGGAATCAGAAAAAGGTCCATTTACTCATATATTAAGACTAAAATATTTGAAGGCATACCCATTTTGAAGTTAAAGAAGAAGCAGAAACATTAAAGAATGTGGCATCGGATTCAGAAGCAACAGCTTTCGCAAGCATTGTTTTCCCATTCCCAGGAGGGCCAAAGAGTAATAAACCTAAACCCAAACAGTTATAATTTTAGTTTTTTTTTTTTTTTTTTTTTTTTGTAAGCAGTGGAAATTCAAAAGAAATGAAGGGGAGAACAAATATAACTAAAAGAGGGAGAAATGTACCTCGAGCGGGCCTCCTAAGGCCGGTAAACAGGTCCCTTCGTTTAGTTGGCAAGATAACCATTTCCATTAGTGCCTGTTTTGCCTTATCAAGACCGGCTGCACTTAAAAATGATATTCTAATATATGAGAATTAAGGTACGTTGATTTGGAATAAATTGTAGGGGCAATTTTTCTATGTCTACACTTGGCAGACCAAACTAAATAAGTGGGATTTACACTAATGCCTGAGAATGCAGCTCCCAATAATTAAATATAAATTCTAAAAAAATCTCACTACTGTAAGAATTAAGAAATCTTTCATTTAGTTGAGTTGCAAAATTACTATTTCTAAATCAGAATAATTTGAGCTACAAAAATTCTTACCAACGTCATCCCAATTGACACCAGGGCTTCTGTCAACAATTGTTGTATTGATCATTTCAATTAGCGGGTCTTCACCCGAACTGGATTTGGGGACCGTCCTAATTGGAGGGGATGGAGTTGAGATACCTCCATTGTGATTTATGCGATTGTTTGCACGTACTCTTGGAGAAGGCAATGTCTGAGTTTTCGGTTTTCGTGACCCAGATGTGGTTGGTACTTCTGTTCTAGCAACTGATGGATGGCCTGTAGAGGGCTGTAAGACAAGAACATAGATATTATACTAGAGATCTGATATTGGCTTCAATTGTAACTCATGGACTTGCTTCTATTGTTTTTTTTTTTTTATTAGTCTCCTTTCGAGATTATTTTGTTTAGATGAATTAATGGGTATGTAAATCGATGAAGACAAATCAGCTTTTATTCTCATTTCATAATAAGGTAAGAAATCTGACATAGGAAAAATCCATTCTGGTACCACGACAAGAAATTTGCCTCCAAATTTCTGTTACTATCATTTTTACTATTTTAACTTACTTTATTTATGAAAATCCTTAAAAAGAATTTGCTAAGATTATTACCTCCGAGCCTATAATTGAACTAAGGTTTCATTTTCTTCATCGTGCGCTGAAGAAATTATAAACATATGACAAGTCTATTGATTCTATTATTACAAAAAAAATAATAATAACTTAACTCTGCTCCTATAATCTCACACATGAATAAATTTAATATCAGAAATTAAAGACAAAAAGTAAAATGCATATAACATAAAAAAAACTCACATTCTGTGTTGAACTTGCTGCAAAAAAAAAATAAACAGTCGATTAACAAAGCCAGCTCAAATTTTCAGAAGTTCTCCTTACTACTTATAAAATTAAGAAAGAAGTACCAGTTCTCTGACCTAGAACCTTCAACCTCTCTTCAACATGAGCTTGCCATTTTGATATTTTTTGCTGATATGTCTTGACTTGATCCCTATCACTGTAATTTGATCTCCAATTAGCATCAAATAAATAAAACCTATTCAACAAATACACCTTATCATGTCATGAGAAATTGATGACTCTAAAATTGTAATTTAGAAATCCAAAACTACCAACTGCCTATACTACTCTTTATTAGTAGCTCTTGTGATAAGCCCCACTTTGATGAATTCATGGAATAATGGAACCAAATATTGATGCCGTGTAGACTAATCAAATGTACTAATATCTGATTGAAGAATAAGCTCAGCCCAACTCCAATCAAACAAAATTTAACTAAACTAACAAAAGATACAATCAAACGCTAACCCAGACGAAATCACATCAGGGACCCGAGCTGCCTTGGCCTCTAGCAGAATTTTCTGAGCATTCTGATAGTACGTGATTGCATCGTCGGGTATGCCCCACTCCTCGCACCTCACAGCTTTGTTGATCTGCTCCTTCGCCAATTCGAAGTATCCTTTTAGTTTTAGCGCAACTCTCTCGCTCACCACCGCCGATGCCGCTGGAGGGACATCCATAGACCTATTGGAAAGAGGAGGAACTGGATAGGAAGCGGAAGGAGAACTGGAGAAGATGGATGACAATGAATCAAAGAAGGTTTTAAAGTAGCTCATCAATTGGAATGGGATAAAATGAAAGGGACTGAGTTGGATTCATGGAATTAATCAACACACGGTATATTGATTTTCCAGAGAGTTGTTTTGATGGCTTAATTAAGAAAGGGGTCTTGAGAGTTGAGACTTCAATTGGATCGGAAAACGGGAGAAAGAAAAGGGGGGAATTTCACGTATACCCCTCAAAAACTTCAATATTACGTATTTCCCCCTCTAAATTTTAAAATTACATATTTCCCCCTCTAAACTCCAAAAACTAACATATTTACCCATTTTATTGTATTTTATATTAAAACACATTCTAAATTTATAAAATATCTATTTTACCCTTTTATTAAAAAAACATAATACGCCCATCTGACTCCAATTTGAATCTGAAGGTTCCTCTACCGTCTGAATTGCTTTAAGATCTGTGTGCGCTACATCAACACGAATCTTGAAGCGAACACACACGGAAATTGAAGCAATGTTCATAGATTTTAATGTGTTGCATGCGGATCAAAATTGCTTTGAGATCCGTGCAAACTAGATTAGCACGAATCTTGAAGCGAACACGCAATAATCTTATTGCGATGCGCTCGGATCGGACAGTATAGGAATCCTTCATATTCAAATTTGAGTTTAATGGGGCATTTGATATTTTTAATGAAGGGTAAAGTAGGTATTTTATAAATTTAGAATTAGTTTTAGAGTGATGCTTCTGTGCATACAAGGACCTATTTGTAAAATGAACATATTTTTATTTTCAAAGTTCAAACAGTCGATCCGAACCGTTCATCTTGTTCTCCATATTAATATGTGCTTGGAGACCAAATTTTACATTTTTCTGAAATTTTTTACTATTTATTAAGATGAGTACAAAAAATATCAAATTCAGACCATTGAATTTTGTACCCATCTTAATAAATAGTAAAAAAATTCAGAAAAATGTAAAATTTGGTCTCCAAGCACATATTAATATGGAGAACAAGATGAACGGTTCGGATCGACTGTTTGAACTTTGAAAATAAAAATATGTTCATTTTACAAATAGGTCCTTGTATGCACAGAAGCATTTGCCTTAGTTTTAATATAAAAGACAGTAAAATGGGTAAATATGTGAGTTTTTGAAGTTTAGAGGGGGAAATACGTAATTTTAAAATTTAGAGAGGGAAATACGTAATATTGAAGTTTTTGAGGGGTATACATGAAATTCCCCCAAAGAAAAGTGTAGGCGAAGAAAGATGCTCCGGTTCGAACTTGGTCTTAACAAATGACGATCCTCTCCAATCACCGAAGGATGGAGGGCTCATGCATGTCTGATTGGGCCTAAACAGGCTCGAATTCGTATCCCCTCAGGTTACCAGACTGAACAGAATTGAATCGGACGGTCCAAAAATGGATTTACACGCATCTCAAAGCACAAATAATCCCGCCCCCTGTTATCCCGAATCCCGACCTTCTGATAGTAAATCTGAACCGTGCGTTTGAATTGTGTTGAGTCAGGTACCTGGGAGGATACGGATGCGGCTCGAATTCAGGCTCTTGGAGTCCAAAGTACGGAACTGGTCGGGAAATTTTACAAGCTAACCCTACCTTGTGAAAAAACTAAACAAAATACTTTTTTTTTTCAAAAAGTTTGACAAAATATTTTCTTGAGTGCCAATCCTCTGGAATATCTCATATTTTGCATGGCCGACGTGTCCGGTGCCTATTCGGGGATAGCGCAAGGGCCAGTATTATTGTATTAGTTGAGCTTTGAGATTCGTACATAATATCTTTGAACGGTTATGATTGTTCAAAAAATCCCGCAAAATGTGAAATATCTCCGAGGATGCGAATTTTATTTTTTTCCCTCCTCTCTCCGCATTACTCTTCAAATTTAGCAAATTGGATACTCTTATTAGCAAATTAGAAAAGGAGATGATTAGCAAACTCCTTAGCATTGCCCTACATCGAAATATATTTTGTTTTACAAAATTAATTTATATGAGTAATTTTATTTTAATTTATTTGACTATACTTGATATATATAGCTTTGAAAAATCTCGAACATATTTAGCATATTACAGTAAAATTACTATTTCAATTTTTTAACAAATTTTGAATTCGGAGCTATATAAGATTTAATGTGAATTCAATAAAATTGTTTTTTTTTTTATTTACATGCTGATTTAATAAATTATTATATTTTTGTTTAATTAACATGCATATTGGTTCAAATTATCAGTGGGCGGTTTATGCAGCTTGTGCCGCTCTTCTCTGTTGAATTTTGCTTATTTTAAATTTGATGCTTTGCAAGAAACAGAGCATTTGAGATGCAGGAGGCATTCATTTATCTTATTCACTATAGAATGTTATAACGAAATCCGGTTGAATTTCTTAATTTTTGCATCAGGACAAGTATATTGTTAAGAAACAGGAATTCATTATTAGTTAACTTGGAAGTTCTAACAATTTTCAAAACTATTTTTAATTTAAATTTTACTTTAGAATATACTATTATTATAAATAAATGGTCATTCATAAAAATAACAATAATTAATGTTACCTATTTTTATATGTCGAATAACTGATATAGAAATTCTTAGAAAAAAAGAATACCACTTCGAAACATGAGAAAATGTCATACACGCATGATTGAAACGGCGTCGTATCAGTTAAGGTTTTAGGACGAGCATGGAACTGTTATAAATATGTGTTCATAATAAAAGCAAATAAGATACAAATTAATACAGTAAACTGGTCAAAATTGCTACTTGACTAAAAACAACATAACATGAATCCGATAAACAAGAATACAGAAGACCAAAACTAACATTCCACGATCCTAGTACACTAACCAACATGGTATAATAATTTGATGGTATCAAAATCCAAGTGGCACTGAACTGTACCAATACCATACCAGCTGGTACCACAATGCTTTGTGTATTGTTATAGAGTAGGGGCATCTGGGGTAGGCAGCTGGATTCCAGGCCTGGAGGCCCAACTCTTGCGGTTTCTGTATTCGTCTATCGCTTGTAATCTGAGTCTCTCTTTTGATGCATCCATCCAACTCTTTGGCATCTTCAGAAACCAAACACAAAAAATAGCAATGTTAATTGACATTAAATCAAAAGAGTGGCTTCTATTGTGTGAACTCCCACAATTTACTGTATTTGCAAATAATATTTGGGGGTCAAATTTGAATGGGGGGGTCAATCATATAAAATTTTCATGCTCCGAATGGGGGTCAATTTTACGGTACTTGTAGCATTTTGCTCAACTATATAGAAAACTATGTATAAAAAACAAAAAAATTGAAAATAAATTGGGCTCAATTGACCCCCATACTCTATTAGTGGGTCCGCCCCTGCAAATAATGACCAAAGTTCTTGTGTTTTCCATAAATAAATAATTATTTGGGTATATTCACAGATAAAATTCAACAGTCAGACCAAGCTTATGCTAAGTAAAAGTTACTGAATTGATCCTGACATTAATCCTTAACTAAAACAAAATCTCTCTGTAACTTACTTTGATTATGGTTCAACTCGAGCTCAGGAAAAAAGAACCTTAATCTAGTTAGGAACAGATTTGTTGATGTATAATCAATGTAAGTTTATTTTCCTGAGCTTGAGTTGGCCCAAACAAATGTCTTTAAAGTACAGGAATAGTGCAGCACATTATATACACTGGAAGCACTTGTATCTTCCGATAAGGGCTTTAGAGTATAAGAATATTTCACAATTATTGCAAATTGGCACATGATTTCATAAAAATCTAATTAAGAGAGAGAGAGAGATACCTTTGGTACCGTTAGCTTAGGTGGAGCCTGAACAACATCACCAAATTTAATTTGTTCACGGCCAGGGAAATTTAGAATATCCTCCTCATCTTCTTCTTTTTTGTGTTTCTTCTTTTTTGCATCAAGATACCTTAAACCAAAGTCACAGATAAAGCTTTTAATCCTTTGGCAACAAAAGCTAGTTACAGAAGAAAAACACACAACAAGAGACTAGGTTCATGTAATCCAAACCCAGCATTTAATTCCCGACTAACTCTTTATAACCGGTCATAATTCACAATCAAACTCCACTGCCATATGAGAGATGATATGCTTACATTCATTCTTTAAACTAAAAGATAGTGGGAAGCACAGAACATTTTATGTTTTATTCTACATATAAAAGAAGAATTGCTTCTAAAATCATAAAACAATTACAATCAGAAGTTACCAAAAAACTTACTCCTTCCGCTTTTTCTTTCTAGTGTTGGTAGCTGCAGCAGCTAAATTCTCAAATCGGAGGTCCTTAGGAGCCTTGCGCTTCTTTTTCTTTTCTCTAACATCATCTGAATCTGAATTTATGTTTGCATCCGAAATTTCTTCTTTACTTAATTTGGATTTTTCAATTGCACCTGTCTTCAGTCCCGTTTTCTTGGGATTATTTTCCTACATTTTAAATCAACTTAAAAACTCAAATAGATTCTTGTTTCCGTTGCACAGAATCTGGAAAATCTCAAGGAATAACATACTACGAAGAGGATCGAATTGAGTCAATTGACAAAACAAAAGCTGGCATACATGCATAGAGAAAATGTAACATAAACACCGGAACTTTTAGCATCAATTATGGTTTATACGTTTTTTGAGTTTAAAATTATGGTTTATCATGTTACAAGAAGATGAGCTCTCTCAGTACAAGCTGATTATTACACTGTATTTTTAGTTGTTTACTATTTGAAAATTTGTAGTTATGTACTAGAGAATATGTATGAATATTTTGACATAAAAGTAGATTGCAAAAGCTAAGGTAATGAAGTGGACAACCCATTGCTAATATTTCATAAACAAAGAAAACAAACTATAGTAAAAAGGAAAAAAATCAATGCGTCGGTGATTTTACCTTCACATTACCAACTGCAGCTTTCTGTTTCTTCTTCTCGCTTCTCTCATCTCTCTCCCTCTCTTGACCGCCTGATTACACAAAACACCGGAGAGCAAGAACCAGGATAAAACGAAAACCCCCAAATTTAGATGAAACTCAGCGAAAATTGCACATAATAAATAACAATAAAAAGAAGGAAAATCGACCTGGTATTTTATCGGAAGAGGCGTTTTTGAATTTCATAAGGAGGCGGAGCTTGGAGGGGAGCGCCTCCAGTTCTCTAACTTTCGGAGGCGGAGGTAGGCGCGCTTGGCCTCCATGCGACGCAACGTAGTTCTTCTCCCTCCGCCGCCTTCCCTTCCCTCCCATGTGTTAAAGAGTTAATAAGCTCTAAGCGCACGCGCCTGGAAATGAATTATGGAGTATGGACCGACAGGATGAAAATTAACGAATTCGGTGTCTTACCGATCGAAGATATCTGGAATTCGTATCCCCTCAGGTTACCTGAGTATAATTGAATCGGACGGTCCAAAAATAGAATTTTTAACTTGGCACGCATCTTAAAGCACAAATAATACTGCCCGTACTGCCATTCCAATCACCCACCGGTTGAAATTAAATCTGATCCGTCCATTTCAATTGTGTTGAGTCAGGTACCTGGGAGGATATTGAACTAGGATCCGACTATGCTCGTCTATTCGAGTGAATTAAAAGCTATTTCATTGAACTCTATGCGAGTGAATTCTCGTCAAAATATTATTCTTATCATAGGGTAAATCCACTAGCCAGTGTAACTGAAGTGGATTATTCGAGCTATATTAGCCAATTCATGGGCCTGTAATCAGGGTGGGACTGTTCGGCAACATATGAGATATTAAATATATTAATTCGCGCTAAGGAGAGACTGTTCAGTAAGCTAAAGAAAAATGCAGGTGATTAAGATAGTTAAAGAAAACTAAAGAAGGAGGAGAGATGCCTTAAAGAAGGAGGCAGATGATTAAGATCCAGGTAAAAGGAGGTTAAAAGAGATTGTCTTAATCTGCGCTAAAGAACCGGTGTCAGTAGAATTAAAAGACTAAGGAAGCTAAATAAGATTCCTTTAACTTAAGGTTGTGCTTCAGTTGAAGGGAAATATGGCTCATTAAAGAGGAGAAACGGGAGAGGAGGGGAAAGACCAGCAGACCGAATTTGACCGAAGTCATTACCTTGCTCAAGAAGAGAAAAATCAGAGACGAAGTGGAGGGAAGAAAGGGAGAACTCGTTGTAAAAAAGCTCCGAAATTTGTCACCTCCGAATCGGAATGTAGACAGAATAAATGACGGCTGATCCCTTCCTTCTCCTCCTGTTTCTTCCCTCTACGCGGAGGTTTTGTGGAGCACGTCCTAAGAAGCCCTTGTCGAACAGCACCGGTGTGATAGCAACAGCTGTGTGATTTGCACAAGGTCCATGTATGGGTGCAGTTTTTGATCAATGGCATCGGACCTCTTTCCATTGCAGTAGGCCTATTGGAACAGTATTTAATCTGAAGGTCCAATTTTCATCAGACGGGTTAGGTACATTGTGACCCAAGAAGGGATCACTTAAATCGCAGCCAGATGTAGAGTCTTGTATCATGGCCCATATAAGGCCCAAAATGTCCAGTAGAAGAACTTCAAGAGCCCGTATCTAGAGCTCTGACTTTGGTCTAGAAATGGCAGCTGGTGCACGCTCGCTCGTCTTCTTCCCTGCTCTCAGTACCCGCTTATCGACCCGCCTGAACAGAGCAACCACAAACTACTCAGCTATCACCACTCCTCGCGGGTGTAAGATTTTCTCTGTAAGAATGGCGTCGAGCCAGTCTGCCACTCCTACGCTGACTCGTAGTGTTGCTCTAACTGGTTTCGCGCCAGTTCAGATTGTGGCGGGTCCGGGCCTCTCTGAGCCGGATTTCAGGTCAACATTTTGCAATCGTGATCTGTATATACCATTATTTTAAGGGTTATTTTGTAAGTACTCTTGCAATATGTGAAGATTTCTTGTTTTCTGCAGTTAACAAAATGCCAATGTATCATGTAGAGGCAGCTTTATAGTGGACCAAATTGAATGCAGAATTGAATTACTATTTTTTTCAAGTAATTCTGATAGCATTGATGCAAATTAGTTGATGACTGTCATTTGTTTCATATTGATATTAATTAAGAAGATTGCAAGAGGGACATACTGTCAAGAACTATAAAGCAGCCATTTGTCCTATCATATTATCCTATGCATTGGAGTAGAATGTGTATTGTTATCTCACTAAACTGAGGGGCCTAAATCTAAACACTGAAAACAAGCATTCCTTGAATTTAAATACAATTGCCACATGGGAACACCTTGAAGTAAATACAATTGAGGACTCAGACTTGACACACAAACAGCACCTCTAATTTTTCTTTTTCGAATTTTTCATAGTTCTGTGTTTATAGTTTCTTCTTTTTTAAGGACAAAGGAGATTAAGGAATACTAATTGTCAGATTGGTGATTTCATTCTCACTTCTTAAATACCCAGTGAGCGCTCCTTTATTCCATTTGATAAAGGGGAAAAGAAAGCAGTTCAGTTTATTGATAGTTGAGACTTGAAAAAGAAAGAGGCAAGTCCAGTCAGGTGGATCATGTGACAATGACCCATTACTAGAAACCTAGAATTTAGTTCCTTCAAGTTTTGTGCAGTGACGAGATAGAAATGGAGAAATTATAGGGATGGTTGGGTACGATTTATCAGATTGTGTTGGAACTTGGGAAGAGGGGATTTTCATTGTCTAAGGATCTCAATTTTATGCAATTATTTTAGGGCCTTCTGTAGTTTTGTCTCTTGGTGATCATGGGAAGCTGAGATTTTTTAACTGTTTACAATAAACTGATTCCACTATGCTGAATTTGTCATGGTTTTTCAATATTGCATTTTGATGTAAATTTGATATTATAATCCATAGAATTCTGACATAAATAGATAAATTTAGGTGAAAAATATTTTGATATTTACATTTCTAACGGGCCTTTTTCTCTAGGTTTAATCTTAAATAAAGAGATTTTTAACAATTATACTTTTTTTATTGCAGTAATGCTATTGATTGCTCTCTGTTCAAGCAATGGCTGAAAAACATGCAAGGTGAAAAGGGCATATTAGCCCATGAAAGGATCAGCTTGAGACAAGTGCAAATTCAGGTAGCCTCTTTTCTTAGCCCGTATACTTTTCTCCTTTGTAAGACCAGATTGAGGTGCATATTTTCAAATTCAGGTTGGTTCTGATACTTTCAATTGAAGTTGGTTTTGTTGATAATCAGTACTGGTGAACGAGAATTCAAACTGGCAGTTTAGTTTTATCAATAAAGATAAACTAAGATGGCATGGATTTTTCATGCTATAGAGTTCTTTTTTTGTGTTTTTCCCTATGCATGAATTCAAGTTATGGAATGTGACAGATATGTATATAAACAGGGTGTTGATATGTTTGGAAGTCGAGTTGGGTTTCTAAAGTTCAAGGCTGACATAATTGACGAAGAAACAGGAGCCAGGGTGATAAATCTATCCATATATGTGCTGATTATTTTTAGTTTTACCAATTTTTGAAGGATTTATAATTTCATATGGGAAATATTGTGGGAATCAACCTTAATACAAAAAATATCACATTCTTTCTTCACTCTAAAACCTACAAAAATATATCCTTCAATGACCAAAGTATGCTTGCAACTAATATTTTTAGTTTTTAAAGGATGGGCCTGTGGATTTTTTTTTTATTATTCATTAAATTTTCTCTGAATCTCCATTTTCACTAGGTTCACCCCTCATGAACTTAAAATTGCACATCAAATGAAAGCCAGGCTATTAGTCTTCACTTAAAATATGAATATATATATTATGAGCATTCTGGTTATTGAACAGCATTGTTATAACAACATGCTCATTTAGTACATTTGATAGATTCCAGGAATTGTATTTTCAAGGGGACCGGCTGTTGCTATGCTAATTCTTCTTGAGTCAGGAAGCCAAACTTATGCAGTTCTTACTGAACAGGTAAATTTCTCTATATGAGATAAAACTACAATAGGTAATGGTAGCATCTTGATTTTGAGTTATGTTGAATATATGCAAGGTAAGAGTACCAGTTGGGAAGTTCATATTGGAGCTGCCAGCTGGCATGTTAGATGATGACCAAGGTGATTTTGTTGGCACTGCAGTTCGTGAGGTATTTGTTGTCAAATTAAGATTGGGAGAAATTCTAATTCATCTGCAGGGTCTGTTGACTGCATGCAATGCTATTTGTTGTGGGATGATCGTTATCTTGAAATTTGTATCCTCTACCTTTCCTATTGAAAAATATAACATCGGTAAGTTGCCAAAGAAGCTGCAAAATGCCAATTAGCAATTTTGTACAAAAATACAACACCACCTCCATTTTAATGAATCAACTGCATGTACCAGAGCATTGCCAATTAAATTTGCTTTAAGAGTAATTGTACCTCCTCTTTGTATGTTTGTACTGAGTGGTCTAATTAACTTCACAGGTAGAAGAGGAAACAGGTCTGAAGTTGAAGTTAGAGGATATGATTAATCTTACATCATTCCTCGACCCTACAACAGGGCAGGGAGTTTTCCCATCACCGGTAAATTTACCTATTTCTCTTTCTTATTTTTGCAATTAAAGCTAGTGAATAGATATCTTACTGCTACCAAATTATAAACTGGAAGAAGACTTCACCAGGTTAATACTTTCAATTAATCCTTTAATTTGTTCTCATCGCTCTACAATTTTTTAATTATTTCTGGTGCTTGTTAGGGCGGCTGTGATGAAGATTTGAGATTTTTCTTGTATAAAGGGAAAGTAGATGAAGAGACACTCAAAATGCTTCAGGGAAAGGAAACTGGACTGAGGGACCATGGTGAGTTGATAAAAGTACATGTCGTACCTTACGATAAACTTTGGCATACCACCTCCGATGCAAAAGTGCTATGTGCCATTGCTTTGTATGAGATGGCAAAGAAGGATGGCCTACTATTGTAGTACCTAAACCTACAGGTACACGGCGTACAGTATATTTATTTGCATAGAAAAGTTTTCTGTTGATTGGAATGTATATCTAGATATGTACAACTATGATTTTGGCTCAATCAGCATGGATCCAACAGCTTAAATGCTCATTTCCACAAGAGCTTAATATGCTTACCAGAAGCATCGAACTGCTAACTTCATTTTGTAGATAATAATTCTGAGGCATCAATGTATTTCATATAAGAATGACTATACACTCTACTGTAAGCTCACTACAATCCAAATAACCTCGAAAGCAGAAAACAGTCACAAGGCAACTCTCCTTTGGCAGGTCACTGTGATCACCCTACCCCTTTTTCCATAGTTCTGTGCATTCACCTGCCAAGGGAGAGAAACCGTAAGACTGTTTTGCTTAACTAAAACCGGATGCTCACTTCTCACAAGTAGCAGCATTTTATAGCGCCACCTTTTGAGCCAGAATCAGAATAAACCAAAATTGGTAAATGGCATAAGCCATTTATGCCACTTCCGAGAATGGGATGTACCATTGGATATACTTCTCTATGTTTCTAGTCGTAGCTTCCTAAGGGTGTGCTCCAATAAGGGTTAACGGAGGGGAGCCAGGGTAGGGTGAGGAGATATTTAAACTTCACCTGCTCCACAAGTATATTTCGGAAGGGAAGGGAAGGCTGAGCAGGTGGATGGTTCACCCTACGGAATCCAAAATTGTCACCCCCAATTCGGAGGGTAGCCAAGGGAAAAATGGACCCACCAACGAAATTGACTAATTTTATCCTTTTTCCTGCCTTCTTCTCTCAAATAAAATATGAGGGTATATTAGTCATTTTAGATAAAATAAAAATTGAATTGAAAAATGGACCCAGCCTCTCCCCTTTCTTAGTGTATCATTCTGGAGCAAGTAAGTCCTCTAAAAATTTCACTTTCCCTCCCCTCCCCCACCCCTCTACTTAAACTTCTGGAGCACACCCTAAATCATAAACAAACCCTTATCTAAAAAGCATACCACCTTTGTATGATATTCATATTCCCCAAGCATGACCTTGACGTTGGTCTTACAGTTGGCTCTTCAGTCGCCTAAACAATAGCAGCATACCACCTTTGTATGATATTCATATTCCCCAAGCATGACCGTGACGTTGATCTTACAGTTGGCTCTTCAGTCGCCTAAACAATAGCAGCTTGCAAAATGCACGTTTACTATTGCGTTCCAATTCTTATTTTCATCGAGTATGTCATGGAACCAACACAGATGAAAATTTTCTTAGGAAGAGAATTTAAGTTCAACATATAATGCAGCGTTTTCCAACAACTAAAATATTTAAACAGGCTATTATTGCCAATATAATAATCACAAGATAGAAAATTGGAATTGCAAGTTCAGAAAATTTCTTTTGAGCGGATAATGATTGCAGTATTTTCCCAACAACTCAATATTTAAACAAGCTAATCCTGCCAATTGCATAGGATTACCCACTCTTAATCAGAACATCAAAACTGGAAAACAAAAATGATCTATATGGACTTGATACTGAAAAGGAAGAACTTTAGAAAAGCGAATTGTATGTCATAACAGTTCCCACAATTGAAGCAATGCATGTAACAAGAGAAGGGATCAATGTCACATTCAGGAGTTTATCTTCTCCCAAGTAACCAGCCAATGTGATTGTGCCATCTGCCACCACACGAGCTATGGTTCCAGCCTCAGTTGAAAGCAAACCTCCATTGTAGGTTCCACGTGCCAGTCTCGATGACATCACATTAGATAAGAGAGCGAGGTTGACGCCTGCAATTACAAAATAGCAGTTCATTTTCGCAATCTTTTTTTTTATATATAAGAGTTTTTTTTTTTCCTTTTTTAGATATATATTACCTTCAAGTACTTCAGCAGATACAAATGTTATTAGAGCTGATGTGACATATTGCGGTACTGTGTATGTGCTGGTCACATGAAAGCTCAATATAATTCCTATGAGGACCATAATCTCTGAACCTAGCAATATTTGCCTGCATAATTAAAAAAAAATGTATATATGTACACAATTGAAATTGCTGACATGAGAAAACCTTTTTTTTTTTTAACACAGGATAACAGAAACTTTACATACCTGTCTTCAAACATATTGCTGATATAGGAACCAATAGCAGCATTAACCGGAAGCACCGTAATGCCAAGAATAGCAAGGAATATTGCCACTATACTTGTATCCCAATTGAAATAGTAGGTGGTAACGACACTTGACTCGGCTAGTAATATCTCCATGGCGTATTTGAGCATGAAGTATATTAATAGTTGCACCTGTATTTTTTTTTTCCCGGAGAACAGTGTAACAGTCAGTCAAGACAAGATTATAATTTACTTGCACTTCCATACAAGTGAAACAAAATTATACAAAGAAGGAATATTATCAAGAGTGCCATTATAGAATGTCAAATATAATTACCACATTGGAAAAGGAATAGATACTTCATTTTGAAAATATTTTGAAAAATAAGAAATATAGGTAAAATACACCTGTAATGGAATTAGTCCCCCTTTCAAACTCATTTATGCAGTAGTATGCGAAGGAGTGTACCCAGTTTATTTTGAAACTGGGATTAGTCCCCTTTCAAACTCATTTATGCAGAGATAGTATGCAAAGAAGGAATATGCCCAGTTCTCTTTTAAAGAAATGAGGAAGATCACGAGTACAGAGATAATTTTATGTTCTTTGTAGAGGTTGATATGATATTTCTTATGATTTGTAGACAGTTAGAAGCAATATATGATATCCTGAATAATGACGTGCTCGCCAAAATATTGAACTGAAACTGAAGGAATCAAAACTAATATAGCATTGTTTTTTGTTTTTTGGAATAAAAATGTAAATACACAGTAGCATTGTACTACTTGGCTTGTAGTTTAAATACCAGTATACAGACCAAAAGAAAACAAGAGACACTATAATGAGAAATCACATGATATGGCTGCATTAGGATGTTCGACATTTTTGCAGGGTATGCATAAAATCCCTCCCACAAACACAAAAGGAAAAAAGGACTATAAAGCAGAATAAGTAACAAACCTTAACTGACGGTGTAAGCAATCTATAGGCTGATCCGAAGCTATTAGCAGGCTTGTGTGAATCCTCAGAGGTGGCATCTTCACTGTCATCCCCATCTTCCCCCTCTTCTGAAATTTCCTTATTTTCTTCATGCAATAGCAAAGGCTGTGCAAGCCCACTTTCCAATTGGTCAACAGCTGTTTGATGCCCTGTTCCCAGAAAGTAATTGATTAAATAAGGTAAAGTTGTATTTTATTTGTGTTGATTTTTGTTAGTGGCTAATACAATTTTAAGTAGATCTTTGAATAAATTGTATCTAGGATGCTTATTTTAACTATCAAAGTTCAAACAAACAGCTTTAATCTCGGTCTGTTACTTTACTGATCATAGAACAAAGGTAATATGATATGTTTCGTTTGAATAAAAATCTCATTATTTCATGCCTTATGCAGCATGTTTAAATATTCCAATTATACAATTCATACATAATAGAATGTCATTAAAGACAAGCATAGGCTAATATAATGCCTGTTACTATTTACTGTTAATGCGTGCCTATGTGTGCACGCACATCCATGTCTGCAGCATGTTACCTATATCTTAAACAATTTTAACCAATGGAGAAAATAATATAGAAACGAATTTCAATATAATAACTATAATAATTGTCAGATGAAAACCTGAAGAAGAATCTTGTGCAGGCGCAGGGTCAACACTAAAAAAAGGCTCTTTAAAGGCAATCCAAAGCCAGGCTAGATAAACAAGCCAAGCAAATGCCATGACCCAACCAGGCAAAGTATCTTCATTAAAGGTCACGTAAGAAAGCTTGAAGTTCCACTGGAGCAACCCTGCCAAAGCGGGCCCACATGCCATGCCTAGAGCACTTGCACTGACAAAAGCTGCAGAGGCTTTCATTCTAATCTTAGATGGGACACAGTCACTGATGTACCGTCGGTTTACTGCTCTTGCTGATCCCATCCTGCATTAAAGAGTTTTCAGTGGATGAGAATATGAAAAGTTAGTGAAATGAACAAGGTCTGATTTCATGCTTTCCACGAAGAAATGCCCATATACAAGTAACTTACATGTTATGTAATATACAATCCTATTTTGAAACAAGATCTGTCTTTTTTACTTTTTGCAATGCCCGCCATATTTTAGTGTTTGCATGTAAAACCAACCATTAAACTCTTGCTTGCTCCAAGAAAATAATATTCCTGTTGCTAAAATTCTTCAATGGCACAAGAAAACATTTCCAGAAGTAGTTCATGACAACAGTGCTCATTAGAATTGGGGAAATTGGGGGCAAAATAACCAACATTCAAAGAATATGGTTTCATTTATCACATCGTTCTACATGTTGGGTATAGTATGAGAAGCATCCCGATAACTCTATGGTGTGACTGGTATTTACCACAAAAAGAAGAAATGTTGGCTTTAACATTATTTGATTACTACTTTGTAACCAATAAATTTTATTTTAATTTTCTGTTAAGAAGTAAATGCATAAAAGCGTACCCACACATTAGACGACCGAGGAGTAAGAGCCACAGGGAGTTCATGTCATAAGCTGCTGCATACATTAAATTTCCCAGGCAAAGCACCAAACTGCTAAATACAAGTGGCCTGAAGTATGATTTGTTGGACCATCGACTTAGATAAACTGACGAGAAAATTTGTGCAATGGCCATGGAACCAATAACGATGCCACATACTGTGGCAGCTGCGCCAAGGCTCACTGAGTAGTTGTCAGCTGTCGGCACAACTATGTAGGTGTTGACCATGTAGAGAAATGTGTTGACCAGATTTAGGACAAGGGATATGAAATGGTATCTCTCTTCTTCAATTTTTTCTTCAACTGCCTCGCTTGGCCCTTCCTCTTCAATTATAAGAGCACGTTGGCCCAAAAATTGAAGAAAGTTTGCCGAGTGAGTCAGCTTATCGACTGTTGCATTTATTTGATCAATAATAGGGTCCTGGCATACCACAAAAGTACAAGGTTAAATAGAAAAACAAAGACAAAAACAAATTATAAGATGCATTTCAAGCGCCTTACAGAACAGCAAAATATCACATATTCCCAACTGTCCTACTTTATTTTTCCAAAAGAAAATCCAAAATGCCTCTTCTCTTGGTTCCAAATAGAAAATGGAGAAGCAAAGGGAACAAGATGACATTTTTCATCTTTTAACGCAGTATTAAAGTTTCTTTGTGGCATGCATTAGGACCTGTTTTGTGTGAGGTGTTTATTTTATATGACATAATAAGAAGCAATTTTTACTATCAAGAGATTAGAAATATTAGTATCGAGAGAACCTTGGGGATGGCTGAAGGATGGTCATAGATTGATAAATAACTACCATGGCGCTCTTGGAGATCAGCAAAATTGCGAGTTAGTGCACCCACAACAGCCTTAATTCCCTGTTTGGGAAGGAAAGAAAAAACGTCTACCATTTAGACTTATGAATATTGTGTCAAACTATAAGCATCAAATAAGAAGTAAACTTATAGTTGCTTGTTGGTGGATCCAGGCAATATGCCCTGAGATAAGGAATCAATAAGATAAATAGGAGCAAACATAATCCAAAATCAATCAGAGAAAAGCCACAAAAACAAGACATGATGAAACTATGAATATAAAATAATATAAAAATAAAATATTCAATTAGTACCACATGCTTGAAGACTTGTTTGATCTGGGAGTAAGGATGGTCCGACCTACTCGTCAGATAGTAATCAGTGAACCTATACCCGAACCGCTTATCAAACTTCTTCAAGATCTTTCGAATCCCAGTGGCATTCAGATCAACAAATTTGAGAAGCTTTATCAGATCCAACCCCACCTGCCTATAGGCATCCTGAAGCTCTGCTACTCGAGAAATGTCAGGTTGTTCTAAGAGAATGGCACGCTGTTTGCCTAATTTTTCTATTCTGCCTGCTAGTTCGCCTTGTTTCTCCAGTACGAAAAGAACAATTTTTTCAATCTGAGGTTATTTACAAACCAAAGGTCAATTTTGCAAAAGAAATAAATATGTAGAAAGCAAGACACCTTTTGCAACTAATAGATGCATTGGGGTTAAACAAAACACATAACATAATTAACAACCTTCCTTATTATATTATTAAACCAACATGAGCAGTTAAGGCTTCCTATGTAGGAGCGCAATCTATTTCTGCGAAACTTCAAATTAAGGGCTATTTATTATGCTTTAGCAATTCAAACAAAAAGTTTGGTTCAATATAAACAGGGAAGTACCCACACCAGTGGCATGTGAAAGTAAGGTTTCAGGTATGTTAACAAAAATTCAAGTTAATAGGCATTCCTTAAGAACTGACTAAGGTACTAATTTTTTATTATGAAAGATTAGTCCCATTAAGACCACATAGCAGGTATTATCAAAGTACAGCTACCCTAGCAAATGCATAATTTCATTACTGTGTGTAATTATCTAATGATCAGCAGGGATTATGGGTATGACTGCTCCGAAAAGAGAGGAGATTCAAGAAATATTTTATTTTAAAAAAATGAAGATTGAAGAAGTAACAAAAATATTAGATAGCCAATAAATTTTGCAATGTGTCAGAGAATTCAGTGTTAGTGAATGCATAATGAGTGGTCATGTGCGCTACTCTACAATGCCTCAAGTAGTTACCTGATCATCGAGCATCTTAGAGAAATCTTTGACAATCTGGCGACGATCTTTACCCCCTTGATGAAGTTGATGCACATATTGGTTCACTTTTTTTTTCATTAACTTGTAGTTAATGTAATAGCTGGAAATAAGAAATAATAAAAGAATACATGAACCACATTCAAGCTATTCTCTAACTCCAAAAAGTATATCAAGATCCATCTATTTCTCATTCTTTTTAGAAAGTAGCAAATGAAGAGAAGATCTGAGTTCTTAAATGCGACATGTATCAAAGTAAATTATATAAAATTTCAAATAAAGCATGGAATAAGAAGTAAAAACTTGAAGAAAAGCATACCTTTCCCACTCTTCAACTTGGTCGGCCATCAATTTCTTCCCAAAGTTAACCATCTTGACTTGCTGATATCTGAAATATGAAATAAGTTAAAAAGTTCAGACAACTTTGAACTTTACGGCAATCATTTTGTCAGATTGAGTAAAGCCTGGTTCTGAATTGCTGTGGAAACTTGTCATAATTGCTAGTTGTGGAGGGTGAAAAAAGAAAAATTTCTTATTTTTTTCACCCTTCTGGACAAAAAACTATTCTGCCCCTTTATATTGAAAACAGGTACAGGTAATTGGTAACTAGGCTGTTCTTTTTTTTATTTTGAAGAGGTAAAAGTCTGTCAAAAGGTTCATTCTTTTATCATCAGTTTCCACTTTCCACTACAGTATCAGTGATCGAACTTCAGCTTTAAGAGCTTTCAATAATGCCATATAACAAACTCAAGCAGCATTTTCTATTCTCATCTATCTTTGCATATATTGTTTTAAAAAATTAATGGTAATTCCCATGGGGGGTTACTAAATTCGTGCCACCAATTAATCACTAAAAATTGTCTTTTCGGAACCACCACACTTCCATCTTGTTCTGATCAAGCCCAGTTTATTTTGCTATCCTTAACTTTTCAAATTTTCTCTGTTTCTCAATTCAACACCCCCCCCCCCCCCCCCCCCCCAATCAACTGATAATAGGAAATTCTAATATGCATGCCACTCCTTATTGGGAAAAAAAAAATACATCAATATCTCCAGTCCTTAAGAGCTGGTAAAACTGCACGGATCTCTGATTGAATGCAGCCACAGTTTGTCTTGGCTGCATGCAACCAACCTTTGTATCAGCAGAGACCAGGAAGATCAACTCGCATGTAGTCATGCACAGTTCTCGCCACATGCAATCAGTGACACAAGAATAGTTTTGCCAAATCTTAAAAACTAAGAATACTTAGCTTCTGAAAAAGAAAGGTTCGACAAGTCTAAGGTTTCTGAAATTTGTGAGTTGGGAATGGAAATGCAGGAGAAAGAGGAGGGATGAAATGGAGAAATTGAGAAGAAAAATCTAACGAATTACTATTTTATATATTAATTATACACTTTTATTGAAATGACATACAGTGAGTAAAATTGGCAAAATTGAAGTTTATAAGGTTTTCAATGAGGAACTAAAGCGGCATTACAATTCAGAGACATCCCATGAGATTTACCGAATAATAAACCGAAGTAAAGAGAGAACAAATTGCAAGACTAGTTTCGTAAAAACTTATGATCAGGCTTTCGTTAAGAGTATTATGCAAATGCGCAATTCGCGAAAAATTCAAGAAACTATAAATAGCAATCGAAATTAAATCTTAGTTGTATTCCTAATCTAGAAGGAGAGAGATTACCAGCAAATTCCTTTGAGCTGAAAAGGGACCTGGACCTGGCAGTACCAGTACGGATTTATTTATCTGACCAGAGAATCTGAGAAGTGATGCTCTGAATTCAAAGAGAAAAATGACAAAAGGCGGCTGGGGATTAGGGAATGAGACGCAATTCGAGCAACCGCGAGAGAAACATGGAGCCAAAGAAGTAGCGGTAGTCTCGAGGCTACTCTATTTATAAGCAAGCTTTTGTGGCAGAGCAATGCCAGCCTGTTATTTCTATCCTCTCCAGTCTATGACTGGATTTGGATCCGCATCCTCCCAGGTACCTCACTCAACACAATTGAAACGGGCGGCTTAGATTTACTCTCAGCCGGTCGGGATTCGAGATGACAGAGGGGTAGGATTATTTTTGCTTTGAGATGCGTGCCAACCCATTTTCGGACCGTCCGATTCAATTATACTCAGTCAGGTAACCTGAGGGGATACGAATTCACTGGATTTATCCCTTTTACCAGAACAGCCACGTCAGCATTTCGTGTGGACCTTATTTAAGTGTATCTGTTTGAAATGCACTTTTTAAGTTACAAGTTACAACCCTTTGAATTATATTTCGTGGGGACCTTAAGTTATAACCCTTTGAAATATATTTTAAGAGCTTCCTATTAAAGTGTATCTGTTTTTCATATAAATTATTTATAAATATTAAGAAAAAAAATTTGATTGTTTGGTTAAAACTTAAGAGTGCTAACAATTAAAAAATAATGTCGAGACTCGAGAACAATAAAATAGTTAATAATAAAATCTAATGATTGGAAGGACACATCCAATGTTTCGTGAGATACCGAAAACTTTAGTCTTGATCACAGATAAAATATTTGATAAGAGAGGAAGGAAAATAGATGGCAAGTAAATCTAACTATGAATCCAATTTTGAGCAGATAATTGAGATTTAATGATATCTAATACTACTGGAAGCTATATCATCAGATTCTTCCTTTGTAAAAAAACGAAAAAATATATATTTTCTAACAGATTCACTCTTTTCGAGATGTGGAAATTATCTATTAATACTATTTTTAAGATTTTTTTCCAAAAGTATATGCCGAATTATCATATCTTTTTAAAAAATTTATTTTTATCTAGTACGCAAGTATTATCTGTGCAATCAATTGATAAAAACTTGGTACAATTCGTTATACTATTTGATATGTGCATATAATATTTTTATGACATCTCTTAACGGTGTGTGAATAATAGTTGTGTACTGAATAAGAATAAAGTTTTTCAAAAAAATATGACAATTTTGTATTTTTTTTAAATATTAACTAAAAAAGTTCGAAATTACACGTGCTATTTTACAATATACAATGAATTAGTGGTTTTTTAAGGAATACACAAATTATGGCGACCAAAGGAAAGGAAGGGATGCATCCATTATTATTAACTGGAGAGGAAGACAGGGCCAGTGGTCGGACAGTCCAATGTATGGCGGATTGGCGGTACCAGAAACTAAATTCCGAGTGCGTATCTACTATCCTCTGAGATATCTTAACCTTTACGTGACCAACGTGTACGGTGCCTATTCGGGGATAGCGCGTGGGGGGCATATTATTGTGCTCTGTGATTCGTGCAGAACGTATTTAAACGGTTAAGATTTTCCTAAAAAACACGCAAAAGTTGAGATATCTCGGAGGATTGAAATTCCTAAGAGGAGCATTTTTTTTTTTGAGGATACTAAGAGGAGCATTTAAGACTGACAAGCCAAGAGTTCCGTGCACAATAATAAATGGTTAACTTGTAGTTTTGAACGGCAGTTTTCAGCTAAGTCAAATCGCTCAAAACTCCTATAGCAATAAATGCTTGACTTGAAGTAGAAACTTTCCGTTTTCTTTCTTTTTTTCTTTCAAAAGTTTTGGGACTACTAACCTTGGATTTAACGGTAAAAAATTAATATCGTCTTCACATTTTTCAAATTACGGATAGAAATTATTATGAATATTGAAGTTTAAAAGGTTGATCTTTTATCTTTATTTTTTTATTTTTTTTGAAGAAAAGGCAATAATTTGCCGGTTTATCTTTATTTTAGCAACAAAAAAAATTGAACAGGAAAACATGAGTGAGATGGTATAGCATAAAAACCTTAAAAAATATCTGTGTTTGGAAATAAAAACTTAAAAACTCGCTCGATGGAAATTTACATTTGAGAACCGAAAAGAAAAAAAATTGAAGAATCACAATGACTATAGCAATGTTGTAAAAAATAGTCATAACGGCTGATTAAACGTCCGTTTGATTGTTAACGGATTTTTCCGTTTATTCCGTTTATTCCCGTTTAATTGGCCGTTACAAATACACTAATTGGAGATCTGTTTACGGATTTTTCCGATTAATTGGCCGATTAGTCTCGATAATTCCGTTTATTCCCGTTTAATCGTTCCTTTTTTTTCTGTGACTGTGTATGACAGTAAGTTTTATAAATTCTATACTATAGTTTTATTTGTGCTTAGATATGCATCCAATATTTTTTTTTTCATTTTACTTATTTTGAAATTGATTAATTCTTCTATTATTATATAACATTTATTTTTCTTACTTACCGATGTAATTTTTTCAATTAGTACACCGTGTTCATATGTGAAATTAAGTTGTTATCATAAATTAATTTAGTAATTTTATATTGGAATACTTCATTTATTTCAAATAATATTTTATTAGTATTTAAAAAAACTTAATTCTCAAATTTATTTTTGCATTAAATAAATGTGTACTTACACATGCAAAGTGTGTATGTGTTATTAATAAGAAATAAGAGTCATATCATGTTATAATAATAGAATTAAGTTAAAATAAGTTTATTTGATAAGTTTGATTAGTTAAATAAATCATTTTTAATAAATTATGAATATATACACAATTTTAATGAAAACAATTAATCGTTCATATAATTTCAATTCATCAGTCACATACCGATTATTTGCTTGCTGGTACTCAGTCCGTTCGACAACCGCATACCATTATTTACAACACTAAACTATAGTTCAATAGTTGTACCATAATTTAGAATCTACATTCGATTTCTCAAAAATATTGTCTGGAGTTTGCAAAGTCGAATGTTCATATTTTTCTATGATTTTAATACGTTAATTCAGTGTGTTTCATTTTCAAATTTTTCATTCCAAAATCCAAAAATATTACAGAAAGCATAGATGAGAATCGATATAAACACCTCTTGCTCTATGAAAAATTCTCTGAAATTTTGTTATTGTTTATACGCAACTCTAGATATATGAAAGTTGACTTGAAAAATAAAAGACTTCAAAGCGATGAACAAGCGTTCAAAAATTATAACGTCTTGTAGTTCTTACAAAAGTAATTATTTTGTGGATGTTCTGTATTAACATGTGAATTAAAGTTTAATTTATAAAATAAGAAGCTCATTGTTGACTGTTTTAATTATGAATAAATAACTCTTAATTTATGAGTAAAAGTATTTCAAGATCTGAAAATAAAATAATTAAAATTACAAACAAGTAAGTCATAATTTTTTTTGCGGCACATGCATTAGTCGGTGAAACATGTGTAGTGGACTTTTCTGACTATTTCATATTTCGTGTTTTGAAATAATTAGTCACGGCATTGTGGGGTCAGGAGAGAATCAAAAATTGTTTTTCGCTCCCTGCCTACCATAAACCAATCTTATCACAATCATAAAGTATTATTTTGCGCAACTGAAAATTTTGAACAAAAGAAAATATTGACTGCGGAGTCGATGAGTTCAGATGAAGTGAAGTGACCCAAATATCGTTTTTTTTTTTTTTAAGAAAAATAAGGATCTAATCCTTATTTATTTTATTTATTATAAAAAGATTTCAACATGAAATCAAATACAAAAACTTAGTGTTATTAAACATAGTTGAATATGAAGAAAACAAAATTGAAAAAAATAGAAAAAACAGCAAAATAGAAAATTGTCAAACAACAGGGTTTAAAATGTAAAATTTGCAAAACACTTCTTGTCAATGACCAGCGGTAACCGTGATGCTTTCTTCCACTTTGCATCATCCCTTGCCGCACTCTAAAATTAAAATTTCTTCTTCGCCAACTTCTATTCATCATTCCGTCTTGTGACTATTACTAGCACTCTAAAATATCGAGCTTTAAATTGGGACCGTTCGATTCGAATCCGAATAATTTATTCAAAGTAAAGCGCGCACATTATGAGAGATGAATTCGAATTACGAAGCAATCTCAATTAATAAATTTGAATCAAACGATCCTGATCCAAAACTCAAAAATTGAATTACTTTAGGGGATCCGGTCATCCGGACCCAGAATGGATACCATAGGCCTCGGACTTATTTAAGTTTGATGGGTTTCAAAATTGTCTAATTTGTTTTAATATTTATATATATTTGCATTAATTTTTGTGCACACTGTTTTTAAAATAAATCGGACGGTTTGGAGTCCAATAAACCATCTTTGAGAGTAAATTAT